>NC_088394.1:58088750-58755625 GCF_037993035.2 Macaca fascicularis
TTTCAGACATTCATTTTCACTTTGAACAAATAATTTGAACCTTTCCTTGGGGTAACTTCTTACACCTATGAGAACTAAAATAAAAGTCATATGCTACTGAAAGCTGGGGATTGTCACAAGTAACAAACTCATCTCAAAAAAAAAGAAAAAGCCAGATTGTTAGACAATATCCTCAAATCTCGTTTTCTTAACAAACTATGCTGACAAAGATAGTCAGAATCCAATGGTTTTTAAAGAGAGCCAGAATCCAATGGCTCTGGGTATCTAGGGTTAAGAAGAGTTTGCTTTAACTCATCTTGTCCATATTTACTCTTACAGCAGTTATATACATTATCTTCCCTGAATTTTGGTCCTCTGGAATTCAGGGTAACCCTATCTGTACCTGCTAATATCTACTGAAAGCGTAGGAGTAGGAATTTCCTGACTAATTCTTAAGAGAGGTTTGGATGATTAAGCAGTGTGATAGAGGATTTGGATAATGTTAAAAAGCCCCTATAAGGATATTTCTTAAATAATCAGGGATGCTGAAAGACAAGGCATTTATCTCTTTAACAATTCCACCCACTCTTAATAAGATGCAGTGCCATGTCACAATGGTGAGAGCCTACCCCCTTAAGAAAGTAGACGATGCTCTCTTTCAACATCCTCAACATCCTCTCCAGGGTTACAGCCTTCCAGCGGGAAGAGGAACACAGTGGTACACAGCCTTTTTAGAATGGCGACTGAAATTGCCTGTGTTGTGGAGCATTGCAGGGGAGGAAGGGTGAGGAATGATCTGATAGGGCAGGAGTATAATTGGAGAAGGAGTTGGGAGGAGGGAGAGAAGATTGCATTCAGAATAACCTTGGCTGACTAATGCAAAAAGTAGAATGAGGCAGGATGTCTCTAGCCTGGGTCTCCGTGACAGACAGGCAGTTTTGCAAGGGAATCTACTGTAGAGAGTGAATGAGATACAGAGGGACTCCATGTAGTGAAAGATACTTTTATTTTTTCACTATGACTGGAACCTTTGTCGTAATTTTGACCAAGGGAGACAGTAAACCAAGTGGCCAGTGAGTTGCAGAGTAGGGAATCAGATGGTTCATAGGAAACAGAGCTGAAGAAGACGGAGAGAGTGTTAGGAAGACTCCAGCTCCTCTGGTTGGAGCAGGAAATGACAGAATGGAACATAACTATTATTGGCTGCATTAAAATGCAATGTGTTGTAGTTTTCATTCATCAATGTAGAATTAAAAATTAAAACAAACTAAAACCAAAATGAATTTACCGTATTATGATTATTGGTAACCTTTAGATTTATTGAATTGCTTGTAATGTGATATCTATGTGCCAGGTATTATCATTTAAAATAAAATCTCAAGAATCTGACTTATGAAAAAGACCAACTCAAATTACCATGTAATATTCTTCCAGAGATGCAGAGTCCCTTTCCTGTATTTCATTAGGATGAAGATGTCTGAAACCACGCCCTTTATTTGGGGTATGGGGCGTGGGTAAGTAATATATAACAACTCTGGCATTAAGCATAAGAAACATAAATTTTATTTTGGATTCCAGTATTGAAGCATAAGTCATAAGAATAAAAACATTAAGAAAGAAGTTTTGAGAAGTTTGTAAATGTTTAAGTAAATTTAGGATAGCTGTTTTGTTTGTTTATGAATTTGCTTTAAACCATTCTCTTACTAAGTTTATGAGAAGATGCGATGGTGCTCCCGTTAAACAAATGTGAGCAATTCTGAGGATTCCTTTAGGCCAGTGGTTTTCAACCTGAAACCCTGGACAAGCTTCTGCCTCAATATTCACTGGAATTTGTTAGAAATGCAAATTATTGGACCCTGAATCTGAGTGGGGCTCAGAAATCTGGGTTTTAGCAAGTGTCCCAGGAGATTCTGTTACCTGATAAAGTCTGAGAACACTGCTTTAGGCAATTTCTTTCTCATGTGACATAAATAAAGAGAAGAAAAAAATAAAATAGTAGATTGTATTAACGTTTACTGTTTTTGTCCCAGAATATTCTAAGACAAACTACTATCTTAAAAAACAAGATTTGAAAAGAAGAATAAAATTGTAAGCACACTAAATTTATCATCTGAGTACCTCACTAATGTTTAGCATGGGATTTGAAAAACTAAATTGATTTCTTTAGAAGTAGTTATGAATTCTTGGCATAAAATCATCACTGAGCTTGCTATTCAGAGTTGCGACGCTCTACATTTCTTGGCTTGCTGGTTTTCGCTGTCCCTGAAATTAGGCCTGAATCTCTGAATATTGACTATAATTACTAATCTTGAGCTTGTCATTATATTTTCAGTAAATGGAGGTGTAAACACTTTCTGAAAACCACATCTGTGCTGAGAGCATTTTGGAGAAGGTTTTCCAAATGGCATTATCTCCCATCTTCCCAGGTGCTAGAAAAGAGATAAGCTTCAATTCAGCTTCTGAACAGAAACTTGGTCGGGTGGGCAGCAGGTGGGGTACTGGATAGATTTAAGAGAACTGGTACAAAGCTATCCAATAAACCAGTCCAGCTTTTGTGGACTACACACTTAGCATATTAGTGTTTTGGTTTTTTTCTATCTTTTTTTTTTTCTTCTGTAAGAGAATACCAACTAGATTAAGATTCTAGACCACTCTTGTTTAACTTAGGAGCAAAAAGGAGGAAAAAATTAAAAATAGTTCACAATGTGTTCCAAGTAAAAAGAAGAAAGAAGAAAAAAGAGTAAGAGTAAAAAAAGAAGAAAGAGGAGTATAAAAGGTACCCCACTCCTTGAAATACTACTACGTTGGTATAACAGAGTATATTTAATACTAAAATATAATAATTAAATTTAATTAATTTTAAGTTTGGCTTAGAAGATTACCATTATTTGATATTTGCACACTTACACTAAGGTACCATTACAGATGTATAGGGGAATACAGATGTATGGAGGAGGGGAGGTGAAGGCAAAACAATTATCTTACTATGTGTAAAATGGAATTTATAGTTGTGATTAGTTATCCAGTCGCTTATTAGAGAGAAGACCACATATAAATGCAGTGGACAAATGTTACAAGATATTGAAGGGAAATGAATTATTGAGAATGTGAACATGCTTCTTTTATTAGTCAAAGCTGGATAATACTAAGGATTTTTGTTTGTTCTTTTGCTAAAGATGCTGCCATGTGGAAATCAAGGCACTGCTTTTAGGCTGCCGTCTCCCGCCTGCATAGGCGACTAGTCCTGTTAGAGTGGATGTCGAGGCTTTTTTTCTTCTACCTCAAGTGCCCTCTAGCGTGCAATATCTGTGCAGGTTGCTATGTACAAGGAGGAGAAAAGAAGAAAGAAAGAGAAATATTCTACCAATTGCCATCCTAATTCCTGAATGGCTCTGCTCTTCTTTTCTCCTTCCTTAAAGGGGTCATTTCCACCTAAGTGTTTAGCAAAACAAAAAAAGGTGCTGTTGCTTTTGCATGAAAAACTAATCACTCATTTTCTAAACTGGGAAACAAATGCCAATCCTTTCTCAGGGGTTTCTTTTGAACATTCATCATAATTTTCCAGAAGTTTCATACACTCTGGTAATCAGGCAAATAAAAGAAGGTAAGTTGCTCCCTAGGAAGAAATCCTGTTTTGTTCCTCACTCCACCACAGACCAGCTGTAAGGCTTTTGATGCAAAATGATTAACCTCTCAATGGGTTTTAAGTTCGCGTCTCCATAAGAGTGCATAATACTTCTTTCCATCCTCAGGGAGGTGGTGTGAGGTCTAACTGAGGTTTCTAAAACAATTTTGGTTCCTCAGATACAATTCGATATACATTTGAACTTGACTTTCATCTTGCAACTACTAACGGGGTTTCAAATTCTCTTTGGTAGTCCATAGGGAAACTGTGATCAGGATCTCTATTTTCATAAACATGTCATTAAAACAGCTCTATTGTATTTACTTAAGAGATTTGGAATGGTAGAAAATGGAAAAGGATATTTGCAGAAGAGAAATATACTTGTTTTTGCAAACATGTCTGTGTATGAATAAATATAGCTAAATAGTAAGGCAAAATTTCTACAAGACATACATTTGGGCATATCTTCCTAAATTTTAAAACAAACTAACAATAACAGAAGGTATTTTTACTCACCCAGATGCCACCCACTAAGCTCTTAGTCTCTGAGAAAGGAGGAGATACCTGTAAACAAATTTATGTGTTGGCATCTGTTCAGATGGTAAGATATCTAGACACCTGTTACTTGGAGATTACTATTAAAGTGATGTGATTACTATGCAGCATTGTGTTTTATTAATATCCTCATGGCTACAATACTTTGAAGGGCAAGAAAGGAGAAAGACAAGCTAACATGACATACTTCATTACTTTCTTCTTACTTTCTTCTCATGCAGTATCTCTTTAATTATTAAAGCACTATGGATAGCGGCTATTGTTTGTATCCTTTAAAATAGGAGAAAACTGAGGCTCAGAGAAGTTAAGTGATTTGTTCAAGGTTACACAGTTAATAAAGAGTATAATTTAAACCCATGTTTTCCAACTTCAGTTGTTCTTTAGCACTGCCTCCCAATATTAAAATACTAACAAGTGACTATTATAACCTACTTTTAAATAATGCAATACCTCACTATAGAATGGATTCATAAGTTGCAAGGAAAGAGAAGCTAAACATTATGTGTTTACAAAGAGAATCTGAATCTTTAATTGCGAGTGATTTTGCAAATATAGATCCTAGATTCCATGGCTAACCAATTAAATCAAACTCTCCAAAAGAATATGTATTTTTTTTAGAAAGCAACAAAGGTAATTTTGATTCAACATTACAAGCATCATTCTGGAGACCATTTGGAAATAATGAAACCAAATGACATCTAAAGTCTTGTTTACTTCCTTACTGTTAGAGTCCAAGGTTAAGTCACAGTTCTGCTATTGCTATATAGGTTTGTATATCCTTTTATATATTTCCAAGCACATCAGCTCTCCTATGTGACCCTTACCATGATCTTGTGAGGTGAGAAGACGATATATTATTACTTCGATTTTATAGAGTTACAGGCTTTTAGAGCCCAAAGGGCCCGTAGAGATTGTCTAGTTCAACCTCTTCATTTTACAGAAAAAGAGCTGGGTAAGGCTTTTGACTTCTGAGCCTAAGGTTACAGAGCGAGCTCTTGAACAAAAGAAAACCAGAGCGCAGGTCATTGTTCTTTAAAGGATGTAAGCATGACACGTGTCCCTGCATGTGGGAAAAATTAAGCTAATAACCTGAGTAGTCTTCAACATATACAGTTAAAAGATGAGAGAAAACAAAAAAAATGTAGTTCAGATACTCTGATCCAAATTAATGTTGTCTAGAGAAGGTCTAGTTTCTGGTGAGATTACCTTGGATCTCATCACCTAGTCTCTGTTCAGTCTAATAATATGTCTTGTCTTGGTTGAATTATTTTAGTATCATAGAGTCTAGCTCACTAAGGTAGCCCCAAAGCTTTTTTCCAAGCAGATCACATGTGCTGTAGATTTTTGAAGGGAAGATTATTAGGAAATCAGAGGAAGACAACAACATAAGAAAAACAAAAAGTGCTCTCATATGCTGCAATGTACTGAAACTTCCACTGGTCTTTTCTGATAAGAAACCCAAACAGAAACGATAACTCATTTAACATGGAAGTATGTGAGACTGACTCCTACATTATCCCAAAGCACAGAAAAGCCAATGTACCTGACTTGTCCAAATCAGGAAACCTAATGAATTTTTTATCATTCTTCTATTTTGCATAATAGTATTCCGGCTTTCTTCCCTAAAATTATCTCATTGTGCCTGAGCAGGGGACACCTTATTTTTCACTGGGTTGTTTTCTAACCTCAAATTACATAAGGCACATAATCACTTTTCTGGAATAGAAAATGATAATAAATGGCACTAACAGTTGTAATTGGTATTCTTAAGCTTGAGGGCTTAATATCTTGCCAGGCACTATAGAAACTGATTTACATATGTTACCTCATTCATTGTCTATAACTCCCTAATTTTTCAGATGAAGAAACTGTGAAGGGAAATGTATTTTGCTTCTCTAAATCCCAAATAGACTTCTGCTTGTCTCTTCCATATCACTTTATAATACAACCTATTTGTCATGTATGCACCAGCCAAGCTACTTTGTTTTTCTCAAGACTTTGAAAACGGTAACTCCTTTATTTGTTGGTGGGAGAGTAAAGCCTGCAAGGAATAGCAAGACATTTGGAGTCATATAGATCTGATTTCAAGTTCTGACTGAACACATTACTAGTTTTGTGATGTGGTTTGGCTCTGTCCCACCCAAATCTCATCTTGAGTTGTAGTTCCCATAATCCCCACATGTCCTGAGAGGGACCCAGTGGAAGATAATTTAATCATGGGGGTGATTACCCTCATGCTCTTCTCATGATAATGAGAGTTCTCATGAGATCTGATGGTTTTACAAAGGGCTTTTTCTCCATTTGCTTGGCACTTCTCCTTGCTGCTGCCATGTGAAGGACATGCTGGCTTCCCCTTTCACAATGATTGTAAGTTTCCTGAGGCCTCCCCAGCCATGCCGAGCTGTGAGTCAATTAAAGCTCTTTCCCCTATAAATTGCCCAGTCTCAGGTATGTTTTTATTAGCAGCATGAGAATGGACTAGTACACTCTGTAAATTGAACTAGCTGGTGAATCATGTTGATAATCTCTTTGAGTCTCATTCACCTTTGTGTATAAAGATATTTAACTCACAGGTTGTTGTATTAAAGGATGCAGTGAAAAACAAATGTCCAGTTTTTGATGTACATGTTGGTTTCCTCTCAGGTGAGCCCATTGATACTTATCTAAGAAGAGCAGATGGTTAGAGAACAGGTCCTTTTGTGATTCCTACAGCTAGGCTACTCTTCTTAGAGTACCGTTCTGTCTTGTGGCTACAGGACATTCAGGCATTCATTCCACTCTCAATTAGCCCTTTAAATGCTGTTATCCACTGTTCTCCAATATTTTCAGGGCTCCAGGTAAACCCTCCTTTCATCATTCTCCAAATCATCGTGTTCTAAACAGTTAATGCCTTGCACATGTAACAGCATTTCTTCCTGGGGAGTAAAATTGTGTTTTGTATTTTTTTCTTTTTTCTTTTTTTCTTTTTTTGAGACAGAGTCTCGCTCTGTCATCAGGCTGGAGTGCAGTGGCACAATCTTGGCTCCATGCAACCTCCGCCTCCTGGGTTTAAGCCATTCTCCTATCTCCACCTCCCAAGTAGCTGGGAATACAGGCCCATGCCACCACGTCCAGCTAATTTTTGTATTTTTAGTACAGACATGGTTTCACCATGTTGGCCTGGATGGTCTCAATCTCTTGACCTCGTGATCAGACCACCTTGGCCTCCCAAAGTGCTGGGATTACAGACTTGAGCCGCTGCGCCCGGCCAAAAATTTGTTTGTTTGTTTGTTTGTTTGTTTTTTGTTTGTCTCTCTATTCTTCTTCATTAATACAAGACTAAAGGAAGCTAATGTTAGAAGAGGGATTGCTTCAGTTTCATAATCTGGTAAATAAATATGGGTTAATATTTTGTATTTGATGACCTAAAGAAGAAATAAGGGAATCCTGAGGCATAAATGAGAGAAAGGAAAGTGTTAGGGCCAAGATCCTTGTGGGAGGAAAGGTCTTCTGTTTTTACAGGGAAACAGGCTCTGATACCAGTTTGCAGTCTGGAAACCACTCAAACTTACAGACGGAGGAAAGGTCTGGTCACTGATCTTCATGCTAGCATTCAGAATATCCGGTGGGCGTGTTCTTGACCAGTCCAGGGCTACAGATGAGAAGTACCCTCTGAACAATGGGTCTTCCTCATATCCATTTCCCCATTGATGAACTCTGTTGAGATGTTTTTACTTATTCAATTACCTGGAAGCTGTGGGTCTTGGAGACTGAGTCTTAACCAGCCTCATACATGGGAAGGTCTCGAGGGAAAAATCTGGATGGAAATGCCTTGGTTGGAGCTGAACAAGAGGGTCTGGCTTGTCCAAGAACTAGCAAGAACACTGTTTGGCACAGATTTTAGGTATCTTTGGATATGCATGGTTACGGTGCTGCTGGTGATTATAAAGGGGTTCAACCCCTTTCCCCCAACTTCTTGGACTTGCCAGGAGGCTTGGCTCCATAATCTGGGGATTCAATTGGGATGAACTTATTGAACAGACCCTAAGCATAGAGAAATGACTTTTCCTTTCTTAGGCTACCTCCTTATGAAGAGTGGCCATCTTATCTTTCTAGATGGATCATAAATATGACACGTACTTTTAAGTTTTCACTTACATCCATGCTTCCTCACTTGTAAGCTCCTACTACGCCTAGTGCATATCTACAGCATCAGTCTCGATACACTGTCCTATAACTTTATGTTTATTTATCTTCCACCCTGACTGGATTGATTTTGAGCTCCATGAAGGCAGAGCCTATTATCCATATCTATGTATATCCATATCTGTGTATCCCAGATCTAGCCCAAAGCCTGATATGTAGTCAATGTTCAAAAATTATATTATTTAAGATAACAAACAAATGAATATGACTGCAAGGATAACTATGGCATTATTGTCAGCAGTTAGCTAGAAATAGATCCAGAATTGGAGTTAAGAAAAATCAGATGGCCCAGCAGATTGGTGTGGGGAGCTCAATGAGGATAACAGATTTCACTGGAAGAGAAAGAGGGAGTAAAGAGGATGGCAAAATAAAGTGAAAAGAAACAAAACCAGAAAACTCAATCTTCTAGAGCAAAAATAAAACAGTGAAGATTAAGAGTGAACATAGGGAAACAATTCAAATACCAAATGATGATTTGCATAATGGTAATACTAGTAGCAATAATAATTATAATGACACCAAGAATTAATGAGAATCCATCTGCTTCTTAGTGCCTCATAATTTAGTACCTCAGTGTTTACAGAGCAATTTCTCATTCAGAATGTAAGTGATCCCTCAGGCAGAGTATACTGCCTCCGCTGCCTCCATGTGAGATGACTCACTATGGTCATCTCATTCCAAAGACAGAGTGCTAAAATAGATTCCCAGAGTGCCTTCTTCCTCCAGAGCTGGGAGTTTCCTTTAAGACCAGGGAGAAATATTTTATTCATTTATCTTTGAATCCTCAGTAGCACAGAGATGCTCAATACGTTTTCGTTGATTTATCATCTTATGTCTATCCCACAGCAAGCTCCAAGATAAATAGGTCCTGTCCTGTACCCCCATTTTTTAGATGAGAAAACCAGAGACATTTAGTCAGAGTTGAAGTTGGAAAACAAGTCTGAGATTTTTGAACACATTGTTTTGTTCTGCAGTGCCACAGTATAGCCTAGAAAGATTACCAAGGTCGCATTGCTTAATAATTATGTATTTTCTGTTAGCAATTCTAAGAAAGCACATTCCTTTAGTATTCATATAGAAGACTAAAGAAATCTCATGTCAAAATTACCACTTCTTATGCTTTGCAAGGATCAAGGACAAGGCTTAACACTTTTGAGTCAGTCTTGAGCACCTAAAGCACTCTTAAATTTTGAAGTGATGGGAAACAGGAAAAACTTTTTGCATCTGGATGTAAAAATCCATGTGTATTTTAAGGGAAATAGGATCTATGCATTTCTGATTAATTTACACTTAAATCAATGAAGTGTTTTGCAAAAGATATTTGATGTTCAAGAAGCCTTTTTTTAAAAGCCTAATGGGACTTTTAAAGCTGTTTTTTTCTTAAAAAGAGGAACTTATTTTTTACCCCATGATCTTATACTCAAATGATATGGTTTCAAAGTCTCATTTACAGAATTTTTTGCTTTCAAAGTCTTTCCATTTACCCCTACCCAGAGGTAGCTAACCTGGATTTGATTAAGACTAGCTTTTCATCTCTCTATTATTTATTCATTGTTTTGTCAGCAGCATTCTCAAGGGAACGGGCAGATATATTTGGGGAGACTGTCAGAATATTGGATGTGATCTTCCTCAGAAATAAAAGCCTCAGAAGTTTCTAGCAAAATGGAAGAGTGAATGAATTACACAAGAGAAGATTATCATGTGGAGGAAGAAGATGCAAAACAAAGGCTGAGGACACGGGCTTGGAACAGATGCTGTCTTTGTGTTTGTAGAGTAGATAAAACCAAAAGAAAATGTGTTGAGGGGTGATGGTAACTGGAATTAGTTGAGCAACCACTATATGTTGGAGTTTTTCAGAATGCTGTTCCATTTAATCTACTCAATGGTTTGGAGATAAAGATGTTATTAATTCCATTTTTTAGATGAAGAAGATATTGACTTCCCTAAATCATTCACAAAATCATTCACATGGTAGGCGGCAAGTGTAGGATTTCTATCTGTGTTTTCCCTTCAGACCAAACTTTTTAGAAGACCCCAGCATTTGTCATGCTGCAGGTCGTGAGTCCCCATGGCGATTTCTGATAGGACAGAGATGTGGAAAATAAATAGGTGGGAAAGTTACTCGCTTTCCAATTTTCCTTCAACCCTCTGATTTTGTCAAGAGAGAACATTTCAGCTCCCTGCCAGCGCTGATCTCTAACAAGTAGAATGCTGGCCTCAGGCTCAGAACCTTAAACGGACTCCAAGTACCTTGTTAGAATTTAAGAATATTGTTTTGCATTCATTCAATTCATTTCTAAGTTTACCTTGCATTTATGGCAAATAAAAATAATTTTCTTATTTTTAGGTATGAATATAAAGTTTTCTTTCAAAACAAATGTTTATTTTATGTTTTTAGAGAAATGAGTTGATTAAAATATTGTATCACACAGATGGTGTACAGACAAAAAAAAAAGACAGCACTGTATATATGACTGCAGCTTGGGGAGAACAAATTATATTAAATCAGCATCCTTTCAAACTAACATTGTCAAGTAAATTGTCCCCTTAAAGTGGGAAGTATACACATTTAAAGTAGTATTCCTGAGCTTAAAGTTTTTATTCAATATCTAATGTTTCAGATTACTTTGATTTCCTATAAAATCATCTCTGAAAATACAAATGTTAGGCCTAGAAGTTACAAAGAATTGGAACAGTATAACCTATTCCAGTGGACATTGCAGAAACGGTTTTAGTCTTCAGCTACAATTCAGATACAAACAGAATTATAATATTGTATCTCTGCCTGCCTTCCTCCCTACTAACAATATTTCAAAACAATAATCATCATCCTCACTTAACATCCTGGACATAGGTTAATGGGAATTCCACTGTAGTTTCTTTTTTTCACAGAAGACTGAGTTAAAATAAATCAAATAAATCTTCCCAGTGTACACATTTGAAGCAGAGTATGTGAAAACAAACTAAAACCTACTTCCAAGTTTTGTGACTATTTTATTTGGTTTATCACGCAATTTCATTTGGGGAGACATTGTGGTCCTCTTCAGTGAAAGTTTATTTTTATTTTTTCTCCTTGCCATTGCAAAGGGAAGTCAACATATTGCTCATAAAGTGTGAATGTCTTTATGAACTGCTGATAGATATCAAGGAAATGCTCTGAGGATTAGAAGGTGATTTTGTGGCAAAATACCCACTTTCTCTAAATATTACCTTCAGTAGCTTTATAGCAAATATTGCTGAAGAAAGAGAATATAAATCACTGAAATCCCCCAAGACCTAATATTAAAGTATCATTTATGTTTTTCTTTTGTTTGAATTACTGACTAACACTGTACTGAGTAAGGAGAAAAAAAAGCCACTTTACAAAGAAAAGTGAACACAGAGAGGGTGTGGAGGGTGCTAAACACATAGTGCAAGACATTGTGTCCCTTTTTGATCATTGGTTTTGCATGATGTATTCAGGACCTTGGAATTTGGGGCGCTTCTGTGAGGATATTCACAATTGTAAACCATGCACTTCTCTTATTGCTAGATGTGAAATATACAATTTTGGAAATATACCAGTTTGGAGTCAGAAAATCTAGGATGGATTCTGGGCCCTGTTGCTAGAGATAGGACATTTAAAAAGTAAAGTAGCGATTGTTCTATTTTTGCTTTGATTTGTTTCTCTTTTAGAGCTGAGTTTCTAGTAGCCACTGTTTGACAAATTGTAAAAGAATCCTCCCCATTTTCCTTTCTACTTGCCCTGTGGATTTGTTCCTGCTGGTTGGATCAGTCAAGATGGGAATGCTAATTTATTATGGCAGTCTTTTGTCAATGTCACTTTTATATGTATACAGTGCTTTCACCTCTCCTTTTTCCTTTTTCTGCAGTCACACCTCCGCTAACTCTCAGTAAAAGATTGCATTTAACTCTCTGAACCTGGGATTCTTCATCAGTAATCGGGAAGAAATTATCCTTGTCTCACCTCTCTCACTGGGTTTTAGTAAAATTCCAATAATATGAAATCTATGTGGCAAAACTGCTAACCCTAAACATACGCACACACATATACACACACACACAATGCTACAGTCATTTATGTTAACAGGTGAAGTCAAAAGCAAGAAAGGAAAATTCTTCCTGTTTGTCAGAAATTGTGGGTCTAACGTTATGCTGTGGTTTGGATGTTTGGTTGAAATCTGATCCTCAATGTTGGAGGTGTAGCCCAGTGGGGGATCCTGGAAATGCATCCGTCATTAATAGATTAACACTTCTTCCAGGGTGGGTGAGTTCTCTCTCTGTTTGTTTCCCTGCTACCGCTGGTTGATAAAAAGAGCCTGGCACCCCCACTACTCCCTGCCACTGTCTCGTTTCCTCTCTTGCCATGTGATCCCTGCACACATCAGCTCCTCAGCTCCCCTTCACCTTTTGAAGCAGCCTCATTGCCTGGAGTAACACCCAAGGTTTGTTGTCTCAAGTCCATGGAGAACAAGGACGTGGACACACAAAGAGTGAGGTTAAGAGTGGAAGTTTAGCAGGGGAAAGAAAAAGAATAGCTCTCTGCAGAGAAGGGTCCCAGAAAAATGGGTTGCCAGGCCCATGGTGGAATGCAGGGAGTTTTATAAATGAGCTGGTGAGGAGGTGGTGTCTGATCTACAGAAGGCACAAAAAACTGGTTGGACCAGGTGTGTCATATGCATACAGTGTGAATCTCTGGTAGTCCCACACTAATCATTTATGCAGGCAGGTTCTCTGCCTGAACTGTGCCATTTTGCCCATTTCTTTATTACTGTGCATGTGGTATCAAAGAAAAAAAAAAGGAAGATGGAGCCTCCATGGTGGACATGTCTGGCCCCCAGGTAGCCCTTTTCTATTGGCACCGCTGCTGGCATTCCCCCATGCAAGCTTCTAGCTTCCTTATTTGTTTGTAGCTCAATTTTTCAGGCTGCTCTTTGTTAGAAGAGAAATGATTTTCATGGCTGCTTTTTGTTAGAAGGGAAGCTCTGCCTGCCTTCTCTTCTTTACCTTCACTATCTGCCTAAATAATTTATTTCTATCTCCTGTATCACTTTCACTATAAGTGGATGCAGCCTGAGGCTCTCACCAGATACACATCCCAAATCTTGAACTTTGCAGCCATCAGAATTTGAGCCAAATAAACCTTTTTCCTTTATAAATTTCCCAGCCTCAGATATATTCCTTTGTAGCAACACTAAACTAAGACTTATTGTATCTGTCATCTTCCGTAACGATATTGCACATAGACAGAGAGAGTGGGTACCACATTATATGTGCAGGAGCCAAAATCTCCCTCATCAGCATACATACTTGTCTGACTTGCCATTCTCTTTGAAAATTTCACCATGAACATTTCTCATTATAAGCAAAAGCATTTATGTGAATACTTGGTGGTAATAGTGTTTAGTTTGTTTGATTAACCCACCAGAAGTTCAGTGAATTATTAATGTATAAATAAGTGTATCTATGACTACATCTACCTGACTACTCACTTTTATCAAGTATGCATTAAATCTCATTTTGGTTTCTACTTAGTACCAGGTGCAGATAATTGGGAAATGAATGAGACAAGATGCCCTCAAAAGCTCAGTCAAGTGGCAGAGACAGACATTGTGAATACATGATCTTGGTTCAACAGCAGCTCTCAAGTGCTGTACAGAATGGATTGATGGAAACAGCAAAGGCATAAGAATCTGAGAAGATCCTTGGAAATACCTCTCTGAATAACCTCGTAACCCTCTAACCTTGCGTCATTTAACTTCTCTGACATATAGCTAGGTGTGGCTGGAGTATAGAATACATGGGAGAGTATAAGAAGTTGGAAGATCATATGCCAAGAAAGTTAAATTAGCCAACTCATGGGGTCCTTATCTTCCAGGCTGAGAAACTTGGACATTAGTCTACCAGGCCTCTTTCATGTTGAAAAATATCCAGTAGGTGTATATATATCACCTCCATGATAGCTGTCAAAAATATATAGCCCTAGAGGTTGGGTGAAGTGTAGATGTTATAAGGGACAATGGAAGGCAGCAATACCATTTAAGAGGTAATTGCAATACTAACAAAACAACAACAAACATAAAATAAGACTTTTATAAGTGCTTTATCTCATTGACTGCACATAAATAGGTTCCTCATACCTGTACCTATAATAGGAATACCTTAGGATATAGGTACTTATGATACAGGTATTCTTATTGTATTTTATAGATCAGAAGCGTGTGGTAAAGGGAAGTTAGGTAACCTGCTCATGATCACAGAGTTAGAGTGCCTTCAGAAATCTTATTTTTAACCATTACATTATGCTGCAATAGTGCAGGTGGGAGAACAGGAGGGCCTGAACTAAGCTAAAGCATTATAAAAACATGCTTTTTATTTGAATGCACATTTTGGACTTGCTATCTCTGTGCCTATGATATCATTAGTACCTCCAGAAAAGGCACCTGAATTTTTGTTATCTTTATAATGTTTTAACACAACCTTCATTAGTGCTTAGCAAACAGCTCATGCACATTTAGCAAATGCACCAGGGTGATGGGAGTCAGAGGCATCGGTAGATTCTGTCTACAATTTTAAGTACATGATTCTACTACAACGTGAGACTCCAGGTATTGTCAGGCCGGCGTGCAACAGTGCTCATTGCTCTTTCCTTCCTCCATCATTGTTGTTCATTGCTTTAACCTAGAATTTCTTATTTCTCTTGCAGTTTATGCATATGGACATCTTGCTTGACCTCCAAGATCCAGTCTGCTGATGAGGCGACTACTATAAGAATTATTTGCAATCTCTGCCCATCCACAAACTCTCCACCCTGACTACTGCACTTAGAGCACTCTGCAGTATTTTCCAGATGTCTGTTATCTGTCCTGTCACACCTATGAAGAGATCTGGGAAAACAGGGAACCCATATGATTTTAACTAAGTATGAACTACACGCAAGGCAATATGCAATAAGGAAAATAAAATATCTTGAAGGACTGGGAAATGATAAGTGACTGACAGTGTTTAAATTGTGTGGATGGTATACCTATAGCTTAAGTCAAACAAAGTTTGTCCCACTAGATTTTCACACATAATATAGTGAATAGAGAAGATATGAGTGAATAATTTCCTCACAGTATATAATTTCTTCAGCCTGACGTCCACAGCCTTTATAATCTGCCTCCAAATTCCTTTTACTAACCAATCTCTCATACCCTCTGTGTGAAACTTCCTCTCCACTCACTCTGAACTTAGTGCTTTGGTTTACTAGATTTTCAAAAAAACTTTTTGACTATGGCAGTTACTGCAGATACCTCTTGCCATGCTGTAACCATAGCAGACCCTTCTAATTGATTGTGACTGAGTATGGAAGCATTTTTAAGATTCATTTCAGGGCAGCACTTAAGACAGCCACTAAAAATCATTCAGAATTTGACATTTAGATTAAGTTCCTTTGCCAAATAAGCTTGCATGCTTCCTTCAGCTTGAAATGGCCAACTTCATCAGTCTCATCATTAGGAATCCTGCTAATTCACGTCCTCCATGAAAATGTCCTGATTTCCTCAATTCATGGGGAGTTACCCCCTCAGACCTAATGTATCACAGGTCGACAACTTTCAGAAAATCCTTCTCATTTGTTCCCTAGTCTGGTTCCTTAGCTGTTGCAGTCACAGCCACGTTTTTGCATGACATTACCTGTCTACTCCTTTGCGGGGTAGAAATGCTCCTCGCATTCCTTGTGGCACTCATATAAGCCTGGCACTTAGTAGGAGTTCAGAGAAACTGGAATAACAGAGATAACCAACTGATGGGTGGGGAACAAAGCAAACCCAAAGAGATGCTGATCAAATTTAGTATAAACCAAGACAATGGAAAGTGAAGAGAGAGTGGATTGACAGCGCCATTATGTAAGTTAATTTGTTCTAAGATGTCAACCCCCTTCTTGGCTTTTCCTGGCTTTCAATCTGCATGAACACCTTGTCCTGCAGACAGACAGACAGCTTCAGGGTGGATTAAATAATCAGCCAAGTGAGAAGAGCATCTCCCAATATGTCTGCAAAAACACTTCTACTTCAAGAATGATTATTAAAAGCCACAAGGAAGGCAGTGATAACACAGTTGAAACATTGACTTACTGATCAAAAGAGACACTAATACGCACTCCTTAAGGGAAATAGTTAGATTTTAACATGCATACAAGCAAATCCCTTTGCTCCTTTTCCATTCTGCATTGTCACACAAAAATCCCATTTCTGATACTCTCATTTTGGCTCACAGCTTTTCTGCAAATAGTTTAATTTGTGCTCTGTTTTGTCTTCTTTCCTTCCTTGCTTTCCTGCTTCTTTCCCTTTCTTTCTTATTTTTCTCTTTCTTTCTTTCTTTTGTTCTTTTCATCTATTTTAGCAGAACTATTTTTCTTTAGTTTCTATTTCTTTTTAGTATCACTCTGTCTTTCCCTTTCTACCTTCGTTTATTTCTTTTTTGATTACATTCAGAGAGATTTTCCTCCGCAAATAGATGGTGTAACCACCAGAATAGCACTCACTGTACAATTTGTTGAAGAGTGAACTTCATCAAGTAAAATTGCAGTGGGACTTTTTTTTTGGATTTTTTGTTTGTTTGTTTTTTAGGTGAGATATCATTACCCCTTGAAATCTAAATGTCCACATTTGTAACATAACATGAGTACACGATAGCAGGCACACAGGAAGACTCTTAAATGGTAACAATGGTGACTTTAATCAATATTGCATATGGAAATTGAGCCACTGACCTTGAGATATCTATTATATTGGCTCAATGCAAATTGGGTCTTTCATTTTAATCCCCTGGGTTTTTTAACTCATTTTATGAATATCAGTCAATTTTCTGAGATGTTTGGCTCTTTTCACCTAGGATAACTGTCTTCCGCAACATGCTAACATTCATTTCCATGTGGCAGGTAGAGAGGTCACTAGGTTTGTAAGCACTCCTAATTAAAATGCATGATGCTACAAAGGTAAAAGGGACAATGAGTCATAAACAAATCGCCTGACAGTAGCTGACAGCCATCGACTGGACGTACATTTTTTTTCATTGAGAATAGGAAAGATCTGGATTTGTAAAGATGCACACATACCACACGCTCTTCCAAGTTAACTCTTTCTCATGGAAAATCTGTCTCTGACTTAGGATTCAAATGACAATTGAAACTGGAGGAGCTGACTTTTCTCATACTTCCTCTCAACTACTTGCATTATTTACCATCTTAAAATCAATTTTCAGGAAAAAAATAAGGTGATATCCATCATTAAATATTTTTAAACATTAGGTGTTAGTAATCATACCCATTTCAGATCTGGAAGGACATTTCAAGATAATTGCAGTCATTAATCTGTTATTATTGTTATTATTATTATTATTTTGAGACAGGGTCTCACTCTGTTGTCCATGCTGGATTGCAGTGGTGCAATCTCAGCTCATTGCAACCTCTGCCTCCCAGGTTCAAGCAATTCTCCTGCCTCTGCCTCAGCCTCTTGGGTAGCTGAGACTACAGCCATGCATCACCACACCGGCTAATTTTTTTTTTTTTTTTTTTTTTTGGCAGAGGCAGGGTTTTGCCATGTTGGCCAGGCTGGTCTCAAACTCCTGACCTCAAGTGATCTGCCTGCCTAGGGCTCCCAAAGTGCTGGAACTACAGGCACAAGACCACTGGAATCCTTGCCTACTGATTTGTTTTACAACCTGAGATCTGTCCTGTTCAAGCAACTTGCTCCGGATCACACAGGGAGTTTGGAAATGGTGGCTCTTAATTGGCCCTGGCACAAAAGTCTTGTGCCTGTGATTTCTACTCAATGAGGATGCATAACAGCTAAGAGCCAAAATTCAAATTCAGGGTTCCTGACTGCCAGATCAGAGATCTTTCATTTTATGTGTGTCCTAAAATGACCCTTTTAATTAGTTCATTGAAAAGTCAAGTGGTTTTATATCACTTATGTTTATATGTGCTACAGTGAGTTGGATATCAGTACTTTTGGAGTGTCTCCTGATATCTGGCATTTAAATGTGTATTACCTGTTTTATCATCTGTTCAAAACTGTAAGGTAGGTTATATGACCTCAATTTTTGAAATGAGGAATAGATAATTAGAAAGAGAAAGACTTAATAACTTTCTCAAGAAAACGTAGACTAAATCCTGGAATTTGGCTTGACCTATTAGTATTTAGAGAGTCCACATAATTTTCACCAAACCATTCTGCCACCTAAATCTTCTAAGTAGTGTCATTACAGTGCCCGGTGTAAAATTAGTCATCTTATGACTAATTTTCCCAATGTTAATGAACATCTAGTGTTTATGATCTTGATGAAAAAAGTTTAAACAAATATATAGTACACATGAAATATGTCATATATATCATATATTATGCAATAGATATTATATGCAATATGTATTTTATATATAATATCCATTTATAATATCTATTTGATAGAAATAATATAATACCTATTTATTTGATTAATTGCCTACATTTTTTGATATATTTTTTCTAAGGCTAATTGATTGAATGGTAAACCAGAACCAAAGAGAGGAACATAGGGAAGACATTGTCTAAATAGAAATTTTGCATTCTTACTATTCACAATAGCAAAGACATGGAATCAGCCTAAATGTCTATCAACAGTAGACTGGATAAAGAAAATGTGGTACATATACAACATGGAATACTATACAGCCATGAAAATGAATAAGATCATGTTCTTTGCAGGAAGATGGAGGAAGCTGGAGGCCTTAGCAAACTAATGCAGGAACAGAAAACCAAATACCATATGTTCTTACTCACAAGTGGGAGCTAAATGATGAGAACACATGGTTATATAACACTGAGGCCTATCAAAAGGTGGAAGCGGGAGAGAAGAGAGAGGACAAGAAAAACAATTAATGTGTACTAGGCTTAGTACCTGGGCGATAAAATAACCTGTATAACAAACCCCCATGACATGAGTTTACCTATCTAACAAACCTGCACATGTACCTCTGAAAATAATACAAAAAAAAAAAGTTTAAAAAAGAAATTGTCATTCTTTGCAAAAATAGTTCAAGTATTATTCAGAATACCATTACAAAACAGGCATAAGCCCCCAGGCATATGAAGAACTCTTATTTTTCAATAGTAGAGTCATAAATGTTTGGATGTGAGTAAATGCGCATTGCTTGAATCCCTTTAGAATCCCCCCATCCACACTTCCTGCTAGGTCCGCAGTTCTAATCCATTCTTCTTTTCTTAGTGAGGGATGCTGAGGTCCCCCCA
Source organism: Macaca fascicularis (assembly GCF_037993035.2). Classification (NCBI taxonomy): domain Eukaryota; kingdom Metazoa; phylum Chordata; class Mammalia; order Primates; family Cercopithecidae; genus Macaca; species Macaca fascicularis. The sequence goes on from NC_088394.1 coordinate 58,108,365, forward strand.
GTCAGAATTCAAGGCTGCATCCATCATTCTTTCTAACTACTCATGCAGTCTTTCAGTAAAAGTTCATCTGATTTTTAGCACCTTAATAGTTCTCAAATATATCCATTTGCATCACCCCTGACATTGCTCTATTCTAAGTCTTCACCATCTCTTGGTGACATTATTACAAGCTCCCGAACTGGTCTACATAAATCCATAAAAATCAGCTTTCAGAAATGGAAATCGACTCATGTAACTGCATAGCTATTCCTCTCAGCCCTCGCCCTCACTGCTCATGACATTCTTTAGAACCCCACTGAGGTTGCCCTTTCCTCTCAGTATGCAGATTGACACCTTTGTCATCTCCTATAGGATTCTGAATGGGGAATACCTCTCCTCATCTTGCAGGAAACTGCTACTTCTTCTCTGTGTTGGGGAACACTGGCCTTGGTACTAGTCCTTATGCAATCCAGACTCTGCTCATCTTCTTCTCTCTGCCTGAAACTCCCCATTCTGGATTAATATTACTCATTCTTTAGATCTCAGTGCAAGCACTCTTTCATTAGGAAGACCATCCCTGAATCTATATCCATTTCCAGCAAATCTGTTGGGATTTTTGTTCAATGCTTTCATACTACTCTTTCTTCTTTTGTGTAGACAAACCTATACTTAATCCTGGCTCTGTCACATACAAATTCTGTTATTTGGTAAAAGTCAACCTGCCCACATTGAGTCCAATTTCTTCTCCATGCTGGCAATAATGATGTCTACATCGTAGGTGTGTGTGGTTGGAATCAAATGGGATAACAAAGGTAATGCCAGATAGGTGTTTGCTTTGTTTTTAACCTTTGGTGGATCTGCACAGTCAAACACCTTCACCCACACATAAACATCCTCGCACTTCTCTTTTACTTTTACAGAGGGTATGCGTAGGCAGTGCTAGACAGCTTTTATAGAACCTTACCTTAATCGTCTGAATTCATAGGGTAGAGACATTGTAAAGATTCATTCTGTTGATTCTCCTACCATGTGTTTCTTTCTTTAGAATAGTGGCTAGAAGCACAGATGCTCATGCATTACTGCCTGGGTTCAAGTCCAGGCTACACTTTTTACTTGATGTGTGATCTTACTATCTTATTTGTTATGACTCCTCTTTAAAATGGGAACAATAATAAAACTGAACTCATGGAATTATACTGATGATTAATATAATGCATTAGAATAGTGACCAGATATATTAAGCACTATGTGGGTTCTAGCTTTTAAAACAGATAAGCTTCTTCTAATCTTGAAAACTCAATTACACTGTGTTGAAAACTCAATTAAACATGGTTTTGTTTTCATAAAACAAAGATAATGCTTTTAGAATTCTGAAAAGGCACTGGGAAATGAGTGAAAGAGAAATCAAGCCAGCCTAGAAGTCACCCTTTTGCATTATTTATGTATTATGTACATGAAAGTTAGGCAAGAGTGAAGAAATCCATTTGTTTGCTTGACTGTTATGAGTCACATTTTAGGGCCATAAAGAGAATGAAACTAACATATGACATCAGACATCTTTCTTTCCTATTCAACATATTTCTTTTACAAAAACTGTACTTTTTTTCAGGATGTTTACAGACACATTAAGTGTCTTCAGACCATATTAACTGAAAGAGCATGTTTGGGAGAGAAAATGAGAGAGAGAGGGAGCTATTTCTATTAGGTTCTAACTAGTTCCTAGGCATGAGAATGAAAAGTTTACCTCATCAATTCCTTCTGAAACCCCTGTGTGCTATAGAAAACTCCTGTTGTCATTGTAGTAAGGATGGAAATCACGTCCTAATTCCTCTTTTCCCAAAGAAAGGTATCTCCCATTGAATCTTTCCTGTTTTGTACCTTCATTTTTCTTGAAAAAAAATTGGTGTTTTCCTTGAGACATTTTCCAGTCTTGACCCTTAGCAAACCCTAACAAATCAGAATTAACATTCCCCTAAGAGAAAAGGAACTTTGGACACACATTCTGGAAGGAAAGACACAAAAACATGCCCAGTTTTCTCAAGCCTCTTACTGGAATGAATTTCTTTTTCTCCATCTCTGGCCAACTCCTGTTTTTTCAGCATTTAACTCAGATGTAATCTCTTCCAAGATTCTTTTCTTAACGTTCCCTATTCCGCCAAGGGATGAGTTCCATATCACTTACTATGCTCTAGTCATTAGAAAAGCTACCATCGTACTTGGCACTTACTGGGTTTATTGTGCAAGGCCATTATAATTACTTATAGGATGATGGTAGAGTGTCATAGTGAAAATACATTTTTTCCAAGGTGGAGACTACTGTTGGCTCTCTTAGGGGAATCTCCAGAGAAAGCCTGTCATTTTATAATTCACTTCCATGGATAAGTCTTCCAAAACTCTATTCTCTCCCTAGCTGGGTTATCTATCCGCCTTCTTGAGTTGACCCTGCAATTTTCATGCCTCTTTCAGAGCTATTACCATCCTGTTCTCTGATCATCTGTTTTCAAGTCCTCCAACACAAGTCTGTAAATTCCTTGTAGGCAGAAATTTTCTCTTAAACATCTACAAATTCATGGTTGTTAGCTAAGTGACTGACATACAATGGGCATTCAATATACACACCATTTACAAAAAGTAAATATTGATGTTTGAAAAATGTTGGGAAAAAAAGCTGAAGCTGCAGAATAAAAAAAAAAAAGAAAGAAAAAGAGAAACAAGACAAACAGAAAGGGTGGACACGGTAACTAGAGCTCCCATCTCTTAGCCCCACATCTAACATATTCTAAGATGTCATATTTTCAAGCCCCTATAGAGGGATGGAAGTGGAGCACATGCCTTTGAATTTCTGTATTTCTTTTAACACACACTGTCTGTAACCACACCTGCTGGAAAGCATATGTATGCTCTAGGAAAGAATACTCAGCTCCCATCCACAAATGGTTCTGCACCCTCAAACAGACTGGTCTCGTGACTAACTTAAAATATCAATGCAGAGAAAAATCTACCTTACACAACAAGGGTGATGAAAGATTCAGGGGAAAACTATTTCTTATTAAAATACTGGGTGCTCTGAAGCATACTGACTTTCTCCATTTAGTGATCCTTTGCAGCACGACACCTTTATTGTAAAAAAGCATATATTTAGAAATGACTGTGCTCAAAAGACACCTATTTTTCAAAGTGCCTGTGGGCTCCAAATGCAATTCTATATGCAACTAAGTCTCTAGATGCTACCCACACTAGAGATGCAACAGGCTCATGCACACTTCATCTTCTGTCAGTCTGTCACCCAATCAAAGAAGTGGATCTCTGATGGTAAAATTATTTCAGTGTTTATTTTGCTTCTGAGTAAAGACAAGGGGTATTTAATTGTACATCATGGACATACACTGCATATTTCCCCCGGCATTTAATCTGCATGATTCCAGTTTAACTAATCAAAAAGTAACTCATGCCTTGCTTTCCTAAGGACTTTCTTGTAGTTGTTTTTGCTTTACTCTTTAACTAGAGATATATGGCCGGGCGCGGTGGCTCACGCCTGTAAACCCAGCACTTTTGAAGGCCGAGGTAGGCGGATCACGAGGTCAGGAGATGGAGACCATCTTGGCTAACACGGTGAAACCCCGTCTCTACTAAAAAAAAAAAAAATTAGCCGGGCATCTGTAGTCCCAGCTATGCGGGAGGCCGAGGCAGGAGAATGGCATGAACCCGGGAAGTGGAGCTTGCAGTGAGCGGAGATTCGCCACTGCCCCGGGCAATAGAGGGAGACTCCGTCTCAAACAAACGAACAAAGAAAAACTAGAGACATATGTAAAAATATACCCCTAAGCTTATGAGATTATTGGCAGTATCAAGACTCTGTTAGAAACAGATACTCTGAAAAAATCATTTTAATACTTTAAGATAAATATTTAGTTGGAAACATTTTATTGAAAAGGATCATTTAGAAAAATCCGGTATAAATTGCCAAGTTAGTGCTTGTAGCAAAACTGCAGAAATTATAGCTATTAATACTATGATTATTTATTATAATACATGTGAAACTAGGTTTTATATAAAGATGACTTTGTTTTGTTCCCCAATATTTTGTCTTCATAACTCGAAAGAAAACAATGACCAAAGGAGTTTTCACATTACTAAGTGAACTAGATAAGGAAGATCTGCAATAAAATGTATTTTTAATATCTAGAAGTTTCAGAGGAGAATGTACTTAAATAAATCAACAGAACACCTTATATTACCTGAGGAGTTCAAATATTGGAAGTTCTCAAGTGCCTGATTTTGTGCTCCCAGATTTCTCTACCACTTGCAGATGTGCTGTGCATTCAGCAACAGGGATATTGTTAAATTTGAGAATATAAGCCAATAACCAGTAACTTTCTTTTTTCTATTTATTTATTTTTTTTTTTTTTTTGAGACGGAGTCTCGCTCTGTTGCCCAGGCTGGAGTGCAGTGGCCGGATCTCAGCTCACTGCAAGCTCCACCTCCCGGGTTCACGCCATTCTCCTGCCTCAGCCTCTCCAGTAGCTGGGACTACAGGCGCCCGCCACCTCGCCCGGCTAGTTTTTTGTATTTTTTTAGTAGAGACAGGGTTTCACCGTGTTAGCCAGGATGGTCTCCATCTCCTGACCTCGTGATCCGCCTGTCTCGGCCTCCCAAAGTGCTGGGATTACAGGCTTGAGCCACCGCGCCCAGCCCAATAACCAGTAACTTTCATAACAGTAATATTAAGTGCAGAAGAATCAAATGTTTTGTTGCAAATATGCACATCTGGTTTTTCTGTTACAATCTTATATTATTCTAGTAGCTGACTTTAGGAAAAAAGTGTTAATTGCTATACTACTAAACTCCAAGAAATACATTTTGTTGAGTGTTTTAATAAAAGATATTCTGTATATTTTTGCTTGATTTGTCTGAAGAATTTTCAGAACACTATGCCTAAACACTATACTTGCCCTTGGACTTCCTTTTGTATATCAACTCTGTCTAAGCCAGGGATCTATTGCCAACGTATGGGCCATTAGTGAATTACAAGTCATCTATGAACATTCAGAAATGAATGGTAAATTGTGTTGGTCTACAATTTTTATAATAAAGGTTTTTTATTAGATTTTCAGTGACCCTTCAAATAGTAAATTCTTCTAAAAGAATTTCAGAAGTTTAAAGAGATAGACTAGAATTCATTTATTACCTATTACATACTAAGAACTTCATATTCATTAATACATAAAATTGTCCACTGTGGCGTGATAAGACAATTGAAATTGTTTCTATTTTTCTGTTAGAAAATTATCTATTTTATTTTATTTTATTTTGGGGGGACAGGTTCTCACTGTACCATCCAAGCTGGAGTGTATGAAGCGATCTCAGCTCACTGCAGCCTCAGCAGTCTTCCCACTTCAGCCTCCCAAGTAGCTGGTACTACAGGTGTGAACCACCAAGCCCTGCCAATTTTGGTATTTTTTGTAGAGATGGGATTTCACCGTGTTGCCCAGTCTGGTCCCAAATTCCTGAGCTCAAGGGATCCTCCCTCCTTGGCCTCACAAAGTGCTGGGATTATAGATGTGTGCCACTGCGCCCAGCCTCTATTAGGAATTTAGACTTTGAGAAGTTAAGGGGCTTAATTAAGACATGCAACTAGTAACTAACAGATTGGGCATACAAATTCATATCTCTCTTTCTCCAGAATGTATATATTTTCTGCTAAAATCTACTGCCTCCCACAAATAAAATATTTATTTCAACAGTTGTGTGTCTGGATTTTTGTTTTTCTTCCATTGTTGACTAAAAGAGAGCTATGCATTTTATTTGTACTTTAATAGTGATACTATTTTTTGACCACCTATATTTGTATGGTGCTTGGTTCACTGACCATTAACAGCCTGTATGCCTTCTGATCATACCATCATTTTGTGTATTATTCAGGGCAGAGATTAACAAACCCATTCCACGGATGCTTTGATGACCCTCGTTTTCCTGACATTATTTATCCCACTGCACTTGGTTAATGTGAATATTCTCCTGCTGGTTGGAAGGTTTAGTGAAAGTCAAGACTACAGGCACTGTGACCTGCCACATTCAGACTAAAAACAAAGATCAATATTACACCACCTCTTTTTGACAAACAACATGTACTTAGTGACAGAAGTTAATTTGTAGTAGGACTAGCTTTGTAACTTTAATCTCTATTTTACCTACTTATTTGACCTATCTGAGACAAATAAAACCATTGCAATGACCCGTTGTGAGAATTCAGGAGCTTTTAGGAAAGCTCCTTTTGTCTTGTGTCAGCAGGTCTCGGGGATTTTCCATCTGCTCTGCAAGTAAAGTGAGAACATTCCTTTGCTTTAGGTAATGAGAAAGGATGTCATAAGTGATATAGCATCTCAAAAGTTGATTTCACCTTCATCTGTGCTTTCTATTCTAGAATAGAGTAGCTCATTTTCCTAGTTTATGCTAATATCATTAAACACTGTAATTGCAAACCAAGTGACTTCTGGCAATCACTAATTTCTTACATCAGTTACACATAAAGAGAACAGATGGAAACAGTTGCAACACTCAGAGGCCCCCGTATTTTTCTCTGTTAGCAGGCATAAGCACCCATGGGATTTACGATTCCTTATTTCACGACCTCCTGGGTCTTACCCAAAGACGTATCTCTATTGCCATCCTACGATTAGAGACATATTTTGTTGACACGAGGATTTTCTCCAGGTGAATTCGGGTCAGAACCTAAAGAGAGGTTAGCCCCAGGGGTCATGCTGATGGTTAGGAGAGTGGTGAGTGCCTTACTTTTACTCTTTCTGACCGCCTATATTTCCTGCTGTCTGTTTACAGCTAGTCCCAGGTAGACCATTCTGTTGTCCTACACCTTTGGAGTGGTTTTGCTTAGACAAAATGAAACAATTGAGCTGACATTTTAATCTAAAAGATTTTTAGGACACAGGGTGTTTTGAGGAGCTGCCTTGACTTGCATTGTAAAAATATTGACTGCTATCAAAATGTCACCTTGTATTTCCTTTGTTGCAGATTTCATACCAAAGTGTGGGATATTTGCTTACCAAGAATGAAATGGGCTATAAGTTTTCACTTCCCCTGAAAAGAATACATGAATAAAAATCAAAAAGTGCAAGAGTGAAATCATAGGATTTGTCTCTTCTCAGCGGTTTTAAATGGGGACGGGGTGTGGTCCTTATCTGTTCTCTCATATTAAGGGGACAAAAGAATCTTGGTGTATAACTTGAACTTTAATGCTTTATATCAGTCCTTGTACTATTTCAGAGTTGGACTTTCTTTAACTATTAGAACTGAAGTGGATTTTAGGGATCTGTTAAAGTGTTGTTTTGTTTGGCTTGGTTATTTTGTTTTTGAAAATCATAGAATAATTATCCAACGACATATAGCAAATTTGGGCATGGCTTAAACTGTCCATATTTTCCTGGCACCCATCCTAGAATTTTTTTATTTTTTTATTTTTTTTACATCTCCTCTTAATGACACTTTTCTTGGAGAAAGCTTTCCCATAGCCCACTAGACTCAGTAGCGTTTCCTTATTATGTGCTGTCACAGAATGGCCTTCTTTACCTGCATAGCATGTTTATCAACTTTTCTTTTTTTTTTTTTTTTTTTTTTTGAGACGGAGTCTCGCTCTGTCGCCCAGGCTGGAGTGCAATGGCCGGGTCTCAGCTCACTGCAAGCTCTGCCTCCCGGGTTCACGCCATTCTCCTGCCTCAGCCTCCGGAGTAGCTGGGACTACAGGCGCCCGCCACCTTGCCCGGCTAGTTTTTTTTTTGTATTTTTAGTAGAGACGGCGTTTCACCGTGTTAGCCAGGATGGTCTCGATCTCCTGACCTTGTGATCCGCCCGTCTCGGCCTCCCAAAGTGCTGGGATTACAGGCTTGAGCCACCGCGCCCGGCCATCAACTTTTCATTATGCATTTATTTTAGGGTTCCTTAATCAATAGCAGCTTCGCTCAGTTGACTCTAAATGTCACAAAATCTGGAAACTTGTCTTTCTGCTCATTTTTGTAACACAATGCCCTGTACCTCTAGACTAAATTTAGTTTCTCAGTAATGTTTATTAAATGACAGTGTGAATAAATAATGTTTTCTTAACTTCTCTGAGCCTTGATTGACTCATTTGTAAAATAGTATATCACTGTACACCAGCTAGCATTTTTAATAAATCAAATGGAGCATTTCTAAGGAAAGAGTTCTTACTCAATGAAGGTCCATTACAATACCTCGATGAATGTACATTATGATACCTGTATAAAAATTGTCTCTTTCAATAATAATTATCTCTTGCGGAGCTATTGTGCAGATGAAACGGGAATAAATATCACTGGAGACTAGCCTACAGAATACCATATACACAATTTATATTCAACATCACAACCTTATGTTTGTGTTTCAAGAAATAATGGCTTCCTTCATTATTTTCTTCAACGAGATGATGAAGACAATAGTACCAATATACCAATGGCCCCAAAAGCTATTTGTTTATTCATTTTTTTTTTTTTACCGAGAAAATAAATTTTCATAAGGTGACAAACTAGAATCACTGCTCTCCTTCACAGTCCCTAATGCCAGGTGTCTTACATAAGAGTTGCCGTCTTTGTGGCATGTCAACCCCAAAGTTGACCTAAAGTACCAGTTTACAAGGAAGGATTTTACTATCAGCCTCAACTGTACGTTGCCAGGTACATTTCAACCCATGCACATTTTCTTGACTCTGAAAATGCAACCATTGACCAGTATTTTTAATAATACAAATATATGATCTGATCCATTAGGCATTTTTGTTTTGAAAAACCAGCCTCTCTAATCTTTGATACTACTTTGCAAAATAATATAAAATGTATTATACACATAAACCTTAATATCTAGTTATTTGCACAATATACAAGAATCATTTTCGAAAAAAATGCATGCAGATGATCCCTATTTAGCGGCCTAGTGAGGCACTGAAATACTTTTTTATTTTCTTCAGGAAAAGTTCCAGCTACTTTAGCACTAACAAAAATTATCAAATAGGTGGAAATTAAGAGGGAAGAGACAAACACTTACAATATAATGGGAGCTTTGGAAATAATGAAGGATTTAATAATACAGTTTGTCTACATGAAAGTTAAAAATAGACGACTTAAATAGTGTAATGTTAAAAATTATTTTCAAAATGAAACAGGCTGAGCATAGTGGCTGTCACTTATAATCCCAGCACTTTGGGAGGCTGAGGAAGGAGGATTTCTTGAGGCCAGGTGTTTGAGACCAGGCTGGGCAATACCACGAGACCTCATCCGTACACATACACACACAAATTAAATTAACCAGATATGGAGACATGCACTTGCAGTCCCAGCTACTCCCTGGAGAGGATGAGAATGGAGCAACATTGGAGCCCAGGAGTTCGAGGTTGCAGTTGTAGGAAAAACCGGGTTCTTATCACACGACCATGAAAGATTAGCCTCGCAGACACTTTGAATGGTGAGAAGGCAGGGTTTATTGGGTGAAAGAGAAAACAAAGGGAAACAGGGACTCTCCGCAAAGCGGGAGTCCTGCTTGCAGCCTTCCCACCTCACAGACTGAATCCCAGATTACCACCCAGGAATAGGAGAGGCCAGGCTCCTCCCCGCTGCAAACAGGGCAAACGTCCATGGCTCCACCCTAGTGCATGCTCCTCCCAGTGTGGTTGGTGGTTCTCCGGGAACCCTTTTATACTTGGCTGTCTCACAGTAACTTATGATCTTGCCACTGCACTCCAGCCTTGGTGACAGGGTGAAACTGTCTCTTATAAAAAAAAAAAAAAAAGAAGAAGAAGAAGAAAATACTGAAATATCTAAGCAACGTATAGTTTAGTACTACCGATCCAAATCTTTTGTGGAAATAATTACTACTCAAAGGAAAGCTTTGCTGGCCTTATGATCTGTATGAGTAGGGCAAGAGGAAGTAGAGGTATACAAAGAATATTTACTATAAATACAATCAGTAACTACAACCCGTTTCTTCTTGTATATAAATTGTATTTCTCTACGTCTTTATATTCAGTCTAGGCAGGCAAAATCCTCTTTTATTAATACAACACTTGTGAAAATTAGAGTAAACAAATTTACTTGAATCCTGAGGGGCTGTGAGACATCATTCACTCAACAAATATTTAGACTCAAACATTGGGTTAAATTAGGGCATGAGAGATTAGAAAATTTGATTTGTAAAAGTGCAAAGAAAGTCATGAACACGGGTGTATTTTGTGAACTTGAGTTCAGTGTAGATAGGTTCTCAGTAGCATCCAGGTGAAAGGAAACTACAGCTTCTCTGATTAAAGCTGATCTCTTCCTGTTGGCCTATTCCCTACACCTGTAGAGTTTCAAAATAAATCCTAGGGCTCCTAGGAGACTATTTAGGGGTGAAAAGACAAGGCCCAAATATCACCTATAATACAGCAGTTAATGGGAAATAATTTGCAAAGACGAGATTAGGTTGTGAAAATGTTAAATATTAATTGTGGTGTTTAATTGCATTCTACAAGTGATATTATTTATTGAGATGAATATTAGGCTAGGTGTTTGGGGTATAAGATATATGCTATTATGTAGCGGTGTGCCTAGGTAAAGACTTAATTTGATATGTGTGTGTGTGTGGAGAGAGAGAGAGAGAGAGAGAGAGAGTGAGAGAGCGAGAGAGATTGAGATTTTGAGGAACTGTTTTATAGTGGAGATTGGGCAAGTACAAAATCTGATGGGATAGACTAAAAAGCAGGAGACATAGGGAAGATTTATGGTTGGAGTCTAAAAGTAGTCTGCTGGCAACATTCTTTCTTGCTCAGGAGAGAGAATTCTGGGTCCTATTAAGGCCTTCAACTGATTGCATGAGGCCCATCCACATTATGGAGGCAATCAGCTTTACTCAAAGTTCACTGGTTTAAATGTTAATTCCATCCAAAATATATCCTCACAGAAACCTCTAGAATAATATTTGGGCAAATATCTGAGCACTACGTCCTAGCCAAGTTGACATATAAAATTAACTATCACATCTAAATCTTTCCCCATGAAATTATGATCAATAACTATAAGAAAGGAAGGAAAGGGGAGTGGTGCTTGATATTTTAAACATGTCTCTCTTTTTAGATTAAAACTGGGTCACATTAGAGACCCTCCAGTGATTTTCCAGGAAGATGCTTGAACTTGACCTCTTAAATTAAGTCACAGTTGTGATAGTTGTGATTAGTGCAATCCAAATATGCCTTTTTGTCTCTGGGTTCCAGGTCCTAAAGGAAGCTGGAAAACTCTATTGCTAGGCAGAGAACACTTAGTGTTTCCAGAGGAAAAAACAAAAAAACAAAAAAAACCCCAAGAAAATAAAGAAATAAAAAGTCACTTGAAGTGGTCCCTCTAGTAGAGATGGCTGATAGCACCAAATCCTGCTCTCTACACTCACATAACTTTACGTAGGAGTCTGTCTGGTGTTTGAATTCTTTAGGTGCTTAAGTTCTAAGGACAAAGAGGGGCATGGTAGAGACAATACGCTGAAACTGTATCCTTAACAATTTGGGAGGTAGCCAATTCTAATATAATTTTGGGGACAAAAAAGGGTTGTAGCTTCACTTGTATTATACGTGAGAGGGAACAGTTTTGATGCATGGCATCATTTTATCAACACGATAACTGGCAAGCTTTTTAAATGTCCCTCATTTTATAGATGAAATTGTGAAATTAGGGGCTAAATTACTTCTTTGAGATCACTCGGGAAATGAGTGGGAAAGTGTATATTTAGATTTTTGCCCAAGATTTCAACATTTTAGTGACTTGATCGGCTTCATTCAAAATAAGTCAAAGTTATGAATAATTTTGAAAATGTGATTTTGTTATTGTCAAAGGTGTATCAGAAAAGGAATGTTTTTTCACTTTGTTAACGTGTAAGATTTCTGTAGCAGCCACTGATGCTCGAGTATTTTATTTTCAGCAGTCTCAGCTTTTCTACTAGTCCTCTGATAAGAATATAAATGTTCATCAGGTTGTGTATTATGTGTCATCAGCATTCTTTTGTTCGTTTGGGAGCTATCATTTTATTCATCAATGTCATTTGCAGTTATAACTGTGGAAAATGGCTGTCAAAGTCTATAGAACTCTTATAGAAATCAAAACCAAAAATATGCATTGAGAACTGATCTCCACATATCTGACAAGAACATAGGCATCTTGGAACCACATCAATTTCAACTTTCAACCACTGGTCAATGGTATATTGTGAACACTTCATTGAGGATTTGATAAGACAAAAGCCATGACATGAAAATTCAACACAAAGGCATAAAATTGCATTATGGCTATGAAGAGAAGGGATTCATTCTTCCCAGAGAGATGATGCTTATAAAAATAAAAATTAAATAATTTGTATTAGTGAATAAACTTGCTTTTTTTCTTTTTATATTTATTTATTTATTTGTTTGTTTATTTATTTATTCTGTAGTGACAGGGTCTTACTATGTTGACCAGGCTGGTCTCGAACTCCTGGCCTCAAGCACTTTTCTCACCTTGGACTCCTAAAATGCTGAGATCACAGGCATGAATTACCGTGCCTGGCCTAAACTTTTTAAAAATGTAGTTCATAGGTAGAAGTTAGACTAGCAGTCCTCAGCCTTTTTGGCACCAGGGACTGATTTCCTGGAAGAAAATTTTTTCCATAATGGTTGAACTAGTTTACAATCCCACCAACAGTGTAAAAGTGTTCCTATTTCTCCACATCCTCTCCAGCACCTGTTGTTTCCTGACTTTTTAATGATCGCCATTCTGACTAAGGATCTAGAACTAGATGTACCATATGACCCAGCCATCCCATTACTGGGTATATACCCAAAGGATTATAAATCATGCTGCTATAAAGACACATGCACACGTATGTTTATTGCGGCACTATTCACAATAGCAAAGACTTGGAATCAATCCAAATGTCCATCAGTGACAGACTGGATTAAGAAAATGTGGCACATATACACCATGGAATACTATGCAGCCATAAAAAAGGATGAGTTTGTGTCCTTTGTAGGGACATGGGTGCAGCTGGAAACCATCATTCTCAGCAAACTATCACAAGAACAGAAAACCAAACACCGCATGTTCTCACTCATAGGTGGGAACTGAACAATGAGATCACTTGGACTCGGGAAGGGGAACATCACACACCGGGGCCTATCATGGGGAGGGGGGAAGGGGAAGGGGGAGGGATTGCATTGGGAGTTATACCTGATGTAAATGACGAGTTGATGGGTGCTGACGAGTTGATGGGTGCAGCACAGCAACATGGCACAAGTATACATATGTAACAAACCTGCACGTTATGCACATGTACCCTAGAACTTAAAGTATAATAATAATAATAATAATAATAATAATAATAATAAAAAGAAAATTTTTTCACTGGCTTGTGGGTGGTGATGGTTTTGAGATGAAATTGTTCCACCTCAGATCATCAGGCATTAGTTAGATTCTCATAAGGAGCACAGAACCTGCATCTGTCACTTGCACAGTTCACAATAGGGTTGACGCTTCTATGAGAATCTGATGGTACCACTGATAGGACAGGAGGCGGAGCTGAGGCAGTAATGCCTGCTCACCCACCGCTCACCTCCTGCTGTGTGGCCCAGTTCCCAACAGGCCATGGTGGGGTGGGGACCCCTGAGTTAGACCATGTGTTTCAGAAGAACTTGGCAGATAATTCTGTCTGTAGTGATGCTCATTAGGAATGCACTGATATACTCAATACTAGATAAAAGGCAAATGAAAACAATGGGAAGCTTTAATGTCGTTTTCCAAAAGGTGTTTTGCTGTGCTATGTTCTACTACCACGGGGAAAAAACTGCTGCTCCTTGTCTTTCCAGGATCATGAAGCAACAGTACTTGTGTTCAGTGAAAAAGATGATATCCAACGCATTGTTTAATTAGAATGGATTATCTGCTTTAATTATGAAAGGGCATATGAAGGAGTATTATTCACAATATCAAAGAGCCTTGGACTGGTCATCTATTTAGCCAACACGCCTGGGTCTTGATCCTGTGATAAGTGAGACTGAGTAGCCCAGTAGGGAGGTTTTCAGAGGGCTAGGAGGAAGCCAAGAAAGATTAAATTTCTCTTCCTGATATCAGTAAAGTATCCTGCAATCATTTCAAAATGATAGGAAAGGGGCACAAATGGGCAGGAAATGTAGAGGGCTGTACAGACTTAAAGGTCATAACTTAAAACATACCTTTTGCTTAAGGCCCAGTGTGTGTGGTGGAGATAAGCAAACACAAGAAATTCAACACAGATTTTTGTCGATGTTGGTTTTAACTTGTGCCACAAATGGCTCATCACATTTTATTTTTTTCGAGACAGAGACTTGCTTTGTCACCCAGGCTGGAGTGTTGTGGTGTGCTCTTGGCTCACTGTCATCTCCACCTCCCAGGTTCAAGCAATTCTCCTGCCTGAGACTCCCGAGTAGTTGGGATTACAGGCACCTGCCACCACACCCCGCTAATTTTTGTATTTTTAGCAGAGACAGGGTTTCACCATGTTGGCCAAGCTGGTCTCAAACTCCTGATCTCGTGATCTGCCCACTTCGACCTCCCAAAGTGCTGGAATTATAGGCGTGAGCCACCACACCCAGCCTGCTCATCACGTTTTTGGCAATATTTCCAGGTGAGGTTCATTGGATACATTTTCTTGTTTAATTTTGCCACTCATCTATGACTACCATTTTAGAGATGAATAATATGAGGCTTTGAGAGATCAAAGAATTCTCCCAAAGTCACACAGGTCTTAAGTGGTGGAGCCAGTAACCCAAATGTTATTGTTACAAAGCGTACATTTGTTAACACTATAATACTGTTTGCTTTACTGTTAACTTTTCATTTCAAAACATTATATATTCACAGAACCTTGCAAAAATAGTACATAAGAGTCCCATGTATCCCCCCAGCTTCTTCCACTGGTAACAGTTTATGCAATTTTAATGCAACATCAAAACCAAGAAGCCATATTGGTGTGATATTGTTAACAGGACCATTGAGATCAT
This sequence comes from Macaca fascicularis, assembly GCF_037993035.2. Classification (NCBI taxonomy): domain Eukaryota; kingdom Metazoa; phylum Chordata; class Mammalia; order Primates; family Cercopithecidae; genus Macaca; species Macaca fascicularis. The sequence continues at coordinate 58,123,396 of NC_088394.1, forward strand.
TCAGTTATTGTTATTTATTAATTTATATTACTATAATTGAAAATAAACTATGTTATATGAGGAGTTAGCTGAGTACAAAAGGAAAATTACAGGTAATTTACAGATGAAGTCCTGCTCTAAGAATACACGAAACACTGAAAATGAATTTCCATTATAAGTGCAATTGCAGTCTTAAGAGAAGTAGGTCTTAACAAGTTGTGACTACCTGACATCAAATAAAAATAGTCACATCACGGATTCAATTTTCTCTTAAGAGCAAGTGTTCAGTACATTCTTTAGTATCAAGTGGCCAGTGCCAAACTCATTTCTTCTCCAAGTCGTAAAGTTCAGAGAAGAAATATAAAAATCAATCATAATGAAAATATAGTGAAATAGATGGTGTAGGCCTGACACAATGGCTCACACCTGTAATCCCAACACTTTGGGAGGCCAAGGCGGGCAGATCACCTGAGGTCAGGAGTTCGAGACCAGCCTGACCAATATGGCGAAGCCCTGTCTGTACTAAAAATATAAAATTAACCGGACGTGGTGGCCGGCACCTGTAATCCCAGCTACTCGGGAGGCTGAGGCAGAAGAAGCTCTTGAACCTGGGAGGCGGAGTTTGCAGTGAGCCAAGATTGCGCCATTGCACTCCAACCTGGGTGACAGAGCGAGACTCTGTCTCAAAAAAAGAAAAAAGAAAGAAAGGGAAGGGAAGGGGAGGGAAGGGGAGGGGAGGGAAGAGAAGGGAAGGGAAGGAGAGGGGAGGAGAGGAGAGGGGAGGAAAGGGAAGCAAAGGAAAGGGGAGGAGAGGAGAGGGGAGGGGAGGGGGGAGGAGAGGGGAGGGGTAGGGAAGGGAAGGGAAGGGAATGGAAGGGAAGGGAAGGGGAGGAAAGGGGAGGAGAGGAGAGGGGAGGGGAGGGGAAGGGAAGGGAAGGGAAGGGAAGGGGAGGAAAGGGGAGGAGAGGAGAGGGGAGGGGAAGAAGGGAAGGGAAGGGAAGGGAAAGGAAGGGAAGGGAAGGGGAGGAAAAGGGAGGGGAGAGGAGGGGAGGGGAGGGGAAAGGGAGGGGAGAGGAAGGGAGGGGAGGGGAAAGGGAGGGGAGGAAAGGGAAAGGAAAGGAAGGGAAGGGGAGGAAAGGGGAGGGGAGGGGAGGGGAAAGGGAGGGGAGGGAAGGGAAAGGAAGGGAAGGGAAGGGAAGGGAAGGGGAGGGGAGGGGAGGGGAAAGGGAGGGGAGGGAAGGGAAAGGAAGGGAAGGGAAGGGAAGGGAAGGGAAGGGAAGGGAAGGGAAGGGAAGGGAAGGGAAGGGAAGGGAAGGTGTATAAACAGATGTATGTATGTTTCTGAGTAGATTCCTTGAACCATACATGTCTGAATAGCAAACACTTCAGGTCTTCATGCCCCATGGCAGAAGCCTTAGGATGAATTAAAAAGAGAATAGAATTTCTACCTTTCCTATCTCTTTCCATAGCCCCACCCAACAGGATAATCAGTAAAAAAATTTTCCTGAAATGGAAGAATAGAGCTACTTAATTTATCTGACAAAAGAGAAGCAGTCAATATGAATATATGTTGCTATTTTTAAGAAAATAACATTCAGACTAGAAGAGAAAATACAAGTGCATATACATTTTGTATTTGCAGTACTGCTAAATAGTTGCCATAGGATTTCTGCTATTGACAGGCAGATCCCTATTAGTCAATAGGTAATGTTTTTTAGGAAATGCTTTCAAATAAATTGGCTCATAATGATAGCACTCAGAGGAAATGGGAGGTTTATAAAGTACTTCTTACCCATTGGGCATATTTTGAAGGATTGAATGGATGTGTGGAGAGGTGAAGTTTCACTATATCATCATCAATAAGGCTTAACAAACTATTGGCTCTTTATCTTACAAGGCAAAAAGTCAACAGGAATTAGGAAAGGTGGGTTTTCTGTAGAAGTACAATATATCAGGCACCTATTTTTAGTTTTTAGGATTTTCCTTCTACATTATTCTTTCATGTTTCTGAAATCAATTTTCTTCTTTCTTTCTTTCTTTCATTTGTTTTTCCTTCCTTCTTTCCTTCCATTCTCCATTTTGTCATCCCTCCCCCATCAAAATGATTTTACTCATTGCTTTTAGCATACAACTCCCATTGCTTTCATATATTTGTCAATTCATCATAGTTATTTATATGGTTCTATGAGGGCAGAGATTGTACTACATATTCTCAATACGGAGTATACTGCTTGGCACACTGTTTACATGTGGCAAAGCAACTGTTAAGCAGACAATTCTAGAAAAACAATTCTGTAAAGCAAGTGTCTGGGAACCCACAGGTATTTTACATACCCTACCAAAATCTGGATTCTAAGGAGAGTGATGTTAACTCAAGAGGAGGCGCAGAAGGGAGGGATGTGGGCTCCCATCATCAGCTTACTTCAGGGCATTTACATCTCCACGATCAGTTCTTGTCTGTCATTTTCATCCTCGTGAATTTCTTTTTTTATAAGTGGAATCTCAGAATTCAACTCTCCTTCTGCCATGGAAAAGTCCACACATTTATTTGTGAATTGTGTGGAATAATACACTCTTATAATAATAGGAAGAACATTGGTCTGATGTCATGAGCTTTGAGTTCTAGTCCCATTAGGTCACTTCATGTTCTCTGTGACTTTGGTCCAGTTTTCTTAGCTGTAAAGTGTATCCATCGATGTCCATATTATAGCATTATTGCAACGATTAAATAATACAATGTATCTTAACAGTTTAGCACAGAACCTGGCACAATGTAGAAACTCTTCATTTTAACAATAATTATTTCTTTCAACTTTGTCTTATTTTCTTTGCTTTTCCAATCTTTAGACACCTACACTGTCTTTGATGTTCTTTTTGTCAGGTTTATATTGAGTAAAAACTGCCTACATTTCTGTAACTTTTTGCAAAGTAGGAATTTTAAATTCACATTATTAAGTATAACAGTATTACAATTTAGAGAAGAAAATAATATCTAACCTTGGAGAAAATAATCTCCATGCAACATTTTAACTGGGATGCCTTCTTTGGGAGGATAAGTGCGGTCTTTGAGATCTGCCTGACTCCATTATATTCTATCTAAGAGACCACTGCCACATCTTGCCCCATAGGTGCCTCTTAGAAACATTTGGGGAACTTTAAAAATGGTCCGATTCTTGAGCCTTCCCTCAGACCAATTAACCAAGAATTTCTGGGCATGGCCATCAGCAATGATAGTTCATTTTTATTAATTTTTCAAATGACTTCTCAGGTAACTCTAATAGGGTGCCATGGCAAAGAACCACTAATATAAATAAATGTTTCTCAATGCGTGGTAAATTGGCAATATTAATTAGAATTACCTGGGGAGACTTAATAAAGAGTATGAATTCTTGGCGCTAGCAAAACTCACTGGATCAGAATTTCTGAGAGGGGTACAGGGACAAATATTTTTACAAGCATTTAAGTTGGTGCATAGGTAGCATGACGTTTGGTAGCTGGTAGTCTAAAGTTTCTGAAATTGCAGCCTCTATCAGACTTGTAGCACTTGCCTTATTAGCACCTGTCTTATTCTGTGCTGCTAAAACAGAATAGCACAGACTGGGTGATTTATCAAGATCAAAAATTGATTTCTCATAGTTCTGGAGGCTGGGAAGTGCAAGATCAAAGTGCCGGCATTTGATGGAGGCATTCTTGCTGCGTTTTCACATGGGGAGAAATGCTCTGACCTCACAAGATGGAAGGTAGAAGGGCAAGCTAGGAAAATGCTATGCGAAGTCTCTTCTTTAGGGGTCTTGATTTCATTCATAGGGTAAAAGCCCTTGTTACCTAATCAGCTTTTAAAGGCTCCAGCTCTTAATCTAATCATATCAGCAACATGTATTTTTTAAAATTATTTCTTTATTTTTTATTTTTACTGAGATGAGGTCTCATTGTGTTACCCAGGCTGATCTTGAACTCCTGGGCTCAAGTAATCCTCCTGCCTCAGCTTCTCAACCTGTGGGATTACAACTGCAAGGCACCACGCCTGGCCTTTTAAAAAATTATCTTCTCTTTTGTTAAATTTTTATTTTTTAATTTGTTGTACAAACAGGGTCTTGCTATGTTCCCCAGGCTGGGAGCATACAGATTTCAGAGGGGACATATTCAATCTATAGCAACACCTCTGATAGGTTCTTTATTAAGCATAGAGCTTCCTTTTATTTCTGGACTCAACTTTTCTGCTCTTTTCATGAGAGAGATCACAAGACAGTTTTTTTCAGGGACATTGGAAGTTTTTGTCCACTATATTAGGAGCCAACTTTCTTAATCTGCCTACTTTGAATCTTATGGGAGACTCTGCAAGTATCAGTCAAGTTTCCTAATGCAGATACTTGTGACTTAACTTTTCTAAAACTCAGTTTTCTTATCTGTAAAGTACTATCCTTTAAGACTTGCAGGGAAGACGGAATAAAATAAATGTTCAAAGGTGTCAGCATATAGAAAACTCTCAAAAAATGTTAATGACAGTCTTCTTTTATAATAATTTCAGTTGTTCTTTAATTCCCTTAGTTAAAAAGCAAAAATAATATTCACCAAAAGAACAAGTCACACACTGTGAACAGAATGTAGTCACTTTACAAAACAGCTAACTCTTATGTATAAATATATACATACATGTATGCTATATTGCCATATGTTTAAAGATAAATGTATTCATAATTTTATGTAAATATGACTATATGTAGTTTATTTTTAAGTAGTATTACTCATATTTGTATCAATGATATCAAGAAGAGTGGAGTTATAAACACACCAATTAAAAATCTCTCCATTACTGGGGTATTTGTAAAACCCAGGTATAGAGATAGATTATCACATAATTACATACATTCAATGATGAGTGAGATAATAAATGAGGAAGAGCTGGCTTGAGTTTTACTGTCTGTGTTAAAATTTCAGCTGAATTACTCTTAACTCTGAGATCTTAGAAAATTTACTTAATTACTCTGTGGCTCTGTTTTCTACTCTAGAGGCAGATTGTAATGATTGATTTACCAAATCATGTTGTGAGATGTAAGTAACATAATGTGTAATGAATTTTGGAGGGGACACATTCAACTATAGCAACATAAGGCATAATGCAGTACTTGGCTAAGTGTTACGGAAAACGTCGTAAGTGCCAGGCACTCAGTTACTATTAGGAAAGCACTTAGCAGTCTCTATGGTGTAGAGAAAATACTTACTAACAAAGTGTTATCAGCTGAATTGTATCTTCCTCAAATTCATATATGGAAGCCCTACCCCCCTGCACCTCAGAATGTAACTGCATTTAGAGATGAGGTCTTTAAAGGGGAAATTAATTTAAATTAAGGACAGTAGGGTGAGCCCTACTGCAATATGACTGATTTCCTATGAGGAGGTTTGGACATATAGGAGACACCAGGAATGGGAGAACACAGAGGAAAGACCACGTGAAGACACAGTTAGAAGGCATCCATCTGCAAGCCAAGAAGACAGGCCTCAAAAGAAACCAGACATGCCAAAATCTTGATCTTGGACTTCCAGCCCCCAGAAGTGTGAGCAACAAATACATTTATGCGGTTTAAGTCACCTAGTCTGTAGTATCTGTTGTGGTGGCCCTAACAAACTAATACCTAGAGTAACTAAATTAAAAGAATGGATGATGGAGGGATGGATACCAGAAAGAAACACATTTATTCTCTCTCTCTCTTTTGTTTTTTAACCACTGTTCTTCCAAAAAACTTTCCTGTCTCCCTTTCTCAATCATGGACAGAATCAAGCAGATCCCATAGCTTTTTGTTTTTGACACTTTTTGGCATTAAAACATTCTCATACATATTTAAATGTCCAATTCCGTGGCATACAAAAACTTCATTCTTTCACCAGTTTAAAAAATATTTGCTCCCCCAACCCAGCTCAGTCTCCATAATCCTTAGGCCAGCTTTGTGTGGGTGGAGTCTGAGAAGTTCTTTCACTCTTCCTTCTCTTTCCTTTCCGCTCCTTCCCTCTTACTTAATTTAAGGCTTTGAGTCCTATAGAAGTTAGAGCAAAGGAGATGAGTGAAAGGGAAAAGGGTAGGGGGATGATTTTACTTAGAAGTGTTCTACCTTTCTCTTGTGTGTTAAATATGCTGGTGTAAACCCCACAGCTACTCCCCTCCTGCCATGGAGCCTCTGTCAACACCTGAGGCCGGTGCTGCCCTCTCTTGTTAGACTCTTGCAATTCCTTTTCAGCTCCTGCTCCAGTGATGCCCTTGGGTGGAATCATTCAAGGAACTTCAGCTGGGGGTCCCTTCTGTGCTGCCTACTTGCCTCATTCTTGGCATGCTCATCCCTGAAAATGCATCAGCTCCCTCCACTCCACTAGCTGTCCTATGACAATCCTGCAGGTTCCTGAAGCTCAGCTCTCATTCTTCTATGGCTGAGTTTCTAGTTTCCACTGCTGCCAGGCAGCTTCACTCTCCAACAGAAGTTGTTCTCTTTGAGCCCAACTCTCTTGCCTTGATTGGACGTATCCGGGAACACAGAGCACTCTCTTTGGCCTAAAGCTTTACAAAGACATCTCTGATGTCTGCCTATAGTTCTCTAAGCTATTATCACCTACAGTCTGGAGTTTGGCATTGGTCTGAGATTCTGTGCTGATGGTATGTTGGTTCTGCATTGGCTAATACGGGTTCTGTACTGATGGTGTAATACCTTTCGTAATTTGGAGTACTTGTCATTCAATGCTTGCAGATGAGGCCAACAAGGAAATGCCCGTTATCATCCTTTTCTACTCTCTATGAACGTGATGAAGAACTGACAGAGTTCTCAGCCTCTAGGTTTGTGTATTTCTCTCTCCTGTCACAGGACTTTGCAATGTGTGGGTTTTAAAAACCCAAGAAGGCCGGGTAATTACAAAAAGCATTTGTAACATATTTCTTTTCTTTATGCCCATAAAGAGGACAGAAGACCTTTTGATTTTAAAGATGCACAGAAAGATTGAGTAAAAATAAGATATTTTTATTAATTCTATTTTGAAAGTGTCCACAGATGCAATACAGATGTGCGCAATGAAGAACACATATTTTTCTTGTACATCTCCAAAATAATCATAGGAATTTAGAATTCCTTTCAAACAACGCTAAAAGTGCTCTATGATTATCTTAGATCAAGATGTATTTGTTTATTTTCTAAAGGTGTCTCACATTTCCTAGGAATATGGGTCTAATTTACATAGTATAAAGAATGCTATTTGAAAAGCTTCTGCTGATTTTGATCACAATGACTTCAAGGCAATGATTCCTCTTGCAGACCCCAGACACTTGCTTAAACGGTAATCTACGAAGAAAACTCAGCTAGTCATACTTTTTATTAGATAGTTCTGGGAAAGTAATTGCTTAGGCACTAGTGCTCTGGGTTACCATAGTACTGTGTCTGGTGACTCACTGGAACTCTCCCTTCACAAAAACTTTAAGCCCTTAGTGTCTTTATCCTCACCCACAGCGTTTTAAGAGAGAAGGATATGGGGTGTCAATCTCATGTTTCATATTTAGTTCCTGGATATAGTTGAACCCCTTATCTGCAGTGCTCAAATTCTGAAATTCTGAGCTCCCCATTGTCAAAAGAGGAATATATATATTCCTCTTCAAATATATATATATATATATATATATATATATATATATATATATATATATATGGTGAGTGAGATAGTAAATGAGGAAGAGCTGGCTTGAGTTTTACTGTCTGTGTTAGAATTTCAGCTGAATTACTCTTAACTCTGAGATCTTAGAAAATGTACTTAATTACTCTGTGGCTCTGTTTTCTACTGTAGAGGCAGATTGTCTCTCTCTCTCTCTCTCTCTCTCTCTCTATATATATATATATATATATATATGGATATATATATATCCTTAGAGAACCTTGCCAACTTTCACATCTCTCGCTTTCTCTCATTTTTTTTTTTTTTTTTTTTCAGAGAGAGAGTCTCTCTCTGTCACTCAAGCTGGGGTGCAGTGGTACAGTCAGAGGGGCTGGAGTTGCAGCCTCCAACTCCTGGGCTCAAAGCATCCTCCTGCTTCAGCCACCCAAGTAAATAGGACCACACACATGTACTATCACACCCAGCAATTTTTCAATTTTTTTGTAGAGATGATGTCCTACTATGTTTCCATGCTGGTCTTGAACTACTGGCCCCAAGTGATCCTCCTGCCACTGCACTCAGCTTCTCTCTCACACCCTTGCTCTCTCCGCTCATGCTCTCTCTCACACTCTTGCTCTAGCTCCCACTTTTTAATGCATGCAATAACACCAGTGCCATACGTACAGTGATTAGAAATCACAGTTAAACAGAGATGTATAACGTGGTAGAAAGACTACACAACTTGAGTCAGAAGAGTTGTCTCAAAGCTACACCATTTATTTGCTGAGTGAATTAGATGAGGTCTTTCACTTCTTGGAGTCTGTTTTCTCTCCTGTGAAGTGGACTTGCTAGTACCTCCCAGGAAGGTTGTAAGGATCAAGTAAGTTTGGCGATGAAAACGGTTCCATGGATTCTAGCTGGACTGCCATTCTTCTACTGAGGATTCTGAAATTTCAAAGCTTGAGATAGATGAAAGGAGTCATAGCAGAGGAGGCTGAGGGATGTTGCATGTCTGCGGGGTGCCTTGGTGGCCACAGGTTGTGTGACAAGACTGCAGTGGCTAGAGATCCTGACGTACATATGGGGACATAAAACGTCAACTAAAGGAGTTAGCACATACGTAATGCTTGCTCTGTGCCAGACACTGCGACTCTTTTGGCAGGCTATAGCTAATTTAAATCTCACAACAAAGATACACGTTGTTATTATTATTTTCCTCTTTGCAGAGGGGTTTACTGCACACAAGGAGGTAAATAACTTGCCAAGAGTCACAGAGACAATAAACTAGGCAGCGAATCTTAGATTAAAACCTGTATCAGCCTGAATTTAGGTCATCGCTGGAAATACACCTACTTTCCCCTTTACAATTAGTAAGTATTTGACGGGGAGTTACTTTGGATCTATGCCCATCGTTCAATTCTCATATAACTTTCAATCTGTTTATTAATTCAAATGAAAGTGTGGATTTGTTTCTTTTTTTACTCAATGGATAGATTTGTTGCTGTCTTACCTATTTTGATTCTCAAACTTTCCCAGATTTGGCCACTGATAGTCCCTTTGCATGAGCCTTCTGTGTACTTTTGAAATGCTCTATCGGCCGAGTGTGGTGGCTCACATTTGTAATCCCAGCACTTTGGGAGGCTGAGGCCTGTGGATCATCTGAGGTCGGGAGTTTGAGACCAGCCTGGCCAACATGGCAAAATCCCCTCTCAACTAAAAATAAAAAAATTAGGTGGGCATGGTGGTGGGGGCTTGTAATCCCAGCTACTCAGGACACTGAAGCAGGAGAATCGCTTGAACATGGGAGGCGGAGGTTGCAGTAAGTTGAGCTTGTGCCACTGCACTCCAGTCTGGGTGACAGGGTGAGACGTGGTCTCAAAAAAAAAAAAAAAAAAAAAAAAGAAAAGAAAAAGAAATGCTCTATTGTCTGTTTTGTCTGTTAGTCCCTCCTTACTCTCTGGCATAACAAGGTGCTGAAGGCTCATTTTCTATACTCTCTTCCACTTGCTTGGACTCTGACATCCTGCTCCATACTACACAGCTGCCTTTGACGGGGCACAGATGCCTACCTGACTCAGTCTCATATGAATTATCTGGGAGGAAAAGAGAAGGGAAGGAAAAGAGGAAGAAGACGAGAATGCACAGAGTTTCAGTAGCTCTTACAACTGGAAAAGAAAATTCTGGACAAACGTTTATCACACAAAGATCAGACAGGTCATGGTGTGTTAAAAATCACTATCCTATCACATTAAATACTTGTAAAGTGTAAGTTGGCTCAGTAGCAAGAATTGAGGCTAAAGAGGTAGGCTGGCCCCAATCTGTGAAGGACAAAGAGTTTCTATCATGCAGAGAAGCTGTGTCTGCTGCATTAGATGCTCAGTAAATATTTAATGAATGAATTTTGAATGGATGTTATACATCAACAATTATCAATAAGCAGTGGCCTGGAGAGAGATATAACCAGTGAGTCCTAGAAACATGGTTTGGTTCCAGACTAAATTTCTTCACCTTGGAAACAGGAAAACAAATAAGTCTTTAAGTTTTGCCCCCTACCTCTTGGGAATCATTCCTAATTCCTGCCATCTTTTAAGTTAGATGCTTACCAACCTTTCTTCCTACAACACCTTATGCATATTTGTGTCTCAACACTGAATCATTGAGGTTGGGATTAATTTCTTATGACGGGAAAATCCAAATAACTATAGCTTGGAAAAGACAGAAATTTATTCATTCCTCTTATAAAGAATACTATGAAACATTGTGACCTTCAGGATCCATGTCCTTCTAGGTTGCTACCCTCTAATTCTTGATAAGTCAACCTGTAGTCCGATATGGGCACTTGAGCTCCAGATATTTCTGGAATCCAGGTATTTCTGGACAGTAACAAATTTATCCAGATATTTCTGGATTCCAGAAATCAGTATAAAGAAAAGTGGGCTAATTCTCTATAAAACAATTATTTGAAATTAAAGATAAAACTATGGGTTTTTAAAAATTAATTTAACTGCAAGTAGCTACATGACCCTACCTCATGTCTTAGCCTGTTCCTGCTGCTATAACAAAATACCTTAGACTGGGTAATTTATAAGTAACAAAAATGTATGTCTCACAGCTTTAGAGGCTGGGACATACAAGATCAAGGTGCCAGCAGATTTGGTGTCTGGAAAAGGCTTGCTCTCTGTTTCCAAGATGGTGCCTTGGTGATGTGTCATCTTGTGACAGAAGACAAGAAAGGACAAAGAGGGCAGAAGGCATTAGAGCACTCCTTTTAACCTCTTTTGTAAGAGCACTGATCTCATTCATGAGGGTAGATCCCCTAAGACTGAATCACCTCCCCAGGGGCCCACGTCTCAATAACATCACCTTGGAGGTTGAGTTCCAACATTTGAATTTTGGAGGGACATATGTATCGAAGCCATAGCACCTCACTATATAGAAGAGTAGAGAATGTCATTTCAACTTCTGGTTTCCACTAGCCTATATAAATATCAGGGATTCCTTTACTAAGGAAAAGAAGTGGAATGGATTTTGGGGGACAAATAATAGTCTGTGCTGAAAACCTTTATTGACATAGGTGTCAGCAGCATATGTTTATATATCTGTCACTTCCAGGTTGGCTTGTTTATTAGCTCATGTATTCATTTATACATTTATTCATTGAGCAATCATGTATTCAGCATCAACTGTAACTTACAATTTTTTTTTTTGCAGTGTGGTGAGGAAGACACATTTCAGTATATTAAAGACAGTATCAAGAGTTCTTTCAATATATGGATAACTATAAATGTCCCTTGTATTCCCAGCACTTCCCTCAGGCTCTAACAGAGGGTAGGCATTACAAAGACTGTTGTTACTTAAATGATTAAATTCAAGAAAAGATTAGGAGCAACACAGAGTTCTCTACAAAACAACATTCAAGAAGACTGTATGTAGGTAAAAATAAGGTTCCAGTATCTGAAGGCAAAAGTGCCTTAGTTTAACTTCCACTTCTGTCACTTACTGAATGGCCTTCAGAAATTATTTAACTTTCCTTAGAGTGGGAATAATATCAGTTATTCCTTATAGTGTTTCAAGCCATCAGTGACAGGTGCATAAAAGAGTAAATGGTATTTTGCCTTTTTTTTATTTTTTGGAAGGCAATCTGTTTATTGTCAGGATTTTGATAACTCATCACCAATCATTTGTGGTGCTATTTGCAAATGAAATGAAAACTCTCATTTTCTCTGTTCTCATTCTGGTTTTAGGTAACTTAGGTAAAAACGTACATATGAACCAGTAATTTCACCAATAGTAGAGATGTTTGCAACAGCAAAACCTGCCCAGATATGGAGGATGGGCACACAGTGGGTTATTATGGGGATGTTACATTTATTTTTATTTTTTTTAAGATTAAAAAAAATTTCCCATAGCTTTCGGCGTACTAGTGATTTTCGGTTACATGGATGAATTCTATGGCAGTGAACTGAGATTTTAATGCTCCCATCACCTGAGCAGTGTACACTGTCACCAATATATGCAGTCTTTTATTCCTCTCTTTATCCCACAAGTTTCCAAAGTCCATTATCACACCAGAGGAGTGAAGGGCACATTATACACGTTCAATACCTTTCATGTTTTTCTAGGATAAACTATTTTTCTTCCCCTTTCTTATACTGCTCTTTCAAATCAAACTCAGGCTGATTCTATTGAGCCCAGCCTTAACCCTTTAGTGACAAAATATCAAAACCATCTGTAGCCCATTGGTAAAATATATCTGCAGACCTGGTATGGTGGCTCATGCCTGTAATCCCAGCACTTTGGGAGGCCGAGGCGAGCAGATCACAAGGTCAGAAGTTCAAGACCAGCCTGACCAACATGGTGAAACTCCGTCTCTACTAAAAATACAAAGATTAACCCGGCATGGTGGTGCGCACCTGTAATCCCAGCTACTCGGGAGACTGAGGCAGGAGAATCACTTGAGCCCAGAAGGCAGAGGTTGCAGGGAGCCGGGATCACACCATTGCACTCCAGCCTGGGTGACAGAGCGAGACTTCATCTTAAAAAGAAAAAAAAAAGTTTGCAGCACGACTAGGAGAGGAACATCACCTTGCTCCTTGCGCTGCCGTCACTACTGCCAGTTGCTTAGTTTAAAATGCTGTGAAAAAGAGGCATCGTTTTCAAAGTCATATTTTCACATTAAAGCTGCTCCCCAGCTTTAATTTAGCTCCCTAAATTAGGTTGTTTGTATCCTATAATGAAAACAAAAACACTAAAAGAGTTTAGAGGGAAAGGGGAAAATCTTGAAAAAGATGATAGAGCAGTATATAATGGGATACTATGGGAGTTTTTATTTCGCTTACATTTGAAATCCAGAAGCCCTAAAATCTTTCATGAAATCACATCCCCTCTTTTCTTCTCTTCTTTGTCTCTTAAATTAAAAGAACTCTCTGTCACTAAGTCTCTTTCTTTTTCCTTGCTATATGTTTTTTTTTGAAAAAAGAAAAAAAAAAAAGAAGAAGCAGTTGGCTCCTACAAAGCAGGGTTCCAAAAATAATTCATCAGCTCAATAATGTTATTCTGCTAAAGTGCATCCAAGAAAGTAGGAAGAGAAATATACCTTGAAGTCTTAGGAGAAAAGAAAAGAATGAATGCGTGTTGGGCACCTGCTGTTTGTCCTGATTGTTGCCAAATAGTGGATTGGAATGCAGGCTCTGTGTTTGAGATGCCAGCATTTAGACCTAAGTTCCATCACTGAGTGACTTTGAGGAAGTTACTTAATTTATCTGTCTCTGAGCTTCTTCATCTGCAAAATGGGGTTAATATTTACCTAATTCTGAAATGTGATAGGCATGCAAAATAATCATTCCCTGTCAAATACACAACTTGAGCTTAAAAAAAAAAATAGGTACTGTATTTAAATCCCATTTAACAGGAAAGGGTAGTGGCTGGAAGAAATTCAAAGCCTCGGAGATAAGACAGGATTTGGATTTGAATAAAAGACTACAGAATTCCAGAGCCATCACCCTTAACCCTGAAGCCTTGGTTTTGCTCATTTAATTCATCTAAAAGACAAACAAACAAAAACCACAAGTACTTGGGTTCTATCTCCAGATATTTTCATTCAGTTGTCTCTAGTTTCAAACTTTCCCAAATGATTTAAAAATGGCAAAGGCAAATCAGAACCACAATGAGATACCATCTCACACCAGTTAGAATGGTGATCATTAAAAAGTCAGGAAACAACAGATGCTGGAGAGGATGTGGAGAAACAGGAATGCTTTTACACTGTTGGTGGGAGTGTAAATTAATTCAACCATTGTGAAAGACAGTGTGGTGACTCCTCAAGGATCTAGTGCCAGAAATACTATTCGACCCAGCAATCCCATCACTGGGTATATACCCAAAGGATTATAAATCATTCTACTATAAAGACACATGCACACGTATGTTTATTGCAGCACTATTCACAATAGCAAAGACTTGGAACCAACCCAAATGCCCATTTATGATAGACTGGATAAAGAAAATGTGGCACATATATACCATGGAATACCATACAGTCATGACAGAGAATGAGTTCACATCTTTGCAGGGACATGGATGAAGCTGGAAACCATCATTCTCAGCAAACTAACACAGAAACAGAAAACAAAACACGGGATGTCCTCACTCATAAGTGGGAGTTGAACAATGAGAACACATGGACACCAGGAGGGGAACATCATACACCTGGGCCTGTTGGGGGTGGGGGTCTGGGGAGGGATAGCATTAGGAGAAATACCTAATGTAGATGGATGGGTTGATGGGTGCAGCAAACCACCATGGCATGTGTATACCTATGTAACAAACATGCATGTTCTGCACATGTATCCCAGAACTTAAAGCATATATATATATATATATAAAAATACAGAAAAAATATGCAGCCATATTTGAGAAGCACCGCACTTAAATCAAATTTTTAAAATGTAGTGTGCATCAGAAATCACCCAGAGAGCTTGTTAAAGCACAGATTCGAGACCCAGCCCTCAGGGTATCTGATTCGGTAGGTCTTGAATGGAGTCTGAGCTTTTTGTTTGAACAAGTGCACAAGTAATGCTAGTTTTTGGTCTGGGAACCGCTCTTTCAGAGCCACTGCTCTTGACACTTCTGCTTTCACTATTGAATGCTTTTCCAGAAATGCTCCTTGATCCACCATACAATTAGGTCCCAGGTATGACTGGTCCAGTGGTCCCCAGATAAGTCCAAGTAGACAGAAATAAAACCAGTGTTAAGTAGCTGAACTTTCTCTTCACTGTGTCTCATCTACCTACCTACAAAACTCAGTGCTTTGTAAAAAGAATTCGGTTAAGCAATTACATTTTGGGCATACTTATTTCTGAGCACGAGTGAACTATTTTGTGGTGGTTGGCAAGGTGCTTGGGATATTGTTGGAGTCAAATTATTCACAACAGCGCTTCTATTTGTGTTATGAACAACACCCACAGGGATTTATCTAGTGGGGGCCATATGACTGACACTAAGGCATCCAGTGGAGAGCTTGGGCAGAGAAGTTTCCTCAGTGTGGGTCGTTCCCTACTTGGAGGACTATAATTCTGATACAAATACGAAGCTATCACTGCATGTGATCTCTGGAACAAACAAACAAGTCCATCAAAAACACCTTTGCAAAAATTATAACTGAGGAAATTAGGAAAGTGAAAGAGATCAGACCTAACCGGCTCCACCTTTAAGCTGTCCTTGTTCATTCTGGGACGTAGGCAGAACTCACCTTGGGAAGAAATTTAGTTTATGATTTGACTGAAACAAAATTGATAATAGCCCTTTCTCAAAAAGACCCATTTCTTGCCTGGGGACCAGTCTGCCTTTGTAGGACTAACAAATTAGCGACAAGATTAGAAATTACAGTTTAGGGGCCACGCAGCCTCTGGTTGCGAGAGTCTGAAGCTCCCTAAATTGTTCCTGGGGATAACATCACTATTATAAAATCTAGGATCAGTGTCTGAAATATTTTGTAGAACCTGCACTCAGTGGATTAGCTGACAAGACCCAGACTGGTAATCTGGCCACCCAGTTCTGCCATCCCACCCAGGCACAGAAGACAGCAAGGAAACCTCACTTCGACTTCCCTATGCTCCCATTGTCAACATGATCTATCAGCACTTCCCACTTCCCAAGCTTCTATCCACTAAATTAGCTTTAAAAACTCCTACCCCCAAATGCTCGGAGAGACTGATTTGAGTAATAATAAAACTCTAATCTCCAGTTCAGACGGCTCTGCGTGAATTACTCTTTCTCCATTGTAATTCCCCTTTCTTCATAAATCGTCCCTGTCTAGGCAGCGGGCAAGGTGAACCTGCTGGGTGGTTACACATCACAAAGGTCTCAAGACATGGTCAGGATTTTTGTATTTGACTGAAATGACTTAGAAATCAATATAATTAAGTCATACTGAGATAGGTACTTGTACTTACCCAATTTCAAAAATTCTGAATTATCTCCAGGCGTTAGGTAGATGAATTTTAACTTTCTGCCGTTGGTAGTGGCCATGATATAAATATATGTAGATATTCTATATGAAAAATTTAAGGAAGTGATATACCCTTAAGATTAACGCCAAATATCCTTGCAAAATTGAATTTTAACTCTGCCTCAGCCACCCAACAGCACTGTGAAACTGGACAAGTCATCACACCTCTCCAAAGTCCTATTTCTGATCACAAAATGATGATAATGATAATTAACGTATGGAACTGTTGCAAGGATTGAGAGAGATAACATAAAATGAGCACTTAATTATGTAATATGTTGTACATAATATTTGGTACTATTTATTGACCATTTATTGTTATAGATATTATATACATAAGCAAGTAATCTTTGCTTTATACACAAAATGTAATACAGAAAATATTTGCTAATACATTAAGCCAATATGTAAGGGTGTGCTTTTAAATATTGTGGTTTTATCTCTAGTTATTGAGTTTTTATGGAGCAAAATAGCTTTCATCTTAAGCACAGGGTTGGGAAGTGTTGTGCATTGATTTAGTCAATAAGAGGCACAAAGTGGGCAAGCCAGAGGACAGTGGTACAGAGATAGAGACGTCAGGAACCGCTCTCATTCTAAGAGACTCATTTTTCTAATGTGATAATTGCTATTTATTTTATAGTCTTGCACATGACATATCACCACTGAAACGGCTTCTAATTCTGCTTTTATTATTAACCTCACTTTTCAATTCTTCATCGACCTTAGGCAAGACTGCTTTCCTCTTCATAGCATCAATAGAAAAGCTAGTTCAAGTTTGCTTTAAAAGAAATTAATCTCAAAGCTATTTCAACATTTTAAAAGGACCTTCTATGAGAATGTTAATAGCTGCCATTAGGCTTGGAATCAGTCCTTCCCTGAGAGGGAAACGAAAGTGCAGGTTTAGTGTCATTTGATCGGAGAAACTGATAGGAGGGCTATAAAACGTTGCTATAGAGCGGCTTGGTGCAGTAGAAAGATCGGACAGAGAGCAGCATGCCCAGCTATCGCATTTTTTATTTTTTTATTTTTATTTTTATTTTTGAGACGGAGTCTCGCTCTGTCGCCAGGCTGGAGTGCAGTGGCGTGATCGCGGCTCACTGCAAGCTCCACCTCCCGGCTTCAAGCAATTCTCCTGCCTCAGCTACCCTAGGAGCTGGGACTACACGCGAGCGCCACTACGCCCAGCTAATTTTTGTACTTTTAGTAGAGACGGGGTTTCATCATGTTGGCCAGGAGGGTCTATCTCTTGACCTCGTGATCTGCCCGCCTCGGCCTCCCAAAGTGCTGAGATTACAGTCGTGAGCCACGGCGCCCGGCCGCTATCGCATTTTTTAGCTGTGTGAACTTAGACAAAATTTCTAAACCTCTCTGTATCTCAGTTTCTTCATCTGCAAAATGTAACTACATTTCACTCTTTTATGTCAGTTTTCTGAACCTATTCTCTGAAGCATATGCAAGGAAGGAAGGGAGGGAGGGAGGAAGGAAGGAAGGGAGGGAGGAAGGAAGGAAGGGAGGGAGGGAGGGAGGGAGGGAGGGAGGAAGGATGGAAGGAAGGAAGGAAGGAAGGAAGGAAGGAAGGAAGGAAGGAAGGCCGGCCAGGGATGGAGGGAGGGAAAAAGAGAGGAAGGGGAAGATTAACAAAAGATAGACTGAGACAGAGAGAATGAATAATGGCATATGCAATGTGACAGGGATGTATATTATGTAGAGATAGAAACAAAATATGCTAAATTAGAACGTGATAGCAATATCCAGGACTCTTCATCACCACACCCTTGACTTGTATTCAAGTTTCATGTTTTGGGCTCCCAAACACACATGTCATTTAAAGTTTTTCTGGAGACAGGCATAAAAGAAGGAAAGAACATTGATTGAGTGCCTGCAGTGTTCAAAGCATGAAGTACAGTTAAGTTTAACCATCACAACAATCTTATGAAGGGCCTTTTCAGTCTCCAGTGTTGCAAAGTGGAAGTCAAGGTTAACAAAGTTGATGTGAAGTACCTGGGGTTACAGAATGGGTAAAAGAGAAATCTATGATTGTAAACCAACTTGGCTTCTAAGACTGCCTAGGAACTACTACAGGATTTTTGTGTTGTATTTCCCCAGAGTCCAGAATATCAAAAAATAATTCAACACACCATGACAATTGGTCATCTCAAAATCCCGTAATAACATGTACTAGACAAGAGTGTAGAAATTGTTTTAAAGTGTCTTATGAAAGAAATCCTCCTCATGCTCACTCAGGCTTCTTTCAGATGGAACCACTTGCAGAAAGTTTATAGATCAAGTGACATTCTAGGCAATTAAGGCCTCATACAGCCTAGGAATGATGCAGTAGTTTTCAAAAATAATTTCCACTGTGGCAGAAATGCAAATTGATTGAAGTTACAATGTCACTCAAAAACTTTGCTAGTCTTTTTAAGAATGACATTAAGCAGTGACAGACAATTGACGAGGACAGACACTTCAACGGAGGCTGACGGAGGGACGGTGATGCTTCAAGAAGAGAAAAAGTGATCTGGTGAGAAATACGCATAATGAGTGATTGTTTTCTTTCCATTCTTTTCCTTTCTTTATTTTTAAGTATAGGTGTCAATATATTCTTTTCTAATTTTTTTTAAAAAAATACAAAAACCTGCTTTTATATTTGTCTTTTAGGAACTCAAATAGTAATTACTGGGCTCTGCATTTAAGCAAAAACACCTTAATTAAATAAAACAGAGTTTATAAAATAAAACATATGGTGCCATCTGCAGAATGGTGCTTAGAATGTGGAGAAAGTGTGGAGATTACTGCATTTTTTGCATCTACAACATGCTCAAAATAAGGAGCTTAGAGTTGTTTTTTTCTTGAAAGCTCTGAAGTTGGAACATTTCTGACTGGCTTCTCATTATAAAACCGAATGAGCATGGATAAGGTTGTGACCAGAAACTACTAGAATCTGAGGCCTAGAAAGAAAATTCTCCTGGGAAATTTTATCAACAAGAAACCTGGGGCACAGATGAGCAAAGAGGGGTACCATCTTCCTTTAGTGAGTACGTGTCAGGACTTGAACTAAAATTCAAACCCTGCTCATTCTGCTCCACATCACTGCTACTCATTCAAGAGACTGCTTTCCAGTAGAGATGCAAAGTTCCTCTGATCAGTTTCTGAGCTCCCCTCTGAAGAAAGAGCAGTAGTTAAAATTACTATAATCCATGTCATTCAATTGATTCCATTGTGATACCCTGAATCCCCTTCACTTCGATATAGCTGATATTTGCTGCGCACCCACGATGTGCCAATAAATTTCCTGGGATACGTAGATGAACGTAAGTTAAACTCCTGCCTGTATCAGAGTTTCTTATCTAAACAATGCATGCTGTTGTTTTATAATTATGTCTTCTAGAACCTTGGCTGTTATAATTAGCTTTAAAAAATGTACTATGACAAAAATAAAACGTTTAAAAGCCAGCAAATGTTCAGCAACAGGATTTCTGTTCTATATACTAGAGCAAACTGTACATCAAGAGGTGGTCAAATAAGACAGGGTCTCCTTCACCTCTATATCTGATCATCTATTCTGAAGAGAGAATCCATAAGCTACGAACTTATGAATCATACAAGATGATTCATTTTCCTTCCTCTCTTATGTACCTGGTTGAGAAGTCAGGAGAAGCACAGAGAATCCTGCTCCCCCTTCAAAGGTATTCAAGAAAATGTCAGTATTCCAGTGTACAATAAGATCCAGGCAACAAATAGGCTTTCAAAATATAGGGTCTCGATATTTAATAGTGAGAATAAGAAGGAAGTAAGGAAGTTGCATGGAAAAGCTTTCAAACTTTTACCTTGGACATGTATTCCCCTGATTAATAAGAAACAAGTGGGAGGAATGTCAGTGTTCATGGAAGATTTTCTTTCCTTGCTGTCCAACACCATTTCGATTGAGAGTATGAAGAAGATCTTTAGTCTTTAATGAAACCACGCAAGAAAAATTACATGCCAATGCGAGCTCCTGTTTTGGTTACTTTTCGCCACCTACCTCACCTGCCTCACAACCTTATGAGGTAAGTATTTAATAAAAGCGGGCTTTGAAGTCAGATGTCAGGCTCCCAATCCCAGGTTTCCTAGTTACCAGCTGTATGTCCCTGGAAAAGTCATTTCTATGGATCTCCTTCATTAGTGGATAGTAGATAATGCTTCTTAGAGTGGCCATATTTTTTGACTCATAAATAAAGAAATGGAGTCTGGGAACAATGTAAATGATTGAAATTTAAGACTATTTTAGAAAATCTAAAAAGATAAATGTGTACACATTATATACAGCTCTAATATTTGTGAACATAGTAATCATACAGTTATTTATAAAAATATGAACAGTCTCTGATTAGTAAAGAAACAGAAATCATAAAGTACTTTGCCCAAAATCAGAGTTAAAAGCATAATTTCCAGAGCAGGAGTCTAAATCTTGGCCCCATTATTTGTAAACCATGTGGCCTTCGGGGAGTTACCACATCTTAGGCTCAGTATATACGTATATAAAAATATATAGATACATATATATAATTTATTTATAGAAAATCTGTATAGTGTTTACACCTACTTTATAAGGTTATTGTAAATGTTGAGAAAAAAATACAAATGCATTAAGCATAATGCTTGGCACATAGTCAGTGATTGATAAGAGTTATTATTATTATTATTACCAATCTTTTCTCATATTCCAAAGTATAGTAATCAGTGATTTACTGGTGGTCATCAAGTTTGCTATCTTTTAGGGAAAGTAAGTATTATTACTATTATTTTCATTTTTTTAAATTTTTGATTCAGGGGATACATATTCAGGTTTGTTACATAGATATATTGCATAATAATGGGGTTTGGGGTTCTAGCGTACACATCGCCCAAATAGTGACCATTGTACCAAATAAGTAATTTGTCAATCTTCACCCCATTCCCAACCTCCCCCTTTTGGAGTCTCCAGCGTCTATTTTTCCCATCTTTATGTCCATGTGTACCCATTGGCTCCCACATATAAGTGAGAACATGAGTATTTGATTTTATTTCTGTGTTACTTCACTTGAACTTTGCCCCCCACGACCCTTAACAGTGTCCCTAGCAAACAGTAAGACCTAATAAGTATTTGTTTGATAATTAAACGAGTTGTCAGCAAAAGGAGCAATATTTAACCTAGCTTTTCTCTCACTAGTAAATTTTCAATTAGTTTGCATTACTATATTTAGAATGTCTGCATATTGAGAGCAGAATGCTAGCTTTATGCCCTTGAGTGAATCATTTTCTCTTCAACCTTCTTAATTTACTGAAGCAAATGAATGGACTGGATAAACACATGAGTTTTTTGAGAAACCTCTGCTGAAAACTCAATTGTAAATCATTGGACTTTTAATTTTATTTACGTGTTTAGATTTTGAATGTTAAACTTATTTGTGAAAATTATTCTCTCTTAAAACCTTTTAAATATAATACCATTTTGCTTAGATGGATTTCACAATTTCATTACAAGTGAAAAACAGTATAATCCATTTATACATATGGTCAAATTTTAGTGCAATAGCTTTTACCAGAGTTATGAAAATTCATTGAATTAACTTTTCTTTAAATTGCAGCATGTCTCCTCAACACTGTCCTGAGGAAAACAGAAGCTCACTTGGGTGTAAAAGAAAGTTATTACTAGGCGATTCTGTTGCATGTTACTTAAATTGGTATACAACTATGTATCTTTTTTCAAGTCCCAACAAACAACAGCACCCAATTAGCGTGACCCATGTTGAGTTGTTTGTCTGGGACTTCCCTGGTTTCATATTGAAATTCTTAAATTCAGAGAAACACCTCAGCCCTGGGAAAATCATAGTAGCCAGTAACCCTAAATGAAATAGAAGAAAATGGAAGTATCTAGAACAGTGACTTTTAATTAGAGAGGTTTTGCCCCAGAGTAGACACTTAACAATACCTAGAGGCATTGTTGGTTGTTATGACTTTTGAGGAGTAGCTGTTACTGGCATCTGTGAGGTAGAGGCCAGGGATAGCACTAAACATCTTACAAGGCACAGGACAGGCTCCACAACAAAGAACCGTCTGATCCAAAATGCCAATAATGACACTCTTTTTTTTTTTTTTTTTTTTTTCTGAGACAGAGTCTCGCTCCTCTGTTGCCCAGGCTGGAGTGAAGTGGCTTGAGCTCGACTCACTGCCATCTCTGCCTCCTGGGGTTCAAGCAATTCTCCTGCCTCAGCCTCCCGAGTAGACGGGATTACAGGCGTGCACCACCACGCCTGGCTAATTTTTGTATTTTTAATAGAGACGGGGTTTCACCATGTTGGCCAGGCTGGTCTCGATCTCCTGACCTCGTGATCCGCCCACCTCGGCCTCTCAAAGTGCTGGGATTACAGGCCTGAGCCACTGTGCCTGGCCAGTAGTGCCACTCTTAAGAAACCTTGATGGAAACACTTAAAATGCTTATTTGATGCTCTAGAAGGTTTTTGCTTCCTTGATCAAAGTGTAGCTCTATCCAATTTTTTTTCTTTTTAAAATATTTGTAGGTTTAAGACGGGAATTCTTATTTCTGAAAAAAATAATAAATCTTACTTTTTGGCTTCATTATAAATGAAATCAATTTTTTTGTTTTAGGTATGATATACCTGTTGTTGTTTTTTTTCCTCCAGCTTTGCGCCATTAAACCAACAACCCCTATTTTCCCACTATAGTAACTTCAGGAAACTGACATTTTAACATCTTGCATTAAGGATATCACCCTCTGTAATCAATTGCCTTGTATCATTGGGGCCGGGCGGCGGTGGCTCATGCCTGTAATCCCAGCACTTTGGGAGGCCGAGGCAGGTGGATCACGAGGTCAGGAGATTGAGACAATCCTGGCTAACACGGTGAAACCCCGTCTCTACTAAAAATACAAAAATATTAGCCGGGCGTTGTGGCGCTCACCTGTAGTCCCAGCTACTTGGGAGACTGAGGCAGGAGAATGGTGTGAACCTGGGAGGCGGAGCTTGCAGTGAGCCGAGATGGTGCCACTGCACTCCAGCCTGGGTGACAAAGCGAGACTCCGTCTCAAAAAATAAATAAATAAAATAAAAAATAAAAAATCTTCATTGGTACGGTTTCCTTTATTCTAAGACCTTGGCGCTTCACTGTCCCTGCTGGAGGTCTCTCTGAGATCCATCATTCATTCAGAAGTATACAGTCCCACATTTGAAATTCATTGTTCTACACGTATTCTGATTTCACTCAGTCCTTGGCTCAAATTTTCCAGATATAGGCAGAGTATGGTAGATACTGTGGTGCTCTGCCCAAATTCCTCTTCAGGATCCAAGCCTCCATGCCCCATCTCCTGGCAATACTGGCTGTCAGTAGCTCACAGCCTTGTACTTCACTGGGCATTTTCTCAGCCACAGGTGATGCTTGGCTGATGCAGAGGTGCACAGGTCCAGCACCTTGACTCAATGTTGGATGACTCTAAAGGGCCAGTCCAGCATCAGAGTCCTGCACGATTTTCTGAGGCCTCTACTGTAACTTTATTTTAGGCCAGCGTTTTACTCTGCCCAATTCTGCCTCCCAGATTTTCTTACAGGTGCAATCCCTGAGAGCACTTCCCAGTTAACCCTCTGTATGCACCTCCCCATCACACGGTGTCTTTCCAGGGAACTTATTCTGCATTGCTCAGTGATCCAGCCCCAGGTTCAGAGAATCTCTCCTTATAAAATCCTTTGTGGCCAAGTCCTAACGTTGCTTATTCTTGCCCCATTGTTAAGAAGAGCACATTTCAACTAGCATCTCTGTATGGTATATTCAGGACGAAAAGTAAGACAAAACACCTGAAAGTCTTACATAAAATTGAGTCTGTCTTACCACAAATTCCATTAAATCACTCAATAGTAAAAGTTTAGGATATTAGTCACATAGAACTCCATTTATATTCATCCAAAACAGCAACTACAACAAAACCCGGAATGTAATGTCACATCTATCTCTGTTAGCACATCTGTCAAACTAGATTTCCATGCAGTTTTTTTAAAAAGCTAATAAGAAACATCAGCAAATCAGCATCAGAAAATGCCTAGTGCTATTCAGACTTGGCTCCTCCTATATATTAAATTCTATCTCCTTCCTAAATGAAAAATTAGCAATGACTATTTTTATTAACAAAAAACCCTATAATATTAGCTGTAAGTCTTAGTCACAATGACTTTAAAATATTTTTAATAGTCTTGTACGTGATTGGTCCTTAAAATTCTTACAGTCTCTCTCCGTTTCACCTGCCTCCACATTTTCTTACTTTTTAACACTCATCCAAGCACCTACCACCCTCTGCCATGAATCACAGGGCCCTTCCTGAGTTTCAATGTTCTGATTCTTGGAGCACAAACCTGATTTCTGCCAGGCACATACGAACAGCTCTGTCCTTCCATCAATCATCTGTAAGACTCGATGACTAGGCAGGAGCAACTAACTTCTTGATGTTTTTTATCTTATTTTAAGGTGTCAAAAGTGGAATTAATGGGCCACAGAAAGGTGCTATTAAAAAAAAAAAAAAAAAGCAGATATAGGAAATGAAGTTTATGATCCAGAGACTAGGAGTTTGCTCTCGATGCGCCACGTAAAAATATATTGGTTAAAATGACCTAAATGCATGTGCAGAAAGAGACTTCTAGAAACTGATATTGTGTATTACACATAAATAACATGTGCCTATTTCCTATTTTGAAAAGTGGTTTCCTCAAAGGTCAGATCAAGAAGATAATTCATTCCACTTCCAACAGAGAAACTCTATTTTAATATTCTGGTCAAGTCGTGGACAAGTGTTGTATGTATATGATCTAATTCGTCAAAAGACCCCTTCAAATGTACCCCCCAGAACTGGGCATGATTATCCAGAATGATCCCTAAAAATAATTTCTTTTTAAAGATTTAAGCACTGTAGTTCCCTTAAAACATGACAGGGTTGGACAGTAGACTATTGCTCTTCTACTTGACATTGAGATAAATATCTTCTTTCTCTAAATTAATTTGAGAAAGAAGATGGCTTTTGGTTAAAAATGTCAGAGTCCTTACTAGCCAAAGTTTCAGAGCTTTATCTGGGCTTTTTACATCAAAGAAGAAGTGCAATTACATAGTGCTGTAACTGCTTCAGCTTTGCAAGTGTTTTCAATTCTCTGCAGACCCAAGGTAAACTAATAAGGGTGCATAAAGTAGAAACAATGGGGCAGAGGGTTATGCAATTGTGAAGCAGTGAGGACATTTTGCTTCTTTTTTCAGAGGGTTAGCATGTTGTTTAAAATGTATCCTTTTCAGGTATGTGTTTGCGTATTTGAGATTGAGTATGTGTATGAGTGGGTTTGTGTGTGATTTACACAAACACACTGTTCATTGGAAAGTTGAAGACTTAGAGTATTCACACCCATGGTGCAGTTTTCTAAGGAGCATACATTGCTAAAACTCATAATGAACTGTCCTGCAGAGGAATCCCTTTGTGTTTTTAGTTTGCTTCTGGTTTTGCTTTCTTTTGATTTACAACTAAATTTATCCCACCTTAGGGAGGAGCATTACAAGGAAGAAGGACTTGAGACAAGACCAAATCCTGAAGATAATACACGGAACTTTCTATGAAGTAGAATACAGTTAAGAATGTTAAATATCCCATAATTAATCAACTAATTCAATTAATGTATATTGAATTCCACAACATTTAGGAATGATCTAGCCATATTGAAGGTTATAAAAATGAATAAATCAAACCAAATCCGTTGTCCCTGTCTCTTTCTTTAGGTGTACCTTGCATTGAGAAAGAGAAATGCATTATTTCTGTACATTATATATCATCAGTTTGTTCTGTTTTAAATGTGCATTTATTTTATTAACATTTGGTGGTGGTTTGACCATATTTGATTTTTTTTTTTTTTTAATTGAGACAGAAGCTCGCTCTGTGGTCCAGGCTGGAGTGCAGTGGCATGATCTCGGCACACTGCAAGCTCCATCTCCCGGGTTCACACCATTTTCCTGCCTCCACCTCCCAAGTAGCTGGCACTACAGGCGCCTGCCACTATGCCTGACTAATTTTTTTTTGTATTTTTAGTAGAGACAGGGTTTCACCGTGTTAGCCAGGATGGTCTCAATCTCTTGACCTCGTGATCCGCCTGCCTCGGCCTCCCAAAGTGCTGGGATTACAGGCGTGAGCCACCGCGCCAGGCCCATAGTTGATTTTTTTAAGATCATCTTGGCTGTCAGGTAGAGAATTGACAGTAGGAAAGCAACAAGAAGAGTACAAAGAGCAAGAGAAAGGCTGTTACCATAATATAGGTGGAAAGATCATGGTAGTATGAATTAGGTTTTTGGGAATGAGTGTGTTGATCCGTGGATATCTAGAAAATATTTTTGGAAGTTAGTTCTTGCAAGTCTTACACACTAAGGGTTCCCTGAATTCTAAGACACCAGGCAGATTTTTGAAGGCAAAAAAGAAAAAAAGGTAGGGAGTAAAACCAATTGTGGCTCTTCCCAACACTTGATTCTCCGCTCAGCACTGGGCAGAAGATGGAGGATTCTGTCATTGTCACAGTTCTATCAGTGCTGAAAACTTACTGACGGTGACAAGCATCACAAGATCACAGTTAGTGGGGAGGGGCGTGATGTTGAAGAGCATCCACAGAGCAGGTGCATCTTGAGGCTTCAAAGACAAACCCTCCTCTTCCTGAACAGATTCTAAAGGGCAGCGACTCTGGAAATGTGGGGATGCCAAGGAGACTGATTCCTAAGAATACATCCGTATAAATGGTCTAGGAAAAGAAAATAGGCTCCCATCATCAGGAGCAGCTCATGTTCTGCCTTGTTCATTCTGTACTTTTCATGTCTTTGTATCCTATCTGATGCGCTGATGAGAATATTTCAGCACCTTCTATAGGCAACCAGGCAGAAGTGAAGAGCTGTCTTGTGACATGGAGCATGAAACAGAGCTCATTAAAACAAAGACAAAGTTACTAACTCAAT
Source organism: Macaca fascicularis (assembly GCF_037993035.2). Classification (NCBI taxonomy): domain Eukaryota; kingdom Metazoa; phylum Chordata; class Mammalia; order Primates; family Cercopithecidae; genus Macaca; species Macaca fascicularis. Next base: position 58,150,499 of record NC_088394.1, read on the forward strand.
TGCCCACTTTTTGGAAACTAGGGAAGGATACAGACATAAAGATCCAGGCACATGTTGGTATTTAGAGCTAAGATAACATTATCATGAAACACAGACTTCATGTCATCAGTATTGAGGGACATTTTCCCACAACCAGCTTTTCTTCATATCACTTGTTCTTCAACTTTGTGTTATATGACAAGGTAACATTTTTATGAACAAGTTGAGTGTCTGTGATCGGCTTTCCTATGAAATTAGTTTTGTCCCAAATGCCTGTTATTCCAGTTGTTAAATTACTTCACGTCATGCTCCAAGGCTTATATAGTATACAACAATCAAATGGGAACAACACTTTGCATAGCATTAAATGCCAAATATTCTCTGACACTCCAGTAACTGAATGACAGCCAAAAACAACAACAAAAAAATATGTGTTTGCTAAGGTTCCTTGTTGTCCTGATTGCCAAGTGAGCCCAGCTAGGGAGATATTGACTTGCCAAGTGTCAGAACTGTGTTAATATTGTTATTATTCTCTGTGAGTGAAGATACAATGCCATTTCCTCTAAAGGTATTATTGATAGTGAGGATTACCACTGCAATTTGTATAATTATTGCAGCACCAATAACTGTGTCCCCTTCATCAAATATTTATGTAACTATGCTAGCTTTTTCAGCAATGCTGATTATAAAGGTGTTTGATGGACAGTTACATAGGATCCTTGCTATTCAGCTGAATTCTTAATTTACCTGTAGTTTTGCTAGGCATGCAAGAGTGAGGAAAACTAGGGCTTTGATAAGATTTTACTTACAGGTCGATGAGGATGAACCAGAGGGTATTCACCTGAATGAGAAAGCGTCTTGCTCCTTTGGTCAGCTAAATTTCCTGCTTTCTCACAAGGGGAATTGCTTCTGTCCTGCTGGAATCAAGTACATACCAGATTAGAAAGATAGGACTTTCTAGCAAAGTGAAAAGGGAAATAAAAGTGAAGACATTACAAAACTACATAGTCGTATGGATGGCCCACCTGGAATACCTTTCTCTCTCTGATATCACAAAAGACATATAAAAATCTACTTGGAACTTTGGAGCTCAATCTCCCAGCCATCTTAGACCATGGGAACTGAACCCTGACTCACTGCTGTTCAAAGATTTGGTACTCTGGGATTTTGTACGGGTTGGGAGGGGAGGTGAAGACTTGTCGGAAGAAGATATATGTGGGGCAGGGTGAAATGTGATAACATGGGAGTTTGAGATAGGGCACAACAGAAATGAGAGAATTCAAACCGGAAAAAATTCCAATTGCCCCTAGGTTCAGTAGAATAACCATATTATTGCCACATAGCATAAAGTGAATGTCTGATGCAAAGCTCTCGTTAGGAAAGTAATGTTTTAAAGCCTACAAGTATTTACTTAAGAAGGGCAACAGAGTTACATGCATTCTTAGCGTTAAATTAAAACAGTGTCTGGTATGGTATTAAAAAAGTCCCCCACCAATGTTGTACCATGAAGGTTATGGGCCATTAGCCTTCATTAGCAAATCAGGGCCTGGGCTAACCCTTCTTTCTATCTGATTATAAAGACTGTGATACAGTCCATGCCACTTAATCTGGACCCAGGTAATGAGCACATCTTAATTAAGGTGCCCTGCTGGGAACCAATTTAATGCAATATATATAATAGGGTTTCAATTCTGCTTTGGCGTCTTTGTGCAATATAATAGGGGTGGCTGGAGAAGCTTTATGTCACTAATTTCACCAACTGAATACAATCTCCGTATCTCAGCATGAGTATTTTGAAAGCTCAGAGGAGAAAAAAAAATGAAACCACATCAACTGTTTTAGAATGGTGTAAAGGGAACAGCTTTTAAATGGCTTTTCATCAGTGTCTCATTTTTAGAAGCTATGTTTAAGTGCACTGATGATAGTATCAATTGATTTCTTCTCTTCTTGTAGAGACTTCATAGGCTGTCCAATATTTCTTGTATTTTTTTTTAGTGTTTTCCCCTAAATTCCTTCTTTGTACATTTTAAGGAGAAAGAAGATCCACCTGCTATAGCAATTTGAAGAACAATAAAGTAGATAATGGGGAAGCAATTAATAAAATTAGCATGCTGTGTGTTTATTTCTAATGCAATATGTTTTTATTTCTATGACAATTAAGTAGTTTAATTTGACCAAAACACCTGCAATCATCTGCTTAGTCATCTATCCATCCATTCATTTGTTCGTCCATCTGTTTGTCTATCATCCATTAATTCCAGTACTCAGTCATTCATTTATTCCACAAATGTTATTGAGCATCTATAAACTTCTTCACATCTCATGTGAATTAGTTAATATCTCAAGATACCAGACTCTCCACAGGCTGCAAGCACTGCAAAAGCCAACTAGATTAGCAATGGCAACAGATGTGAAGAGCATCAGGATGTGGGGCGGGGTGGTGGAGGGATGCCAGAGGAGCTGACCCATGATCCCAGATGTGGACTTGGACGTTTGATGATCATAAATGGTTAGGAAGTGACTTCAGTAGGTGGAAAGAGACTAAAAAGTTATTGCAATTTAGAATTTTATGTAAAATATTTTTGAAGTTTTCTTTTCTCAAGTCAGTTTTATTTCAGAATGTTTTCCAGTGATGGAATTTTGTCTGCACAATAAAATATTCCTAAAAGATTTTATTGTTGTTAATTATCCTAATACCCTGAGATGTCAACTTATCTATCTATGTATCTATCATCTATCTATCTATCTTTCTATCTATCTACCTACCTACCTACCTATATCCATCCTTCTATCCAGAGAGCTTTCTGCTCTGCTTTTTGTTCTGGCTTTTGTTTTTTTCCTTTTCATTTGGATCCTAAGCATTTTGCAGATTATCTTCTTTTAGGGGGAGAAGGTGGAGAAGGATGGCAGGTTTCTTTAACATAACTCACTGAACTGTGATCTTCACATGAGTGAAGGCCTGGTATGCAAACTGAGAAAGTTAACTCCCCAGGGGTTTACATATTGATGAGCTTTAAGGAATAAAAAATAAGGCCCGTGAATGTGTAACCTCTATGCATTTTCTTTGGCAGAGATTTCAAGAAAGCTCACAGTAGTGAAATGTAGCAAATGAAAACCTTGATTTCAATTGCAACACATTCTTGGGATTCATAGTAGGTGAGTTAAATGGCTATACTTAATTTAATTAACTATTTCACAATCAGTGGCATTTGTCTGGCTATCTAACAACATTTAATAGAATATCAATTTTATCATATCTCTAAAACAATTATATACTTTAAAGTGAGTTAGTTCATTTTGATTTTCTTTACCTTAAACTCTGAAATTTGATGTTTTCTTAGGTCAGCTAGCAAATACTTACTTAATAAATATACCTAATTTGTGTTCTAACTTCTATTAATACAGATTATCAGTCATAAACCAAACAATTGCTGAGAACATATTTTGCAAACAAATGTGGAAGAAAGAGATAAAAGTTTGTCAAATGGAACTTCTTTCAAATTCATCACCATGACCATAGGGAGCACAAAATTATAAATAATAATCATACATGTTTATGTAGTATTCAAAACTTTATAAATCATTTAATGTACATTTTATCTGTTCATCCCAACGACTCATCTCTGAGGGCACATGCTGACTTTTCTTTTACATATGAATAACTTAAAATTCAGAAAAGTTAGCAATGAAGAAATCACTTAACAGTTCAAACACGAATAAGTGAAATTTTGAGCTTGGACTTTTCTTCCTAAGTGTATGTGACTTCATGTGTCTTAAGTTGTAAGAATTAAAAAAAGAGGAAAGAAACACAAAAGGTGACTCACCAGTCAAGACACATTCATTTTACAGAAAACAAACCTGAGAGGAGCTTCTGACCAAGTTAGGTTAGAGGCACACTCTCTTACAGACTAGGAGTTTTTAAGGATTCAGGGTGGGAGGATTTATCAGAGGCTTGGCTTGCTTCTGTGTCTCTTTGTTTTGCTTACCTGGGAGGGAGAGTTGTGTGTCTGTTGCCATACATCTTTCTGCAACTGCAGGCATACTCCTTGAGTCTGCTTTCAGCTTCCCTATCTTAGTGCATCCGAAGGGAAAGGAATGTGCATATTAAGACCCACTGTTTTAGCCGGGCGCGGTGGCTCACGCCTGTAATTCCAGCACTTCGGGAGGCCGAGGTGGGCGGATCAGGAGGTCAGGAGATTGAGATCATCCTGACGAACACAGTGAAACCCCATCTCTACTAAAAACACAAAAAATTAGTGGGGCGTGGTGGCGGGCGCCTGTAGTCCCAGCTACTCGGGAGGCTGAGGCAGGAGAATGGCGTGAATCCGGGAGGCGGAGCTTGCAGTGAGCCGAGATCGCGCCACTGCACTCCCGCCTGGGAGACAGCGAGACTCTGTCTCAAAAAAAAAAAAAAAAAAAAAAAAAAAAGACCCACTGTTTTACTGGGGCCCATTGTATGAGGGTGAAGTTTGGCTGTTACCCAAGAGACTTTCCCTCCACCTCCCTCTGTGCTTGAGCTGTCTTATTTATATTTTACTGTCTGCTCTCTTCAGCTGCTTATAGTTAAAAGGGAAGTAATTTCCTTAGAATACATAAGGCTAAAAAGGGAGCTGAAACTTAAAGTGGCGGTGTTTGTCCAAGATGATGGTGCTCCTGCTCTGTCACAAGTGACATAGCAAAATCTCATACATTTGTACATACGTTTGGAAAATTTTAACAAATGCCACTTTAATGTCTCCATAGATAGAACTTTTCTAAAACACATGACAGACAACAAAAATTAAAACACTCAAGTTCTTTCAGTTAGAGTGCTATGCTTTACTGGTAATCGTTAGAGCGATCCTGTGGCTGCTGATACTATCTGCATTGAACTAATGAAAGGTCGGAGAGGTTAAGTGACTTGCCCAAGGTGATTTAGTCTTAGAGCTTGTGCACAGTCCTAATCAGTGAGTCTTATGCACATACATCTCCCAGTGTTGCTCATGTCCATAAAGCACTGGTTTTTATTGCCTCATCTATGCCATCTCAGTGTTCTACATTTTATCCTAAATCAGAAAGTCATGTACATTTGCCTCTTGATCTTGCCCGAGAGATTGCTGTTCTGTCATTCTCTGCACAAAAACATAAAGGCTGTTTGTAAAAACCTCAAGTTCTCAATAAAGTTTTGTTTGTGATTATACCTGAACTATTGAGTTTGCTAAATAGTTCCTAAGTTGCATATCTGTCTTTGTAAATGTCTGCTAGTTGCCTGGATGACAGCAACAACAATAACACTTTTTCCAATTAGCTCAAGGATAAAATGGGTTAATTGGAAAGAATAGGGAGTTCCTTCCCAGCTGGAACTCATAGATGTGAAAAATCAATCACGTTCTCTCTCTCTCTCTCCCTAGCCTCTTATAGTCTCTGATCTATCCTTTTAGCTTTCAGGGACTCTGGGTTTTTTTTCCGGAATGTGAATGACACAGTTGCTCCATTCTGACTTTTTTTTCTCAGGTAACACCATCATATAATTGATTCAGGAGCATTTTTCTTTTAATTCAAATTATTGAGAGAGTGTGCACTGATTTCTGGATCTTTTGTTCTACTCCATTGATCTATGTGGTTATCCCTCTACCAATTCCCCAGTCTTGACTAATGCATGTATATAATAATTTTTAAAATTGAGTAGACTTATTTCCTCCTGCTGTATTTTTCTTTTTCACAATTGTTTGATATGTTCTAGATTCTCTGCCTTTCCATATAAATTTTAGAATAATCTTGTTCATACCCACAACAAAAATTGCTAGGATTTTGATATAATTTTTGTTACATCTGCGTATCAGTATTAAGGGAATTGACAGCTTTACTATGTTGTTTCCTCCAATTGATGAACGTAGCGTGTCTCTTTACTTGTTTAGTTCTTCTTTGACTTCTTCCATCAATATTGTGTAGTTTTCACTAAAAATAGTGAAATATGAAATATATTAACATGTTTCCCAAGGACCATCTTTCTATTCCTGGAATAACTTCCACTTTGTCAGAAAGAAAACTTAAGGAAATACATGTTTTTTCCCTAGCCTTGTCTATGTGTTAGTCTTCTTGGTCCCATGAGCTATGACTAATGCTCATAGAGGTGGTGTGAAGAGTATTAGGTGGTCAATAGGGCATCTTAGGATCACCCGTGTAGTAGATGTTGTATTTTGCTGACTATTTCAAAGCAGAATGAGTGAGACCAGTGTCCCTCCAAAAAAATTGTTTACAAGCTGTCTCCGTTTATGAGGTATACATTATATGAAAAGAAGTAGCTAGAATCTCATACGTGCGTTAATTTTCAGAATAGCAAATGAGATCATTGTCCCTTATGATATTTCATATGTTTTAGAAACCTTGGCCTTCACTTCCAAAGTTTACAGCCTATTACAATATTTTAGGGAGCTATAAAGTTGTATCGGTTTTCTGGGAACTGATGCTCATTGAGTCGATCTTGACATTTCAAAATATTCTTCCAAAGTTTCTTTAGTAATCATTCTAAATGGGAAAGATTGAGCTATTCAGATCAAATATTAGTCAGCTTATCAGTGAAAGCAAGTTCTTAGCAAGGCTTGAACAATGGATGATGTCATTGCTGCCACACTATTTCAGACCTTAAGTAGATAGATAATTTGCTTGTGTGCTTACTACTCAGCAATTCTTAGGTAAACAGACAAAATAACTTCTAAAGTCTCTGGACTTCTGGGGATGGTCACTTGCCTTCCACTCTCCAGTCTCCTCACTCGCTAATAACCATTCTTAATAAATGCCTATTTCCCTCCACCAAGTGTTTTCATGATAAAGTTTGATTCAATTTTGTATATTCACCTTTTTCAGACTAGAAGGGGGCTTGCTGAAGAGGCCCTTTCCTGGGAGAAGGGAGGGTAGCTGCTCATGAATTAAAAGGAATCAAAGAGAAATACTGCAGATGGAAATGAGTTCAGTTAATGGACACACATAAGCAATGTTGGCTCAAGATGATTGGACAGAGGCCGTAAGCTTTTGGGTTGAGGTAAGAAAAACAGAAGACAGCACCATTATGTCTAAGATTTTTGTCTTGAGGAGACTGAAATTCCACAGTTCATTAGATAGCTCTAACTGTGAGAATTTCACAACATGTGGATATAACTAGTAGAGGAACAAATACATTTTTATTTCAATATTTAACTAAAAAAATGCAGATAAGGTTACTTCCTACCCTAAAATTACAACTATTGTGTTCCAGATTTTGTTGTTGTTTTTGTTGTTACAGATCAGGAAACTGATGCCCAAAGAGATTGAATGGTTTGTCTAAAATCCCAGAATTAAATACTTCAAAACTACAACCGAGTTTTATTAATTTCCTTCCCAGTGCTTTTTCTTTTAGGCACGTCACCCAAAAATTAAAAAGAAAATTCAAACGAAGAGAAAACAAACTTCTAATCTGGAAAAAATACAATAGGGAGTTCATAGACAATAATCTAAACGTGGCCAATTGACGGTCTCTTGAAAATTTAATCACACAAGGCTCAAAACAGTTTATATAATATTTTATTACATTTCCCACTGTGTCAATATTCAGTTGTTTCAAAATTGAGTGTGGAAAGAAGAATTTTCATTTTTGCACCTCTTTTTAAAAAATTCCCTCTGTAACAATAGAACACTGATACTTTCATGATTTTTTTAAAAAAATTGGTTGGAACAGGCTGAATCACTCATTTTCTTACAGGCAACATGAGACTTGAAATTTCACTATCCCAGCATTACTTTGGGAAAGAGGAAAATAGTGCCTCTGTGATGGTAATTGAGCCAATTATCAAAACTTTAACCAGAATTGATAAGGGTTGGTTGGGGGGAGAGTGACAGTTTGACATTTGAAGGTGAGAGGCTGCAGGTATTCCGTAACTATATGAGGGTACTATCCAAAATCTGCTTGAATAAAGGGTATTTTTTATTGGTTTTACCATAGAATCAACTCATATTGCTTTTTGATTCCAGAGATACCAGAGTATTCATGTATTGAAAAGTAATTCCAAGTTTCCATATATAGGAAACTTATGGATTATGAAGAATTGAATGAAAAAGGAAGCAAGACTGTCCCAAGGGGCACAGAAATTCTTCTTGTCTGGCCCCAAGCTATCTTTATGTCTTGATCTTCCATAAGCCACACCTCCATTTCTCCTGTTCCCATATGTATCCTTATTTCTTTCAAATGAAATTTTAGCCAGCTGCGTATCAACACTTCTTGAAATGTATATCAAAACCTTTTGCAGTGTCTCCCTCTGAATAATTTCCCTCACGCTGAAATTACTTCTAATTCTATGCTTCTAAACCCCTGCAATTCTTTGGTGTTGTCTCTTTGTTCTGGAAAGTTTGCTTGAGCCGACTTGCCTCTCCTCCTAGTAAGCTTGCCATGATGAGTTCTCGTCTCTTCTGATGCTTTCTTTTCTCTGTGTACACACGTAGAGTCTCATCTTTAATTTTTATCAATTTCACTTTTGAAACATTTGCATTTTTATGTATTATGTGTTGGCACCCTGAACTCCCCTTCTTATGCCAGACTGTGGCTTTTGCTCATCAGCTCACATTTCATTTTCTCACATACTGTCTCTACCTGCTGGCAGCATCTACAACAGCATTGCCAATTTGTGCAACTACTTGAATCTTTTATTGCTCTTTCCTGCATGGCTTTATAAAAACAGTTTACAACAGGGAGAAGTACCTATAGCAGTGATAAAGAGAGTGTTAAAAAAGTGCAATGGCATTAAATACATGATAGAAATCCTTAAAATGCATATCAAAAGCAGTACATGTTGAGGGTTGGTTGGACACTCGTTGAACCTGTGCCAGCCATCAACATATTTGATTGTGAAGCAAAGGAACAAAATTAAAGGAATGATAAATTTGAAAGCTAGTATCATGTTGCTGAAAATTGCGTTTGAAATAAAAAGCAAAAATCAGCGATAGTATGTTATGTTTTAGCTCTCCGGAAATAGAATTACCATAATAATTTGTAAGTCTAATATGTACAATTTGCATTTTTGAATTTTGGGTGCATTTTTAGAGAGGTATTGTTTACAAAGTGGGCAACTTTCTGCATTCCTTTGCTGAATTAATCATCATCATCATGGCTTCTCCTTGCCAGATTTTCTTATGTTGCTAGTCTTTGGGATATAGAAAAAAGATAGTATTCCTCTTCTATCTTTTCTTTTTATGCTAAAATTAAGGCCCTGACATTAACATATCTTTTCTATCATCACATAAAGAAAACACAGTAGAATTTAAATTAAAATTCAAGCTTTTGCTTATAGATCTAGTGTGGTTTTTTTCACTTCTTTATTCTGTCATGTGAATCTAGTTAATACACTCCACCAAATATGTGGACATCTTTCCGTAAGGTGCCAATAAAAGAAACATTTGTCCATCATTAAAAATGTTTAAAGGAAAATCAAACAGTATAGGGTAACCTCTGATTCCAAAAACTTATTCAGATTTTTCCCCTCTTCCCACAATACTTCCCCAAACTGAAATGTTTCTTTTTCCTTACTCCAGACATCTAAATGTTACTAAACCCAACTCACAGAGTTCTTGACTCTCTTCCTTCCCTCGTTGGCTCAGCACCTTTTATGTGGATTACTTTAGTGGTTATGTTTATTTCAACTTTCTTGCCCCCATTTATACATCAATATCTGAATTCTATACAATCACAAAAGAAAAGGTAGTTAATATGTGATGAGAGGATCATTCTTCCTTGACATGGTGAAGGGAGATATTGGAAACACTTACAAGTTATCTTTAAATATCATCTGCAAATATTGAGACTTTCACTAAGGAGCCAGGACAACGGACAATGTGAATACAGCCACCATATTTCCCCCAGCAAGAGAAAATGATCCTTTTAGAGTATATTAGTAAAAACAACTTGGAACAACAAATATTTGTCCTAAAGTGACTGCTTCATCTTAGCAATTTCTTTTTCTGGTAAGATCTAACACTTCTTGGAGGTTGTGGAATAACTGAAAACTGACAGCAGAAACTTTTAGTGATTCTCAGCATCTTCCCAATGGGAAGCAACTAGATGCAGCAGTATTTTTTCTCCTTGCAAAACTGAATTCAATCTCAGTCAGTTGTGGCATGTTGAGCAGATATTTAACCTTCTTATACATGATAACCTACTTCAAAAAATGTGGATGCTACCATCGACCTCATATTGTTAGTTGGGAGAGTACTTGATGTCTTTGAAGCACAGTACCTGGCTTAGAATGGATTCTCAATAGTTTATATATTTGATTTTTTTCTTCAATCTCAAATGAAGCCTGTGTTTTCTACTTACAACCTTCTCCACAAGGTTTATCTGGGTAAAAAACAAGTGAAATGTATTTTAAATAGCTAATATGTCACTCAATAAATACAGTATCTGCCAGTATGGAGGCTATGCTTAATAAACTCAGAAAGTTATTGTACAAGATTTTTGTGGCAGAGAGATGACATAAATTAACATAAATAGAGCCAGGAACAAAACTGCGGTAGCTAACAGAAGGATATCAGGGATGAAAACAGAGATTCCTCAGTAAAGCAGGCTGATATGGTTTGTCTCTTGTGTCCCCACCCAAAACTCATCTTGAATTGTAATCCCCACGTGTCAAGGGAGGGACCCAGGGGGAGGTGACCAGATCACGGGGGCAGTTTCCCCCATACTATTCTTGTGATAGCGAGTGAGTTCTCACAAGATCTTACGGTTTAAAAGTGTTTGGAAGTTTACCCTTCACTCTCTTTCTCCTGCCACCTTGCAAAGAAGGTACTTGCTTCCCTTTTGCCTTAGGCCATAATTGTAAGTTTCCTGAGGCCTTCTCAATCATGTGGAACTATGAGTCAGTTAAACCTCTTTCCATTGTAAATTACCCAATCTCAGGCAGTTCTTTATAGGAGTGCGAAAGCGGACTAATACAGAACCCATGGTGAGGAAGGCAAGTCATTCACCAATAAGGTCCAGGTGCTAAGAGAAGGAACAATGTGCTCCCAGGATATTCATTGTTTTGGCAACTTTCTAGATTTATTTTAGGCCCCTCAAACTACTGAATAGAAGGCAGGATGTGGATAAACTGTACTTTATCGATTATAGTTCAAAAATGTGTGGGTTTGCTAAACTGTAGTGCTTCAAAAAGAACAGTGAGGCGTCAACTCACTGTTCATTAGAAAATGGATTAAAAGACTTTATTTTTTATTCTAGTGAAATAACTCCATATTTTGATATAACTAAGGGTCAGACATAAGTAAAGTGTACTCATCATTCTACTTCCACCATCCCCCTACCTTGCACCAACACTCAAGCCCCTTTCTCACCTAATCACCTAAATTAGAAATGTGAAGTCTCATCAATCCTTCTTTTCTTCATTGGCCCACATTTGACCAGGTATTCCTTAATCTTGCCTGATCTTTCCACTCTATTGCCTCTACCTCAGTTCATCATTTTCTCCTGGACACTTTCAATTTTCTTTTTTTTTTGGGAAGACGGTCATTTTCCCTCTGATCCCTCCATCATTCTGAAGAGTAATCTTTCTGGATTCCAAATCAGCCATGCAACTCTTTGGTTTGAATCTCTTCCATGGCACCCCATGACCATTTATAATCTAAAATCCTTAGCTGTGATGGCAGACTACCTTTTCAGAATCACATAAGGTCATCTGCTCCTTTTTCAGTCTCTTCCCAGCCATACTGGATTGTATATCTTCTTTCAGCCATGATTTCCCAGGCTTTTCCATCTTTGCATGTGCTTTATCCTCCTCTTGAAATTCCCCAAGTTCATCAGGTTGAACTGAAAAACATACAATCATTTATTTTTATTTTATCTTATTTTATTTTTTTATTTTTGAGATGGAGTTTCCCTCTTGTTGCCCAGGCTGGAGTGCAATCGTGCAATCTGGGCTCAGTGCAACCTCCGCCTCCCGGGTTCAAGCGATTCTCCTGCCTCAGCCTCCTGAGTAGCTGGGATTACAGGCATGTACCTGGCTAATTTTGTATTTTTTATAGAAACGGGGTTTCTCCATATTGGTCAGGCTGGTCTCAAACTCCTGACCTCAGGTGATCCGCCTGCCTTGGCCCCCAAAAGTGCTAGGATGACAGGCATGAGCCACCATGACTGGCCTTATTTTTGTTTTATTTTTCAACTTTCATTTTAAGTTCTGGGGTACATGTACAGGATGTGCAGTTTTGTTACATAGGTAAACGTGTGTCATGGTGGTTTGTTGCACAGATCAACACATCACCTATGTATCAAGCCTAGCATCCATTAGCAGCTCTCCCAGATGCTCTCCCTTCCTGACACTCCCCAACAGGCCCCAGTATGTGTTGTTCCCCCTGATGTGTCCATGTGTTTTCATTGTTCAGCTCCGACTTATAAGTGAGAACATGCAGTGTTTGCTTTTCTGTTCCTGCATTAGTTTGCTGAGGATAACAACCTCCAGCTCTATCCATGTCCCTGCGAAGGATATGACAGGCTTGTCTTGATCTCCTGGCCTCAAGCAATCGTCCTGCCTTGGCCTCTCAAAGCATTGGGATTACAGGCATGAGCCACTGTGCCTGGTCTCTTTTGTGAATTCTTGAATGTCATCCTCTGACACCACTCCTTCCTTACTTCCTCCCCACAAAAGAAATAAACTCACCCTCTTTTGAGCTACACAGCACAGTGATGACACATTCTGACTCCGTAGACAGATAGGCTCAGCTCCTGACTGTGCCACCTTCTATCCATGTCAGGTCAGTCTAACCTTAGTTAGCCTTCTGGAAAATGGGATGATCACAGTACATCTACCACATTAAGTTGTTGTGAGCATCAGATGAGATTATGTCTGCAAGTATTAAGTTCAGCATGTGGCACAGATGATGTGCTTATGGAAATTGCTCTCTTTTTTTTCGGTCAGAGATGAGGTCTCACTCTATGGCCCAGGCTGGAGTAAAAGCAGCAGGATCATGGCTCACTGCATTCTCAACCTCCTGGGCTCAAATGATCCTCCCATCTCAGCCCTCAAGTAGCTGGGACTATAGGTGTATACCACTATGCTCAGCTAATTTTTAAATTTTTCGTAGAGATGGAGTCTTGCTATGTTGCCCAGGCTAGTCAACTCCTGGCCTTAAGTGATACTATTGCCTTGGTCTCCCAAAGTGCTGGGATTACAGGCATGAACCATGATTTTGGACTAAAGGTTGCTCTTTTTAGTAATGATTACTAAACTGGACAGATGACTGGGATCGAAGTAGTATATTGTAACATAATGATTTGTTTACTGCTATATTTTTTTGTAAGACTACAAGTTCCTTTAGTGAAGGAACCACATTTTATTTATTTCCTCATTTCCGTACCTCTTGTCTCAGCACCTAGGGCACAATGTTTTTCAAATGTCTGAATAAATTTCTCTAGACTAGTTTTCTTTTGCTTATGACATTCTCATTTATCGACAACATTAACATCCCTTGTGAAAAGAAATTTTAGGCAGTGGCATTTTAGGGAATAACAACAGTGCTGTAGTTCAAAAAGACATTTCTTGGATGCCCACTTAAGGGGAATTACCTCTGGAAACAGTTTCTACACAGCAGGTTGTTAGATTAAACAGGGGACACTGTTGGTTGGAAGGCCCAGGCAGAAGCCAGTTTATTGCCTGTTAATTCAGGTAAAGTATACCGTCCTAACCATTACACACAGGTACCTCCAAGTACAATAAAAGATGTTGTTACCTTGACAACATCTCCTAATAAAAGGAGAATGACTAGAGTAACGAACTTTTTTTCTTCAAATCAAATACTTTGAAAAAGACCTCATGCTATCTAGAAGTAAATCAATATTACCTAACAGGGATTTTACAAGAAATAAAACTTTGAAATGAAGAACACTGGGTAACCTAATTCACATTAGAAATACTTCTTTGGCCAGGCACGGTGGCTCACGCCTGTAATCCCAGCACTCTGGCCAGAGGCCGAGGTGGGCGGATCATGAGGTCAGGATATCGAGACCATCCTGGCTAACACAGGGAATCTCTGTCTCTACTAAAAATACAAAAAACTAGCCGGGCGTGGTGGCGGGCACCTGTAGTACCAGCTACTGGGGAGGCTGAGGCGGGAGAATGGCGTGAACCCGAGAGGCGGAGCTTGCAGTGAGCCGGGATCACGCCACTGCACTCCAGCCTGGGCGACAGGGCAAGACTCCGTTTCAAAAAAAAAAAAAAGAAAAAGAAAAAAATAAATACTTCTTTAGTGTTTTATATATGGAAGTTACTAAAAATGTTCATTTTCTTTGATCCAATAAGCCTAGTATGAAAATTATTAATATAACCATGTAAATGAGTATGGTATTTACAGCAGAGTTTGGGCAGGAATATTAAATGAAGAGATACATGTAATTTCATCTGAAAGCACCTCCTGTACTCTGTAGCATATATCAGGAACCTATACGTGTTTCCATGTTTTCTTTTGTCTTCTCTCTCCACAGGATGGTTTATTGTCTATCTGAACACAGTTTATTTTGTTAAACATCTATACATATTAAACATTTATAAATGTTTGATATCATTCACCTAAAATAAAATAATAAAAAATATATAGACGTACACATAGCGAATTTCCCTATAGTTCCTTTCCTCAAGGGACTTGTGGTCTTGTAAAAGAAATAACTTGTAAACAAGTCATTGTCTTGTATCACTTACCAATATTTATCATATTGATCTATGATATTTGACAATCATAATAAAAAATCATTTATTAGGCATACTCACATATGATAAATATTTATCTATACCATAACTAATTGTATATATTTTTATATTTTATGTATTTCCTACATACATACAACTTAGGTTTACTATATCATATATATGTAATTACTGATTTAATGCTTTTATGTATATATGGTTCTTTCTATATGGATAACTTATATACCTTTACTAATTATTTATATATATATGTGCATGTGTGTGTGTTACACATAGTTATACACACACACAAACCACAAATACAGACACAGACACTGATAGTTAGGTTCATTGAAGTACTGTAGTAAACATGTCTCCCAAATTGTAAAATATTTGCACAGACCTAACCAGGTAACCAGTTTTTTTTTTTTCCTTTCATTGTGCTTGTTTTAGGGTTCATCATTGTAATTATTTCTTGAATTACATTTCTAGATTAAAAACTATGCCTGTTTAACAAGCAAAATTCTAATACAGTACACTCATTATCATTGTCAAATATCAAATTACACTAAATCTCAGCCAGTCTTCCATGACCTTGGCTACCACACTATTAGGGATCACAGAGAACACAGATACAGAATATTCATTTTAAAATATAGATAACACATATTAATGAATAGCAGGACAAACCGCAGCCTTTCAGATGTCACCACTGAAATACTTAAGGGTGATCGCATTCTCACAAAACCACAAGAGGTAAATTCCTTGCAGTAATGCCTCAGATATTGGGACTATATTTAGCTAGCTGCACATCTTCCAAACATGATTGTATTTTAATCATTCTTATTACAGTAATTAGAACACAAATATTACTTAACAGATTACCTGAGAGATGAAAATGTGTCAATCAAAAGATTTGGATATGCTTTAACATTTTGCATGCTTTTGAAAAGGGAAGTCAGTAAGCATCTAGTCACGGACCTTCTGATTTTTGTTTGTTTGTTTATTTTGAGACAGAGTTTCACTCTTATTGCCTAGGCTGGAGTGCAGTGGCGAGATCTCGGCTCACTGCAATATCTGCCTCCCAGGTTCAAGCAATTCTCCTGCCTCAGCCTCTGGAGTATCTGAGGTTACAGGCGTCCGCCACCACACCTGCTGATTTTTGTATTTTTAGTAGAGACGGGGTTTCGCCATGTTGACCAGGTCAGTCTCGAACTCCTGCCATCAGGTGATCCACTGGCCTCAGCCTCCCAAAGTGCTGGCATTACAGGCGTGAGCCCCATGCCTGGCCTTTAATTTACCAATATTCCTTTGAGGTAAGACTAATTATCACCATTTTACAGACTAGGAAAATGAAGCCCCATTATAAAAACTGAGCAAAAAAGTAACATTTTCTTTGGCTTGATTTCAAAACCTGTGTTTGGAATGAGGAGAAGGAGGTAGAAATCTATATTTACTGGGCACTTATTATTTAGAAGACATCATAGTACTTTCCTTATCCTTTCAAAATAACTTATTGAGGTTAAAAATATATATTATATATGTATAACTATATATATAACTATGTACATATAAAATTATGTATATATAAATTTATCATCTTTTCCACTTTTAAGTGTACAGTTTAAATATTTTTACATACATATTTTCACCCTTCATCACACCTCCTACCATCTCCCTTTCCCAGCCTCTAGTAACCACAAATCTACTTTCTATCTTCATGAGATCCACATTTTTCACTTCTTCATATGGGTAAAAACATGAAATATTTGTCTTTCTGTGCTTGACTTATTTCATTTAACATAATGACTTCTAATTACATCCATGTTGCTACAAATGACAGGATTTCATTCTTTTTATGACTGACTAATATTCTATTGTGTATATGTACCACATTTTCTTTATGCATTAATCTATTGATGGGCACTGATGTTGATTCCATATTCTGGCTATTGCGAATAGTGCTGCAATAAACATGGGAGTGCAAATATTTCTTTTATATATTGCTTCCTCCTTGTTTATTTTGATATATGCCCAGTAGTGGAACTGCAGGATCATACAGAAGTTCTATCTTTAGTTTTTCGAGGAACATCCAAACTCTTCTCTGTAGTGTCTGTACTGATCTACATTCCCACCAACAGCATACAAGGGTTTCCCATTCTCCACATTCTTGCCAGCATCTGTTATTGTTTGTCTTTTTATATAAGCCATTTTAAGTGAGGTGAGATAATATCGCATTGTGGTATTGATTTGCATTCTCTGATGATTAAAGATATTGAATATATTTTCATATAAATGTAGGCCATTTGTATGTCTTATTTTGGAAAATGTCTGCTCAGACCTTTTGCCCATTTCTAAATAGAATTATTTTCTGGGCCAGGTGCGGTGGCTCACGCCTGTAATCCCAGCACTTTGGGAGGCTGAGACAGGTGGATCATGAGGTCAGGAGATCGAGACCATCCTGGCTAACACGGTGAAACCCTGTCTCTACTAAAAATACAAAAAATTAGCTGGGTGCGATGGCGGGCGCCTGTAGTCCCAGCTACCCGGGAGGCTGAGGCAGGAGAATGGTGTGAACCCGGGAGGCGGAGCTTGCAGTGAGCCAAGATCGTGCCACTGCACTCCAGCGTGGGCGACAGAGAGAGACTCCGTCTCAAAAATAAAAAAAAAAAAAAGAATTATTTTCTTTTTGTTTTTGAGTTGTTTGAGCTTCTTATATTTTCTGTTCGTTAATTCATTGTCAGAGGCATATTTTGCAAATATTTTCTCTCATTTTGTGTGTTGTCTCTACATTTTGCTGATTGTTTTTTTGCTATGCAGAATCCTTTTAGCTTGACATAATCCCCATCGCCTGTTTTTGCTTTGGTTGCCCATGCTTTTTAGGTCTTATGCAAAATATCTTGACTTAGATTAATGTCTCAGAGCATTTCTCCAATGTTTTCTTCTAGCAGTTTCACAGCTTTCAGTCTTGGATTCAAGTCTTTACTTTGATTTGATGTTTGTGTATGTTGAGAGATAGGGATCTATTTTTATTCTTTTGCATATAGTTACCCAGTGTTCCTAGCACAGCATTTATTGAAAAAAACTGCCCTTTTTTCACTGTAAGTTCTTGGTGCAAGTTCTTGTTGAAGATTAGTCACTTGTAAATGCACAGGTTTATATCTGGGTTCTCTATTCTGTTTCACTGGTCCATGTATCTGGTTTTTGTTTTTTGGTTTTTTTTTTAATGCCAGTACCATGCTGTTTTGGTTATGACAGCTCTGTAATAACTTTTGAAGTTAGGTAGTAGTGTGATGCTTCCAGCTTGGTTCTTTTTGCTCAGGATGGCTTTTTCTCTTCAAGGTCTTTTGTAGTTCCATTTCGATTTTAAGATTAAAAAAAAAGTTGTGAAGAACATCATTGGAATTTTGGGATTTTGCTAGGGATTGCATTAAATCTATAAATCACTTTGGGTAGTATTGTCATATTAACAATACTGATTCTTTCAATCCATGAACATGAAATATCATTCTGGGTTTTTTTGTGTCCTATTTCTTTCATCAGAGGTTTATAGTCTTCCGTGTATAGATCTTTCACTTCTTCAGTTAGATTGATTCCTAGACATTTTATATTTTTTGTAGCTATTGTAAATGGGATTGCTTTCTTAACTTCTTTTTCAGATTGTTTGTTGTTAGTACTTATGCATACTTCTGATTTTTGTATGTTGATTATGTGTCTTACAAGTTTACTGAACTTGTTTATCAGTTCTAACAGTTTTTTGGTAGAGCTGTTGGGTTTTCCTAGGAATAAGATTATATCTATGAACAAAGCTAATTTGATTTTTTCGTTTCAAATTTGGATGTTCCTTATTTATTTCTCTTGCCTAATTTTTTTTTTAAGTGATAGTAAGTATTGCTATCCCTGTTTCATAGTTGAAAACTCCTAGGGCTAAGAGCTGGGCGTGGTGGCTCACGCTTGTAATCCCAGCACTTTGGGAGGTGGAAGCAGGCGGATCATGAGGTCAGGTGAATCACCTGGGGTTGTATGGCAAATAAGTGAAAAAGCCTAATTCTGCAGCCTTCCTTATGTACTGAAGAACTTTTTTCTTTTTTTTTTTTTGAGACGGAGTCTCGCTCTGTCACCCAGGCTGGAGTGCAGTGGCACGATGTAGGCTCACTGCAAGTTCCTCCTCCCGGGTTCAAGTGATTCTCCTGCCTCAGCGTCCTGGCTAATTTCTTTTGTGTTTTTAGTAGAGACGGGGTTTCACCGTGTTAGCCAGGATAGTCTCGATCTCCTGACCTCGTGATCCACCTACCTCGGCCTCCTAAAATGCTGGGATTACAGGTGTGAGCCACGTGCCCAGCCATTTTTTTTTAAGAACTTCACAAATGACATATCTGAGTTTAGATGTCTAAAATAAGAGCTTTACTCAATATTTGATGTGCATTGACAACTCTAATCATCCCAATGATTTTGGTCTGTACATATGCCCTCAAAAATTGAGTCACCATGGCCTGATGCAGTGGCTCACACCTGTAATCCCAACACTTTGGGAGGCCAAGGCAGGTGGATCACGAGGTCAGGAGTTCGAGACCAGCCTGACCAACATGGCGAAACTCAGTCTGCACTAAAAATACAAAATTAGCCGTGTGTGGTGGTGCATGCCTGTAATCCCAGATACTCGGGAGACTGCAGGAGGAGAATCGCTTGAACTCGTGCGGCAGAGGTTACAGCGAGCTGAGATCACACCATTGCACCCCAGCCTGGGTGACAAAGCGAGACTCTGTCTCAAAAAAAAAATTTTTAATCACTGTTTTCCAGTCCTGGGAGGGCAAGGCAAATATTCCCAAACATCAGACTTTCTATTGATTAATAAGTTATTATTAGCTTATTTACTAGAGATTTTATGGTGTATCAGCCACTATACAAAGTGCTTTATCAGTATAGTCATGTGCCACATATTGACATTTTTATTAATGACAGACAGCATATAAGTGATCCCATAAGATTATAATACAAAATTTTTACTATACTTTTTCTATGTTCCTATATGTTTAGATACACAAATACAATTGTGTTACAATTTGCTACTGTATTCAGCACAGTAACATCTTGTACGGGTTTGTAGCCTAGGATCAATAGGCTATACGCTAAGCCTAGGTACTTAGCAGGCTATGTCATCATCTAGATTTGTTTGTGTAAACACATTCTATAAACATTCTATAATGTTTGCACAATAATGAAATCACTGAACAACACATTTCTCAGAAAGTATTCCCTTCGTTAAGCAACACGTGACTGTATTATCTCATTTAATCCCCCCAAATCCCTATGAGGTAATGTGATAGGCAGAATCTAAATACCCTTTTCTTCTCTCTAAAAAAATGCATTATTTTTCTTTCTTTCTTTTTCTTTAGAGACAGGATCTCACTGTCACTCAGGCTGGAGTGCAACAGCACAGTCATAGCTCACTGCACTCTTGAGCTCCTGGACTCAAGTGATCCTCTCCCCTCAGTCTCCCAAAGTGCTAGGAGCCACAGCACCTGGCCCTAAAAAAAGTACCTTCTTATACATTAATCTAGCTATTGCTATGAAGGAAGTTAGTACATGGAATTAAGATTATTCATTGTAGATGAAATTAAGATCACTAATTAGCTGGCTTTAAAGTAGAGAAATTCTTTTGGATAATCTGAGTTGGTCCAATGTAATTATATAAACCCTTAAAAGTAGAAGAGGAAGGCAGAAGAGATGAAGAAAAAGTGAGACAAGGGAAATTCAAGGCATGAAAAAGAGTTGACCTGCTGCTGCTGACTTTGATAATAAAGGACACCAGAAGCCTAGCTCTTAATCACTACAATGGACTCTCCCCTGGCTAATTTTTCTCAAGACTTTATTATTTATTTATTTATTTTTATCATACTTTAAGTTCTGGAGTACATGTGCAGAATGTGCAGGTTAGTTACATAGGTATACATGTGCCATGGTGGTTTGCTGCACCCATCATCCCGTCATCTACATTAGGTATTTCTCCTAATGCTCTCCCTCCCTCCGCCCCTCACCCCCTGACAGGCCCGGATATGTGATGTTCCCCTCCATGTGTCCATGTATTCTCATTGTTCAACTCCCACTTATGAGTGAGAACATGCGGTGTTTGGTTGTCTGTCCTTGTGATAGTTTGCTGAGAATGATGGTTTCCAGCTTCATCCATGTCCCTGCAAAGACATGAACTCATCCCTTTTTATGGCTGATTAGTATTCCATAGTGTATATGTGCCACATTTTCTTTATCCAGTCTATCATTGATGGGCATTTGGGTTGGTTCCAAGTCTTTGCTATTGTGAACAGTGCTGCAATAAGCATACATGTGCATGTGTCTTTATAGTAGAATGATTTATAATCCTTTGGGTATATACCCAGTAATGGGATTGTTGGGTCAGATGGTATTTCTAGTTCTAGATCCTTGAGGAATCACTGCAGTGAAATACTGGCAAACTGAATCCAGCAGCACATCAAAAAGCTTGTCCACCACGATCAAGTCGGCTTCATCCCTGGGATGCAACGCTGGTTCAACATAAGCAAATCAATAAATGTAATCCATCACGTAAGAAGAACTAATGACAAAAACCACATGATTATCTCAATAGATGCAGAAAAGGCCTTTGACAAAATTCAACCACCCTCATGCTAAAAACTCTCAATAAACTAGGTATTGATGGACTGTATCTCAAAATAATAGGAGCTATTTATGACAAACTTACAGCCAATATCATACTAAATGGGCAAAAACTGGAAGCATTCCTTTTGAAAACTGGCACAAGACAACGATGCCCTCTCTCACCAGTCCTATTCAGCATAGTATTGGAAGTTCCAGCCACGGCAATCAGGCAAGAGAAAGAAATAAAGGGTATTCAATTAGGAAAAGAGGAAGTCAAATTGTCTCTGTTTGCAAATGACATGATTGTATATTTAGAAAACTCCATCATCTCAGCCCAAAAATCTCCTTAAGCTGATAAGCAACTTCGGCAAAGTCTCAGCATACAAAATCAATGTGCAAAAATCACAGGCATTCCTATACACCAATAATAGACAAACAGAGAGCCAAATCATGAGTGAGCTCCCATTCACAAGTGCCATAAAGAGAATAAAATACCTAGGAATAGAACTTACAATGGATGTGAAGGACCTCTTCGAGGAGAACTACAAACCATTGCTCAAGGGGATGAAGACTTTATATAAAAGTCATATAATCATATGACTAAAAAATATGATAGCAGTCTCCAAATATAACATATTTCAAGGTCTCCAAATATAAGGATTTTAAATTTTTTTTTTGAACCAACAGCCTCTGGAACTATAGCAATGCATTATTCTACTGTTAGCATTACTTTGCTTTGAAAACAAATATTTTGATGTAGATACAATTAAAAAGAAACTCATGCAAGGTAATGTTTATTCTTGAAACCACAGATTCAAATAGTTACTATTTTTTCCCTTCATGTTCACAGTACTGTTAATAAAATTTTCTCCATGGGTAGGTACACTTGAATTTGCATTTTGAGAGATACAGAGGGAAAGATATTGGTGAAAATTGGAAATGGAATGAAACAGGATATTTATACTGGTTTTAAACATTTTAACATTCATCATGTGTCATTTTTAACTGACTGATGAAAGGTAAAGATGTCAGAATTTTTCATTTCATGAAACAGCGTGCAGTGTTTGCTATCCTGGAAATTGCTAGTTCTCTAAAGTATAAATATTCTGTTTCATTCTGTTTCCAGTTTACGTTCATGTCTTCCCCACGGCACCTCACATGGTGCAAATCGATATGCAGCATTTTTTCAATAATAATAATTTCAATGCTAACTAGGATGTGGTAAGGACTTACCATCATCTGCAAACTTAAAATACACTCCTGCTTTTTGCAAACTAAATTGATGAATAAGACCTATTTGTAATTGTGGGTAAGAGATGACAGGCAATAAACTTTTCAAAAAGTTTGACCATTAAACAAACATTAAATCAAAAGGAAATTAAATGTTTATTTTTGGGAAAAAAGAGTTCAGATTCTATCCGTATCTTTTGCCGGTGTCCCCTTCTCCTGATCCAAACTAAAGGAACTATTCTCGGTTCCCTAAAACTTCATATATGACATTTTCTTTTCATATACAATTTTTGTATAAAATTAATATATTTTTATATGATATTATATAAAATATATTGAAAAGGATATATATTACATATTTTTAATAACTATGGCTATTACTTTAGCTACAAGTATACTTGTAGAATGAATCACTTATTCCCAATTCTTCATTTCTTCCCTGCATTAGTATTACACATTGTCTCTTTTTGCCATGGACTTTTAATAACATCCAACAGAATAGGATGAATTTAGCGTATGATCCTATGGATATTGGATTGTCCAAGTGACTCTGGACAATAAAATCTGGGTGCAATTGGCACTGACATTTCTGGGCTCAGGCCTTAAGAGATACAATGGTACTCTGTTCATTCTTTTGCCTTTTTATTGCTGTTAAGAGAAGCACTTTCTTTGTGCAGCTGCTGCCCCTCTGCATGGGTTCCAGAGTAAATATATGGATTAGGTTTAAACATAACACAACAGTAATGAGGCAAGCCCAGCTTTCCCTGTAGCTTGAAGCAGAGCCAACCATCTAGGCTTAGCCAGGATCAGACCACCGCAAAACAACCTGAAGACGGATAGGTGGTTCCAGCAGAGATCATGAGAGTTGGTCCAGCTTAACTACATACAAGGGAAATAATCAACGCTTATTCTTGTATGCCTTTGGGATGTTACGACTGTATACTATGCAGCATTGTTGCAGAAGTAGCTAACAGATACAAATACCTTTTACCATGTGTATATTTGAGTAAAATATGTTTTAATCTGCCCACGTCACACCTGAAGATTTCTCCTTATTTGATCCTTCTCAATCTCAAATGTAGTTTTTTTGTGTGCCCATGTCCATAATAATATTCATTATATTTTACTGAAATTTGTTGCGCATGCATTTATCTGTCTCAGTAGATGATAAGTTACTGGAAGGCAAGGAACGTGTCTTATATATCTTTGGAGATACAACCTATCAGAGCACCTCACATGTAGCTGTTGTTTAAATAGACTTTTCTAAATGATGGAGTGGATAGATCAATGCATTTTCCAGTTATCTGACGTCACATGACATTTGGGTATTTAATGTTCTACATATTTATCTGGAAAAGCTTCTAGCTGGAAGGAAGGTGAGACTATCTAAACTGTTCAAACGTGGGTAGTAATGTCTGTTTCTTGTCATCAGTGGAAGCACCCTTTGGAGTAAACCCCTAGATTCCAGAAAAATCTGCCTTCTCTGTTTTCTTTGTTTGTTTGGTTGGTTGGTTGGTTTTTTTGCTGCAACACAATAGAGTGAGCTGAGCTGAAGAGTTTTCCTTCCTAATGGTGTGTAATTTCATGGTGTTTCACAAATTACAAATTCTGTGATTTCACTCATTATGCATTTTTAGCATTAGGAGTTTGGATCTCAGGGTAGGATTGGAAAAACAATGATTGGGCTGCTATTTGCTATGCATGTTAGGAATATAAGGGAACCAACTGAAAGAGGTGGAATCATCTGAGTTTTAACCAGCAAACCTGTGAAGAAAAACAAGTAGAATAGGGGCTTTCTCTTAACTGAGTATATGACCAAAAATTTGGGGCTGAATTTAAGCCAAAGTAGATCAAATTGTAAGTAGAGACTGTAAAGAGTAACCGGTAAAATGTCAGACAGTTCATAGAACCTCTAAGAAAATCAGTAATTTATTTGATTTCCAGGGTTTTTATTTTCAAACATTTCTAGTTTTGGTAAATTATGATCAGAGTGACATTTGTAATTGTGTTAGTCCATTTTCATACTGTTATGAAGAAATACCTGAGACAGGGTAATTTACAAACAAAAAGAGGTTTAATGGACTCACAGTTGCACATGGCTTAGGAAGCCTCACAATCATGGCAGAAGGTGAAGGAGGAGCAAGTCATGTCTTACATGGTGGGAAGCGAGAGAGTGTGCAGGGGAACTGCCCTTCATTAAACCATCAGATCACATGAGACTTAATCACTATCAGAAGAACAGCACAGCAATAACCTGCCCCCATGATTCAATTACCTCCCACAAGGTCCCTCCCAGGAAATGTGGGAATTATAAGAGCTACAATTCAACATGAGATTTGGGTGGGAGATTTAATGCTTTTTTTGTGTGTATTTTAAATTATATTAAATGTTTGTGTGCTTGAGAAAAAGGTGTATTCTTTATTGGCAAAGTGTATAGATTAATATATATATAGATTGTGTTGAATAGGTTATCTATATTTTTGTTTTATTTATATATATTTTTGTTTACTCAATGTCTTGTACTGACAGAAGTTCAAGTCTCCTATTACTAATGTTTTAGCATCTATGATTCTGTGTCTTGTTTTTTATTTATATAGGTGGTTGCTATGTTATGTGGTGCATAGATGTTTATAATTATTGATTGTGAATTGTCATATTTGCATTAAATATGCTTTTCTTTGCATGTATAAT
The DNA here is from genome assembly GCF_037993035.2 of Macaca fascicularis. Lineage (NCBI taxonomy): Eukaryota > Metazoa > Chordata > Mammalia > Primates > Cercopithecidae > Macaca > Macaca fascicularis. The sequence continues at coordinate 58,175,701 of NC_088394.1, forward strand.
GTGGTTAGGTATGTATTCTACTTTTATTATCAGTGTCATTACCCCTGCTTTCTTATTCCTTTTTTTATTTTTTTATTTTTTTCTAATATATCTATACAGTTACTCTTTAGGCTTTTTCAATGCAAGTATTCATTTTCTTTTGTGTGCCTTTTATAAACAGCATATAGTTGAGTCTTTGTAAGTCTTTCTTTCTTTCTCTTCTCTTTTCTTTCTTTCTTTCTTTCTTTCTTTCTTTCTTTCTTTCTTTCTTTCTTTCTTTCTTTTCTTTCTTTCCTTCTTTCTTTCTTTTTGAGACAGAGTCTCACTCTGTCACCAAAGCTGGAGGATAGTGTTGTGATCACTGCTCACTGCAGCCTCAAACTCCTGGACTCAAGTAATCCTCCCTCTACCTCCCAAGTAGCTGGAACTACAGGTGTGCACTACCACGCCTGGATACTTTTTTGATCTTTTGTTTCATTTTGTTTTGTTTTGAGATGGGGTCTCCCTTTGTTGCCCAGGCTGGTCTCAAACTCCTGAGCTCAAGCAATTCTCCTGCCTTGGCTTCCCAAAGTGCTGGAATTACAGGCATGAGCCACCATGTCAGGCAAAATCTTTTCTTTTGTAAATAGGTGAGTTAATATTCACAACAGCAAAGACATGGAATCAACTCAAATGCCCATCAATGATAGACTGGATAAAGAAAATGTAGTATGTATATACCATGGAATGCCATGCAGCCATAAAAACGAATGAGATCATGTCCTTTGCAGGGACATGGATGGAACTGGAAGCCATTATCCTCAGCAAACTAATGCAGGAACAGAAAACCAAACACCACATGTTCTCACTTATAAGCAGGAACTGAACAATGAGACCACATGGACACAGGGAGGGGAACAACGCACACCGGAGCCTGACAGGGGTTGGCGTGTGGGGAGGGAGAACATTAGGAAAAAATAGGTAGTGCATTCTGGGCTTAATACCTAGGTGATGTGTTGATCTGTGCAAAAAACCACTATGGAACACATTTACTTATGTAACAAGCATGCACATCCTGCACATGTATCCTGGAATTAAACTAAAAATAAAAAATAAATAAATAAAATAAATTGGTGAGTTAAATCCATTAGCATTTGTTGAAAAGATTAATGTGTTTGGCCTCAACTCTGCCATATTATCTTAGCTTATAATTAATACTTAGACAAATAGTTTATGTTTTTTCTCTATACGATATATTTTCTTTAATTTAAAAATGTATAATATATTATAGTATTTAGGAAGCTTTGTGGTTTTGTTTTATTGAATATCTTTTACTTATGCTTTTTAAAATGCCCTTTATCCCCTATTTTCATGTTCAAAATATTTCCATTTGGTTTGTCATTTATCTGTGGCATCCTTTAACTCACATTTATTACCTATAAAATAGCCAAATCATTTACTCTACTTTCCATTCTTCTTTACTTTTCTCTTTCCATTTTTCAGTGGCATGATTTCTACTTGGTCAGAATATAAAATAGATAAACTATATATCATATAGCATATTATTATTTTACTCTCAGCCCACCTTAGTCTCTTACAAATGGGATAAGTAAGATCAAATGTGAATATCAATTTCTATATTAACAAACTATGCTCTTTGTTAATCCTTTGCTCAGTTTCCCCAGGCATCCTTCGGTTGGATACAGTTTGTGTTCTAGTAGATTTTTCAAGAAGGGTTCATGGTTTCAGAATTCTTTGAGTTCTTGTGTCTAACATTTTTGTAAATGGACTTGATACTTGAAGGACATTTCTGTTGATAACAAACTGAAGGAAAAAAAAATGTAATGCCCGCTTTATTTCAGGCTTTCTTTCCTAGCATTGATTGAAAATGCTTCTCCTTTTTGTCTCGTTTTGTATTTTGGTCTAAGGCCAATCACTCTTTTTCCCTTGTGAAATATTTTATCTTTTTGCTGAAGGTCCTACGGATGGTCTAAAAATCTATACAGACTATCATCTTTACTTGTATATATTATAGAGTTTATCATTGCAGGTCAATTTTTACAGGCACCCCACAGACCCTTTAGATATGTTGATACAAATTTTCTTTTATTTCTGGAAAGTGTTCTCGTGTAATCATTTTAATCGTTTTGTTTCATTATCTTAGCTTCCTCAGGGACTCTAATTATACAGATGTTATTTTTCCTTTGTCTTCAATTTCAAACATTTTTTCTCACATCGTTTTTATTTATTTACCGCATTTTCAATGCATTGTTTTCCTGTTTACTTCAGCGCCTTTTTAATGTTTTCATTCGAATTTCTTTTTACCTTGAGTGCTGCATAAGTTAGTCATAATTTCTAATATGACTTTGTCTTTTTTTTTTCTATTTTCTTCCAGGAATCAATCAATTTATATTTTATTTCTTCCTTTTTTTGGCCATTTCTATTTTTGCTTTTTGAATTTCTGATGCAAATTGTCTTCTCAGTCCATGCGTGGTGGCTCACACCTGTAACCCCAGCACTCTGGGAGGCCAAGGCAGGAGGATTGCTTGGGACCAGGAGTTTGAGAGCAACCTGAGCAACATAGTTGAATCCTGTTTCTACAAATAATAATAAGAAAAAAAATATCCAAGCATGATGGCAGTCACCTGTGGTCCCAGCTACTCGACAGCCTGCTGTGGGTGGATCGCCTGAGCTTGGGGACTTCGACGCTCCTGTGAGCTGTGATGGTGCCGCTGCATTCTAGCCTGGGTGGCAGAGTGAGACCCTGTCTCAAACACACACACACACACACCTCAAATTATCTTCTCATATCTCCCAATACTTATTTGAATATATTTATTTCAGGTTTGAATGTTATATTGCAGGTATTTAAATATATAGACTACCTCTATATATATCTTCAGAATTGATATATAGATAAAGATATAGATATAGATATAGATATAGATATAGCACGAACCCCCTCCAGTAGACAGACTGTTCACTCTGCATTTCTATGGTCAGACTGACAGTTTTGGAATAGTTTAAAAGATTCCTAGTTCAACAGTGCCCTCTACTGTCAGAGTAACAATGTACGTTTCCTTCCAGTTTGGGAGGAGGGGGAGGGGCTGGGTAGAGGTATTTTCTTTGATACGTTTTACTCTGTTTTATCTTGCAACATCCTGAACTTTCTCTTCTTGCTTTTCTCTCTTTCCCATGCAGTTTTCTTTTTTTTTTTTTTTTTTTTTTTTTTTTTTTTTTTGAGACGGAGTCTCGCTCTGCCGCCCAGGCTGGAGTGCAGTGGCCAGATCTCAGCTCACTGCAAGCTCCGCCTCCCGGGTTCACGCCATTCTCCTGCCTCAGCCTCCCGAGTAGTTGGGACTACAGGCGCCCGCCACCTCGCCCGGCTAGTTTTTTGTATTTTTTAGTAGAGACGGGGTTTCACCGTGTTAGCCAGGATGGTCTCGATCTCCTGACCTCGTGATCCGCCCGTCTCGGCCTCCCAAAGTGCTGGGATTACAGGCTTGAGCCACCGCGCCCGGCCCCCATGCAGTTTTCAAACGGCGACTCTCCTTTTCTTTTCACTCACTTCTGCCCAGAAAACCCTTTTTAGCCTTTTCCCTATAATCAGCGCTTTGATCTACTTACATGCTTTTTCATCATTTTCACACGGAAGGTCGACTTTCTCTATATAATATGGCTTTAGGAGAAAATAAAAGACCCAAAGGTACCTCTTTTCTTTTCTCTTCAACAGTGGGGTTTTTTTTTTGTTTTTGTTTGTTTGTTTGTTTTTTGTTTTGTTTTTTTCCCAAAACTTTACTTCCGTTTTCAAATTCTTCTGACCGGAAACACGGAGAAAGCTGGCAGGAATTGGGCATTATTTTTCTACCTACAGGCAATTTCATTTTAGTTGTTCACTCTCTTAATGTTATGCGGGCAGCTTGGATTTCTGTAGTTTTATTTATTCTTGTAGTTCTTTACTGCTTCTGTTACTGCCCTGGTTGGGTACATTAAATTTACAAGCCTGATATTGCCTTGGCAATATCTTAGTCAGTTTCGGCTGCCATAACAAATTACCATAAACTGGCTGGCTTAGGCAAAAACCATTTATTTTTCACAGTTTTGGAGGCTGGAAGTCTCAGCTCAGGATGTCCACATGGTTCATGCTGGTGAAGGTCCTCTTCCAGTTGCAGACAGCTGACTTCTTGTATCTTTACATGACACAAAGAGGGCAAGCAAACTTGTTCTGACATCTTCTTACAGGGGCATTAATCCCATCTCTGAGGACTCCACCCTCATGACCTAATTACATCCCAAAGGCTCCAACTCTGAATGCCATCTCATTGGGGATTAGAGTCCAACATATAAATTTGGGGAAAACACAAACAGTCATAACAGCTACCTAGAATTACCTGCCTAATAATTTTTAAGTGGGCATTGGGCATAGTGACTCACATTGATGAGGCTCTGAATTGTGTTGTCTTCCTTTAAACATGTTGAATTTTGTTTTGTGGAGCAGTTTGAGACTTCCTAGGTTTGCTTGTGTTTAAATATCGTTAGCGTTCGTCTACCGTATTTCTTACTCTGGAGACAGTTTTGCCCTGCTACTAAGTTGTGACTCATCTGATGCCAACTGGATAACCTGGATGAACAAGGAATCATCTCTACTCTGACTAGTCAGAACTTAAAAGACTCGCAGCCTTATGTGAGCTCTGGAAATTGTTTATTTTTTAGCTTTCTGATAGTGTACCTTTGCCTGGGTTTACGAAATTATCCCCTACACGTGTGCACCTTTGTATTGAATAACATACTCAGGAAACATTTTGCAAATTTCTGTAGCTCTCTTTCTGCAGAGCTCTATCCTTTCCAGTATTCTGCATTAAAAATCTACCTTGGCCTCCCTTAAATCTGATGTTTGCCTCCAAATCTCAAGAATACTGACTATCGATGCTGGGGTTCTGCCTCCCTGTACTGAATCTGAAAAGTTTTTCCAGGCTGAAAGCTGGGGAAACTGTAAGTTTCACTTCATTTATTTCCTGTCTCTCAGGTATAATAATCCTATGCTGTGTGTTCTACAATATTTGACAAAATTTGTTTCATGAATTTTGTCTAGTTTCCTTGTTTCAATTAAAGACCTGAATCAGTTACCCCATTATATTAGAAGTGGAAAATTTGGACTGCATTAATTTTTAAAAGCTTTATAGGTGACATTAATGTGAAACTAGTTTTAGGAACCACTACTTCAGCTTCATAAGGAGTGATAAGATAAAAGAACATAATGATTATCTTGATAATTAGGAATGCTATAAATAGCTCATAGCCATTGAGTGTTTATTGCACTGTAACTGTTCCAAGAACTTTGAAGATGAATTAATCAATATGTATCTTTCAAGTTTCCTTTAATAATTCTATCAAGTCCAAGTAGAATTGAAAGCTGGGTGATGTATTGGGAAAATATGTGCAGGGACCAGACCTAGGGAATCAAGGTGGATGCCAGGACACATATTCTCTCTCCTTTCATTTCTCCCATTCCCTCCTCCTCCTGCTGCTTCTCCTCATCCTCCTCCTCCTCCTGCTCCACCTCCTCTCCTCCTTCTCCCTTTTTTTCCTTCTTCTTCTCTCCTCTCCACCTCCCTACACATACACACACACTGTATATATGTTGGTTTGCTTTTGACTGCAAGCAAAACCTTGAATCAACTCAATACACAATGTTGACATATGTAACTAACATAATAGCAAGTCCAGAAGTAGAGAAGACACCAGAATGTGTGAATTGGGCAATCAAATGTGTCATCAAGAATCTTAGTTTAGTTTTGTTTTGTTTTGCTTTATGGGTGCTCTGGCAACTTCATGTTGTTCAGTATGATTTGTTGATGACTGCAGTTGTTTCATAAAATACATGGAAACACAGCAACATAGAGAGAATGGAAAAGATTGTCTCTTCTTAATGAGAAAAATATTCTCCATTTCGTGGTAGAACACTTTTCATTTTCCTAATTCTTTGGTCAGAATTAGGACACATGCTCACCTCAGAATCAATTGCTGGCCTGAGTTGAGGGTACATAACCTCCCAGGCACTTCAGGGGGACCTCATCAGCCAAGGTAAATTCTTTGGTGAACCATGCATGTGTGTACCGGGGCAAGTCAGAACCCAGAGCGGGGGGAGGGGTTTGCTGTTATAGAAGAGAGGACTGGGCAGAACACCAACAACAGTGCTACCTATTATAACCCCACTTTGACAAATGGTGTATCGAAGGCTCACCGTGTTTAACCAACCTGCTCAGAATAACACAGGCAAGGGTTGGAGGAGGTAAAATTGGAAGCCACACTGTTTGACTCCAATGTTGAAGCTGTTAATCAATATTCAATAAAATGGCTTTGAACCTATGAACTAAGTAAAATGGCTTATTACTATGAACTTATAGTAATATCAGTGATAATGTATCTTACCTCATTTCTCAGATATCTTTAATTAGCAATGATTATTTAATGATTTGCATTTTCCTTCTAGTGATTTGCACACAGGGGTGCCAAGAACCTGTGAGACATTGCCTGTGCTTTGCCCTGTATTTGGAAGCCCATTGGGAAATTTGAAAAGGTCTGAGAAGAATCATCCTGTCTGTTAAGTGATAATTTGAGAAGAAAGAAACATCCTCCTTGAAGTGCAGAGAGTTGCTTCTCTCTTGACACCTTAGAGGCAAGTCCAGGGAGCAGAATTAAGTGACAGTAAAAGGAAAAGATCACATATATCACAGGAACGAGAAATCCTTATGGCTAAGTCAGCTCTCCACAGTTAGGCTACACTTTGATGTTGGCAAAAGTTCCCCTAGTGGGAGAGATATAGGGAAAAGAGCAGAGGAATAAAGAGATGGCTTCACTTACCCAGTCTAAGTAAAGAGGTGAACAGCACATCCATCTAATATTTAATATGGGCTTCTCTTGCGAGGAGTTGGAAATGCGCTTATTAAAGTCTGCATAAGCAGCTGAGTTATAGCCTCTAAAATAAACTGGAAGGAATGCAGGAAAAGAAGCTGACTTACTGAAAAGTTTATAAGCCCTCACAGAAAGCCAAGTTGCAAACAAGAATTCTTGCAGAGCTGAAGGTATGTCTCCAGGGGATTATTTGTAGAATTGTTTCCTCCAGTGGATGCTGTAGTATATGGCCTGGTTCCCCCATTGATGGCCAAGCTGCGCATTCCCCAACCTGCTGAGAATCAGAGTGTGGACGGCTGATGACTCATGACTGAGTTTCTTACCAGGAATTTTTTTTTTTTTTTTTTGGAGACGGAGTCTCACTCTGTCCCCTTTGCTGGAGTGCAGTGGCCGGATCTCAGCTCACTGCAAGCTCCGCCTCCCGGGTTCAGGCCATTCTCCTGCCTCAGCCTCCCGAGTAGCTGGGACTACAGGCGCCCGCCACCTCGCCCGGCTAGTTTTTTTGTATTTTTTAGTAGAGACGGGGTTTCACTGTGTTAGCCAGGATGGTCTCGATCTCCTGACCTCGTGATCCACCCGTCTCGGCCTCCCAAAGTGCTGGGATTACAGGCTTGAGCCACCGCGCCCGGCCTCTTACCAGGAATTAACCTCGACCGTGCCCAAGTGTATGCTCCCTGTCTGGGTTCAAATTAACATCCAAAACGTAGTCTATGTGGGAGTACAGATACCTAGCCATCATGTCTGAGTTTGGGGCAGCTGTGATGGGTCCTCCAGTTCTAGAACCAGTTGTAGTCTTTATTGTAATGGCATGATAGTTCAGCTTGCCCCTTGCCTAATTCTGCTGCGTTCATTTCTTCACCGATGTTCTTTCCCAAATAACTCGTGAATAAATTCCCTGCATGCACATATTTGCCTCCAAGTCTGTTTTCTCTGAAACTAGACCTCAGAAACTTAAACATAGTGAAACTCATAGTGAAACCTTACCCTTTGTCTGGGACTGATGGTTTCTCTGGCATGTGGGACATTCAGTCCCTAAAGTGGAAGAGACCCAAGCAAACCAGAATGGTTATTCATTGAACCTCAATGATATAGTTAAAATAGACTGAAAATTCCACTCACAGATGGGCCAAAAATGTCATGAAAATTCTATCATCACCATGTGCATGGAAGTCTTTTCTTTCTTTCTTTTCTTTTTTTTTTTTTTTTGATATAGAGTCTCACTCTGTCGCCTAGGCTGGAGTGTAGTGGTGCAATTGCAGCTGACTGCAACCTCTGCCTCCCAAGTTGAAGTGATTCTCCTGCCTCAGCCTCCTGAGTAGCTGGGATTACAGACCCCTGTCACCAAGCCCAGCTAATTTCTGTATTTTTTTTTTTAGTAGAGACAGGGTTTCACCATGTTGGCCAGGCTAGTCTTGAACTCTTGACCTCAGGTGATCCTTCCCACTTGGCCTCCCAAAGTGCTAAAATTACAGGCATGAGCCACTGCACCTGGCTGGAAGTCTGTATCTTTTGCTGGTATATAAAAATATCTTTGCCTTATCTTTCCATGCCTCTGGTAACCAGCCTTCGTACCTTTTTCTGCTATAAATCCCACCCTACCCTATATACTGCTGATAGGGTAAACTTCCTGGCTTGAAACTCGAATAGGGAGTCACCCTCTCACCTCATCAGAGAACCTTGCCATGGTTCTCCAATTCTTCCATTTTGTTCTCTAAGTTGCTTCCAGTGAGATCTTTCTGAAGTGGAGTTGTGATCCTGTCCCTGCTGCTTAACACCCTGCCACAGCTCTGATTTACCTTTGGCGTAGAGTCTGAATTCCTACCCTAGATGTTTATTGAAGACATGGCCTCTTAACTCTCCAGCTCTTGTGCTTCCACTCCCCTTTTCTCTCTAGCTATCCGTGACTACCAAGTTACAGTGCTAGTGATAGTGCTTCCCCCTCTAAGTCAGAGGCTTTGTTAGAAAACCTCTTCCTCTCTCCTTTGCCTGACAATCTCCAGTGCGATTCATTTTCCCACTCTGTTTAGTTGTGTCTTCTGTTAGGAAACCTTACATGGTGCCCCGGCCACCCTGGTTTGGATTAGATAGCCCTTTTTGGGTACCATAGACTCCCACCTGGACTTCCACAGCTGTCTGTCACATCTCCCCACTTTTAGTGCACACCTTCTCTGGCTTCTGTACTGAGGGCAGAAAGTTCTATTCATGATGTGAATCTTGCCCAAATTCACACAACTGTGTTAACAAAAAATCAGTAGCTGCCTCACTGATCTTAGAACAAAGATTGTTTTCTCTCTCTCTCTCTCACTCACAGAGTCTTCTTTGTTGCCCAGGCTGGAGTGCAATGGTGTGATCTCGGCTCACTGCAACATCTGCCTCCCGGGTTCCAGTGATTCTCCTGCACCAGACTCCTGAGTAGCTGGGATTACAGGCGCCCACCACCATGCCCAGCTGATTTTTATATTTTTAGTAGAGACGGGGTTTCACCAGGTTGGCCAGGGTAGTCTCAAACTCCTGACCTCGTGATCCACCTGCCTCGGCCTCCCAAAGTACTGGGATTACAGGCGTGAGCCACTGCTCCTGGCCTGGATTGTTATTTTTATAATGATCTCTGTGAGATGCTATCTCTACAGTCTCAGTTTACTTTGCTTCAGCTATTCTGGCCTTTTACTCCCCCAGACATTTCATGCTTCTCTTGTCACTGTGCTTCAGATGAGCAGGTGCTTCTAGAGAGGTTCTCTCCTCCTGCTCCCTACCCTTCTCCAAAGGCTATTCAAGTACTACCTTTATTTACATCCTTCTGATATTCACTTTACATATGTGGCTTTCAGCATCCTAGTGAAACCTACTCTTATATCCCATACTTCATAGAAACATGTACTTCCTATGCATAGCTTATATGATAGATATAATTGTCTTAGTTCTATTTTCTTTTCCTAAATAGACTCTGAGATGGAGATTTACGTGTAAGACTTTTATGGGTGAATATGCTTTCAAGCAGAACCTGTGGGTGAGTAAAAGAGGTAAGAGTAGACAGTGGGAATTATTGAACTATACCTAGGCACTACAATCCAAGGGTAATGCTGGAGTTGGGATGGCTTTTTCTAATTGTTGTCTTTTGAGACTGTTTTAGTCCATTTTTACATTGCTATAAAGGAATGTCAGATACTGAGTTATTTATCAGTAAAAAATATTTATTTCAACTTACAGTTCTGCAGGTTGTACAGGAAGCATAGCTCTAGCATCTGCTTCTGGTGAGGGCCTCATGAAGCTTACAATCATAGCAGAAGGTGAAGGGGAGCCAGTGTGTCACATGGTGACAGAGGGAGCAAGAAAGAGAGGGGGAAGTGCCATGCTTTTTAAAACAACCAGATCTTGTGTGAATGAAGAAAGAGATCTCACTCCTTTCCACAGGGAGGGCACAAATCCTGAGGGATCTGCCGCCATGATCCAAATATCTCCCACGAGGCCCCACCTCCAACACCAGGAATCACATTTCAGCATGACATGTGGAGGGGAAAAAGCACCCAAACTATATCATCTTGCCCCTGGACTCCCAAATCTCACGTCCTCACATTGCAAAATACAGTTATCCCATCCCAATAGTTCTCAGAATTCTTAATTCATTCCAGCATCACTCAAAAGTACAAAATCCAAAGTCTCATCTGAGACAAAGCAAGTCCCTTCCACTTATGAGCCTTAAAATGAAAACCAAGTTATTTACTTTCAAGATTCAATGGTGGCACAGGCATTCGGTAACTATTTCCATTCTAATAGGGAGAAATCAGCCTAAAGGAAGGGGCAACAGGCCCCACACAAGCCTGAAACCCAACAGGGCAGTCATTAAATCTTAAAGTTCCAAAATAATCTCTTTTGACTTCAAGTCCCACATCCAGGGCATACTGACATAAAGAGTGGGCTCTCAAGGCCTTGGGTACCCCTGCTCCTGGGACTTTTTGGGGTATAGCCCTCGTGGTTGTTTTCACAAGTTGGATTTGAGTGCCTGCAGCTTTTCCAGGCTGGGATTGCAAGCTGCCAGTGGTTCTACCATTCTCAGGTCTGGAGGGCAGCAGGCGCCTTCCCACAGCTCCACTAGGCAGTGCTCTGGTGGGGACTCTGTATAGGGGCTCTGCCTCTGCAGCAGGTTTCTGCCTGGGCATGCAGGCTTTCCTGTACATTCTCTGAAATCTAGGTGGAAGCTACCAAGCCTCTTTAAACCGCACATTCTGTGCTCCTGCAGGCTTAACACCACATGGAAACTGCCAAGGCTTATTATGGCTTGTACCTTCTGGAGCTGTGGTCTGAGCTATGCCTGGAGCCCTTTGAACTCTGACCAGAGTCAGAGGGGCCAGGATGTGAGGAGCAGTATCCTGAGGTGGTACATGGAAGTGGCACCATGGGCCTGGCCCCTAAAACCATTATTTGCTCCTAGTCCTCTAGGCCTGTGATGGGATGGGCTGCTTCAAAGACTTCTGAAACGCCTTTAAGGCCATTTTTTTCATCGTCTTGGATATCGGCACTTGTCTCCCTTTCAGTCACGCTAATCGTTCTAGCAAGTGGTTTTTCCAAAGCCTGCTTGCATTCCTCTCCCGAAAATGCTTTTTCTTTCTCTACCACATGGCCAGGGCACAAATTTTCCAAACTTTTGCACTGTTTCCCTTTCAATTATAAGTTTCAACTTTATGTCATTTTTTTGCCCGCATATCAGATTATAGATAGTTAGAAGCAGCCGGGCTACATCTTGAATCCTTGCTGCTTAGAAATTTCTTTTGCCAGATACCCCAGGTCATCACTTCTAAGTTCAGTCTTCCATAAATCCCTAGCACATGTTCATAATGTGGTTAAGTTCTTTGCTAGGGTATAACAAGGATGGCATCTGCTCTAATTCCCAATAAATTACACATTTCCCTCTGAGACTTCATCAGCCTGGCTTTCACTGTCCAATTTTTATCAGCATTTTGGTCACAACTACGTAACCAGTCTCTAAGAAGTTCCAAAAGGTTTATTTTGGCTCACAGTTCTGCAGGCTGTATAGGAAGCATGGCACCAGCATCTGCAACTGCTGAGGGCTTCAGGAAGCTTCCAGTCATGGCAGAAGGTGAAGGGGGAGCAGGTGCATCACATGGTGATAAGGAGCAAGAGAGACAGGGAGTAAGTGCCACACACTTTTAAACAACCAGCTCTCATGTAAACGCATTACCATGAGAACACCAAGATATTCATGAGGAATCCACCCCATGACCCAAATACCTCCCACCAGGCCCCACTTCCAACATTGGGGATTAGATTTCAACATGAGATTTGGATGGGAGAAACATCCAAACTATTCCAGAGACACCTGTTAGAATTAGAACGGCGATGTCTTTGTGGGGAGAGGGAGATCACTGTTTTGACGATCAATAAGGTGGATGGATTTTCTTGGGTGTTAACATATGATACAAGAATATTTATATTTCTGCTTATGAGCATAAGTTTATTTATGTGTATACATCTTTGATCTCTTTATCCCTATTATTCCAGTTGTTTTCTTTCCAGGCCCTTGACCATTGAGCCAAGCTATTACCCAATGGTTAATAGTTCATATTTATATTCTTTATTTTGAGCCACTTATATTTCCACAAAACATGTGTGACCAGGTGCTTTATCTGAAGGTTATTTCATTAGCAGGATTCACTTTTACAGCTCTTTTTTGAGGAGAGCTTGGTGTTTCAGGGCAGCACACGCATATTGAGCCAAGTCATCTGTGGCCTAACCCAAATTAGTGGCCTGGTGGTCAGAGGAGAAGTGTAAGAGGATCCTTATGGGCATCCATATTTTATTGCAAGGCAAAGTTTCTGAATCATCCTCAAGAAAAAAGAAAGTCATATCCTCTAACAAGGAGTGGGCCACTTCTCTGAGCCCAGATATTTCAGAGAGATCTGGAGATTTAAGATTTTATATGTATGGACTCATATACTCCCATCGCCTGTCTCTGGTTTTGCTCCTTCTTAGTTAGGGCCAGACCATAGTATGGCTAAACTGAAGAATTAAACTTCCACTGGAATTAAAATACTCTTACATAAGCTCTGGGCCTGAACTTAACCTTTTTATATCCTTAGACTTTGAAAAAATGAGTCACTTCATGATGGTCCATTGACTTTTACACTTAGATTTTAATTGTTGATTACTCACCCTCAGCTTTAAGCCAAAAAAAGATGGGAATTTATACCCCTCCCCCATCCCATTCCCCCTCCATTGATCAGTATTGAATGTGGGTTACTCCCATGAATGGGGCATGACCTTGACTAAAGGGGCCCTTTTAGCCTGAGAGCAATTTGTGGAGAATGTCAAAGCTGAACGCTACAGTAACTACCAGTACCCCCAGCAGAAGGAAAAATGAGTGCCTCCGATTTTTGCAAGAGGTATGTGGCACACCACAGAATTTACTCTTTGTGTGTATTTACTGAGCCATGAAACTCAAATACCTAGTATAGTTTTGGCATGCTGTGAGTGTTTATGAAGGGGTGAGGGTTGGGGAGTATATAGATGCATCAGCATTTCACTTTTATTAATTATTACACTAAACTTCAATGTTCTTTTGTTGACCTCCCTTCTCCTGGGCAGCTAAAACTCCTTTTGGGTAGAAATATGCCATGCTTGTCTCAGATTGTTAGGTACAATAGGTACGAAGCATGGTTCTTACCATAGCGTAGATAAGAAATGTCAGTTTCTCAACTGATATATTAAATGGGCTAATGAATGAAGGAGCTTAATGTTTCATTAATTCATTCACCTAAAGTCATACCTGATAGCCTTTCTACCAATAATACAAGTCTGCTTTGGGTAGCACCTACTGATGCTGTGTCCATGAGTTTAAATTCTATATTTTGCTTCTTATAAGGAGGGCCTAGAATTCATCACAGGGTACATGGGGGGAACGTGAAGTTTGGGATGTGACCAGGACCACACATGACAAGTGAAATCTTAATCTTTCAGTCTCCTGATCAAAACTTAAAGGACTCTAGGCTAGCCAGAGTTGTGAAACAGGCAAAATAGCAGACAAGATCAATATCACTTTTCTTTCCTACCCTTTCCAACCCCCTTGCAGTAAGTCAAGACCAGGTAACTAATCTAAACGATGCAATGTAAGTGTAATTTATTTATATCGCTTTTTGAGAGATGTCTGGATTGACTTTTGCACAAGTCGTCACTCTTTCCCTTCCCCTGTGTTACATACTGAGAAGGGGCAGGTGTCACAGATAGTGCCACTATAACATGGGCTAGCCTGTGTTAGCCAGGCTCCCGGGGTGACAGTGTTGAGCAGAACCCCACACTGGCATGCATGGAACATACAGAGTAAGTGAGAAGTAGATTTATTGTTCTTTGCAAATGAGATTTGGGGTTGTCAGGAATATAACCTAGATTACCCAGTTGATTATAGAATAGGTAGAAATAAGCATGGACAGCAGAATCAACATGTGGAAAAGAGCTTATAAAGTAATATTTTGGTAAGACCAGCTTAGTAGGACTAAGTTTTTCTAAAACTGTGAGCAAGAGCCATGTTAGCTGCAAACCTACAAAGGTGGGTGATATCGGAGGGAAGTCTAAAGAAAAAGGACCTGCTAGATAAAATCACAACAGTGTGTAAATAATTGAGTCAGTCTATCATCCATCTATCTATCTATCTATCTATCTATCTATCTATCTATCTATCTATCTATCTATCTATCTATCTACCTGTCTGTCTGTCATCTATCTTTCTATCTTTTGTCATCTATCTCTTGAAGCCAAGCGTTATAGGGCCAATGGTGCACTTGTTCTTAATTTGTACTCATTATCTTTCTAGTTCTCCTTTACTGCTTCTTAAAAGAGTTTTAATATGCTCTTAGGAAATTTCACAGCTGCAGAGGGTCAAATCCACCCCCCAAATGTAAAGCAAGTCATGATTGTCACGGCTTCAAGAAAATCACATTGCAAAAAATATGCTACACTTATTCCCGTAGCAGCCATACCTTTCCAAAACAAGGAATATATGCAGAGTTTGTACAAGGGAGTGAAAATGAGGAGTACCACAGTGACTATCCAACCCAGACACCATTATTGATGTTGCAGAATTAAAGTCGTCAAGCTATCGTCGCCACCAGCAGTATAATTTTTCAAGGACGTCTAAAAACCTTTTAACTCCTGTCATGGTTCAAGTAGTTGGCAGGGCCTAAATTTGACTTTGAGCTTCAGATTTGGAAAATCAAGGAATTCAAAGTGAATCTCAGCCAGCTTCCCTTAGCCTCCTGTGACTTTCCCCTCAGACTATAAATGGATCCTGTTTTTGAAAGCAAGCCCAGATTTCCTTAAAACATGTTCCAGTCTCTTGAAATTCACTAAGAGTATATTTCAAATGAAGGCTGCGCTTTTCTCTGCCCCCTGTTTTTGGAGCATCCTCTTTGTAAGCATTCCAATTCCCTTGTATGGGTTAGTGCCACTCTTGCTGAGTACATGTCATGCCCATCATTGCACATTTCAACCAGACTCCCCAGATGAATTACAGTCTGACTTCCCATTGGCTACATGTCAAAAGCAAGCTATTCAGGGTCAACTTCCTTGAAACGATCTGCCAACTGGTCTACTGGCCTCCTTAACACAAGTGGAATTACAGGAATCAAAAGAGAGGATGAAAGTCAACATCGTGGACTCCATTTCCTTTCAGGACATTGCTTTTCATATCCTTCAGAGAGTCTTTCACACCTTCCATTCTAAATGGAAACTAACTAGAGATAGATTTACACTGTTAATATACTGACCACTTCAGTCATTAGTTCCAAAGATGCAATCCTTTGAACAATTTATACACACCAACCATTTTCTGTTACTATGATAAGTTTCTTTGGTCTTATTGAAGTGAGATAATTACTTCCTCATATGGGATACGTACCTCTCTGAATGCTACTGAAAACCATTGCATTTGCTTTTTAAGCAAATACATCCCATTCTTATTTCATATTGGGCTTGCATTCACCCAAAAAAATGCCCTTTGATATTTTGTATGAATGGCTGTTCACTCACATCTGGTTCATCTCAAATAGATACTTTTTTTCCCCCTAAATGTGTGTTTTGGACTATACATTTATCGGTGTTAAATTGAATCACTTCAGCTTATTAAGATTTGATTTTTGTCATGCGGTGTATTCACTATCCATTTCAACTTCAGTAATCTAAAATATCTAATCTGTGTACCATTCAAGACATTCATCAAAAATGGAAAAGTTTTGAAAACAGAGTCTTTTAGTTTACCACTGGAAATTAGCTTAGAGGGGCATTGGTGCACTAATATGTATCCTTTAGATGGTTGGCTACATACCTGATGTTTTTAAAACTTACTTTGTACCAGGTTCTATGATAAAGTATTATTTCATGTTACCCTCACAATATTGCAATGAAATAGGTGTTGTTGCTTTTTTTTAGTAGATTAGGAAACTGAGGCTAATGGATGTAAATTTACTTTTAGCAAGATCACATAAGATAATTAAGGTAAGAATATATTTATCCAGGTTTTTCTCCTACTGCTCCTTGCACTTTACACTCCAGCTGCATCTGATTGCTTATAGCCACTCTCCACTCCAGGATTTTTTTTATAACAGTGTTTTGCACATGCTATTCCCATTTTCTGAAGTGCCTTGCACACTTCATTGTGATTTTTTCAACAACAATCTCCTATTCTGCCTTCAACACTAAGTTCAAGTGTTTTTTCTCTATCCTTATAGCAGGAATAAAGCTTGTCACTCTGAAGATTAAGAGATATTATTATAATGCATGCAATGTGCTAACTACAATTTTATTAAATAACGCTTATTATTAGCATCACCACATTTTATGTATACCTCACATTACTTGAGACATTTGCTGTTACCCACTTTACAGTTTTGTTTTGTTTTGTTTTTTTTGAGGTGGAGTCTTGTTCTCTTTCCCAGGCTGGAGTGCAGTGACGCGATCTCGGCTCACTGCAAGCTCCGCCTCCCAGGTTCACGCCATTCTCCTGCCTGAGCCTCCTGAGTAGCTGGGAGTACAGGCGCCCGCCACCACGCCCGGCTAGATTTTTGTATTTTTAGTAGAGACGGGGTTTCACCGTGTTAGCTAGGATGGTCTCCATCTCTTGACCGCGTGATCTGCCCGCCTCGGCCTCCCAAAGTGCTGGGATTACAGGCGTGAGCCACCGCGCCCGGCCTTACAGATTTTTTTTTTACAACACATTGAAGGAATTGCGAAAGGCCATATGGATAATAAGGGAAGGAGAGCAATGGTTTTGACAATTAGAGATAGTGCCTTAAGTACTATAAAGATCACTGAAAAAATAATCCAACTCTTTACCATGGTTTACTGGGCTTTGTATCAACTGGGCCATGCCCACCTCTTCTAGTTCAATTCAGACTTGCCTTCAACCCCTGATTTACAACACTTGGACACTGCCTTTCCTATAATTCTGCAAATAAGCCTAGTTGGTTTTCACATTAGGGTTCTCATCCTTGATGCCTCTTCATTCTAGTTGTATTAGTTTCTTCCTTTCCTTTCATCTGTGTCTGCTCAATTGCTAGCTTTCATGAACATTTTAGTTATTTTGTTAATTCCCAAGTAGTATTGCATCACTATTTAATTTGCATCACAGCAACCACACATACCTCATTTACTTATGGTTGTGCACTTTATGGTCTGTTTCCTCTCCAAATATGAAAGCTCTATAAAGACAGGAACCTTGTCAATTTTATTTGCTACTGTATGTCAGGGACAATATATAGTAAGTAGCAGGTGTTTACTACATTTACATTGAATAAACAAAGAATAAGGTGTTAAAGAAGCATGGTGGGGCAGGCATCTAAATCTTACATAGAGTGAGGGAAAGTTTGCTGGGAGAGAGGCCATGTCTTAGCTCTATCTGCTGTAACAAAATACAATACACTGGGAGGTTTAAAGGCAATTTTCTCACTATTCTGGAGGCTAGATATTTGAGATCAGGGTGCTAGCATGGTTGGGTTCTGGGAAGGTCTCTTCCTAGCTTGCTGATGGCTCTCTTCTCACTATGTCTTCACACGACAGAAAGAGTAAGACCTCTAGTGTCTCTTCTTATAAGGACACAAATCCCATCAAGGGATCCGGGTCAGATGCAGTGGCTGATGCCTATAATCCCAGCATGTTGGGAGGCTGAGGTGGGTAGACTGCTTGAGCCCAGGAGTTTGGAGATCAGCCTAGGCAACTTGGCAAAACTCCATCTCTACAAAATATACAAAAATGAGCCAGGTGTGGTGGCATGCACCTGTAGTCCCACCTACCCAAGAGGCTGAGGCAGGGCGATCACTTGCACCTGTGGGGTTGAGGCTGCAGTGAGCTGTGATTGTGCCACTGCACTCCAGCCTGGGAGACACAGCGAGACCTTGTCTCAAAAAAAAAAAAAAAAAAAAAAAGAAATAAAATAAAGTAAAATAAAATAATATAAAATAGAACCCTACTCTCATGACTTCATCTAAACCTAATTATCTCCCAAAGGCCTCCTGTCCAAATATCATTTTATTAGAGGTTGGGGCTTCAATATATGAACTTTGAAGGGCAAAATTCAGTTCATAGCAGGGCATGATTATGCAAATAAGGAGTTAACCCAAATCTTGGAGGTGGGAATGCATAAATCACTGGTTCGAAACCATGGGAGATTTTGCTGCCCTTTCTTCTATCCCACATCGTGGAACATGTGACAATGCCTGGAGACATTTTTGATGTTTGAAACTTGGAAGGAGTGCTACTAGCATCTACTAGGTATAGTCCAATGATACTGAGAACCCTGAGCAACGACTGGTGACCTTTCCTCAGCAGTACTCTACCTCCCCAGCCTTTAATGTACATCTCTTCTCTGTGTTTTCTCCTCACTGCCCTCAGTTCTCTTGTTGGCCCAGGTGGCTACTTATACCCCGCGACAAACTGGAGTCTTCCGTAGAGTTTCTGAACTCCAAAGCTTCACATCTTTCTTGGAAAAGCTACAATCAACAGTCAGCCTTGCTCTTGCCCAGACTAGCAGATCTCAGAGTCGGAGAGGGCTGAGGTCACACATTATATTATCGTATTAGTCAGGGTTCTCTAGAGGGACACAACTAACAGGATAAATGTATATAGGAAGGGGAGTTTATTAAGCAAATTGACTCACACGGTCACAAAGTTAAGTCCCACAATGGGCCTTCTGCAAATCTAGGAGTCAGGAAGCCAGTCCAAGTCCTAAAACCTCAAAAGTAGGGAAGCTAATGGTGCAGCCTTCAGTTTGCAGCCAAAGGCCTGAGAGGCCCTTGCAAACTACTGGTGTAAGTCCAAGAGTCCAATAGCTGAAGAACGTGGAGACTGATGTTTGAGGAAGCATCCAGCATGGGAGAAAGACGAAGGCCAGAAGACTCAGGCAGTCTAGTCTTTCCACATTATTTTGCTTGCTTTTTATGCTGGCCGTGCCGGCAGCTGATTGGATTGTGCTCACCTAGATTGAGGGTGAGTCTGCCTTTCCCAGTCCACTGACTCAAATGGTAATCTCCATAGGCAACCCCCTGACAAACACACTCAGGAACAATACTTGACATCCTTCAATCCAATCAAGTTGACACTCAATATTAACCATCACAAGGATCAAGGAAGTAGGGCTGCCTGAGCAAGGCACCATGGGTACTAACTAAAGAGTGCTAAAGAGCACTCAGATCCAGGATGCAGGGATTTGGAAGTGCAGGCTGAGAAATCACTTGGATTCTGCTGAAGCTGGTGCATAGAGTATCCTCTGTACTTCATCTGCCTGCTCATGTCCTCCCTGGTCAGTTCAACCACCCTGAAAAATTAGAATTGGCTCGATTTGACCAACTCAGCAGTGCACAAGTACCAAGAGGTTTTTTTTTTTTTTTTGGTCTCATTTTTATTTAACTTTCAGGAAACCAACTTCAATGAGATTTTATAGTATCTTGAAGCCTGGGGACTCTCCTCCCCCCAATACTTCTGTCTTATAAAACCCTAATAAAAGTATAAAACAAAAATTGATGAATTCTAACCAATTTGAGCTTCCTCATTAATAGCAGCCTGGTAGAAGATGCTGAGCACAATTCATTTCTAATGATTTAATTCTAATTAGTATTTATAGCTATAGTTTAATTCCAATAATGCACTATTAAATGAGTTCAGAAATGTATTTATTGATTCATTCATGATAGGACAACATCATATATTCAGATGCTTTTGAGATAGCTAGATAGATATATACCCACACATTTTCTACATTTTTCTCAATTCTTTGATTATGATCCTTCTTTTTTATGTTTCATACTGTAATAATGAGTCTTTTAAATTGCTATTTGCAATAAATTTTGGGTAAGATTATTCACTTTTCTTTGTATTTTTTATTTTATGCTCTGAGTGCGGGAACCTACAGAGAGCTACAAATTGAAAGAAACAAACATTTCAGAGAAAACAGACCTCCAGAGCTTTGGAAAGAGCAAGGAATTGACAATTTGAAGGGCTTCAAGTATGCCAAGTAGCCGTCATAACTCACTCCACATTTCAAAAGGGAAAAAGTAAATCAAGATTTGAAATCTTTACAGAATCTTTTGTTTAGTGAGAATGTGTTCATTGCATGTTGGCTATAATTATTGTTAACATTCATTTTAAGAGCAATTTACTGATCTCTCACTGAAATTTCTCATCTATAATGAGAAAAAATATTTGAACTCATCTCAGCTTAATGAATGAGGATTGGCAGAATTAAGTGAGCTATCCAATATCTTAGCTTGTCAGTGGCAGAGCTGGGATGGGATCACGATTGTGCTTCAACACTTCTACCCAGACTTTTTGCACTATGCTCTACACTCTTGAAGGACATATGTTAAGAATAAAGAACTATTGATGTTCAAAAGCAAAATTATGCCATCATTCTTTGGGACAGTTTATTTGAGAGTCTGGTTTTATATAGAATCTGGGAATGTCAAAATCGAAAGGATACTTAGAGTTCCCATATTCATAGCTCTCAATTTCCTGAATTAGAAAAAAATGTCTGGAGTGGAAAAAGCATTCAAATGCCACAGGGATTCTCTTTTTTTCATCTCAAAATTACATGATTAGTATTGTACCTTTTAAATTAAGAAGAAAGTTATTATACATGGTGAGCAGAAATGAAATTTATATGATGAACAAGCATAGATTCCACCAGTTCATGAATAAGGTGTGAGCCATCTGATCCAAGAGTTCTTTCTCTCTTCTTAGTTAGCGTACTTTCAACACAAAAGCATTCATTCTGCTTGTTGCTTTTTTAATACTAGATTTTACCTACAATCTCATGATTATATTTTTTAAGTGTAGTGCAGCCCTAACTTATTTAATTTTCTTTAAGCAAATAAACATAGTTTAAGATGGCTTACAGACATTCATATATCTTATAAAGGTATCTTAAATAATCCAGAGTGGTAAGAAATACAAGGCAAAAGGAAAATCAAAGGTTTTTTTGTAAAATCATTCTTCTGAGTGTTGCACTTTGTTACTTTTCTATGCCTTTTATAATGCAGTTACACTTCTTATATAAGCTATTGGATGTATATTTTAAGTTACTGTATAATCATTCAACTTGTCTAACATTATATTCTGAAATTTCACCATTTTAAACAAAAAGACGATTCATGCTATTATTTATAAATTTTACTGCATTTCATCTTTAAAAAAATAAAAACACACAATGGTAATAATACCATTCTTGAAGCAAATGATTGAATGTGCTAATTATAGTAATAATAAAAAGAATAGGTGTCAGAGACTCAATTTTCTAGAACTAGTGATGAAGATTATTAATCATGGTTAAGCAAAGAATACTCACAATAATGCATAATTTAGAGTTCTGGTCTTTGTGATTTTAAATTGCTCAAAAGTGCTCAAGAACATAGGTAAAATTCCTGGAAACAGAATTCCTGAAAATAAACATAATATCCATCAAGCCATCCTTCCTTCCTGAAAACGAAATTTTTCATAAAACATATAAACTAGGTGTTGTCCTTCTGTAAATATTTTAACAACATGTATGTATGTTAAATTGGAAAACAGAGTTCCATTTGCTGAGCGAGGACCTCAGAAAGAAAAGGAAAGCATGATCAGTGGGTATTTACTGACCTAAAAAAAGAGTGATCATTTGCTTCAGGAAAATAAAGAATACTCTTATATTTTCTCCATGTTCTTTTCATGGTAGCTTGGTGTAGTATCAAGAGTGTAGATTTGGCATCAGGCAGAACTGAGTATGCTAAGTGACACACTAGCATTCTTCCTGTTCCAGGAACATGCCGAGCTTGTCCCTGCCTCCGGGTCTCGCGCTCGGCAGTGGCTCTATTTTGAATGTGATTCCCTGTGACCTTTGCAAGCTTGACTCATTTCTATGAAAAATTCTGCTTAAATATCCTCCCTTTGTAGGGCTCTTATTGAACCAACCTCTCTGAAGTAGACTTCTGTGATGGTTGATATTAAGTGTCAACTTGATTGGATTGAAGGAGACAAAGTATTGTTTCTGGGTGCGTCTGCGAGGGTGTTGCCAGAGGAGATTAACATTTGAGTCAGTGGACTGGGAGAGGAAGACCCATCCTCAATGAGGGTGGACACGGTCCAATTGGCTGCCAGCATAGCTACAAAACCCGGCAGAAGAAGGTGGAATAAAGTGGCTTGCTGAGTCTTCCGGTTTTCACCGTTCTCCGTGCTGAATACTTCCTGCCCTTGAATATCAGACTCCAGGTTCTTTGGCCTTTGGACTCTTGGACTTAAACCAACGGTTTGCCAGGGATACTCGGGCTTTGGGGCACAGGCTGAAGGCTGCAATGTTGGCTTCCCTACTTTTGAAGCATTGGGACTTGGACTGAGCCACTATTGGCTTTCTTGCCTTCGGCTTGCAGGGATCACCGTGTGATTGTGTGAGACAATTCAACTTAACAAACTCCTTTTCACATATACGTATTTCTTATTAGGTCTGTCCCGCCGGAGAGCCCTGACCAATTAATACAACTTCCTACATACTTTGTATCAGTTGACCCTGTAAATTTCCATTGCCTCCATAACATAAAATTAGAGAAATACAGGCGAATAGTTTGTAAAACACACTTTGAATAACTATATAAACATCAGCAATTTTCTCTGTGACATAAATGTATTAACACTGCTTCCAGTCGTGTCTAACTTACCTTCATAAGGTAGCCTAGGTACTTAAATAATCTGCCTCATTATGTCTTAAAACACCTGAAAATTCTTTTAATTGTATTTGAAAAAAAGAAAGGTTTAATGCAACTAACAACAAGTCATTTTATGCAGCACCTGAACACCTAAGGTGGATCTAACAGACTAATGTACACATTAATCCATATCACATAAGTAAAATGAAGTGGTGCATTTGCTATTTCTGCTGAAAATCTGTGCGTAAACAATTCAATGTAAGTGCAGGTGATTGATGAATAAAACATCACTGATCAAGCTGGCTGCATCTACATTTTTGCTTAATCCTGCTGGTTTAATTTGGTTTGGTGGTTTTATTTTTCCCGCTTTCTGATGTTGTTTTCACCTGAGGTAGACAAATATATATCATGCATGGGAAAAATGAGCAACGTAATTTTAAATACGTGAAACAGGTGAGAAAGTTGTTCAGCTGCTTTCAAATATTATGCTGCTAGTCCCGAGAAACATAAAAATAACTTTCCAACCACAACCCCTGAGAAAAAGTGTCTTTGCCGCTTTCAAACACAGTCCATCTCTAAAGAAGTTTGAGCCAATAGATTAATGTATTCTCTATTTTTATTTTTATTTTTTGACATGGAGTTTTTCTCTGTCACCTAGGCTGAAGTGCAGTGGCGTGATCTCCTCTCACCGCAACCTCCGCATCCCATGTTCAAGCGATTCTCCTGCCTCAGCCTCCCAAGTAGCTGGGATTACAGGCTCCCACCACCACGCCTGGCTAATTTTTGTATTTTTAGTAGAGACAGTGTTTCACCATGTTGGACAGGCTGGTCTTGAACTCCTGACCTCAGGCGATCAGCCTGCTTCGGCCTCCCAAAGTGCTGGGATGACAGGCATGAGCCACCACATGTTCTTATTCATTGTCATGACGCTTGGAAAAATTACACATAAAGTATTATTTAAATATATGCAAGTACCAGAGTTTGTACAACATTCTTGTAGGTAGAATAATACTGAAAAATAATCTTTTGTGCAGGGGAGAAAACTGTAAAATTTTAGTAAGTCAGGTGGCATCGACAGCTGAAGAAACCATCAAATTAGTCATATATCTCATGGCATGTGTCTGCCACAATAGACCGGTTTGGATTTTTCCTTTCCATAATTAATAATTTGCATCTAAATATGACATCTCTTTTTTTAATGTTGATGCCTTTTAAGGTTCAAAGTTGTTCCATGGTGCAGCAGGGAAACATTACTCAAAGCAAGAAAGTTAAGGGAGGATGGCTGTCTTCTACACACTAGGATCCCTGTGTGTGTCAACACGTTTAATTTGCTAATAACAAATATCAATACCTTTCTCTTTTATTTTTGAAAAGAAGTTTCCATAATTTAAAATTGAGAGGAAACAGGTAATTTGCAGACTTTTCTGTCTCTTGTCTGTCCTAGTGTTGCCCAACAGAGTATTATGCTTCTATAAACCCAGGACCTAGTAAAATACTTTGAAAGCACAAAAGCAAATTGATTAAATGTAACAACAAATAAAATAAACACTATTCTTTTACTTAATGCATCATAGCAAGTGACGCATAAAAATGTATGAATTCAGAAGTTTTAAAGCCTATATAAGGAAATTCTTATAAGAATTTAACTTTCAGCCTAACTGCTTATTATATGTGAAATGTGATCTTTATCTGCTGTGCAAAGCTTCTAAAATTAGCCATTACTTCGGTTACTTGTTCTGCACTTAAGCAGTACTTTTTCCCTAAGTATTCACTTAGTTTTTCATCAAATTCTTCAGTTAATTTTAAAAACACAACAGTTTTCTTTTTGCTAATGTGCAGGATATTTTAACATTAACAAAACAATCAAATTGAAACCAAGCACAGTGTTTAAAATATTGTAAAAGCTAAATAAGTTTTAATAAGAACATTCAATGGAATATTACAAAATCCTAACAATTATGTTTCCACAGGATTATAGAAACTTGAAAAATGCTTATGTATAATATTACATGTACTATAGATTTCAATATAATAAAAATAATATAATTGTACAAGTATATCAATATATGGAATATATAAATAGATACTGAGAGAAAGAAAAAGAGAGGAAGAAAGCAGGACAGAAGAGAGAGACATATTGGGAGATAGAGACAGTTAAGACTGTAAATAAACTAAAAAAAATTAAAAATTTTATGCTTGACATTATGGTGCAATTATTAATTTAATAATAAAAATTAATAAATTTAATTTTTGTACATTTAAACTTGTATGTAATATGGACTAAATATATTTTTACGGGTAAAGTCAAGGCTGTTTCCATTAATCTGATATTCTGTACAATGTCATTTATGTGTAACAATTCAAATAATGTTTGTAATAATGAAACAATTTAAAATATTTTTAGGATAATTGATAATTTTAATAGCCAAGATTTATTGATCATTTCTCATGCCAGGCATTGTGCTTTTGCATATGTCATCTCATTTAATTTCCATTTCCCTCTGAGGTAGGTCTTGTTATGATTCCTATTTTGCACATGGCACCTGAAAAACAGAAATGTTAAACAGCTTGGACAAAGTTACCAAGTTATGAAGACCAACCAGCCTTCCAGCCAAGGCATTGTTGTTCCAGAATCCAAGCTTTAAACACTCCTCAATATTATCTTTCCAAATACATTTTGTTCTACATCCTATTCCTTGTTGATTGCAAGTTGGAATTCTGAATTTTTTATTGAGTATTCTGAAGCTCTGTATAGGAATATTGTGGGTTGAAATGTACCTCCTTGCCCCTCACCCCCCCAAAGAAAGCCATATTGAAATACTAATCCTTGGTACCTAGGAATGTGATGGTATTTGGAAATAGGGTCTTTGCAGATACAATTACGTTCAGATGAAGTGTTACTGCATTAGGGTGGGCCACCAATCCAGTGACTGGTATCCTTATAAAAAGAGAGAGATTTAAAGACCTAGAGGAAACATGGGGAAGAAGGCCAAGTGATGACAAAGACAGGAGTGATGCACTGACAAACCAAGAAATGCCAATTGTTGGCAAACACCAGAAGCTAATTCCCCAAAAGCTATCAGAGACAGCATGCCTTGCTGACACTCGAATTTCAGACTCTAACTGTGATAGAATACATGTCTGTTATTGTTAGCTGCCCAATAAATGGAAATTTGTTACGGCATCATGGAGAAGCTGAAACAATGAATTGTTGACCTGATAACAATAAATGACACTTGCATATTTGATAGGGGTATGATGGTGAAAAATGTGCCATGCATTTGTTATTCGATAAAGGTTCAGAAAGCATTTGGACAGCTTTGAGATTCTCATATGACATACGAATTATAAAGAATATGTTGGTTTTACTACTTAAATGATATGTCCCATCTTTTATCCAAAGTATATGTTATTAAATGTTTTAATTTATCCTCAGTGATATCACTCAAAAGGATACAAAGATATATAACTACAAATTAAAGAAACTATAGTAGGGTCAAGATGGAGCAAGAGGAAAATAAGAAAGAAATAGCAGGTGAAATATTTGCAATTTTAAGAAGAGAATGAAAAGGGCTTTGAGAAATCAGTGAAGGGACTTAGGAAGAAATGGAAAGATCTGACAATGTCTTATAACTTGGCAAAGAAACTTTATCTTAAAATGAACATTAAGAAACTTTGGAGTGATCGGGTGCACAGCCTATGGCTGACTTCAAGAGACATTTCCAAAGTGAAGTTGCAGATAACCAATCCACTCTGGAACCTAAACTAATGATGGAGAAGAAAAATAAAAACGAGCCATTGTTGAAAAACAAAGTACTGGGAAGGAAAGGCTTTGAAATCAGTGATTTAAAATGTTGCTGAAAGTAGAAAAGACTGGATATGTACATAGAAATGTATGTACTCATAATTTTATTGCTGGATCCTTTTGGCAGGGGCTGGCAGACTAAGACCTTACTTTATATGACTGAGTCATGCACAGATTGTGCTGATGGTGTTTAATATTTTGAGTAACGACAGGCTTTCCTTTTATAGCACTTTTAGTAATAAGCCTGGAAGCACTTTGACTGATTTTTATATATTTTTAGAGTAGTTACTGTATTAGTGTTCTATTACCCCTGCAACAAATTACCAAAAACTTAATGGCTTAAAATATCACACCTTATTGTCTTATTGTTTAAGAGGTGAGAATTTGACCACAGGTCTCACTGGGCTAAAACCAAGGAATCTGCAGGAACGTGTTCCTTTGTAAAGGCTATAGGAGACAATGTTTCTCCCTGCCTTTTTAGCTTCTAGAAACTTTATTCATTCCTTAGCTCTTGAACCTCTTTCAAAGCCAGAACAATTGCACCTCTCTGATTATTCTTCTGTAGTCATCTTCCTCTGGCAAAAGCTGGGAAAGATTGTCTGATTTTAAAGATTCATTTGATTATATTATCACCGTTTGGATAATCCATGATACTCTTCCCATCTCAAGATCTTTTAACTTTCATCACATCTACAAAATCCCTTCAGCCACATCAGGTAACAATTTGCAGGTTTCAGGCATTAGATCGTAGGCATCTTTTGTGGGCCAGTGTTCTGCCTCCCACAGTTGCTAAAACAAGACAATGTTTTGGGCAACCATTTTTTTTTTTTTCACATATGTCAGTTTGGATCCCATTTCTCTGTCTTTTTGTTGTTGTTGTTGTTGCTGTTGTTGTTGTTTTGAGACAGGGTTTCGCTCTGCCTGTCACCCAGGCTGGAGTGCAATGGTGCAATTATGGCTCACTGCAACCTCGACCTCTCCAGCTCAAGCGATCCTCCCACTTCAACCTCCCAAGTACTTGGGATTACAGGCATGCGCCACCATGTCAGGCTAACTTTTAAATTTAAAATTTTTTAAATTTAAATTTTTTAATTAAATTTTGTAGAGACAGTTTCACTATGTTGCCCAGGTTGGTCTTGAACTCCTGAGTTCAAGTGATCTTCCCTTCAAGTCTCCCAAAGTGCTAGGATTACAGGCATGAGCCACCACGCTTGGCCTTTTTGTTTGTTTGTTTGTTTGTTTGTGTGTTTGTTTTTAAAGCTTTTTGGAGGTATATTGATATACAGGAAACTGTATATATTTAAAGTATATAATTTTATGACTTTTGACATGTGTATACATCTGTGAAACTATCACCATAATCAAGGTAATGACTCCACTCATTATCTCCACTATTTTCTTCATTTTCCTCCTACTTCCCCTCCATTTTCTTTGTAGTAAGAACACTTAACACGAGATCTACCCTATTAGCTCATTTTAAAGTACATATTATAGGATCGTTAATTATAGGCACAACGCTGTACAGCAGATCTCTAGAACTGGTTCACCTTGCCTAACTGAAACCTGATACCCATCATATAGCAACTCCTCGTTTCTTCCTCCCAGTCCCCACTCCCCGCCCCCGGTTCCTGGCAACCACCATTCTACTCTGTATGAGTTTCTATGCTTTTGGCTTTTGAGTACCTCATATAAGTGGAATTGTGCAGTATTTGTAGTTATGTGACTGATTATTTCACTTGGCATGATGTCCTCCACATTCGTCTACATTTGCAACATAGGGCAAGATTTCTTCCTTTTTCCTCTTTTTTCCTTTCTTTCCCCTCCCTTTCTCCCTCCCTCCCTCCCTCCCTCCCTTCCTTCCTTCTTTTCTTCCTTCCATCTATTAGACCAGTTCTTGTTATGTTGCCCAGGGTTGTCTTCAGCTCCTGGTCTCAAGCTATCCTCCCGCCTCAGCCTTCTGAGTAGCTGGAATTACAGGCAAATACCACTGTGCCTAGCTTCTTCCTTTTTAAAGGCTGAGCAATATTCTATTGTATGTATACACAGAATTTTCCTTATCCATTCATCCACTGATGGATATACAGGTTGTTTCTATATCTTGAATACTGTGAATAATGCTGCAATGAACATGGGAGTGCTGATATCTCTTCAAGATTCTGATATTAATTCTTTTGAATATATACCCAGAAGTGGGATTGCTGGATCATATGATAGGTCTGCTTTTAATATTTTGAGGAGTCTCTATATGGTTCTGTTAGTGACTAGACCATTTTACATTCCTCCTAACAGTGCACAGGGTACACCAATTTCTCCACGTGTTTGCCAACAGTGTTATCTTTTGTTTTTGTTTTGTGTTGGTAATAGCTATCTTAACATGTGAGGTGATATCTCATTGTGGTTTTGATTTGTTTCCCTGGTGATTAGTGATATTGAGAACCTTTTCCTATTCCTGTTGGCTGTTTGTATGTCTTCTTTAGTGAAGTGCTTATTCAAGCATTAACCCATTTTAATTAGATTATTATTATCAATATTATTGATTATTAATTTTTATTGAGTTGTATGAATTTTTCATATAGTTTGGACATTTTTCAGATATATGGTTTGCGAATATTTTCTACCATTTTGTAGGCTGCCATTTCACTCTGCTAATTTTTTTTCTGTACAAATGCTTCTTAGTTTGATATAGGCACCCCCGCCGAATTTTGCATTTGTTGCCTGTGCTTTTGGTGTCATATTCAAGATATAATTGTCAAGATCAATGCCAAGATTTCCCTCTGTGTTTTCTTCTCAGTGTTTTATGGTTTCAGCTCTTATATTTAAAATTTTAGTTCCTTTTGAGTTTACTTTTTTTGTGCATGATGTAAGATAAGTTCTAATTGTATTCTCTTTCATGTAGATATCCAGTTTTTCCAGCAGCATTTGCCCAATTGTATATCCTTGGCATCCTGTTCTAAGACCAGACAACCATGTATATGTGGGTTTATTTCTGGTCTTTCCATTCCATTCCACTTCTCTATTTGTCTGTCTTTATATTGGTACTATACTGTTGAATTTATGCAGCTTTGGAATATATTTTGAAATCAGGAAGAGTGATGCCTCCAGGTTTGTCCTTCGTTCTCATGATTGATTTGGCTATTCTAGGTCTTTTATGGTTCCATATACATTTTAGAATTTATTTTTCATTTATGTAAAAAATGCCATGGCGATTTTGATGAGGTTTGCATTGAATCTATATATTGATTTGATTTGTGTGGACCTTTTAACAATATTAACTTTGTCAATCCATGAAGGCATAATATTGTTTCATTTATTTGTGTCTTTATTTCATCTATGCTTTGTACTTTTCAGTGTACAAATTTTTCTCCTTTTGGTTAAGTTTATTCTTAAGTTTTCTGTGATATTATTGTGATTGGGATTCTTTAAAATTTCCTTTTTGAATAGTTTGCTGTTAGTATGTGGAAACACAACTGATTTTTGTATAGTAATTTTGTATCCTGCAACTGTACTAAATTAGTTTTTTAATTCTAACTTTTTGTGTGTGTGGAGTCCTTTGGGTTTTCTACATATAAGATCATGTCATCTGCAAATGGATAACTTTTCTTCTTCTTTTCTAATTTGTATACCATTTATTTATTCTTCTTGCCCAATTTCTCTGGCTAGGACTCCTAGTACTATATTGCATAGAAACAGCAAGAGTGAGCATCCTTGTCTTATTCCTGACCTTAGAGGAAAAGCTTTCGTTTTTTTACTACTATGTATTAGCTATGGACTTTTCATATGTGGCCTTTATTATGTTGAGGTATATTCCTTCCAAATCTAGTTTCTTGAGGGCTTTTGTTACCATGAAAGAGTGTTGAATCTTATAAAATACTTTTTCTTCATCTATTAAGGGATTATGTTCTGCTTATGCTTTATTCTGTGAATGTGGTGTAACATTGAATATATATATAACCAAAAGAGAGTAGCGGTGGACATATATATTGAACATATATATACGTTCAATGTATATATATTCAATGTATATATTCAACGTGTGCGCATATATGTATTCTCTCTATATATATATATGTCCACCACTACTCTCTTTTGTGTATATATATTTGTCCACCACTACTCTCCTTGGTTATAATATATATATTTGGTTTTATACATATACATATATACACACACACACACACATATTTATATGTTGACCACTACTCTCTTTTGGTTCCCATTTGCATGGAATATCTTTTTACATCCCTCCAATTTGACCTTATGTGTATCTTTAATTCTAAAGTGACTCTCTTGTAGGCAAACTATAATTGGATCTTATCTTTTCCTCCATCCAGCCACAATATGTATTTGATTGGGGAGTTTAATCCATTTGTGTTTAAATTATTTATTGATAGACACGAACTTACTATTTCCATTTTGTTAATTGTTTTGTTTCCCTGTCTTTTAGCTCTTCCCCCACCCCCACCTTTTTTTTCTTTCTTGCTATCTTTCTTTGATAATCTCTGATTTCTTTCTCTTTTTCTTTCATGTATCTCTTATAGGTATTTCCTTTGTGGTTACCATACAGCTTCTGTAAACCATCTTAAAACACTCTATTTTTAGCTCTGTACAACTTACCTTTAATCCCATGTGAAAACCAGATGCTTTTATTTTCCCTCATCCCATGTTTTATGTTTTTGATGTCACAATTTATGTCTTTTTATATTGTGTCCATTAACAAATTATTGTAACTACAATTATTTTTAATACTTTTGTTTTTTAATGTTTATGAGTGACTTACACAGCACCATTACACTGTTAGAATATGCCCCCAGGCGTTCAAACTATGCCAGTTTCATCAGCACTGCAAATGAGGCAAGATAGAAACTGGTCCCTTGGGCAGCACTCCAAAAGGCCAAGGGATGTTGGACACAAACTCCACTCGTTCTCTCCAAGGAAGAAGTTTTGGGCTAAGATAATCTCTCAGAACTGAGCTGTGCCAACTTACAGAAGAGGTTGACTTGAGTAAAGAGACGTTGCTCTTCTTGTCTGTTTCAGTACTGCTGTTATTAGCTCTGTGCGCACTGGGGGCACTTCAACCTCTCAACACGGTTCTTGACTCCTTGTAAATGTATTCTGGTGGTCTGTGTTTCACTATTAAATTGTTATTTCTGTGGAAGGGACAAGGACTTTGACTTTCTATTCCACCATCTTGCTCTACCATTTCACCATTCATGTTTCCATATTTTAATATTCTCATTACAAAACAATCATCAGAAAACATAGTCATTAATTTATAATTTTTTTTGTTTGGATCTTTCAGGTACTATCATCTGCTTATACATTTCTTATAAGTAAGCAACAGATTTGATCTTCTGAAGATAATTAAATAAATTTTGTTGATGCATTTAATTTAGTGTAGACGAAACAATGGGTTTGCTTTACTCTGACTATGCTATATTTGTAGTTCTTGACTTTCCCCCCTCTTGGGGCTAACCATCCACTTACAGTATTAAATCTGGGTCAAGCTCCTTTGTGGCTCTATACATGTACACATTTTATACCCACTACTTTGGAAGTCACTCTTTTCTTTCTCACTGCCTCCTCTCTCAAAATCTTCTACTCATCAACTTCTGAATAGTCCTATCACAAGTAAAGAAACTGAATTGACAATTAAATATCTTCCTACAGAGAAAAACTCCAAGTCAGATGACTTCACTGGTGAGCTCTTTCAAATAAATAATAAATAATAATAATCCTTTACAAAATCTTTCAGGAAAAACACTTCCCTATTAGTACTATGAGGTCAGTATTACCCTGATACCAAATCCAGACAAAACCATCACCACTAAATTAAAAACCAATAATTCTAATGATGTAAATGCAAAAATCTTTAACAAATGTGTAGAAACAATAACATCTATGGTAGAGGATGTGAAGAAACAGAAACTTACATGCATTGCCGTTGGGGTTGTAAAATAATGCACATTTAAAAAAAATAGTTTGGGCAGTTTTTCCAAAAATAAGTTGAGTTCACCATGTGACTCAACAATCCTGCTCTTAGAATGTAACAAAAAGAATTAAAAATATATGTCCACACAAAGACTTGTATGCAAGTATTCACAGCGGCAATATTCATAAGAGCCAAAAAGTGAAAACAACTCAAACATCAACTGATGATTGGATCGACAAAATATCATATGTTTATTCAATGAAATATGATCCGAAAATATAAATGGATAAACTACCTATACATGCTACATGTACTAGTCAGGGTTCTCTAGAGGGACAGAGCTAATATGATATGTGTATTTATATACAAAGGGGAGTTTATTAAGGAGTATTAACTCACACGATCGCAAGGTCCTACAGTAGACTGCCTCCAAGCTGAGGAGCAAGGAAGCCAGTCCAAGTCCCAAAGCTGAAGAATTTGGAGTCCCATGTTCGAAGGCAGGAAGCAGGCAGCATGGAAAAATGATGTAGGCCAGAAGACAAAACCAGTCTAGCCTTTCCACACTCTTCTGCCTGTTTTTATTCCGGCCATGCTGGCAGCTGATTAGATGGTGCCCACTCAGATTGTGGGTGGGTCTGCCTTTCCCCGTCCACTAACAAATGGTAATCTTGTTGGCAACACCGTCATAGCCACACCCAAGAACAATACTTTGCATCCTTCAATCCAATCAAGTTGACACTCAATATTAATCATCACACTACAATATGCGTGATTTCAAAACCACGCTAAGTGAAAAATCCGGACATTAAAGACTACATATGTTATAATTTAATTTACAAGAAATATCCAGAAAGCAAATAAGTGTTTGTCCGAGCCTGAGGGAGAGAAAGGAGATTGCAAAGATCATCGGAAGAATAAAAGTATTATAAAACTTGATAGTTATAATTGCTCAACTCTATAAATATACTAAATTTCAATGAATTATATACTTATATAACTCTATAAGTATACTAAATTTCAGTGATTATATACTTATATAACTCTATAAGTATACTAAATTTCAATGAATTATATACTTATATAACTCTATAAATGTACTAAATTTCAATGAATTATATACTTACATAAGTTAATTTTATGATAACTTAAATTATACCCCAATAAAATGTATAAAACAATCTGCAAGAGATGAGGTCAGAAGGTGTAGATGAAAGAATTTTAAAAATGGGCTGACAATTATTAAATCTAAGTGATGCCTACTATAGATTTGTTATACTATTCTGTCTACTGTTGTGTATGTTTGAAAATTTAACAAAATGTTAAAATAGGAAAATGATGTCAGTAACCTTATGGCTCAGAAATACTCAGGACAAGATTAGTAGTTCTTGTGAAAGTTTCTTTAACAGCTATAAGAAGAACATAATTTTTCCAAATCTTTATTTTATTCTTCCAAAGCTGTGTTTTATATAACATAATTAAGGTTAAGTATTCAGACTCATGCAGAAAGCAAAATTTCATTGATATATTACATCATAAGCAAGTTACTTGTGGTTTTCCTGAAGCAAATATTTATATAGAACTTAGACAAATATTTTAAGAAAAGTCAAAAAAGAGAATAAAAGCATTTGTGTCTGCTGGAAGTCCAGGAATTAGAAAGGTTTCAATTATTTTTTAGAATCTTTCTATCAATTATATATTGTTCTCATTCTCTTTGTTTTCTCTCCTCTCTTTTCTTCTCTTTTCATTCTTTTTTCCTTCCCTTCCATCCCTCCCTACCTCCCATTCCTCCCTCCCTCCGTCCGTCCCTCTCTTCCCTCCCTCCCTCCCTCCCTCCCTCCCTCCCTTCCTTCCTTCCTTCCTTCCTTCCTTCCTTCTTTCCTTCCTTCCCTCCTTCCTTCCTTCCCACCTCAAAAGAGAAGCTAGGAATGTTTTTCCTCTTATCAAAAGCATGTTATGAATAACAGCGCACATACACAAATACATTTTCGCCTGGGGAAAATCCCTACCTTTTAATAAAATTTTGTATTGGAACATATTTTTGAACCAAATAGAATTTACTAAAAATAGAATGGATACATGCTCTCCATCTTTCTATCGGCTGATTTTTGTTTGTAATCTGTTCCTGGATTATCTCAAGTTGCTATTTCTTTGTGTACCTTCAGTGATGGGAGTAGACATAGTTAGAATTGTGACTTACTTTAATAAAACAGTTTTACTAGGAGAAGCAGGTGACAGTCAGATTGTAATGGATATGTGCACTTTCTGATCATGGCACATCACACTCTTTCCTGTTAGAAAGTGGTTCCACGCTAATGTACTAAACTTGATGATTTGAAAAGACATGTTTCTCAAGTTGCCATTATGTATAAATCTCATATTTAGAGGTATAGTGGAAAAACTACGTGTATTCTGACACAATAGGTCTAATCCTAGGTGGCATCACAGTTATTAGATGCATTTTTGGCCAAAATGTTTATCCTCCCTGATACTCAATTGATATGTTTGTCAATGGAAATGTTAATTCATTCCCAAGCTGACTATAGGAGATTAAATTAATACATGTCCAATGCCTATCATACAGCAGAAATTCAGTAAGTGGTTGTGCTTTTCCACTGTCTAAGTACTTTTCTATATTCTATACTATCCTATTATATGTATTTGTTTAATATTATGATGATGATCAGAAAGTACTAAATATTGTTGTGGAAGAACATAGTCATTGCTTTTGGGAAATGTATTCTTTTTAACATGGTTAGGTTAAGCAATTGGTAGAAATAATATTTACTGAATGCTTACTCTATGGCACTCTTCTAAACTCTTTATAATCAGTATTTTATTTCAGAAATAGATGCTATTCTGATCTACATTTTATAAATTAGCAAAGGCCCAGAGTGGTTACTAGTGTTGTTTCAATAACAAAGTGGCATAGCTTAGAAATGAACACAGGCAGTCTTGTAATGGTTAAAAATGAGGTTCCTCTGTCAATTTCCTGGTTCAAGGAACTTCAGAGTATTAAATGAGTGAGTCCACAGAAAGCACACATCTGCCAGGTTCTATGCTGAAAATTGGGTTTGAATAGTCTCATTTAATCTTCATAACTACTTTTTGAGGCAGGTTCTATTATTATCTTCATTTGAAAGATTCAGAAACTGAAACTTAGCAATATAAAGGTTGTTTGCTGAGCATAAAATCACACACACAAAAAGATTATTTGAAAAATTGCCTAGATGATAGATAAGTCCCTATTTGTATTAATTAAAAAGCAGAGTGTTGCACAATGTTGTGTGCAAAAAGGGAACTTGTGGCCGTTAAAAATTTTTTTTTCTTTGTGGAATATCTTTTCTTACCAATTCGTGAAATGCTGATTTCTCAACGGGTCCTTAAAGTTTTAGAGTGAAGAATTGTATCAAACATTGTTTTTACCAAGAGTTCTGAAAACATTTTGGCTATGGAATTTCTTGATTTTTGTTGTTGTTGTTATTTTTTGGCATGCTGTAGAATAAGCATTTCATGGAACATGTTTCAAAATATATCGTTTTCATAGCAGTAGGTGTCCTTAAAGCCATGCTTACAGGTAGCATTGTGATATTTAGGTGATGGATACCCTGAATGATAATGCTATGCTCCATATTCACAGGGATAAAATAAGAATAAGAAGCTCCAATGAATTCCTGAATATTCCATGATGAATTGCTAGCTTTTAAAAATTATCAAACCAGTTTGTTTTTTCTACACTCATGTTAATCAATACCATGAATATGTGGCTAGTTTATGGATTAAGTAAACCAGTCCTAGATGCATAGCGTTTATCCTCTGGATGGCGTTGCTAAAGGAAATGTACTCAAATCTATTGTATAATCGTTGAACACTTCTTGAGTGGGCACTGATAATTTCAACCGCTGTGTCATTTTTTATCTACTTTATTTAGATATGTTACATGTTTGATTTTATCACAGTAAAATTATGTATATCCTCACTCCCTGAGAAACGTTATTTGGGTTTACAAGATTCTGTTTAAATACATCACATGTACATTTTACAGTTCATTGTTAGAAAACTTTAATTCAATAATTGTTATTGTTTTTATTGTCACGTATAGGCTCCCAGTGGTATTTCAACTTACCTACAAGTCCTAAGGTTTTCAAAAGCTATTTAAAGCTGTTGGGAACTGCACATATAAGCTAAGTGAACTCACAAGCTAAGTGGAAGGAAAGCATGCTAAAAATTATACAAATGTAAAATTTGAGATTATTACAGAAATTAAATATGTAAATAATCAAAGGTGATTTATTTTGAAATTTACCTACATGCTAATAGAATTTATTTATTTATTCATTTAGTTATCTATGTATTGTATTTGTCAACTTTGCTGGAGTAATAGCGGACTTCACAAATCTAAATGGCTTATCACAACAAATATTTATTTTCTGCTCATGGTATTTGTCTGTGATGGATATGGGCCAAATAGCAGTCCCTATTTGAGACATGCCATTGTAGTGGTAGAAGAAAAAGTACAAGAGTTGGAATAAACATATGTGGCATTTTAGACCCTGGTTAAGTATGGCGTAGATAGTTTCTGCTTACATTTCATTATGCAAAGCAAGTTCAGATGGACAAGGCAGTATTGTCCTCCCACAGAGGATACTGAAAGCCCATTGCAATGAGAGGAAGAAGCACGTGCTCTCACGGAAACCAGAATTGAATGGTTAGAATACTTGGCAACAGTATTGTAATTTACCATATTCACTGTCGTCTTTTATTATTGTTATTATATTTACCACTTTTGTTACTTTTATGGGTTTTTTTTTCTTTTTTGAGACCGAGTCTCACTCTGTCTCCCAGGATGGAGTGCAGTGGCGGGATCTCAGCTCAATGCAACCTCTGCCATCTGGGTTCAAGCAATTCTCATGCCTCAGCCTCCCAGGCGACTATAGGTGCACGCCATCACATCCAGCTAATTTTTGTATTTTTAATAGAGATGGGATTTCATCATGTTGGCCAGGCTGGTCTCGAACTCCTGAGCTCAAGTGATCTACCTGCCTCAGCCTTCCAAAGTGCTGGGATTACAGGCGTGAGTCACCACGCCCGGCCTTTCATTGCTCTTATATTATATTTGGTACTGCTGTAAGCACTTTCAAATATTAACTTATTTAGACTTAATAACAGTCCTAAAAGGTAGGTGCTATTATTAACCCCAGTTTACAGGTGGGAAAATGCTGACACAGTGAAATTAAGTAAAGTTACCAGAGGTTAGTAAGTTTGCAAGTGGCTTAACTTTTGCTCCAGCCTAGGGAATCTGGTTCTAAGGTCTATGCTGTTCAGGTTCTCACCCAGAGACAGCCAGAGAGGCAGCATATTATAATAGCAATAGATGATTTCTGTTTTCTTCTTTATAATTTTTAATAGTTTCAGAATTCTTTAAAAAAAAAAAAAAAAAAAGACAGTCTCGCTCTGTCACCCAGGCTGGAGTGCGGTGGCGTGATCTCAGCTCACCCCAAGCTTCACCTCTCAGATCCAAGAGATTCTCGTGCCTCAGCCTCCTGAGTAGCTGGGGTTACAGGCACGCACCACCATGCCCAGCACATTTCACCATGTTGGCCAGGCTGGTCTCAAACTCCTGATCTCAGGTGATCCACCTGCCTCAGCCTCCCAAAGTGTTGAGATTACAGGCGTGAGCCACTGCACCCAGCCCAGAAATCTTTATAGGCTTTTTATTTCTTTGCTATTCTAAATTAAATGAAATCACCAAATGGTGAGAAGACATAACCTGTTAAAATGTTTTATTTCTTGTGTCTCAGGGGAAAACATTTTCAAAAGCATTTGATTCAACCTTCTGATAGTATCTCATTATATCTCTTTTTCCCCACAACCCTGAAATATAAAAGAGAGCTTTGCCATTTTCCCCTCCCTCAGCATCATGGAAAGTAATAAAGTTCTGATTTTCAGTGTCCTAAACTGAATCATTTAATCTAAGTCCTTAATCCCAAGATTTTAATAGATCTGTTATTATATTGTCACCAGCCAAGGACTTACAAAAAGTTGATGAGGATTCACTAAATATGAATATGTCCTTTCTGTCAGGCATGGTGCATGTTAAGTGAATAACGTGGGACTACCATGCTATGTAACATGTCACATTGTAGGTTTCCTTTTTGTTCTTTTTTTTTTTTTTTAGAACAGAAAGAAAACTGTTTCGTTACACAATCAAACTTGAATGTGACATGCATCATAGTCAATCTGCTTAAGAGACTGCAGAGACAGAAAGACGGTCACCAAAATTAGTCCACAAGTAGAAGAATTTACAGCACCATGTCATATATAGTTCATCCTAAATTTACCTGGAGATTGAAGAGGCTGTGTATGCTAATTGTTTATATTCAACGCCAAATAAACTTTTCACATCTTCATAACAGGAGGTAGTTTAGCAGCTTGAAACCAGGTACTTGCTGAAGGTAGGCTTTCATTCTGCTACAAAAATGGTTGAAAAGAGTTCTATCCTTTTGGCTATTTACATTTTAGAGCAGTGGCTCTGCGCTCTATGGCACTGGCATTTTTTTTTTTGTTGTTGTTGTTGTTGTTGTTTTCTTAAACAATAGAAATATATTGCTACATGGTTCAGAAGGCTAGAAGTCCCAAATCAAGGTGTCACAGAGATTGGTTTCTCCTGAGGGATATGAAGGAAGGCTCTGTTCTAGACTCCCCTCTTTGGCTTGTAGATGGCCATTTTGTGCTTCTCTTTTCACATCATATTCCTGGACATTCTGCCTATCTAAATCCAAATTTTCCCTTTCATAAGGGCACTAATCATATTGGATTAGAAAACTGTGCTGCTCTAGGATGACCTTTTCTTAACTAATTACATCTTCAATTACTCTATTTCAAATACGATTACATTCTGAGGTACTGGGAGTTAGGACTTGAACATATGAATTTTTGAGAAACACCATTCGATCTCTAACACCTGGTCTTTTTCTCTTTTGAGAAGTTTCGTTGTGTTCTATGTAT
The DNA here is from genome assembly GCF_037993035.2 of Macaca fascicularis. Classification (NCBI taxonomy): domain Eukaryota; kingdom Metazoa; phylum Chordata; class Mammalia; order Primates; family Cercopithecidae; genus Macaca; species Macaca fascicularis. The sequence goes on from NC_088394.1 coordinate 58,215,482, forward strand.
AATGTATTTTTTGTCTCCACTTGCTTTTAAGATTTTCTTTTCGTATTTGGTATTTTTGCAGTTTATTGCAATATTCACAGGTGTGGATTTATTCTTATTTATCCTGCTTGAGACCCAGATAATTGTTGCTTTTAATATAAAAGTGTTCATGTATTTTATCACTTCTGAGAAATTCCCTTCATATATTGGTTCTACCACACTGGTAAACAAATATTGAGTAATTTCGTTGCTTAACTAACAAGTTAACAATGTTGTTACTTAATTAACAAATTATTAGTTCATGTTTGTATTTAGTGATGTCACTCTTTTCAAGTGTCTGATCTCTCTTCCGCGTTTTTAAAACCTTTTTCTGTCTATGTGCTGGCATTCTGGGTAATTTCTAAAATCCATATTCTAGTTTACAGATTCTTCTTTTAGCTGCACCTAGTCTGCCTCTAACTGGTCTTTTAAAAAAATCACATTGTTTTCCCTGTGGTTTTATTTAGCTATTTTTCAAACATGTTTATTCTTGACTAGGCACAGTGGCTCATGTCTGTAGACCCAGCACTTTGGGAGGCAGAGGTGGGAGGATCACCTGAGGTCAGAAGTTCAAGACCAGCCTGGTCAACATGGTGAAACCACGTCTTTATTTAAAACAAACACAAAAATGAGCTGGGCATGGTGGTGTACGCCTGTAATCCCAGCTGTTTAGGTGTCTGAGGCTGGAGAATCGCTTGACCCCAGGAGGCGGAGGTTGCAGTGAGCAGAGACCTGCCACTGCACTACAGCCTAGGCGACAGAGCAAGACTCTGTTAAAAAAAAGAAAAAGAAAAAGAAAAAAAAAAAAAGCTGTTCTTTAAAATTACTTACTGTATGGTTTAGCTCATTTTGTGCTGATACGATCAATTTAAACATATTTTCTCTACAATCCTTAACCATAATTCTTTAATTCTAACTTTATTTTAGATTTAGAGGCTACATATGTAAGTGTATTACATGGGCACGTTATGTAACGGTAAGGTTTGGGTTTCTAGTGAACTCATCACCTAAATAGTGAATTTGTACCTAGTAGGTAATTTTTAACCCTCATCTCCCTCCCACCATTCCCTTTTGGGGTCTCCAGCATTTATTATTTTTGGACTTTTTTTCCATGCTTACTCTCTATTTAGATCCCATTTATAAGTAAGAACATGCCATATTTGATTTTCTGTTCCTGAGTTACTTCACTCAGGATAATGAACCCCAGCTCCATCCATGTTGCTGCAAATGACATAATTTCATTCTTCATTATGGCTGCATAGTATTCTGTGGTGTATATATACCACATTTTCTTTATCCAGTCAAATGTTGACTATCAAACACTGAGTTTGATTTCATGACTTTGCTATTGTGAATAATGCTGCAATAAACACACAAGTGCAGATATCTTCCTGAAGAAGAAATTTCTTTTCTTTAGGTAGACACTCAGGAGTGGAATTTCTGCATCAAATAGTAGTTCTATTTTTAGTGCTTTAAGAAATATCCATACTGATTTCCATGAATTTTTGAATTATTTTTCCTAATTCTATCAAAAATAACATTGGTAACTTGATAGGAATTGCATTAAATCTTTAGACTGCTTTGGGAAGTATAGTCATTTTAACTATATTGCTTCTTCCCAACCATGAGCATAGAATGTTTTACCATTGGTTTGTGTCATCTAAGAAGATTTCTTTCATCAGTGCTTTGTAGTTCTTCTCGTAAAGATCTTTCACCTTCCTGGTTAAATATATTCCTGGGTATTTTATTTTTTGTTTATTATAAATTATATTGAGTTCTTGACGTGGTTCTCAGCTTGAGCACTGTTGATGTGCAACAATGCAACTGATTTTTGTGTGTTAATTTTGTATCCTGAAACTTTACTGAAATTGTTTGTCAGGTTCAAGAGTCTTTTGAAGAAATCTTTAGGATTCTTTTGCATATAAGATAATGTCATCAGTGAACAGAGATAATTTTGAACTCTTCCAATTTGGATGACTTTATTTCTTTCTCTTGACTAATTGCTCCAATTAGGACTTCCAGTACTGTGTTGAATAAAAGTGGTGAGAGTGAAAACCCTCGTCTTCAATTCTTAGGAAAAATGCTTTCAATGTTTCCCCATTCCATATGATGATGGCTGTGTGTTTGTGGTATATAACTCTAAAAATTGAGGTATGTTCCTTCAATACCTGGTTTCTTGAATGTTTATATCATGAAAGGATGTTGGATTTTATTAAATTATTTTTCTGCATCTATTGAAATGCTCATTTAGGTTTTATTTATACTTTTTGATTATGTGGTGAAGCATATTTATTGATTTGCATATTTTGAAATAGTATTACACTCCTGAAATAAAATCTACTTTATTATGATGAGTTATCTTTTTTGATGTGCTGCTGGATTCTGTTTGCTAGTGTTTTGCTGAGGTTTTTGTATTTATGTTCATCAGGTATATTGGCCTGTAGTTTTCCTTGTCTGTTGTGTCCTTGCCAGATTTTGATATCAGGATGATACTGGTTTCATGAAATAAGTTAGGGAGGAATCCCTCTTCCTTGATTTTTGGAATAGTGTCAGTTATACTGGTGCTAGCACTTCTCTGTACTTCTGATAGAATTGACTGTGGATGCATCTGATCCTGGGCTTTTATTGGATGGCAGATTTTTTTATTGGATGGCAGATTTTTTAAAATATTGATTCTATTTCTTAACTCCTTATTAGTGTCTTTAGGACTTCAATTTCTTTTTTGTTCAATCTTGGGAGATTGTGTTTTCAAGAATTTATACATTTTCCCTCAGTTTTCTAGGTTGTGTGCATAGAGGAATTGATAGTAATCTCTGATGATTCTTTCTGTGGTATCAGTTGTTATGTCACCTTTATCATCTCTGATTGTGCTTATTTGAATCTTCTCTCTCTCTCTTTCTGTTTTGTTAATCTAGTTAGTGGTCTTTCAACCTTGTTTATCCTTTCAAAGAACAAATTTTGTTTTGTTGACCTTTTTATGATTTTTGTTATCAATATCATTTAGTTCTCCTCTGTTCTTTGTTATTTATTTTATTCTGCTAGCTTTCGATTTGGCTTGTTCTTGTTTTCTAGTTTTCTAGTTTCTTTGTCTTTAATCTTGAGGTCTGATATTACATTGTTGATTTGTGAACTTTCTATCTTTTTGATGTAAGTATTTAGCACTATAAACTTTCCTCTCAGTGCTATTTTTGGTATGCTGTGTTTCTATTTTTGTTTATTTCAAAAAATGTTCTTGCATTTTGCCTTAATTTTGTTGTTTACCCAAAGTCATTCAGGAGGAGGTTGTTTAATTTCCATGTATTTGTGTAATTTTGAGAATTCCTCTTGATATCGATTTCTAATATTATTCCATTGTGGTCTGAGATGATACTTGATATGATTATTATTGTTTTTTGAATTTATTGAGACTTGTTTTATGGCCAACCATGTGTTCAATTTTGCAGAATGTTCTATGTGCAGATGAGAAAAATGTATATTCTGCAGTTATTGGGTGGAATTTTCTGTAGGTATCCATTAAGTCCATTTGTTCAAGAGACCAGCTTACTTCTAGAGTTTTTGTTGTCATTGTTGTCATTGTTAGTTTCCTGCAATGATCTGTCTAATGTTGTCGGTAGGGTGTCAAAGTTCACCATTATTATTTTATGGTTGTCTGTCTCTTTTTTTAAATGTAGTAGTATTTGCTTTAGAAATCTGAATGTTCCACTGTTGAGTGCGTATGTATTTAGGATAACTAAATCTTCTTGTTGGATTGAACCCTTTATCATTATATAATGCTCTTCTTTGTCTTCTTCTTCTCCTTTTTTGAGGGGATTTTTTGTTTTGGGTTTAAGTCTGTTGCATCTGACACAAGAATATTAACCCTGCTCTTTTATGTTTTTCATTTGTGTGAAATATTATTTCCTATCCTTTTATTTTGAACCTGTGGGTGTCATTACACATCAGGCGGGTGTCTTGAAGGGTGAAGATGGTTTTGTCTTGTTTTTATTCCAATTTGTCAGTCTACATTATTTCAGTGAAGTATTTAGGCCATTTGCATTCAAGGTTAATAATGATATATGAGGTTTTGTTCCATCTTAGTGTTTTTTAGTTACTTGCCTTGTAGTTTCAATTATGTAGTTGTTTTATAGGATCTGTGAACTTTATATTTGCACATGCTCTTCTGGCAGCAATTGCTACTATTCTTTCATTTTTGTGGTTACAACTCCTTTGAGCATTTCTTGTAGGACCGGTTTATTGGTGACTAATTCCCTTTGCACTTGCATGTCTCAGAGAAACTTCATTTCTCCTTTGTTTATGAAGCTTTGTTTGGCAGGATATAATATTCTTGGCTGGCAATTTTTTTTCTTTAAGAAGGCTAAAGATAAGCCCCTCTATCTCTTCTAGCTTGTAAGGTTTCTGCTGAGAAGTCTCCTGTTAATCTGATGGGATTCCTCTTGTAGGTGATTTGACCCTTTTCTCTAGTTGCCTTTAAAATTTTTCTTTAGCATTATCTTGAATAATCTGATGACTATATGCTTCAGTGATGTTCATCTTGTGTAGTATCTCACAGGTTTCCTCTGAATTTCTTGTATCTATATGTCTGTCTCTCTAGCAAGATTAGAGAAAATTTCCTGAATTATTCACTCAAATGTTTTCTAGATTGCTTACTTTTTCTTTTTCTCTCTCAGGAATGCCTATAATTTGCATGTTTGATCACTTTACATAATTTCACATTTCTTGAAGGTGTTTTCATTTTTTAAATTACTTTTTCTTTATTTTTGTCTGATTGAGTTAATTTAAATGACTGGTATTCAGATTCTAAGTTTTTTTCTTCTGCTTCATCTAGCCTATTGTCGAAACTTTCAACTGTGTTTTGAAATTCCTTTAGTTAATTTTGTAATTCAGAAGGTTGTGTTTGTTTTTTTAATATAGTTATCTTCTATTTTGCATTCAAATCATGTTTCTGTTTCTTTGTGTTCATGTTCGACTTTCTCTTCGATTGAGTTTCCTTGCAATTCATACTTTTAATTCTTTATTTGTCATTTGGGAATTTTAATTTTGGTTAGGATCTATTGCTTGAGACCTACTGCAATCCTTTGGAGGTGTCAAAACACTGTCGTTTTGAAACTATCATCAGAGCAAAAGACAATCTATAGAATGGGAGAAAAATATTGCCATCTATTAGTCTGACCTTCATCAGATATCCAGAATCTACAAGAAACTAAAGCAAATTTACAAGAAAAAAACAAACAACCCTATTAAAAAGTGGGCAAAGGACATGAACAGACACTTCTCAAAAGAAGACATACATGTAGCCAACAAACATATGAAAAAAAGCTCAACATCACTGATCATTAGAGAAATGCAAATTAAAACCACAATGAGATACCATCTCATGTTAGTCAGAATGATGATTATTAAAAAGTCAAGAAACAACAGAGGCTGGAGAGATTGTGGAGAAATAGGAATGTTTTTACACTGTTAGTGGGAATGTAAATAAGTTCAACCATTGTGGAAGACTGTGGCGATTCCTCAAAGATTTAGAACCAGAAATACCATTTGACCCAATAATTGCATTACTGGATATATAACCAAAGGAATATAAATTATTCTATTATAAAGATATTTGCATGTGTATGTTCATTGCACCACTATTCACTATAGCAAACACATGGAATCAATCCAAATGCCCATCAATAATAGACTGGATAAAGAAAATGTTGTACATATACACTATGCAATATTATGTGTCCATAAAAAGGAATAAGATCATGTCTCATGGATGGACATGGATGAAGCTGGCAGCCACTATTCTCAGCAAACTAATGCTAGAACAGAAAACAAAACACCACATGTTCTCACTTGTAAGTGGGAGCTGAACAATGAGAACACATGGATGCAGGGAGGGGAACAACACACACTGGGGCCTGTCGAGGGAGGGTGTGTGGTAGGGAGAACATCAGGAAAAATAGCTAATGCATGCTGGGCATAACACCTAGGTGATGGGTTCATAGGTGCAGCAAACCACCGTGGCACATGTTTACCAATGTAACAAACCTTCACATCCTACACATATACCCTGGAACTTAAACAAAAACAAACCTCAAAACACTGTCTTTTTGTACTGCCAGAGTTCTTGTACTCATTCCTTATCATCTGAAGGAGCTGTTGCTTCTTATTTTTGAATATTCTATTGTTTAGATGAGATTTTTACATTTTGTATTATCTTTCCCTTGAAGTTATGACTGTGGTATATGTTGTGTATGATCATTTGGTTTCTTTTCTGAGTGCTTTCAGCAGGATCTCTATGGGTTTCTTGGTTGTGGATAGCTTTTAGGGAGTGGCTTTCTCAAATGCTGCTTGTTATAGCAATGTATTGGAAAAATGAGCCAACACAGTTAGCCCTGAGAGACTGAGTGTGTGGAGGTTTCTGGAGTGTATCTTGTACATTATCACTGTTTGGTTTGTTTTTTAAATTTGGTGGTGCAGTTTAGGGTTCATACCAGTGGGTGGCGCTTGAGACTAAGAGCCAGCTCTCCTTGGTGTAGACCAATAATGAGTGGAGGCACCCGACCTGATGGGAAGTGGGGGGGAAGATGCGTTAGGGTGTGCTTAGGTCTCAGGGGTAAGGGCAGGGTGGGAGGGTTGCAGCAGCTCCTCATCCTGAGTAGTCAGGAATGTGATCCACTCTCCTACCATGTCCCCATCATAGGGTTCACATCTTTCACCTCATATACACATTGTCCTTTGGCTTCTGCCACGTTGTGACTGGGAACAGCAGTCCCTCTCTAGCAGCTATGACCAAACTGGGATGGGGTTTCCCAGCCCAGCGCAGACAGGTCTACTTCTTGTTTGCCCTCCATTGTCAGGACACTGCTGTTTGATGCAGGGAGTGGGAGATGGGCTTTATCCTTTGTGTATGTCCTAGCAGCACAGGCTCACTTTTGAAGGGGGTGCAGCCATTGCAAAAAAAAAAAAAAAAAAAACAGTGCTGGGAAGGCTCTCTCCAGGTGGACTCTTCAACTTGGAAGGTCTCTGCACCATTCACAAAAATTGACAATGGGAGTGGGGATTACTCCCCTCTTCACTTCTGTTTCTATCCAATGGTACAACAACCTTCAGCAATTGGTGCTATGCCTATGTTTCTTTGTTACAAGAGGGGCTTTGGTGAGCTGTACTCCTTCATTGCCAAGGGGTTAGATCTACACCATGGGTTAGATCTCTGGGGATCCCACAGCTCCCCTGGAACCCACTGGTTCTCTGTTGGGTTTCCAAAGTCTGAGTGGGTTGTGGGGTATGTTTGCAGGGAATCTAGTGATGTACTGACGCAAGGGCTGAGGTTCCCCAGGTAGGGCAGTGGCCCCTACCAGGTGCACAACCACTGTGGTACATGCTGTCTCAGCTTGGACCTGTGGGGAGTCTTGTTGCACCTACATGGGCTGGCCAGCTAGTGCTCTGTCCCTGGAAAGTTCACAAATCACCACTGACAGCATTTCTTGAGGCCGCAAGGACAAAGGGGCCCCCTGACAGTTTGGCGGTCAGCAGATTGTCACAGGGGTAAGGGGAGTGGAGAATCATCCCCACCTACCCTTTCCTCAGGGCTCCAAGTTCCTTGGGGGTCAGCCTCTTCTATACTCTTGCTGATTCCCCTTTATGTGCCCCAATTTCTTTTTGTGGGCTCTCCAACTTGTCCTGGCTCTCTTCACTCAGCTTTTCTTTCACATCATGACCATTCACCTATAACTTAGATCTTCTTTCTGAGACTTGGCATCTGACATTTCTAGTCAGTCATACGCTTTCCATCTTGAGTCACGTTCTTGATAATTTTTTCTTTTTCCTATTTCATGCCAAATCTCACGTGAATAGTTCTGGAGGCTGGGAAGTTCAGGATCATCAGGGTGACAGCAATGTTATTGTCTGGCGAGGTCTTGCTCTCTGTTTCATAGATGGCACCTTCTTGCTGTGTCCTCACATGGGGCAAGGAGTTTGTTTTCTAATGTATATGATTCTCATTGCTGTTATAGGAACAATTTACTATTTACTTTTCTTTTTCCTAGGAATATTACCACTTCACTTCCACCCCCCTGACTTTAATTTTCTGGGGATGGAGCATGACACAATTTAAGTTAAAATCCTAACATCATGACTTTATTTTATTTATGGTGATAACTCTAAGTCTAGTGTGATTAGTTACAAGTAGTGTCTCAGTGAAATCAGAATGATTTGATCCAAGTGTTTCCTACAAGAATGCTAGTATTTGTAGGATTGTGTTGTGGGGACATGCTGGGGACATGCTTTTCCCTGGTAGAATAATCTCTTTTGAGAAGTTAGATGAGCTATCCTCATGTTGTGCCTCCATTTCTAATTCTATAAAATGGAGAGAAGCATATTTGATCAGCTCACCTCATGGACGTTTATAATGGTATAATTGTATGTGCAAGAATATTAATACTTAAGCATAATAATTTATTGTCATACTGATACTAATAATAGAACAACTCTTATTTCTCAATATTTATTGATTCCCTTATATGATAAAAATGAATAAGCCAGTCCATCTCCTGACATGAAAATACATGCCCATTTTACACAACAGTCCTAGCTCTACAGGCTCCTAAGCTTCTAAAAATCCAATCCTCCTATAACTGTTGTATCCAGCCTTCTTAGGGAGACACTGTGCTAGAAATAATTCCAACTTGTACGTGTTCATTTTGGTGGTTGACTTTGCACTCTAGTCATATTGCCAATTTCAGGTTTACTTAGAAAAATGAATTAAAATTCAACAGGATGGATAATTCAGCCAATGCTCACTCTACTAACCAATTTTCTCAGAATTTGATTATGTTTGAAATAAATGTATTGAAATAGTAGTCAAGAATCCAGTTGAGTCTGTATATAAAAGGCATTTATATTATAATGAAGGTTCATTTTCTTCTAGAGACCATAGCATATTAAGATACCGGGTGACATTAAAATATTGTTATTAACCATAACTCAGACTTGAATCCACCATTGCACTATGTATGAACAACTGGAGGAGGATTAGAGGACAAATGTCAGAGCCAAGTTTAATAAGCTGGGAGTGGGACATTTGAACTTGTCACAGGAGTAGCATTGGGGTGGACAGGCGTTAATCTTTTCAAGTCCTCAAACTTTTGACTTTTCCTCCCCCCTCCCATTTATAAAAAGATTCAGGAGAGTATTTTAAAGAGCTCAGCAAATTGAAGTCTATATAGACTGTTCTTTTCCTTTTAGAACCAGAGGACCATTAAATTTTTTTAAAAGAGTATTGCTCTGATTTTCATCCTCAATGTAATACCTGCTTTTTATTTTCCAATTTGAGGGTGTAATTATGTAAGAATTCCTTTTATAGAATAAAGAATGTTTGTTAGTCCTTAAGTGATGACTGAAGACATAATGATAATAACTTCCATTTATCAAGCTCCTAATATGTGTCAGCATATGTACTAGGTGCTTCATAAATATTATTGCGACTATTGTTAGTTTAAAATCTTCCTTTACAATCTTCATTTTCTGGTCTGTAAAATAAACTTAATGATATTGAAATTAAAAAATTATGTGAGGCCGGGCGCGGTGGCTCAAGCCTGTAATCCCAGCACTTTGGGAGGCCGAGACGGGTGGATCACGAGGTCAGGAGATCGAGACCATCCTGGCTAACACGGTGAAAACCCGTCTCTACTAAAAAAATACAAAAAAACTAGCCGGGCGAGGTGGCGGGCGCCTGTAGTCCCAGCTACTTGGGAGGCTGAGGCAGGAGAATGGCGTGAACCCGGGAGGCGGAGCTTGCAGTGAGCTGAGATCCGGCCACTGCACTCCAGCCTGGGTGACAGAGCAAGACTCCGTCTCAAAAAAAAAAAAAAAAAAATAATTATGTGAATATTCCAAGGGCACAGTGAGCAGAAATTTTTAAAAAATGGGATTCATCTCCCAAGATTTTTTTCCCATAACCCTACAACTTTCCCCTAACAAAACTGTCATTTCCTGATGTCCTTATTAAATACTTAGTTCGGCCGAGTGCGATGGCTCACGCCTGTAATCCCAGCACTTTGGGAAGCGGAGGAGGGCGGATCACGAGATCAGGAAATCGAGACCATCCTGGCTAACATGGTGAAACCCCGTTTCTACTAAAATTACAAAAAAAAAAAATTAGCCGGGCATGGTGGCGGGCACCTGTGGTCCCAGCTACTCGGGAGGCTGAGGCAGGAGAATGGTGTGAACCCGGGAGGCGGAGCTTGCAGTGAGCTGAGATCGCGCCACTACACTCCAGCCTGGGCCACAGTGCGAGACTCAGTCTCAAATAAATAAATAAATAAACAAACAAATACTTAGTTCACTGTGATACCCCATTCAGTTTATCACAGGAATTGTATAAATTTAGAAATTAATTTGCTCAGTGGATTTCCAACAAGTGGGGAGGGCTGTGTTTCCATTAAACTAAAAGTAACTTTGTAAATCGTACTGGATGGCCTTAACTAAGGCTGGAGAACATTCATTTTAAACTCCTCCATTTGCAAATTAGAAGGAAAAGAAGGCTATGTCTACGATGTGTGGGCCTGTTATTTAGGAGTTTCTATCAGATATTACATGAAGTAAATCAAAATTATGGCTAGGTCCATGAGGATCAGAGATATAAGGCAAGAAAGTCATTCAAAGGAAAGATATGTTGACTATCAGAATGGTATGATTTTTAATGTTGAATATCAGAATGGTATCATTGTTTATTTGTTTTTTGAGATGGGGGTCTTGCTGTGTTGCCCAGGCTGATCTTGAATTTCTGGGCTCAAGCAATCCTCCCATCTCAGCTTCTTGAGTAGCTGGGGTTACAGTAATCTACCACCATGCCGGACTTAGAATGGTATGATTTTGAGGTGCCAAAAGCAAATTGAAATGCCAAGAGAATGATTAGGACAGCAAATTCAAGGCACCACGATGACACATGGAATCTGAGATATTCCTAGTTTCAACTTTTTGCTGGATATGGAGTCAATCAGAGCACCAAGACAACTACATTTTTGACAACGAAAGAAGGTAATTTATGTTCTTCAGAAAGCAAAGTAGATTACTCACCCCAATGGTTTGGAAATATGAGATGACCTGGCAAAGTCTAGTTAATTTATATTAAGGCAGATATAGTGTTTAGTGATTATGAGAAGCTACAATTTATATAAATATTATTTGTCTACTATAACAAGGGTTTTTTTAAAATTTCAAACCAAATATGAATAATTTTATTGTCCTCATTAATCATCAAGGAAGGAACTTGTTACAGTGTTACAATTTTACCTAATCTACATTAGGTTGCAAAGTTATCTAATGCAGATTTCAAAAGGTTTCTAGTCACTATACATCAGGATGAAATTGGAGACCTTTGGAGTTGCATTCCTTCATTTTATGTGTCAAGTTGCCTGTGCCACCCAGTGTCCAGATTAAACATTATTTCTGAGTGTGTCTGAAAGGGCATTTCCAGAGGAGATTAGCATTGGAATCGGTGGACTTGGATTTCCTCCCCAGTGTGGTTGGACATCATCCAATCCATTGAGGCCTGAATAGGATGAAAAGGCAAAGGAAGGAAGAGTTCACTCTTTTTTAGCATCCTGCCTGACTGCTTGAGCTAGGATATCAGTCTTCTACTGCTCTTGTAATGGGGTTTAAAATATCAGCTACCCTGGTTCTGGGGCCTTTGGGCTTGAGCTGAGATTACAGGACCAACTTTCCTGGGTCTTCAGTTTATAGATGGCATATCATTGGATTTCTCAGCCTCCATAATTGCATGACCCAAGTCTTCATAACAAATCTTTTCTTACATGGCCCTGTTGGCTCTGTTTTTCTGGTGAACTCTGAATAATGCATACCTAAATTTGAAGAGTGTTTATCATACTTTTTCTTCTTACACTTTTATTAAGTAATTTATAAATATGAGAGCATAGGATTTTTTATATTGCCACTTGATGACTAAATGATATTATCTAAGGCTGGTAATTGTTGTCAGTAGTTTCCTATTACCTTTTAGATGAAGCTCGGGGATCTCAGGAGGCCTACAGGGCAATACAAGACTTGGCAATACAATACAATACAATCTCTATCTTCTCCTACCTATCCTCCTGCCTATATGCCAGTCCTTAAGAGTATTATGCTGTCTGCACAATTTTTTTGATAGGCCTTTTTTTTTCCTGCTATTTTTGTTGTTGTTGTTGTTCCTACATTATCTATTTCCTGACATCTGCCCACAAACTGCTACTCACTTTTCAAGATGCCGGTCATATATTTCCTTTCTTCATGACATATTTTCTGACTTTTACATCACCCCACTCTTAATGTTGGTCACATTGTGCATTTCATTTTGTTGGGATCTTGTGCCTCTCTCCAGTGTGGTGCTGATCACTCTCTCATGCTTTCTTCTTTGCTTGCCTCTATCTTCCACTTATATAATAAGCTGATTGAAGGCACACTCTCTATTTTATAAAGTACCAAACTCCAGGCCTTTGGAGATATAGCCTAATAGATAGATAGCGTTTGTTGGTTCATACTCTGCTCTCATTCCATTGTTTTATAGATGAAGAAATTAAGGAGTAAGAGGATTAAAAGACTTGCCCACAGCATTACACAGGCTGCTTCTTATACATAATAGTTGTTAAATGGAAAGTATGGAAAGGCAGTACACAGGGTTTGTATTAATACAGTCGCAAAACATGAAAGAAATTCCAAACAGTGATGGCTTCCATAAGGAACAGAAGTATAATAATCATTTATAAAGCAACCAAAGAAATCATTGGGAAACAACCAGTTATTCCTCATCTAAATTTCCTACAAGTATGAAAACAAACATAAAGACACCTGGTTCTGTGGCCACTGTTTGCAGATTGCTTTCTTAAAATGAAATGCAATAAACTCATCAGATATTTGCAAAACAAATCAAGTTTAAAAATTCTGCAAAATATGCCACTTTATCAAAATGCATTGATAAGATCTATTCCTTTTGACACAATATAATCTGTGCCAAAATATAATAAATTCATTGAAATTCATCACAAAATGGGTTAGTTGGTGCTACAGAGACAGTATTTTCTTTGTGACAAGGAGGATAACTTTGTTAAAAGTTGATTCAGCCCTGCTCATCTTTGATATTTATGATGGATATATGTTTTTAGAAGTAGTGGATTTGTCTCTGATCCACCAGGTTCCTCTTCAGAGACCACTGAAAAATTGGAGTGTCTACTAAACAGTTGACAGCTTCCTGGAGGCTGACATCACTGAAATTGGGGAATAAGCCTTAAGAGACAGAGAAGGGAAATTAGGCTATCTCCTTCTCTCTCTTTCTATTTATGTGGAAAGAAATACATCTCCCCCAGCAATAGAATAACAGTCTGAAGAAACAGACTAGATACTTCTGCCATTGAAATTTTCCTGAATAGCTCTGATCAAGAAATAGATTAATAGACTGTATTGCAAAGAAGAAGTGATGAGTCATTAAACTTCTGTTTGGACTCTGGAAAACATCTCAGACAGAGTCCATCTGGCAATGCCAAAGGGACTGACTCCACTAGGACTGAAAGATCAGGCTTGCACAGTTCAGCCCCAATCCATCCATATTTTATTTCCATCTGTACATAGAGCAGTTCTGCTTGCCTGGTTTCCATTCGTATTGGTTGCCTCATTTAATCAAGACATTTGGGTCAAGTAAATTTTATGTTCACCATTTGATAGACAAAAAAATTAGGCTTAAAGAAAAGTTTATTCCTGGACACAGAGGTTTTCTTATTTTTAATCTGGTTTCTGCATTATATGCTGAATTTTGGAGACAGAAAGACAATGGTTTGACTCCAGATTTAGCCACTTGCTAATTGAGTGATCATGGGCAAGCCACTGTACTTCTTTGAGCCTCAGTTTCTTTGCTGAGGAATAAAAACAATCATATAAGCAAATTGCTGTACGGATTGTGTCAAATAAGGTATGACAAAAGCTTTCTACAACGTGGGGAAGGCTCAATAAATTTAACTTTCCTTTTTATTCCAGCTACACACTAGCTAGAGATGTTTGCTTGTTATCTTCAAGGTACTGGAAAACACAGTACCACACCCACAAAGTTTGTGAAAACTCAAGAATTATTTACCAGTGAGGCACTTTGAAATTTTAATCCTAGATTTCCCAGTGGTAAATAACGTTATGCTCAAAAAAATTCAAAATAAATATACTAGTGCACTTGGCATCTATTTTCTCTGAGGAAAAAGCTGTGAAATGTTAACAGTCAACATCTCTTCAAATGTTGGAACATCTACCAACCATAGACATAGCTGTGCCTATCTGGAAGAATTAAGTCTCAAAAGAGAATTTGCTTTGCAAATACTCAACAGAAAATGTGTAGATTAAAAAAAAGTGTAGTACACACATCTTTATACTGGTTAATTCAAAATGTCATAAGAGTAAATTTAAAGAAACAGGTAAATTAATTCATTTCCAGCCCAAAGCCAACTTTCAATCTTGTTTTCCCCGGATATTTATCTCTGAAAAAGCCTCTGAGATTTCCAGCAGGAGAAAGTCTATTAATTTTCCATATACTTGTTGATGCAAAAGCTATCAGGATTATGGGTTGAATATTTCTAGTATAGGGAAAGTAAGGGATGCAATTAATCTCTGTGAACTAAAATATACCCCTTTTCATTAATCTTTTATTGTAAATGAGCAAAGTAATTGAACCGGTACCACACCGTCAGAATGAATGCAATGCTGGTGGGATATGCTTGAGAGAGCACATACTGATTGAGTATTAAATATCTAACGGCAATAATTTATGGTTCATTACCTCTTTTGGAGTCTCTTAGTTGCATACGGCTTGAATTCTAAGTAGTTAAGACTTTTAGTTGAAAACGGCTTTCACATGCTGAAGGCAGCAAGTGCATGTAACCCACAATCCCCTTTAATATGGGCTGTTGTGTACCTACTTAAATCAAACTACCAGAAGAATATCTGATGCAGAACTGATTGTTTTAAAGACAGAAACATGTCATCTCTTCACTCCAAAACGCTGTCTTACAAACTCTGCCATGATGCATTTATGAGTGTCCAGTGACACGGACATAGAATTGAGAAAAGGGATACCATCTAAGTACAGAATCTGTGACTAGCTACATATTATGTAAATCCCCTTCCAGTTAGCTGGTGGTTCAGACATCTCAGTTTCTGGTTTCAATTGACACTCGCTTCCTTAATTGTATTCTACCATCCCTCGTGGTACAATTTCGTTGCACATGGAAATGGAAGCTTTAATTCTGTTGGTAACAAAATATAATCAACCTGAAGCAATGTTTATAAAAATATATGTTTTGGATTTGAAGAGTAGGTGTATTCAGACCTCTTGCAGTTTAAAAACAAACACTGTTAAAAGAAAGCAAAATGATCCCTGTATCTCTGGTAAAGAGGTACTGTAGCTATTTATTCAATTGTTGAGCTTTAAACACATTTCTTTATTTCAGTTTTACTCTAGTGTTCGAAAGAGCAGTTAATATTTAAGGTGAATTATATTTTTCTTTTCCAGAGCAAATGAGTATCTTCTTTGATTTGTGGTATCTGCTCAGCATAAAATAAACATTTTGAAATACAATTTTGAACACAAAATTCAGACATTTTGAATATAATTTGTACTTAAGTATATGACCATATATGAAAAATGTCTACAAGCTTTTTGACACCTCTTTACCCTATTCATATTAAGAGAGACTTTTGAAATAAGTAAGTACCTTCTTTTATTCTAGAACTTTGCTCTCTCTCTCTCTCTTTCCCCATCTCTCTCTCTCTCTCTCTCTTGCTCTCTCTCTTTTCCTCTCCCTTTTCATTTTCCTTTCTCCTGCTTCTGCTATGGTTTCTAGTGATAGTAAGTGTAATTTTTATTGCATTATAAAAAACAACAACAATCCTGTAACTTCTTTTTAAATTGTCTTATGCAAAAAAATGACAAGGAAGAAAAATGCAGTAATAGAAACAATACTCAATGCTTTCATGTTAAAAAAAAAAAGCCTGTATTTGCTATTAGACATTTTTCTCTACTGTTTCTGAACTTTCTGTATCTACTATTTTATTTCAGTGTTTAATTTTTAAGAATTCTGGTTCCGTAAGGCACTGTAGTTTAAAGAAGAATATCTTTAAAAGGAACAATAAATCTCATCAATAACAAAGGTGAAATCCAGCAAAAATCAAGAAGCTTTAAAAAAAATCTTAGAAAATTCCTGAGAATTCCAGATGAAACTATTTTATCAGGCAATCATACTTAGCAAATAATGCCCAATTTTTCTTATCCAATGATAGGACGAATTTGTTTTGTGCTGAACGCCAGTTTAATGTTTTGACACAGGAAAGTTATATAAAGTTAATTGACAGGAAATAAATCATATTCTCATTGGGTACACATTAGCAGCCTTAGAAAGAGTTGAAAGTATTTATATGACTGAACAATACCTGCCATATCAGGAAGAAAATGATGTTGTATAATCTATGACTTTGAGGACAGCCTGTAAGACAGGAAGAAAATGTGAAAGTAAATGACCTTAAGGATGTAACAAGGACAATGGAACCAGGATGATGAGAGAGGAAAAGGAAGATGAGTAGGTGCCCACCTCAAATCTCCTAAGATTATTCACACGTGAGGAAAAACAATAATCAAAAACAATGAAGATGTGAAGAAAATGGGGAAAGATGAGTGTTACCTTACAAGGAGTTACATCCCAGGGCATTATGAGTTTAAGAAAAGTTTAATAACAAATAAAAACATTTAGGAATTAATCAGGAGGATATTTATAATAATTGAAATGGTGGCAAGCAGTACATTTAATACATAAATGTGATGGCCTAGCCAGGAAAGCCTCTTTCAAGAAACATGAACATGAACATCCAGATACACAAAGGATTTAGTGAGTTAAATAAATTATGGTATAGTCTTTTAATATAAAACTATGCACCTGTGGGCTGGGAGCGGTGGCCCACACCTGTAATCCCAGCACTTTGGGTGGCTGAGGCATGTGGATCACGAGGTCAAGAAATCGAGACCATCCTGGCCAACACAGTGAAACCCTGTCTCTACTAAAAATACAAAAATTAACGGGGCGTGGTGGCGGCACCTGTAGTCCCAGCTACTCGGGAGGCTGAGGCAGGAGAATCACTTGAACCCGGGAGGTGGAGGTTGCAGTGAGCTGAGATTGTGTCACTGCACTCTAGCCTGGTGACAGAGTGAGACTCCGTCTCAAAAACAAAACAAAACAAAACAAACAAACAAACAAAAAATACACACACACACAAAAAAAAACACCTGTGCAGCTGTGGAAAAGAATGATAAGAATGATAATGTTATTTATGTAGTAAAATGGAAAAATATTTGAAACCCAAAACTAAATAAAGACTAAAAAAACGAAGTGCTAAACAGCATGTAGAGTGTGCTGTTTCATTAAAAGAAAACTACACGTGTGTGTATGAGTGTGTGCGTGTGCGTGCCTATGAGTGTATGTGTCCATGTGTATGTGTACATGAAACACTGATAAGTAGAATAATGGCCATCAAAGGTGTCCATGCCTTGATCCTCCTTAAAACCTGTGAACACCTTACATAGTAAAAGGAGTTTTTCAGATGCAATTAAGGTTAAGGAACTTGAGATGCAGAGATGATCCTGGATCACTCAGATATGCCCAATATATAATCATATACTCAAAAGGGAGAACCTTTCCTAACCATACTCAGAGGATCAGAGAGACGGCATCACGAGAAAAACTCTACCCACCATTGCTGTCTTTGAAGACTGGAGGAGCACAAAAGCCTAAAAATGAGGGTGACCTCTAACACCAGGACAAGGCAATGCAATAGATTCTGTCCTAGAGCTTCTGGAAAGAAATACAATCCTGTGGGCACCTTTATTTTAGCCCAGTGAGGCCCGTGTCAGACTTCTGACGTGCAGAACAGTAAGATAAATATATGCTGTTTTAACTTCACGGTTATTTGTTACAGCAGCAATAGGAAATGAATCAACTGTATAAATATACGCATGCAGATATTTGCTTCTGCTTGCACAAGCTGCCTCTATAAATATACAAAATATTTTGGAAATATTGATTTCTTGTAATTTTTAAAGTTGATACATAACAGATGTACATATTCGGGGGGTAAATATGATAAATCAATATATTCATATAAAATGTAAAGATGAAATCACTGTAATTGGAGTATCCCACCCCTTAAGTATTTGTCTTTATTTTATTCTAGAAATATTCACATTATTCTCTTCTAGCTATTTTGAAATATATGCTAGATTACTGTACACTATATTCACCCTACTTATCTATCAAATACTAGGTCTTATTTCTTCTATGAAGCTATATATTTGTACCACTTAGTCAACCTCTCTTCTCCCCTTTACCCTTTCCAGCCTCTGTGACCACAAATATACTATCTTCATGAGATCCACTTTTTTTTAGCTCCTACATATGAGTGAGAATATGAAATATTTGTCTTACTGTGCTTGGCTTATTTGACCTAACATAATGACCTTCAGTTTCATCCATGTTGCTGCAAATGATCAGGGTTTTATTCTTTTTAATAACTGAATAATATTCCACTGTGTGTATATACCACATTTTAAAAATTCATTCATCATTTGATGGACACTGACGTTGGTTCCATATTTTTGCTACTGTGAATAATGCTACAACCAACATGAGGGTGTAGATATCTCTTTGATAGATTGATATTCTTTCTTTTGAATATATTCCCCTTGCTCAATGATATGTTAATTCTATTTTTCATTTATTGAAGAGCCTTCATTGCTGTTCTCCATAGCAGCTGTAATAATTTACATTTCCACCAATAGTATATAGGGATTTCCCTTTTTCCATAACCTTGACAACACCCATTATTCCATCTTCAGATAAAAGCCATTTAATGAGATAAGGTGATATTATATTATGGCTCTGATTATTATTTATGTGATGATTAGGGATGTTGAACATTTTTTCATATACTTATTGGGCAGTCTGATAAATATCTCCCTTAAGATTTACCAGTGTTTGCTCTATATACTTGAGAGCTCTAGTGTTGGGTGCATAAAAGTTTTTGTTTTGTTTTGTTGGAGACAGGGTCTCACTGTGTCTCCTGAAGTGCAGTGACATGATGATGGCTCACTGCAACTTCAACCTCCCGGGCTCAAGCAATCCTTCTCTCTCAGCCTCCCACATAGGTGGGAATGCAGGAGTGCACCACCACATCAGGCTTTTTTTTTTTTTTTTTTTTTTTTTTTTGGTAAATACAGGGTTTTACTATGTTGCCCTACTGGTCTCGAGCTCCTGGGCTCCAGCAATCCACCCACCTTGGCCTCCCAAAGTGCAGGGATTACAGGCACGAGCCACTGCACTCAGCCTGCGTAGATATTTATAATGGTTATAGTTTCTTGTTGAATTGACACCTTTATTATTATACAATGGCCTTCTTTGTCTCTGATTTTTGCAGTCTTTATTTGTAATCTATTTTATCTGACATAAGTATAGCTATTCCTGCTCTTTTTTGGTTTCTAGTTTCATGGAATAGCTTTTTCCATCACTTCTCTTTCAGTCTAGGTCTTTACAGGTGAAGTGAGTTTCTTGTAGGCAACATGCTACTGAATTGGCTTTCTTTATCCATTCAGGTACTCCATATTCAGTGTTGTTATTTATAAGTAAAGACTTACTATTGTCATTTTGTTGCCTGTTTTCTGGTTGTTTTGAGGCTCTTCTCCTTTCTTTCTCACTGTCTTCCTTTGTGGTTAAGTGATTTTCTCTGGTAACATGTTTTATTTGTTGCTTTTTATTTTTAGTGACTCTATTCTAGGTTTTTGCATGGTGGTTACCATAAAGCTTACAAAAAAAGTCTTATAGATATAACAAGTTATTTTAAAGGGATGATGAATTATGTTAGATCACAAACACAAAAATTAAAACAGCAAACAAAAATGAAAAAAGAAACCCTCTAAACTTTTACTCCATCCCCTCAATATTCTGACTTTATGTTGTCTCAATTTAAATATTTTCTTGTTTCCTATTAATTTCTCTTATGCTGTTTTTGATATCATTTTGATAGATTTGTCTTTGGGCTTCATACTAGAGTTATGAGTGAACTGCACATCACAATTACGGTATTTTAGTATTCTAGGTTTGTTAGAGGACTTAATTTTACCAATCGGTCTTACATTTTCAAATGATTACTTTTTGCACATTAGTGTTTATTTTCCTTTCAGATTGAAAAATTCCATTGAGCATTTCTTGTAAGATGGGTCTGGTACTGGTGAATTCTTTCAGCTTTTGTCTGGGAAAGACTTTAGCTCTCCTTTGTAGTTGAAGGATAGATTTGCTGTAGACAATATCCTTAAATGACAATTTTTTTTTCTTTTAGCACTTTGAAATTGTTGTACCACTCCCTCCTTCACTGTAGAGTTCCCAGTGAGCAGTCTGTTGCCAGATAAACTGGGGTCTTTATGTTATTTGTTTCTTTTCTTTTGCTGCTTTTAGGATCCTCTCTTTGTCCTTGAACTTTGAGAATTTGATTATTATATGCCTTCGGGTAGTCTTCTTTGGGGCAAATCTGTTTGGTGTTCTCTGACTTTCCCATACCTGGCTATGTTATCTCCTTCTCATATTTTGGAAAATTTTCTATTATTTCTCTTAGTAGGCTTTCTACCCCTTGCTCTTACTCAACTCCTTTAAACAACAATAAATCTTCAATTTGGTCTTTTGAGGTAATTTTCTATATTTTGTGGGTGATCTTTATTCCCTTTCATTTTTTTTCTTTTTCTTCTCTGCCAATATATTTTCAAATAGCCTGTCTTTGAGCTTGCTCATTTTTTCCTCTGCTTAATCTATTCTGCTGTTGAGAGCCTCTAATAAATTTTTCAGCTTAGCAAATGTATTTCTCAGTTCCAAGATTTCTGTTTGATTTTTCCAAATAAAACTAAATACCTTTGGTAAATTTTTCTAATAAGTTTCTGAATTGGTTTTTTTGTGTTATCCTGGAGATCACTGCGTTTCCTTAAGGCTGCTATTTTGAGTTCTTGGTCACAGAAATCATATATTGCTGTCTTGTTAGGGTTAGTCACTTGTTTCTTGCCTTTTGGATTTGGGAAGGCTGTGGTTCCCAGTTTGCTGTTCTTTTGTGTGTATGTATGTCTATCTCTTTGCATTAAAGGATTATTTAGTCAAATCATCTCTCTCTGGCTTGTTTTAGTTTTTACTGAATATGTGTTCTTAGAGATTCTTTGTAATTTATCTGTTGATTTTCTTTCTTTCCGCAACCTCCTCCCACCGCCCCCTGCTGGGTTGCTGCCTCCTTTTTGGCACTAGATGCTGTCTTAAGCCCAGGTTTGCCTCGGTTCTGGTAAATGATCAGAGTGCTGCCTTTCCTGAATGGGGGAAGTCCCAATAGCATGGGAAGGGTGGCTAGGGTGAGCTCTAGAATGAATCTTCTACAGTGTGGTGCTGCTGAATGTCCATTCTGATTTGGCATTACCTTTGGATGAGTTACAGAGCAGACTTTCCAGGGCTGGAGACGGCAGTCCCTCCTCTCCCCTTTGTCACTAGCTTTCCTCAGAGATTTTTTTTCCTCCAGGCACTCTAGATGCTTCTCATGAGTTTGGCAGGGGCAGGTCTCCTGCCAGCAAACTTAGGGTGATAGGGAAGCTGCTTGTCCACCTTGGTATCACTTTTTTCCAGTGTAGAAGCTGTCGGTCAGGGGAGAGTTTCCACGTGCTTGCCGCTAGAAGGACTGGGGGGAGGAACATCATGAATATGGAAGTCCAATTCTTAAACCATCTGCTCAAACTATTTTCATTTCCCTGTGGCCCTGGGAACTGTTTTCTCCTCCTATTTGAGATCTGAGAGATTGCTGGTAATAATCTTGGCACTGTATATTTATATTTTTGGTTTTGGGAAAGAGAGCGAGTGAGGCCAGCTTGTTTCTACACTGCCATTTTGGAACTGGAAGTCCAGAAACATTTCTATTGAACAAGTATTCAGTGTGAAGAGACAGATGTGCATAAGTGATTTGTTGAGTATATATTTTTGTGCTGTTCAGATTTTGAGCCATTTAATATATCTGTTTCCAAAATAAATGCAAGTAATTTAAAATATATGCGATAACGTTGCCATTCCTTCCTAAATTATGAAAGATATGGTGCATATCCAATTTGTGCAAAAAAACCCGTCATATTCTTTAATAAACTTGTATAATTTTGGTGGAAAATGTAATTAATTATTGGCCAGTCAAAAGATAGCTTTGCTGAGATATAGCTGATTTACAAATAAAGGCTTACTTAAGTATTTTGATTTCTGTTTTATTGAGGCTCATTCTGTTTCTGCAGCAACTGCTAATTATGTCAAGTAAGTTTCAAGGTGAGTTAATTCAGTGTTATTTACCTAATCATTTAACATTTATCAACGTCCATCAGTGCTACAAATTAGGGATTTGGAGATGAATCTCATATAATTTTTGGTGTCAAGAAACTCCCAAAGAGATATATCCTCAAGGAAATAATTATAGTAAAGTTTGAAAATTTTCATAGGAGGAATAATACAGGATTTCAGAAGAAGAATCCAGAAATAACATTTTGGAAGAAAAAATTGTAGCTTGGAATACTTCTGCTGGTAATAATAACTTCTACTTCATGCAAATTGGTAAAAAATAAAGATTCTTCTTCAAGACCCTTTATGAATATCTACTATAAAACTGTTGTAATAGAGATACAATTCTCTAATCACTACAAAAGAGATAGTGACTCATAGATTAGTGAAGTACACATATGACATCCCAGGTTTCTAGAGGCAGTAACATTTTCTCTATAGGATCCCTCTTAATTTAATATCCAACTGTCTTTGTTTCTCATTATCAGTGTCTTCTTACATAGAATTTTTTAAAAATGGGAAAAAGTACTTATAGATCAGTCTAGCAATTTCATTTGCAAAAATGCAGATTTTCTCTTTTCAGGTAGACTAGTAAGTGATGCTATTCCACAAAAAAGCAAACAAACAAACAAAAAACCTTAATGACCCAAATTGTCAGTGTGATTCAAAACATTTTCTTACATTAAATGCCTCTTATAATTGGAATAGTTGCCAACAACAAATGAAAAAAAAGTTACATAGATAGCTTACATACTAGTTACATAGACAGCTTGAGTCAAGATAGGATTGAGGTTAATAGCAAATTAACCATAAAAATAGAGTCTGATTACTGCTGCTCAAACTTAAGCATCTTCAGTATGAAGGTAGCTTCAGGATATTTGTTGATCCCAAAGGGACATCAGGATGGAGGAAGGGGTGAGGGAGGATTCCCCAGAACAAGATGCACTCATACACAGAAACTTGGCGTTTAACACTGTAATTTTCAAATTGAGAAGACCAGTTTTAATTTTGTTTTATCTCCTTTTGGATCCTACTTTCTGGAGATCTGAAAATGTATTTATAGTGCAAGTAAAATCCGAACTTCTTTCCGCCCTCTCCCTAATTTTTGGATATTTCAGGAATTGGGATCTGAATTATACAGATAAGAACCAGCCCCCTCTCCTGATTTGTGTGCAGCAAAAGTCCCAAGGGACTGAAAAACAAGTATTTTCTGTGTTTCCTTTCAGTTTCCTAATAGTCTGTTCATGAACTTGTTGGGTAGGAAAAATTGTTTTCTAATTACAAATCTCTATTATATTAAGAAGTAGGGACTAAACTCTGACCGTCATCCTCTCTTGCCCAAATTCTTATCTAGGAGGCCTGGAGAGTCATGCCCTAGGAACCACAAAATCTCATCAGATGGGTTATATTTAACCCTATATGATGTAGTTTACTTTCCAACTTGACTCTGGCATAATATCACATGACAGGTATAAAAGGCAATAAAAATATTTTACCCCAAAATATGTTTCTTTGCTGTATTTTAAAATGACCCTGCAAAGCCATTTTTTTGTGGAAGAAAAGTTGCATCTGTAAAGAACTTCTACTAACATAACTAGATGTTTCCTCCTTCCAGGCCCTTGCAGTCTTCAAGAGATGAACTGAGAGTCTAGCACCTTTTACGGCCTGAAAAGGAAAACTTTGCCATCTATTATCTCTAAGGGGAGCTGCCTATGAGACTTTATTTATGTAATAAGAACCTTGGTCTCCACAATCCTTTATCTTAATCCAGATGCTAGTTTCTATTTATTCCAGATCTTTAGATAATGACTTAACTGTTTCAACCAATTGCCAATCAGAAAATTTTTGAATCCATCTATTACCTGTGTTCCCCGCTCCCCTTTTTGAGTTGTCTCATCTTTCTGGACGGAATCAATGTATACCCCATATGTATTGATTGATGTTCTAAATGTTCCCCTAAAATATATAAAACCAAGTTGCAACCCATCCACCTTAGGCACATGTTTCAGGACCTCTGGAAACTGTGCCTCAGGCCTTGGTCATTCATATTTGGCTCCGAATAAACCTCTTTACATATTTTACAGAGTTTGACTCTTTCTGTCAACATAAACTTATCTTCCTTTCGGGTTTAGGATTTCCCTTTCTCAGACTTCATTGGACACGTATTTGTTCAGGCAACATGCTGAATAAATGACTAACCAATGTATAAGTGTTACACAGGCATTCATTGGGAAAAAAAAATTACTGAGCTTCTACTGTGTGCCAGGCAATTGTTGAACCTTGAATTTCAGGGTGCTGATAGGCTTCGAAAGACACTGAAGTGAGTCTGACTTGAGATCATTTCTCTTCTCTAAGACTCAATTTTCTCCTTTGAAATGAGAGAAAGAAGAGTACTGACTCTCACCTATGCTTTTGAGTGTATGCATATCATTTTGCCCACTATTTAGCAAGAGGCAAATATGTGATTGTGCTTATTAAATATTTTCTTGAAATGTCAGTGCATCGCATTTGCGTGCTAGTGTGTAACACGTGGGAATGGGCTTTTTATTCCATTTAATACACAGTGGCATTGTCTATTGATTTAATGAGGAAATTATACATGTTGTACTTTCCTATTTAGCAAAGGGTTTTGCATTAAAGGTATATCAAAGGAACACATTGCCATGGGGAGTTGGGTGCAGCACAGCCATATGGCAGAGAAAAGGCCACAGCAATCAAGCAGACGACCTGTGGTGTCTCAGGCGAGGCATACAGAAAGGCATTTTGGGAAGCAGCGAAAGGGGTTAGTCACTGGGCAGCAAACATGTGTCCAGTAAATGGTGGCCTTAATACCTCAAATCCATTTACACTGCCTATTATTTGACACTCATTCAAAATCCAGGGAATGTGTTTTGCAGTGACCTTAGATAAAAATGAGGGAAAGCAAATAGAGTAACTATTAACATAATTACAAAGAGACCTGTTTGATCTATGCTTCATATGCCCATATGGCCGGGTATTCAGTGGACTTCAGCAGTCACTGCTCTCCTAATAAGCCCTGTTAATTAGGTAATAGGAACATTCTCTCATTGTGACAACAGAGTTTTCTAACTCACTCAAATTAAACCAAGCTAATTTTGTTAAGCATT
Organism: Macaca fascicularis; assembly: GCF_037993035.2. NCBI lineage: Eukaryota > Metazoa > Chordata > Mammalia > Primates > Cercopithecidae > Macaca > Macaca fascicularis. The sequence goes on from NC_088394.1 coordinate 58,241,025, forward strand.
GAGATTCCAGATGGCCCCTAAGGTACACTCTGGTATGCAGGCAGGGGAATCAGTGCCTTTGTAATCCATGATGTACTTTTTTGAACTGGAAAAGCTGTTTTGGAAAAGATTATGTGGAAATCAAGAAATCAATATTCATTATTTCCTGTCCAACAAAATTAGATAGTTAGATATTTGTATGCACGTATGGATTTGTGTGTTTACATGTCTGAATGTAAATTTATATGTGTAAAAGGAGCTCACCCTCTCAATCCAAAGCTTTTGAAGAGTGTGTGCTCCAAGTTGAAGAGCCATTTGATGGCTCTATATTCATTGACTTTCTTTTCTCTCCATCTTTCCAGAAGCTGATTTTTGAACAGGCAGAATATTACAGCTGGAACGGGTTTTAGAATTTAGCTAACCAACACATTCAATTTGTAAATGAGAAGACTAAGGATGAGAGGGAAATACCAATATAAGATCAAAAAATAAGTTAGTGTCAGACTCGGAGTTAAACATTTTCCTCCTCCTGAAGAGCTAATCGTCTACGTTTATTTTTTTAAATGACATCTTCATTGAGATATGATTTACATACCATCAAATTAACGCTTTTAAATTGTACCATTAAGTTGTATTAATTGTTCTTTTCTAGCAATATCTGATACTATGCCACCTACTCATCAGCACCTTTCTTGTCCGCAGGCCATATTTAAGATCTGAGAAGAAAAGCCTTTAGTGGAAACCTTGATGATAATGAGATGATCATGTTTTTTAAATGTAAGCTATCATTATGCACCGATAACTACGCTGAGTTCCAGTTCATGCATTCCACAAATTCTTTTGAGCACTGCTATGTGCCAAGCACTGTTCTAGGCACTTTTTGTAAACCAATGAGCCAAAGATCCCTGCCTTTATGAGGCAAGGGAAGAGAGAAATACACAACGTGTCAATTAGATAACATTTTGAAAGATGCTAAGTGCTGTAGGAAAGAAAAAAAAAAAGTCAGAACTGCGTAAAAATGCTGGGATGTCTAGATTTGTGTGGATGGGGATGAAGAGGAAAGATTAGCATTTTGTAAAAGAAGGTCAGTGTAGGCCTTGCTGTGGAGGTGACATTATACATTTAAACGCTCAGAATCTTTTGAGGATGCACTTAAATATGTATTATTAACTGCTTTTAAAATTAATTCTATTGAAATATCACACACACATACACACGCAAGTGTATAGCTCGGTGAATTTTCACAAAGTGAATATGTCTGCTAACATTGCTGGGGGGGTTTGTTCGTTTGTTTGTTTGTTTTTTGTGATGAAAGAGAGAATAAGTAAGGAGCCTAAGACCACATCACAAATAAGTGCCAGAGACTGAACTTAGCACTTTCCTATTGACTCAGGTTATCTCAAGGAAGAGAACCTAAGGCTAGACTTCAGATTTGGAAAACGATAGAAAGAGAGATGGAAGCGATGAAGTATAGAGTAGCTGGACTGTTGCACTGAACAGAAATATTTCAGCTTTCTAAATAACAGTGGAAGGGAATTTTGAACTAACTTTCTGGGGCATCCTGTCAATAGAAATATAGAGGGGGCTGCTATGTCTCAGAGTTACCACAGAGTGGCAGTGCTTTAGAGCTTAACTAAGTTAGCAATTGCATTCCAAAGTCCCCAGTTCAGCCCTTTTTTAGGCCTTTAAAAACAAATCACAGATCATAGGCTCTTATATAGAAAAACACTTACATTTGGGTGAAATTTACTTTTGTATGAAAATTACAAATACACACAGGCAATGCAACAGTCTTTGTTGCATATGCAATAGATATCTCATTTATTTTAAGAAATAAAATGCAATAATTGCATAAAATTTGCAATTAAAGCTGTACCATAGGCTTTTTTTGTTGTTTGGCTAAGCCAGAGTATCTGATGGCAAATCAACACTTTTGCCAGGAAAAAATAGAAAGATCAGATTGAAACAAAAAAGACAACTGAAGACACTGGAGACATCTAAGATTTGAAAGGTGAAGATTTAAGAGAAGGTAAATTCACAGAGGTGAATTTGCATTTTTGTTTTTCACTCTGACCCAAGTTTCATAAAAAGACATTTGTTAATTCCTTAAATACACTGGACGAGAGGATAAGGAACCAAATCAGCAACAGCTTAAATGTTAGTGGAGTTTTGATGCTCTCAGTGTATTAAGAGGACCATCATTGGAGTTCGAGATCTGTCAGTGCGGAAGAACGCAGGTAAATACACTGAGAATGGGAGTAAGCTAGTGGCTAAGGGACATGCATATTTTTCAGTCCAAAATTCCGCCTTAAGTCAGCTCAATCCATCATTAGACTGTATTGATTTGCCCCTACTTGCCAAAGGGATAGTTAGAGGATAGTCGAATCTTCTGGAGGGAAGACAACATCCTTCAAAGCCTCTACGGCATTTAAAACATAACATCTGGCATTCCATCAAAATTTAGGAGGCTAAATTAAACTAAGATCAAGATAATGGGGAAAAAAAGTGGACCCTTGTGTGATCCAGATAACAAATTTGTTACGTGAACTTTAAAATAAGATTAATATATTGAAGAGAAGAAAAATATAAGATGAAGCATTCTACCAGAGAACTGGAATCTTTGAAAAATAAGGACTGAAGCAAATTTGAGAACTATAAGAAGTAATAATTGAAGTTAACAACTAAAACAAAAAATAATTAAACAGTATATTGGACCCAAATGAAGACAGAATAAGTGATCCAAAAGAAAAGCTGTAAAATATATACAATTGAAACTCACAAAGAGTAAAAAAACGAAAACAACAACAAAAAAGTCAGCATCAAAAAAGTGAGCAGTGTGTAAGACAGCTATGGTACATGGTGAAAATATCTAATGGGTATGTCATTGGAGGCTCATATGGGGAAGAAATAAAATAACAAGCCACAGGCGCTTTACCTAATGAAGTAAAGGCCAAGACATTATCAAAAACTGATCAAAGACATCATCTTACAGGTTCAAGAAATTCAGAGAATCTAAACAGGATAAACATGGGAAGAACCACTCCTTGTCACACTTCATTCAAACTGCTGAGCACCAAAGACAAGAAGCAAATCTTAAAAGTAGTCAAGGGTAGAGGACAAGAGAGATCTATAGAGTAACCATAATACTTTCATCTGACTTCTAAACTGAAAAGACAAAGGCCACAATACAACTGAATACCACATTTTATGTGCAGAAGGGAAAAAACTGGCAAATTATATTTGTATGCTAAGAGACGATATCTTTCAAACATTAAGGAAAAACAAATTAAATTTCTAACATACAGAAACATATAATTTGTTGTCAGGAAACAAACACCAAAAGAAGTATTAAGGTGAGTACTTCAATGGGAAGTTGAGCACATACAAAAATGCAGCAGGAAGGAATGAAGGGAAAAGAAAAAGTAAATATGTAGCAGAATCTATACAAACATTGATTATACAAATAACAATACTTTTTTTGAAGTTTAGAATTTAATTGAATTTAACAATACAAAAGCTAAGAAAGGGTTCTATGGAGGTAAAAGATGAAAAGATCCTAGCATTATATTAAAAATGATAAATGCATTCATTTCTATTAGGCTCTAATAAGTCAAGGTGCATACAGTGAAACTAGTATAAAATTTGTAAGTGGGACATGGTGGCTCACACCTGTAAACCCAGCACTTTGGGAGACAGAGGTGGGCAGATCACTTGAGGTCAGGAGTTCAAGACCAGCCTGGCCAACAGGGTGAAACCCTGTTTCTACTAAAAATACAAAAATTACCCAGGCGTGGTGGTGTACTCCTGTAATCCCAGCTACTTGGGAGGTTGAGGCAGGAGAACTGCTTGAATCCGGGAGGCAGAGGCTGCAGTGAGCTGAGACTGTGCCATTGCACTTCAGCCTGGTCGAGAAGTGAGACCCTATCTCAAAAAAGAAAAAAAATGTAAATGACTGTAACTACAAAGCTAATAAAGGGAACACGAATTATTTAAAGAATTGATTAATCTGGCCGGGCGCGGTGGCTCAAGCCTGTAATCCCAGCACTTTGGGAGGCCGAGGCGGGTGGATCACGAGGTCAGGAGATCGAGACTATCCTGGCTAACATGGTGAAACCCCGTCTCTACTAAAAATACAAAAAACTAGCCGGGCGTGGTGGCGGGCGCCTGTAGTCTCAGCTACTTGGGAGGCTGAGGCGGGAGAATGGCGTGAACCCGGGAGGCGGAGCTTGCAGTGAGCCAAGATCACGCCACTGCACTCCAGCCTGGGAGACACAGTGAGACTCCGTCTCAAAAAAAAAAAAAAAAAAAAGAATTGATTAATCTAACAGAAGGTAAGAAAAAAGATAAGAAAGGAACAAACAGCGTGTGAGACAACTCCTGGGTGAAAGGGGAATTTAAAATGAAAATTAGAAAACATGATGAAATGGAAGAGTAACGTAATATGACATATCAAAAGGTGTGTAATGCAATAAAAGAGCTCAAAGGAAAATATATAGCCTAAATGTATATATTTTAAAATAATATAGGCTTAATATCCATGATTTAGTCTTCCATATCAGAAGCTAAACCAAACAAACAAATAACAACAACAACAAAACAAAAACAAAGTACAGAAATCAAAGGAATGAGGAATACTTTTACAATAGAGAATACGAATAAATTCAGTTTCAGGAGTAAAATAAAGGGCATCATTAAAAATTTCACAGATACTGAAAAGAAAAGAGGGTATTACAATCAAATTTGTAATAAATTTGACAGATTTAAGGTAAATTAGATGAAATTGATAAATTTCTTGAAAAACAGTTTACCAAAACTGAGAAGATATAGAAATTTATTAAATTTTATAAATTATGTTATCTAGTAGAAATTTTTAAACAATAATTCTATAAAAGTTAAATATGTAAATAAATGTTTCTCAAACAAAAGAAACCTCTAGTCTAAATGAGTTTACTGGTTTATCCAAACATTTGAAAAAAATAGCAACAAACTTATACAAACTCTTCCAGAGAATAAAAATTCAGGTAACACTTCCCATCGCAATATATGTGATCAATGTATGTTTATTATCAAAGCAAATACATGACAAACATAGAAATCACATGTCAATATTTCTTATGAACATAGATGAAATCATCTGAATTATTTGTACAAAATACTAGTAAACTGAACCCAAGGACTTATAAAATTTATAGTATATCATGACCAAGTGAGATTTAATTCAGGAATACACACAGAGTAAAAGTTTTGAAAACCAAGCACTGTGATTTTTACGTTAAAAGATAAAAATAAAAATAAAGGTAAAAGATAAAAATTGCATGATTATATAGATTCTGAAAAAAATGATATAACTCAACAAGCACTTTTACCGAAAGAAACTATAACAAACTAGAGATGAAATTAATATATTTTATTTATACAGGGTATTTTAAAAATCAACAGCAATTTTCATATGAAATAGTAATATAAGTATTATCCTGCCCTGAATTTGCCCACTAGTCAAAGAAGTCTACTATGTCTTTTCACCATTTTACTGAAAGTTGTAGACAGTGCAATTAGGCAAATATTTAATAAATGAATGAAGAAATTAGTAATAAGCCAAAAAGAATAAAAATAAAAGATATAGGGGAATTAGAAAAGGTATAGGAATTAGAAAAGAAGAAACAAATATATCATTTACATAGACATGGATGAGTATACAGAAAATTCGAAAGATCTATACAATCGTTAGGGCTTAGAAGCTATTTAATGTGAGCTTTATATAATAATTAATTCTTATATAATGCTACATCTGTATCATGTATTCTTGTATAAAAGTAGTAAATGATATATAAAATAAAAATAATATAAATGTTTTATTTATTTATGTTCATATAAAATATAGATGCTAGAATATTTAAAACAGAATAGGAAATACCAAGGGCCAAACAGAATCAAAATTTGCAAAATGCTGTCACAGAACATATAAAGTATTACTGAAAAAATATCAAAAGATTCCATTAATAAAGGGATATATGATGTTTCCAAATTGGAAATTTCAAAATCATAAGATTGACTTAAATGATGTGTAGGTTCAACTTAATATTATTGAAAACTCAGCAAATAATCTGTAAAATTAAAAGCTGCTTCTAAAATTTATCTGGAAATGAAGAGTACCTAGAATAGCCAAAATAATCTTTAAAAGCAAAGCCAGTGAACTCATGTTACCAGATATCCAGACTCATTATAAATCTAAAGTAAGCAGCTCACTGTGCTATTAGCACAAGAAAAGACAAATGGATCAACGTAACAGAATAGAGGCCAGAAGGAGACCTGATAGATTACCCGATCTGCAATATAGACACTATTGCCATCCAGTGGGGAAAACGATGGTCTTCACAATAAATGGTGCTGCTCAATTCGATACCCATATTTAAAAAAAAAAATTACCACATCTCACCACGAAACAAAAATTAACTCCACTAGATTGTATATGATAAAAACAAAACAATGCAACTGTAAAAACTATAGAATAGAATGTTTATGACCTTGGAGAAGACTAAAATTGCTTAAGTAAACAGTGAATAGCACTAACTAAAATGTAAAGATGGACAAATTATAACTGTGCATTAAGAGTTTCTGTTTATGAAAAGATGCCATTAAGAGAGTAACATGACAGCCCAAAGAGTGTGAGAGTGCACGCACACACGCACACGCACACGCACACAACTTATATCCTTAATAAAGAGCTACATTTCAAAATAAGAAGAGACAATTTAATTAAAAAAGAAAACTTGGCCAAAGACTTCAGTAGGCAATTTCCGAAGTAGAATATCCAAATAACCAAAAAGTATTTCAAAAAGAACTCATCAACATCAATGATATAACACTACACGTCAACAAGAATGGATAAAATTATTAAAAAGCAGAAACAAAACCAGAAGACACCAAATGTTGATGAAGATGTGCAAAAGAAGAACTCTTATGCTATGCGGTAGAAATATAAATTAGTAAAACTACTTTGGAAAACTCTCAGGTAATATTTACTGAAGTTGGATATAAACATCCACTGTGACTGAGTTGTTCCTTCCTAGGGATATTCCAACAGAAATGTGTGTATCTGTGGACTAAAGTGTTATTACAAAATTTACACCTTTAATTTACAAAATTTATTGCAACACTATTCATAGTGTTGCACCTAAATTGGAAGCTTCTAGAATGCCCATCAGCAATAGGATATATCGGTTGTCGAATATTCACATATTACTATACTATACAGCAAAGAGAATGAACAAACTTCTGTTCTTTGCAATAATGTTGATGAATCTTATTTAAAAAATCGAGAAGAAACTGAACCCAAAAGCTTATATATTGTACACATCTATGTATATCAAGTTCAACATTAAGGCAAAATAAACCATGGTGTTAACAGTCAGAAAGGTAGTTATCTTTAAAGAGAGGTGGAATGACTTGGGGGGGGTGGTGTTAAGCATGATGAGGGCTGATGATGTTTTCATTTTTAGATTTGGGGGTACTTGTGCTTGTTAGTTACATGGGCATTACATGTATAATGCAGAGTGGAGCTAGGCTTCTAGTGTCCTAATTATTTTTTTTTCTTTTTAAGACAAAGTCTCGCTCTGTCACCCAGGCTGGAGTGCAGTGGTGAGATCTCAGCTCACCGCAACCTCCACCTCCCTGGTTCAAGCAATTCCGCTCTCTCAGCCTCCTGAGTAGCTGGGATTACAGGTGCATGCCACCACGCCCAGTTAATTTTTTTGTATTCTTAGTAGAGATGGGGTTTTACCAGATTGGCCAGACTGGTGTCGAACTCCTGACCTCAGGCAATCTGCCCACCTCGGCCTCCCAAAGTGCTGGGATTACAAACATGAGCCACCATGCCTGGTCCCAAGTGTCGTAATTTTTGATTGATTACACAGGTATTTTCCCTTTGTGAAAATTTCCCAAACTGCACAAGAATGATTTTTGCCATTTTCTGTATTTACACTTGACTTAAGTAACTGATTTAGCTTTTCAATTATAGTATAATCAGTGGTATCCCATCACAAGTTTTTGTATTCATATTTAAATTAGTAGTCATTGTTAAATAGTGCAAAATGTATACTATTAAAGTTTAGCATTTAAGAAAGGTGGGCCCAAGCCAGGCGCGGTGGCTCACGCCTGTAATCCCAGCACTTTGGGAGGCTGAGGCTGGCGGATCACAAGGTCAGGAGATCGAGACCACGGTGAAACCCCGTCTCTACTAAAAATACAAAAAATTAGACGGGCGCGGTGGCGGGCGCCTGTAGTCCCAGCTACTCAGGAGCCTGAGGCAGGAGAATGGCTTGAACCCGGGAGGCGGAGCTTGCAGTGAGCCGAGATCGCGCCACTGCACTCCAGCCTGGGCGACAGAGCGAGACTCCGTCTCAAAAAAAAAAAAAAGAAAGGTGGGCCCTGAAAGGTGGGTTTGGATACTGGCTCCTTCAATTATTATATCTGTGATTGCAGGCTAAGTACTTAACCTTCCTGAGCCTCAGTTACTGTAAAATTGAAATACTAATAATTTCTTTCTCATAGGGAAGTTTTAGAACTAAATGAAATGAACTTGCCAAGGGCTTCATATATCATAAGCATTTTGTAAACATTGATTTTTATTAATTACTGAAAAACCACAGACTCTGATCCAGTTTTGTCATTGTATAAGTTGAATGACCTTTATCAAGTTATACCCTGAGCTTTTATAGCCTCTTTAATTCAATAACAGGATGATTTATGAAGTTCACAGAGTATGTGATAATTAAATTTCAGCCACATAAGAAAATGCTTTATAATCTATAAAACTAGAATAATGAAAAGTATTATTTTAAGATATATTTTATTACAAAGATACATAAAATATAAGACAAATTAAGGAGAAACAGTAATATCATCATCTGATTATTCAGAAAACGTTATGCATAACTGTCAATGTTTTCTGATAAAGTCTGTGATATCCAACAGATAAACGTTGGCATAAAATGTCAGAAACATGCACAACAACGAAGATGACAGAAAAGGCTGATATAAAGATTAAAAACATCATTATAGAATACCGAGATAGTGCAATTTGTTACTTGCATTTCATAGCCACTTCAAATGGAGTCCAAGATGAAAGGAAGTAGAGATTTTGTTCTAGAGTTATAGCTGAGATTTTTTTCTTTCATTTTTTGTTTTGATGATATTTAGGTATTAAGATACAATCGACTGTGAAACTAAAATGAATACATATACGCACATGCTAACTGAGAAAGATGAGTTGGTACATGCCGTGATTTTCAATTGTTAGTGTTTTGATAGCACAAAATGCCATAATTGAGGGGAAATTTGGTTTTCTCCTGCTTCATACAAAGCCAGTAGTTCTGTGTACTGATTTATTTTAACCGATGTATACTTGGCAAATGCTAATCTCCAGGGTATATCTAATGCATGGGTATGACAAAAAACTTGACTCAGATCACCTGCTTCTGTTTCTTTTTTTTTCTTCTTTTGTAATGAACTACCAAAGTTTGGAGATATGCACAACGCCCCTATAAGTTATCTCCTCCATAAACATAACGCATTAAATTTCTATTCAAAATCCAATCTTCACTTTCAAAACGAGGTCTGTTATGAACTCCAACATTTAACTGAGATATAGGACGATAGAGTGTACAAATTTTACATTCTATTTTCAATTGTTAAACATTAATTCAATGCGAAAAATTGAGATACTATAATATGCAAACAATGGTAATTCATAGATAGCTAAGAAAAACACAATCGTGTATGTTTTAGAAAGAAAGAAAACAATATAAATAATAAAATAATAGAGTTGAGTAAAAAAATGAGGTGCCTTCTATTATGAAAGAGAAAACCATCAGCATAGCATGGCATCTGATTGACAAATGAGATAAAGATATCTGTAAACCCTTTGTAGGATTCAAATTCAAATTATTTGGATACAACTAAATATAAAGATTAAATGCATTTTGGAAAATTTAACTTGTTTTTGATATTTTGGCCTTAAAACCTAAATGTTCCTTTCTCTCCAAAAATTAATTAGAAGAGATTTTCATTATAAATGTTATAATTACTTGTTAAAAATTAAAACGTTAGGCCAAGTGTGGTGGCTCACGCCTGTAATCCCAGCACTTTGGGAGGCCAAAGTGGGCAGATTATGTGAGCTCAGGAGTTTTAAACCAGCCTGAGTAACATGGTGAAATCCCGACTCTACCAAAAACACAAAAAAATTAGCTCACCATGGTGGTGCACACCTGTAGTCCCAGCTATTTGAGAGGCTGAGATGGGAGGATTGCTTGAGCCTGGAAGGCAGAGGTTGTAGTGAGTGGAGATTGTGCCATTGCACTCCAATCTGGGTGACAGAGCAAGACCCCATCTCAAAAAATATTGAAATATTATAGAAACCTATGATTTTAAATTATTTATCTTTAGTGCTATCCTAAAGGAATAACTAGTGTTAATGGCAAAAAAAAATCTCAAAATGTGTATATGCACGTGTGTGTGTGTGTGAAATAGAGTTCATATTAATATACCACTTAAAATCTCACATATATGATTCATAATATAAATTGAATTTTAATTATAAGAATGTAGATCTCTATATCACTATTTTACCTGCACAACATTCTAGTTTAAAAATAAGAATTTATAGAATCCCTCATTGATAACCATATATATTTCAGTAATATATAGTATATGTTTATTTGGCTGTTATGATTCCTATAGTCATTTAAAATGTCAGGTATAAAAATAAATAAATCAGTGGTGAAAATTAGTGTGTTCTAATGTATAAGTTAGGAGACATGAAGGAGGTATTTCTCTTCTTTGGGCCTCAGATTTGTGATTTATTTAATAGTTACATATGCTAAAACTGGAAGACATGATTTAAGGGCCCTCCTTTTGGGGCAATCTATGAATTTAATGGTCACATTATTCTTTTAATAAATATATGCTTCAAATTATTTGTAATAGTCCTTTAATCGCAGCCCATTTTGCACATAAGTAATTTGATGATATATAAGAATATATACATTCATTGTTAAATATATGTAAGAGATTAAAAAGCATAAATAGAAAATATAAAAATTAGAATGGAAGGTGAAGCCTCAGGGAAATCATATTTCAAGAATTCATGTCAGACTATACTTCACTGAGATGTAAATGTGGCTCTTAGTTGTTTGGAAGTCAGAACAACAAAGAAAACAAGAGTCAGCACAGAATACTTTGAGAAAATTATAGTATCTTGAGAATATTTCAAAGTAACGAAAGAGAAACACAAATATTCAAAGATACACATATATAAGCACATACACACATACACACACAAACTACAAAATTGAAAAATGTAACTAAAGATTTAGTTCTCCTTCCTAGTTCCCAATTCTAATCTGTGTGGTTTATTCATCTAACCATAAACAGTATAACTGTGATTGGAGTACATAAGTTCAGCACAAACCACTTTAGAAATTACCTTCCATAAAGGAAAGTTTTGGACAGGCTAAAGGTAAATGTTGGAGTTCCTGTAGTCCATGAGCATAGATATGGGAGTGGGATTTAAAATTAACACAGTTTATTTCAATTTCCTTTGGTTATTGTGGCTGTTTGGAATCTGAGATGACCCCAGTGAGCTGGAACCTTGCACCAGCTGCTCTGGGTGGCTAGTAGAAGCATGCCATTCACCTGAGTAGTGACTGAAGGAACTGAGCCAGGAAACGCTGGGGTTATGCTTCCTGCTAAAATGGGAGACCACTGGTGAAAACAGATCTGAAAAGTGGTTTCTCAAAGAGATGTGGTTGGCATTGGGGCTGAGATGGTGACTGTGGTAGCAATGGTTTCAGAAGAGGCAATTTGGAAATAATATAACTATTTTTTTAATCCTAAAGTTATAAAAAATAATGGAAAGATCAGTCCCATCCCAATACTCAGAAAGATGATTGGCTACATTAGTTGTAGCTGGCATCTGACACAAAGAATTCACAAAAAGAAGGGGGAAAACCAGCAACAACAAAAACTTAAAAACATATTTTTCATGGAACATCAATTACTACAATTTTATCTTACTGGCAAGCTAGATAGCTGTTTATGGCTTCAGTTCAGACATCCACAGACAATATAACAATATTAATAATGATGAACAGACAAATCAAAAACAAGTAAAAACACAAAACAAATAAACCATGTGTATTTTCCAGACGCACAGCATCTCCTTTTGTGCACATGGGCTGGGATGCTCAACTAATAACAAGATTTTCATCCTGATAACTGCAAATATTTTTTAAAATATGTTCCAACAGCATACAAGGGGGAATAAATTATTAAAAATATATTAGATTTCTTTATTTCATAACCCTTCTAAGTCACTTAAAAAACAGAAAGGCATGTAAAAAAGAAAAAAAAAAATAACATAAACCTGAATGTAGAACTCAAGAAAGGAAAATATAATCATTAAAATATCTGCACGGAATAAAAATACATTTTAGCCACATCTCTTTTGTTCCCTCCATAAAATATCAAGAAAACTTGGTTTTATTGAATTGACAGACAATATACAGTAGGTTATCATCTTAGAGATGAAAGAGAAACCTGGATGAGAGGTAAACAGGAATAAAAAGGGACTGAAGAACTGATTTACTATATCTGTAAATATTTACAGGTGACACAAATTCTGCACATAATTGACTTGAGAATACGGAAAACACGTTTAAGGAAGTATCTCAGAGTGAAAATAATTAGGGATAAAAATAAAAGGAAATTATTATCATCAGTTTTTTCACTCATTCAGAAAAACTGAATGATTGCAAGGGTAAGTAGTAGCTGGTCAATATTTATACAGAATATTGTTCTTTGACTACAGAAAAGCTTAAATCTACAGCCTGAATGATCATAATATATTAGGACGAACTACTGAAACAGGACTGTCAGGTGTATCAAGTAATATTCATTACTTAATGAAAATTACAAATTCAAGGTAGAAGAGTTAATCTAACAATTGTGTGGAAAATATTAGATATAAAAAAATTAAAAATCTTACTTCAGACTTTTTATCTGCACTACTAGATGCCAGAATATAATGGAGTAACGTTTTTTATTATTGTGGTGCAAAAGTTACGAACTCCAACTTCTCTTCACAAATTTTGATTCGTATGTAATAACAATACCAAGATATGTCTAATCTCTTCAATCACGTAGAAAATCTGATTATTATATGCTTTCCAGAAGATAAAAACTAAGACAACAACAATAATTGGAGATTTAATCTAGCTAATTGATGGATAAACCAAATTCAAGACCCAAAGAAGTGTAGTGATCTTTATATGAAAAAATGATGATACAGAATGAAATCATTAAAAGAAATAATAATTATTTAATTATATCATTGAATATATTATGAAAAAGCTAAAAATATAAGTTTTAAAGTATTATTATTGCAGGACTTTACCTTAGTTCAGCTAAAGACTGGGTTCTTGTCCCACGGCCACGAAAATTCAGGTTCTCAGACAATTCGAATGGTAAGACAGTGTTTTACTGGGTGAAAAGGAAGAAAAGGGGAAACAGAGTCTCTCCACAAGGCCAGAGTTCCTCTTGGTGCACGTCCAGCCTCGCCCTTTGAATCCCAGGTTCCGCACAGGAAGAGGGGTGGCCAAGCTCCTCCCCCCTGCAAATGGCGGGAAGGCTCCACTGCGGCGCACAGGCTGGCTAAAGTTTTGTCAGAGACCCCCTCCCACCTGTCTGTCTCAGTACTCTTAAAAACTTTTATTGGCCAGGTGCGGTGGCTCAAGCCTGTAATCCCAGCACTTTGGGAGATCAAGACGGGCGGATCACGAGGTCAGGAGATCGAGACCATCCCGGCTAACACGGTGAAACCCCGTCTCTACTAAAAAATACAAAAACCTTGCCAGGCGAGGTGGCGGGCGCCTGTAGTCCCAGCTACTGGGGAGGCTGAGGCAGGAGAATGGCGTGAACCCGGGAGGCGGAGCTCGCTGTGCGCTGAGATCCGGCCACTGGACTCCAGCCTGGGCGACAAAGCCAGACTCTGTCTCATCAAAAAAAAAAAAAAAAAAAACACTTTTATTTTAGGGTCAGGGGTACATAGGCAGTTTTGTTATATATGTCAATTGCATGTTACAATCCAAAGATGGAGGTGGTCTGTGGGTGGCTTTTGTAGTTCATTTTTTGGGGCCATGTCTTCTTAATTATATCCAATGTGAAATGATAGCCTCTAAACACCATTCAGGCAAGTTAGCATCAAGAAATTGAGATGGGCCGGGCGCGGTGGCTCAAGCCTGCAATCCCAGCACTTTGGGAGGCCGAGACGGGCGGATCACGAGGTCAGAAGATCGAGACCATCCTGGCTAACACGGTGAAACCCCGTCTCTACTAAAAAATACAAAAAACTAGCCGGGCGAGGTGGCGGGTGCCTGTAGTCCCAGCTACTCGGGAGGCTGAGGCAGGAGAATGGCATAAACCCGGGAGGCGGAGCTTGCAGTGAGCTGAGATCCGGCCACTGCACTCCAGCCTGGACCACAAAGCGAGACTCCGTCTCAAAAAAAAAAAAAAAAAAAGAAAAAGAAATTGAGATGATAATCTTAAATCTAAATTGCTAGGAATTGTGTATCTGATTATAACTTTTTAACAGGGTATTTTTATAGCTAAAAGCAGAAAAGACATAAAAGGTTACTCTAAGTCAATGGAAGACATGAAATTAAGCCAAGTGGTAGGACTTATGAGCAATTCTGCCTCAAATATAGGGCATATCTCAGTTTTTATGGACAAGAGAAATTTTAAAGTTTTTCTACTTTTGTTACCCAAGTGTCTCCATTCTATTCACTAAAAAATGTTTTATGATAGAAATAAAATGTAACCTAACATCTAACAATAGGATAATTATTTTAACCTAATTTTATTGCATGTCTCGTCTCTCACAGAAATATCAACAGGGCCCACATGATGGCCTTTGGGTCTCTCACGTGGTGTGTGTGTGTGTGTGTATATGTGTTTGTGTGTGTGTGTCTGGATGGAAGGAGTTGGGGAGGGAGAAGTGTTGTAAAAGGAAAGTGAAGAAATTGGGTAAAGTTCCTCATCTTCACTCACCCAAAACTTGGATTTAGCAAATAGAAGAAGAGAGTGAAGCAGGCAAGTGTATAGATAATTTTGGATAGAATTTAAGAATGACATTGGGAGAAATGAGAAACCAATTTAGGAATATAGACGGGGCTGGAGTTTTAAGAGCTTTAGATATCGGCCACTGAGCTTACACTTTTATCAATTTTAGGTCAGTGTTTCTTAACAATATCCTCCTCTTCCAACCCTGACAACATATCTGCTATATAATGTCCTATATTTGAACCCCTTCTATGGACATTAATTAAATATTTTTAAAATAAGATAAAATAACATAGAAAAGGGGTCTATAAGGTCCCCTTTTTCCTCTCTAACTCATCTTGACATGTTAGGTAATAATCAAGTTGAAAATGGCGCTGTACTCAATGTAAAATAATAGTAAACAATCCCATTATTACAAATCATCCTACTCAGGAAAAACAAAATGCTGGCTGTGTTATTTGTAATAAAATGGATAAGTGTGTGGTAAAAATGGTGTTTTCTGGCTTTTCAGTTGCTTATTTACTCACACTGAAAAATAGAAACATCAGAAAGCAAAGGCCATGATATGGCTTTTTAGACAAGAGTTAAGAAGCTCATTCTTCTTGGTTTGCCTGAGATAGTTCTGGTTGATGTCAATTTTCTTGTTGTAATTAATAATAGTCCTCCCTTAAACTCTCAAAATGTCCCAGATTAGGCTTGGTGTGGTGGCTTATGCCTGTAATCCCAGTACTTTGGGAGGCCGATGTGGGATGAACACTTGAGCCCAGGAATTTGAAACCAGCTTGGAAACATAGTGAGACCCTATATCTTTAAAGATAAGTTCCAGATTATAAATTATGTTATCACCTGAGCAAAAAATGATCTTAGTAATTTTTTCAAAATATTTCAACACAGAATGAAATGTGATGTCAAAATTTTATGTATACGGCTATTTAGATACATTTTAAAGCCTCAAATAAGTCTATTAAATATACAAAGACATATACAGAAATCTAATTTAGAAGAAATTTTCAGTTTAAAGTTACTTTCCTCATTTAACTATTTGTCTTTGGAATGAGCACCTTTAATTATTTCACATGTGATTTAATCTGCACATCTTTCTTATGTTTGCTATGAAGCATGTTCCCCTGTATTTATTGGCTGTGTCAAGATTAACATACTCTAGTTAGAAGCTAGAATGTGGCAAGGAACAATATGCAGTATCCAGAAAACCGGGCTCTGGCATTTAACTGAGTTGTGCTTCTGTCCTATGGGGACTTCTACATTTAGACCAAGAGAATTAATATACAGTGAAACTGCATCCTGGAAGGCATATGGATATCTCAATTCTGTGACTTCTTTCTTCCTACCAGTGATCTAGGGGCTGTACTTAGCGGGTTCTCATGATATCATGGTAGAGAACCGATGCTTTTAAATTACTTGCTCCGGGACACCACTATATTCAAAATGAAATTGCATATTTGTGCAACCTTTCTAAAGGAGAATTTTCCATATATTGAATACAATTTACAAGTGAGAACATTACCATTACTACAAACAACAATGACACCACCAGTAATAATAACAGCCTGTGTCTAGTAACTCTATATCCAGAATTTCATCTGAAGGAAAGAAGTAGAATAGCACACTAACAGTTTCCTGTGTGAACATAAATCACACTAAATATTTTTCAAAATAAATAAAATGAAAGAGAAAAAGAAAAAGGAATGGATAGATATGAAGAGAAATAACTTGATGTCAAAATAGAAAAGTTATTGAATAATTTATGTTAAGTCATGAAATATCATGTTTATAAACAGTGTATTTTATAGAAAAATAGTCATGGCATAAATATCTGTGCCCATGCAAAGTTAATATGGAAAAAGAAATTCACATTTTCTATATACTGAGAGTTCTGATGGTAAAATTGTGGGCATTATTTATTTTCCATATGCTTCTTAAGAACTTTCAAATTTTCTGTAATAAGCATTAGCTGCATAGTCAGAAATTTAAAATATTATTTACAACATAAGTATTTTTTATAATAAAACTGTATAAAGAAGTGGCATTTTATTGTCCCAGATATTTATTGTAAACCAACCTGCCATTTACAACTTAAATGTAGGGAAAATATTCCATCCCGTTGAGTTCAGCATGATTGAGTTCACCTGTGTGATATAAAATGCATTTTCTATTAGTTTGTGTGGCCATAAAGTCAATAAAAGGAACAGCAGTCTTCCCCATAGAATGCTCACCTACTGTAGTTTTCAGCTTATTATATAGCAAAGAGGAACAAAATACTCATAGTAACAATGTATTTTTAATAGGTTCTCAAGCTGTCCCTTTTACAAAGAGTGGTGGCTGAATACAGATGTGGCCGCTGTGAAGTTTTATATAGGTGGATGGGCTGAACAAAAACCAGGTAGGGGAACATTTATCTAACACAAACGCGTGGGCTCTTCAGGCATACAGCCTACTGATTTTCCAGTGGGTTACTAGTTCTGTTTTCCCTGAATGTGGCCCAAATGTTATGGGCAAAATGCTTTTTGAAAAGCAACACAAAGATTATCAAATATAAATGTTAGAAATAAAAAAGGATATGCAAGAGAATTGATTAATTCACAAAAAATTCATTGCAAAGACAAAGGGTAAACATCACCATAGATTCAGAAGAGGTAGGTGCTCATCAATTTAAATTCAGCATTTTATATGTGTGATTAAGTTTAAAATTAGATATAATAACCTACAATTACATTTGGAAAGTGTGTTTCCTCCTCCTAGTGGCTGGATATGAGATTTTAAAAATTTCCTTTGTCCTACTCAAATCCTACAATTTCAGAGCTCATTACAATATTCTCTTTTACTTGAAGATGGTATAGAATTCCTCAAGCCAATTAAATGGTGTCTAGGTGAAGCCAAGGTTGTCACCTAATGCAAACTCTATCTATAGAGATTGGGCAGTTAAAATTGAGGGAGGAAGACTTAATGTTTGCTGTCTCCAATTCCTACCAATGTTTTACTTAGGATAAGTGCCAAAAAAAATATTTCTGTGCTATAAAAAAAAAATGCAGTGGTATTAGAGGCTATTTCATGGTAACTTAATCTTTGAATGCATGGAGACAATAGGGGGTGGTGAGGATTATGGCAAATTAGAGAGGATTCCTATCAAAGAGAAGGTCGGGAGAATACTACTCAGTCCAGTGTTGTGAGAGCTCCAGATATTTTAGGAAATCCTCAAATCCAAGTCACCATTGAGAATAAGGAAATTTTACTTTACTATATAATATAAGGTGGATTTTGACACTGTAAAACAAAATATACTATGATGTGTGGAACATTTATTTACCTTCCCTGACCTTGACACTTGAATATGAAACTTACATGTGGATGGTTCAGAGACAGTACATGTCATGGTTAAAAGCATGAACTCTGGAGGCCACGTGTCCCTAATAGAAGGTGAACTTTGCCAGCTACAGGTAGTTTAAACTTAGGGAAAATGATTGCAGTCACTTCATATTATTGTGGGGATTCAATGAGCTAACATAAACACACTCCTTAAAAGAACACATAGTAAGTATTAGGAATTATTTAATTACAGACTAATTGGATAAAAAGGAACCTGTTAGATGTTTTCTTCCGATGGGCAAGGAAAGACATTATTTATTTCTTTATCTCTAGATTATAAGAAAAATACGAGCTCAGAAAAGTTTTGTTGATTGTGGAATTATGGGGGAAAAACAGCAATATAGAGTTGGAAAGACTTGAGCTTCAAACACTGCTAGAGTACCTAACAATTGTGTGACCTTGGACATCACACTGTGAAAATTGGGAATAGTGATACCCAACTTTAAATGAGTAGTAATGAAGATTAGAGTTAAAATATGTGTGGTAGTATGGCCTTTACCCTTCGGTACTACCCCTGTGATTATGTGACTTTACTTGGCAAAGGAATTTTGCATGTGCAATTAAGTTGATTTTAATATGGGAAGATTATGGGGCTGAGGGTAGACTAATCGATTCACACAAGCTCTTTAAAAGCAGTGTTTTCTCCTGCTAGTGGCAGGAGTAGGCTGGGATTTGAAGCATGAGAAAGACTTGATATCCTGTTGCTGGCTGTGAAGATAGAGGGGGGTTTGGAAGAAGGAATTCAGGAGGCTTCTAAAAGGAGAGAACAGCCTTCAGCTATAAACCAGTAAGGGAATGGGTACCACATATCTACATCTACGTAGAAGGAACTGGATTTTGCCAACAACTTGAATGAAACTGAAAACGTTTTCTTCCCTAGAGTCTCTGGGTATAAGAGTCTAGCAGGACGGAAACCTTGATTTCAGCCTTGTGAGAACTCCAAACAAAGAATCCAGTTGAGCCTGCCTGGACTTGTGAACTCTGCCCAGTTTCTGAACTGTGAGCTGCTATATGGGTGTTCTTGAAGCCACTAAGTTTATAGTAATATTTTACACAGCAGTAGAAAGCTAATATACCATGTAAATTGTGTGACACTTAGTAGCTACATATTAAATGCTAGCTGTTATTGCAATTAAATATTTGTTCAGTGAATCAAGATTAAGCATTTGGTGTTAAAATTCTTCCAACAGACAAAATTACCCTAGATATAGTCTCCTATTTATTTTCTCCTCTTAACCTTCTGAATGCTGAGATTAAAAATAGATTACAGAGACAAGAACAGGAAGACACTGGAAGGGATGTGGAGAAACAAAAGTAAATCAACTATTCCTAGGATAATTAAATCACTCAAGGTATCCCTTTCCTAGAAATCTTTAGTGGCAGAATTAATTGATACTTTTTTGAGATTGTTTTTAACATATCTATTTTTTCCGGACTTGGTTGGAAAAAATATCTTCTATTTTCAGAATTTTATGTTTCATTGCTCTATTGGAATAGTTTATGCCTTCTTAGAATTGGAGTTGATTCAGGATAGGCATAGATGTGAAGAGTCTGAGACATCCTGTGTGGATTTGCCACTCTGTACCTCCCATGCCTAATACATAGTAGGCACTCAGTAAATATTTACGAAAAGAATGCATCCTGGGGCTAATTTCAGGGTCATGATTTTGGCAACCTTTTTAAGGCCACTTAGTTTAGTGTTTGGCAACAGAAGGTCCTCAATAACCTTAATCAAATTAATGAATAAATTGATGACATTTTTCTGTCACCTCTTAAAATCATGGTATTCTCTCCTTTATCTACACACTACTCTTCCTTGCCCTCTACTCCATAATTTTCCAAATTACGTCTCTCTAATTTTCCCAAAGTAGCTGAGAGCATTGCTTAAAATTGCTCCCTGTGGTCATACTTTCAGAATTAATATCTCTTTTCTTTTAAAAATGTCTTATGTGTTTTCATAATACAGAAAATCATTTAAACGTATCGTTATTGTCATCAGAACTTCTTCTAAGAGTGTGATACTAAGGCAGAATGTGTGAAAGGCTGGTGTAAAATCGCCCAAAGCTGTATCTTTTAAAATTAATTTTAAATGAAGTATTAATAATTTTGGTAAAGTATATCACTATAATTATTAAAGCACATATGTTTTATTTTATTAACTTTTATTTTAAGTTCAGAGGTATAAGTGCAGGTTTGTTATACAGGTAAACTTGTGTCATGGGGGATTGTTGTACAGATTATTTCATCACCCGGGTATTAAGCCTACTACCCATTAATTATTTTTCCTGATCCTCTCCCTCCTCTCACCCTCCACCCCACAACAGACCCCTGCATTCATTGTTCCCCTCTTTGTGTCCATGTGTTCTTATCATTTAGCCCCCACTTATAAATAAGAACATATGGTATTTGGTTTTCTGTTCCTGCATTAGTTTGCTAAGAGTAGTGGCTTCCAGCTTCACCCATGTGCCTGCACAGGACATGATCTCGTTCTTTTTATGGCTGCGTAGTATTTAATGGTGCATGTGTACCACGTTTCCTTTTTTCAGTTTGCCATTGAAGGGCATTTAATTTGATTACATGTTTTTGCTATTGTGAATAGTGCTGCAATAAACATATGCATGCCTGCATGTGTCTTGATACTAGAATGATGTACATTTTTTTTAGTATATTCTCTTTAATGGGATTTCTGGGTCAAATGGTATTTCTGTTTTTATGTCTTTGAGGAATCACCACACTGTCTTCTACAATGGTTGAACGAATTTACACTCCCACCAACAGTGTATGTGTTCCTTTTTCTCTGCAACCTTGCCAGCATCTGTTATTTTTTTTGAATAGCCATTCTGACTGCTGTGAGATGGTATCTCATTGTGGTTTTGATTTGCATTTCTTTAATAATCAGTGATGTTAAGCCTTTTTTTGCGTGATTGTTGGCTACATGTAGGTCTTCTTTTGAAAATTGTCTGTTTATGTCCTTTGCCCACTTTTTTAATGGGGTTGTTCATTTTTTGTTTGTGAATTTGTTAAGTTCCTTATAGATGCTGGATATTGGACCTTTGTCAGATGCATAGTTTGCAAAACTTTTATCTCATTCTGTAGGTTGTCTGTTCACTCTGTTGATAGATTCCTTTGCTGTGCAGAAGCCCTTTTGTTTAATTAGATTCCATTTGACAATTTCTGCATCTGTTGCTTTTGGTGGCTTCCTCTTCCTTTGCTTGTTCCTATGCGTAGAATGGTATTGCCTAGGTTGCCTTCTGGGGTTTTTATGGTTCGGGGTTTTACATTTAAGTCTTTAATCCATTTTGAGTTGATTTTTTATATGGCGTAAGGAAGGGGTCCAGTTTTAATCTTCTGCGTATGGTTAGCCAGTTATCCTAGCACCATTTATTGAATAGAGAATCCTTTCCCCATTGCTTGGTTTTGTCAGGTTTGTTAACATCAGATAGTTGTAGATATGCAGCTTTACTACTGAGTCCTCTATTATTTTATGTTGGTCTATGTATCCGTTTTCATACCAATAGCAAGCTGTTTTGGTTACTGTAGCCCTGTAGTATCATTTGAAGTCAAGCAGTGTTATGCCTCCAGCTTTGTTCTTTTTGCTTAAGATTGCCTTAATTATTCGAGCTCTTTTTTTGTTTCATATGAATTTTAAAACAGTTTTTTTTCTAGTTCTGGGAAGAATGTAAATGGTAGTTTGATAGGAATAGCATTGAATCTATTCAATATGTTTTGGGCAGTGTGGCCATTTTAGCAATATTAATTCTTCCTGTCCATGAGCATGAAATATTTTTCCATTTGTTTGTGTCATCTCTGATTTCTTTGAAGTATTTTCAGCTCCATTTGTAGAGATCTTTCGCCTCCCTGGTTCACTGTATTCCTAGGTGTTTTATTTTTGTATGTGGCAATTCTGAATGGGATTGCATTCTTGATTTCGTTCTTAAATTAACTATTGTTGGTGTATAGGAATACCAGTGATTTTTGTACATTGATTTTTGTATCTTGAGACATTGCTAAAGTTGTTTATCAGCTTAAAGAACTTTTGAGCTGAGAATAGGGGATTTTCTAGATAGAGGATCATGTCATCTGCAAGCAGGGAGAGGTTGACTTCCTCTCTTCCTATTTTAATGCCCTTTATTTCTTTCTCTTGCCTGATTGCCCTGGCCAGGACTTCCAATACTATGTTAAGTATGAGTGATGAGAGAGCATATCCATGTATTTTGCTGGTTTTCAAGAAGAATGCTTCCAGATTTCACCCATTTAGTGTGATGTTGGCTTTGGATTTGTCATAGGTGGCAGTTATAATTTTGAGGTATGTTCCTTCAATGCTTAGTTTCTTGAGAGTTTTTGTTTTAACATGAAGTGGTATTCAACTTTATCAAAAACCTTTTCTGCATCTATTGAGATGATCATGTGGTTTTGTCTTTAGTTCTGTTTATGTGATGAATAATTGATTGATTTTTGATTGGCATATGTTGAACCAACCTTGCATCCCAGGGATAAAACCTACTTGATCATGGGGGATAAGTTTTTAATGTGCCACTGGTTTCTGTATGCCAGTATTTTGTTGAGGATTTTTGCATCAGTGTTCATCAAGGACATTGTCCTGATGTTTTTTGTTGCTGCTGTGGCTCTGCCAGGTTTTAGTATCAGGATGATAGATTGAGTTGGGGAGGAGTTACTTCTTCTCAATTTTCTGGAATAGTTTCAGCAGAAATGGTACCAGCTCATCTTTGTACATCTGGTGGAATTCAGCTGTGAATACATCTGGTCCTTTTTTGGTTGGTAGACTATTTATTACAAACTCAATTTCAGATCTCATTATTTGTCTGTTCAAGGATTCAATTTCTTCCTAGTTCAGTCTTGGGAAGGTATATATGTCCAGACATGTTTTAATTACTTCTAGATTTTCTAGTATATGTGTATAGGGTGTTCATAATATTGTCTAATGGTTGGTTGTTTTTCTGTGAAGTCAGTAGTAATATTCCCATTGTTATTTCTGATTGTGTTTGTTGAATCTTCTCTCTTTTCTTCTTTATTAGTCTCGCTAGCGGTCTATCTTATTACTTTTTTGAAAAAGCCAACTCTGGACTTGTTAAACTTTTAAATGGTTTCTTGTGCCTCATTCTCCTTCAGTTCACCTCTGATTTAGGTTGTTTACTGTCTTCTGTTAGCTACTCGTTTGCTCTTGGTTGTCTAGTTCTTTTAGTTGTGATGTTAGGTTGTTAACTTGACAGCTTTCTAACTTTTTGAGATGGGCATTTAGTGCTATAAATTTCCCTCTTAACTCTGCATTAGTTGTGTCCTGGAGATTCTCATATGTTTTACCTTTGCTCCCGTTAGTTTCAAAGGATTTCTTGACTTCTGCCTTAATTTCATTATTTACCCAAAAGTCATTCAGGAACAGGTTATTCAATTTTCATGTAATTGTGTGGTTTTGAGTCAATTTCTTAGTTTTGATTTCTAATTTTGTTGTGCTATGATCTGAGAGATTGTTATGATTTCAGTTCTTTTGCATTTGCTAATTATGTTATTGAGTTTATAGTATTGCCATATGGTGATGAGAAGAATGTATATTCTGCTGTTTTTGGGTGGTAAGTTCTGTGGCTTTCTATCAGGTCCATTTGATTCAGTGCTGAATTTAGGTCCTGAATATCTTTGTTAATTTTCTGTCTCAATGAACTGTCTAATATTGTCAATCGGGTTGTTAAAGTCTTCCACCGCTATTGTGTGGGAGTTTAAGTCTCTTAGTAGGTCTCCAAGAACTTGGATTATGAATCTGGGTGCTCCTGTGTTGGGTGCATATGTATTTAAAATAGTTAGATCTTCTTGTTGAATTGAATGCTTTACCATTATGTAATGCCCTTGTTCATCTTTTTTGATCATTGTTGGTTTAAAGTCTGTTTTGTCTGAAAGTTGGATTAGAATCCCTGCTTTTTCTGTTTTCCATTTGCTTGGTAGATTTTTCTCCCTCCCTTTATTTTGAGTCTATGTGTGTCACTGCATGTGAGATGCATATCTTAAAGACAGCACACCCTTGGGTCTTGCTTCTTTATCCAGCTTGCCATTCTGTGTCTCTTAACTGGGCCATTAACCCCATTTACAAGGTTAGTAGAGTTACGTGTAGATTTGATCCTGTCATCATGATGCTAGCTGGTTATTTTGAAGACTTATGTGGTTGCTTCATAGTGTCACTGGTCTGTGTGACTGCGTGTTTTGCTAGTGGCTGGAAATGATCTTTCCTTTCCATATTTAGCACTTCATCAGAAGCTCTTGTAAGACAGGTCTGGTTGTAACACATTCCCTCAGCATTTGTTTGTCTGAAAAGGATCTTATTTCTCTTTTGCTTATGAAGCTTAGTTTTACCAGATATGAAATTCTGGGTTAGAATTTCTTTCCTTAAAGAATGTTGAATATTGGTCCCCAGTCTCTTCTGGCTTGTAGGTTTCTTCTGAGAGTTCCACTGTTAGTCTGATGGGTTTCTCTTTGTGGGTGACCTTACTTTTCTCTCTAGCTGCCTTAACACTTTCTTCTTTCGTCTGCTTGGAAAATCTGATGATTATGTGTCTTGGTGATGATCTTCTTGTGAAGTATCTTACTGGGGTTCTCTGCATTTCCTGAATTTAAATGTTGGCTTCTCCACCAAGCTTGGGGAAGTTCTCATGGATGATATCCTGAAATATGTTTTCCAAGTTGGTTCCATTCTCCCTATTTCTTTCACGGACACCAATGAGTGGTAGATTTGGTCTCTTTAAATAATCCCATATTTCTCAGAGGTTTTGTTCATTCCTTTTTATTGTTTTTTTTCTCTATTATGTCTGTCTTATTTCAGAAAGCCATCTTCAAGCTCTGAGAATCTCTCCTCCACTTAGTCTATTCTGCTACTTATATTTGTGATTATTGCCTTATGAAATTCTTGTAGTATGTTTTTCAGCTCTGTCAGGATGGTTACATTCTTTACCATAGTTGCTATTTTGTCTATCAGCTCCTGTATTATTTTATCATGATTTTTAGCTTCCTTGGATTGAGTTTCAACATACTCCTGTAGCTCAATAATCTTCATTCCTATCCATATTCTGAATTACATTTCTGTCATTACAGCCCTCTCAACGCAGTTCAGAACCCTTGCTGGAGAGGTGATGTGGTCATTTGGGGGAAAAAGGAACTATAGCTTTTTGAGTTGTCAGCTTGTCTGAATCTTGCGCTTTCTCATCTTTGTGGGCTTATTTACTTCAATTGTTGAGGTTGCTGACCTTTGGATTGTTTTTTCTTTTATCCTCTTTGATTATCTTGAGGGTTTGATTGTGGTATAAGGTGGATTCAGCCAACTGGCTTCATTTATGGAAGATTTTAGGGGGCCAATACTCAGCTTCTGACTCCTAGACTGCATGCTCTAACTCTAGGGGATTTATGTCGGGCCCTACTTTGTTCTCTGACTCCTTGAGTTTAGGACTCCATTGCACTGGGGGAGCCAAGGTGCTCCTGGACCACTGATCACCACACTTCAATGGGTGGTGTCATTCAAAGTGCTTAGTAATGTGGTGACAGCAGGATCTGTCTTCATAGCGAGAGCTGCGGCAGAGTGTTAACGGGTGCTGGGGTCCCTGCCTCCCTGTGGGCATTCATCACAGTGCCAGAGGCAACACAGCTGGGGAAATGTGGAGGGCCCCTGCTGGTGACTGTATGCATGGTCACACTGTAGGTGTTGTTGACTCTGGGGCAGGACACTGATGGGCACAGGTCTGGGTGCCTTCTCTGTGCCCCACATGTAGGAGTGGTCACTCAGGGAGGGGAATATGTTCTCTGCACAGTGTTCGTTCAAAGGTGAGGCACTTGTAGGGGTGCGGCTGGCTGACTCTGTGCCCACCAAGGCTCTGTCTGCAATGGTGTTTGGCCAGCAGTAGCATGGAGTGGACTGTACTACCACACACACACACTGGAAGGGCAAGAAAAGAAAAACCCACTCACCCAGACATGTGCTAGCAAAGCTATGTGGGGAGTTGCTGTGGTTCTAGGGGAAGCTGCAGTATGGGAAGGGAGTGTGTGGGCTGGTGCGTGGCCATAGGGGCCACCAGACCAAGGGGTGCTCAGGTCAAACTGGCTTTGTCTGATGGGCAAGACCACCCTGCACTGTTCAGGTCTGATCATTCCCCTAGGTCTAAAGTCTCCTAGGCCGGGCGCGGTGGCTCAAGCCTGTAATCCCAGCACTTTGGGAGGCCGAGACGGGTGGATCACGAGGTCAGGAGATCGAGACCATCCTGGGTAACACAGTGAAACCCCGTCTCTACTAAAAATACAAAAACTTAGCCGGGCGAGGTGGCAGGCGCCTGTAGTCCCAGCTACTCGGGAGGCTGAGGCAGGAGAATGGCGTGAACCCGGGAGGTGGAGCTTGCAGTGAGCTGAGATCCGGCCACTGCACTCCAGCCTGGGTGACAGAGCGAGACTCCGTCTCAAAAAAAAAAAAAAAAAAAAAAAAAAAAAAAAAAATAAAGTCTCCTATGGGACAGGAGCAAGCTAATCCTAGGGAAATGAGCTCCTCTGGCCGTGCCCCACTACAGACACTCCTGCACACCAAATCCTCTGGGCCACACACCAGCTGGCCTGCTGTCCCTACCACTTCTCTAAGCAGCTTTTCCTGTCTACTGAAGTGACTGCAGTAGTGGAGGGGTCTCCACCTGCCAGGGTTCCACAGGCCCATGGCAAGAGTGGGTTGCTCATTGCCAGTTCAACTCTCCTGTTCCTCCAGAGCCACTGGGGGTCAGGAAAGAGTTCTAGTGCGTGGTAGCCCCATGCAGCGTTCCCAGCTTCCTTCTCCTTCAGCCCAGCTTCCTTCCGTCCAGTCTCGGTGCCTTCCCTCTGAAGCTCTGTTAGAGGCATGCCAGTCGTCTGGGTCCCTAAGTGGGAGCTATTCCACCTGGCTGCATCTAATTGGCCATCTTGCTCTAATATGTAAAATGTATTTCAACTGCATATGTTTCAGGATATTCAGATTCAGAGGAAATAAATATATAAGAAAAACCATATAGACACAGAACTAACATTGCATATGTATGGCCAACATGAAATTATATGCTGAACAATGAATTAAAATCTGATGTGTGCTCTCTTAAAAATGCCATAATTTAAATGTGTCCCCCAATGTTTATGCATTGGAGACTTAATCCCCAATGCAACTGTGTTAAGAAGCAAGGCTTTTAAGAGGTGATTAACTCATGAGGGCTCGGCCCTCATGTGTGGATTCATGCTGTTATCAAGGGAGTAGTTTGGTTATCGTGGGAGTGAGTTCTTGATGAAAGGAATGAGATTGGCCGTCTTCCCTCTGTCTCTCTCAAGCTCTTTCTTGCTCCTCTGCCTTCCACCATGGGATGATGTGACAAGAGGCCTTTGCCAGATATAGACTCTTCAACCTTGGACTTGCCAATCTCCAAAACCATAGGAAATGTCTATTCCTTATAAAATAAAATCTCAGACATAACGATTATAGCAGCACAAAATGAACTAAGACAAGCATCTGTTAACATTTTTAAACCAGAAGGAAGTAGTAAATTAGATCTTTGCGTCAAGGGATTTTGAATCACAACCATAAGAGAACAATACAATATTTTCATGCTCAAATATGTGAGTGTGTGTGTGTGTGTATATATATGTGTGTGTGTGTGTGTGTATATGTGTGTGTGTGTGTGTGTATATATATGGCAATGATTTGGCCAAAAGTAGCATATGAAAAAATAAGTGACCATACTTTATTATTCTGTATGTGTATGAATATGTGTGTGTGTATATGTGACAGGGGAGTTGCTGTGTGTGTATGTGTGCATGTGTGTTAATGAGAGAAGCAGGAGATAGAGAGGGAGAGAGAACAAAGGAGAACTTTAGATTGGTACATACATCTTTTCTTTGGGCTCTTGAGATAAGTTGAAGCAATATTTATAAAATCAGGAGATTTGCATGTTTAGTTTTACCAGTCTGTATTGTTGGTACTAATGCTTTATTTAACCAAACATAGGATTAAATAGGTATGTGTATTGGTAAGGGTTCTCCACAGAAATAGAACCAATAGAATAGATAGAAATAGATATAGTATATTATAAGGAATTGGCTCACATGATTACGGAGATTAACAAGTCCCAAGACCTGCAGTTCAGCAAATTGGAGAACCAGAAGATATTGGCTATGGGTTTGTCATAAATAGCTCTTATTATTTTGAGATATGTTCCATCAATACCTAGTTTATTGAGAGTTTTTAGCATGAAGAGATGTTGAATTTTATCGAAGGCCTTTTCTGCATCTATTGAGATAATCATACGGTTTTTGTCATTGGTTCTGTTTATGTGATGGATTATGTTTATTGATTTGCATATGTTGAACCAGCCTTGCATCCCAGAGCTGAAGCTGACTTGATTGTGGTGGATAAACTTTCTGATGTGCTGCTGGATTCAATTTGCCAGTATTTTATTGAGGATTTTTCACATCAATGTTCATCTGGGATATTGGACTGAAATTTTCTTTTTTTGTTGTGTCTTTGCCAGATTTGGTATCAGGATGATGCTGGCCTCATAAAATGAGTCAGGGAGGAGTCCCTCTTTTTCTCTTGTTTGGAATAGTTTCAGAAGGAATGGTACCAGCTCCTCTTTATACCTCTGGTAGTTCTAGCCTAAGTCCAAAGTGTAGCTAGAACTACACTTTGTAGTTCTAGCCTGAGTCCAAAGGCTGAGAACCAGGAGAACTGATAATACGTTTCTGTCTTAAGGCCTGCAGGCTCGAGACCCAGGAACAGCAGATGTTTCAATATGAATCCAAAGGTAGGAAAAACAAACAAAAATGTCCCAGCTCAAGTCAGTCAAGCTGAAGGAAATTCTCCCTTATTCCTGTGGGTCAGCGTTTTTGTTCTATTCATGTCTTCAGCTGATTGGATGAAGCTCACTCACAATAGAGGGGCAATCTGTTTTACAGCCTATGGATTCAAATGTTAATTTCATCTAGAAACACTCTCACAGACACACCCAGAATAATGTTCAACTAAGTGTCTGGACATACTGTGGCACAGTTAAGTTGACACATAAAACTATCCGTCACAGCATGCCTTGCTATAATTACCATTTCAAACATGTCAAAATGTCCTCATAATCCATATAAACTGCTTACACATTGTCCTTACTCTTTGTACACTTTCTTCCCTCCCTTTCATTTACCCTTCCTTTCTTTCTTTCAAATCACATACAGATAATTTCAAATGTGAATTTATTTTATTAATGAATGACTAAATTAGGACCACACTGAGAATATTTAGGTTTGGGAGAATACATTTCAGAATATATACTTATAGACTTCTGTCACATGCATCCATGTGATGAGAGTCCACAAAACAGGGTTTGTGTGAGCAACAACCCTGTTTATTTCACCTGGGTGCAGGCGGGCTGAGTCTGAAAAATGAGTCAGCAAAGGGTGGTGGGATTATCATTAGTTCTTATAGATGTGGGATAGGCGGTGGAGTTAGGAGCG
The DNA here is from genome assembly GCF_037993035.2 of Macaca fascicularis. NCBI lineage: Eukaryota > Metazoa > Chordata > Mammalia > Primates > Cercopithecidae > Macaca > Macaca fascicularis. Next base: position 58,270,998 of record NC_088394.1, read on the forward strand.
ATTTTTTGTGGGTAGGGGGTGGATCTCACAAAGTACATTCTCAAGGGCGGGGAGAATGTTACAAAGTACATTCTTAAGGGTGAGGGAGTATCACAAAGTACATTATCGCAAGGGCAGGGAGGGTGTATTGTCATAAGGTCAATTGATCAGCTAGGGTGGGACAGGAACAGATCACAATGGTGGAATGTCATATTTTGTGGTTCTTCAGTTGCTTCAGGTCATCTGGATGCATACGTGCAGGTCACAGGGGATATGATGGCTTAGCTTGGGCTCAGAGGCCTGACAACTTAATACTGAATGAAGTGAAAATAGTTCTACAGTCGGCCAGGCGTGGTGGTTCATGCCTGTAATCCTAGCACTTTGGGAGGCCAAGGCGGGCAGATCACCTGAGGTTGGGAGCTCGAGACCAGCCTGACCAGCATGGAGAAGCCTTGTCTTTACTAAAAATACAAAATTGGCCGGGCATGGTGGCACATGCCTATAATCCCAGCTACTAGGGAGGCTGAGGCAGGAGAATCACTTGAATCTGGGAGGTGGAGGTTGTGGTGAGCCAAGATCGTGCCATTGCACTGCAGCCTGGGCAACAAGAGTGACACTCTGTCTCAAAAACAAGAGAAAAACAAAAATAGTTCTACAAATATACTTCAGCAAAATTTACTATGGATCATTATGGATAACTATGGATACTATGGATAATAATTACTATGGATAATTAAAAGCAATAATACAGGTAATAAAGTTCTGGGTAGCCCATTTTAAATTTTTTTTTCCAGTTCTAATGTTTCTCAAAAACAAAAACAAATTAACAAAATTAACAAGATGCAACATTTCTTTCATAAGTTCATAAATACAAACTCATTCTTAGTGGTTTCTACAGAATCTGGCGTATGGAAAAGACACAAACGTGAACTCAGTACACATTCATCTTAAGAAAATATTAAAGAGGGAAAACAATTAGCATTTGGTCCCATAAGTGCTTATTTCCATATAAAACCAGGTCTTGAATCTTAACCAATCTTTAATAACTTTGCATGAAAATATTGGTAGATTTTGTTAAAATTATTCACTTAATGAATAGAACTATCCATCCGCATTCAAATATAGTGAACAGCATCTTTCTCTGGAATTGTTTAGAGCTGATTACATAGAATATCTGCAATCCTCAGCTTTACCAAAAATAATCAATCAGTGCTATGTTAAACCACAATAATTCTCTTTCTTGCCTCTTCTAGATACTTAATTGGAAGAAGAGGACGTGATGAAGTTTCTTATGCTTATCACCTAACAGTTCCCTTTAGAACCATTTTTGTTTTTGTTCTACTCAATGTTTTATACAAAAGAAGAGGAACTTTAACACAGTGCAACCATTGTTTTCAACTCAATTAACATTTCATGAATAAATGGCCTTCCTCCCTCATTTCCCACTTGGCCAGACCCACCCTATTTCCAGGTAGCACCTACACTCTCACTGTCAAGTGTTTTTATCCCAGGAAGCTAGCCTTTCATTGAGGTTTCTTATTTTTAAATACTTTGTCACTGAATTCAGTATTCAGACCAATGTTTGGCAATACTGAGTAGACTTTGAAATAACCTGGGGAGGTTAAAGAAAACAGTAACTGGGTCTCACACCAGACCGAATACATGACAATCTTTCTAGGTGGGATTTGGGCATAATAACTTTTTCCTCAGGGTGATTTAACATAAAGTCAAGTTTTTGCATCAGTGCTTTATAAGCAGTTGATGGGATATCCTTTGAATTCCCCAGGTAATTGGAATATTTGACTTGTATGGATATTTCTCTACTTGTAAATGCCAAAAAATGTTTTAGAGGCAGTATTGATGAAGAAATAAAGTAAAAAATGAGGTAGTGAATTTTATTTGTATATTATACAGAAATACTCTGGAGAGTGCCTCCAAGAGGAAACCAATTGGCTTTTTCCTCTCTAAAATTTTATTATGAAAATCATCAAACATACAGAAGTAATGAAAGACTGGCACGTAAACACTCATAACCAACTGACTAAATTCAACAGTAGCTAATATTTTGTTATATTTGCTTCTTTCTTTCTCAGTTTCTTTTTACAAAATAGCCATTTAGGTATCTAGGTTTATGGAAAACTGCCTTATAGTAGAAAAGAATGTGTAGCCTTGTAAGTATTTATTCTTTGAAGGGGACAGTGTGGATTCAGATGATTATTTTGTAAACTACATATATTTAAATATATAAAAATATTAAACACACATATGCTCATTTATCTATATTTGTACCCTCTTGGGTATTTATATAAGTCACAATTTATACGCCATATCTAATATGCTATATAGAAATCAATGCTAACATATCTCATAGGGAGTTATTATTTAGAGAGGTCTGAACCAAGGAATTACGTTTACAGTATCAGCTCTGACTTTAACAACAGCCAAAATATACGGTAATATTTTATAGATGAAAAAACTGAGGAGTTGTGCAATTCGTAGTCATATGAGCTCTGCTTTATAGACATCCACTACACCAGTGGTTCTGAAATTTTAGCACGTATGAGCATCAACTGAAGAACACGTGTAGATGTGTAGACGTAGTAGTAGTTTACCAGAGAAGCAGAACTACTGTGTGTATGTGGGGTGGGGGGCGGGGGGTTGCGGGGGAGAGAGAGAGAGAGTTGAGAGAGAGAGAGAGAGGAGAGAGAGAGAATAAGAAATTGATTCTATGGAAGCTGAGAACTCCTCAGTCTGCCATCTGCAAACAGGAGACCCAGAAAGCCCATGGTGTAGCTCAGTTTGGGTCTGAAAACCTGAATATCAAGAGAGCCAATGGTGTGAGTCTCAGTCTAAGGGCAGGAGAAAAGTGATGTTTCAGCTGAAAGTTTAAAAGGAAACTTTCAAAAGTTTCCTCCAAACATTTGTTCTATTCAGCCCCTAATCAGATTGGATGATGCCCACGCTCACTGGGGAGAGCCATGTGCTTTACTGAATTCACTGATTCGAATGCTGATCTCATCTGCAGAAACCCTCACAGACACACCCTGGAATACCGTTCAACCAAATGTCTGGGCACCCCGTACCCAGTCAAGTGGACACGTGAAATTAGCCATCATAACATGTTAAAATGCACATGGCTTGTCCCCACCCCCAGAGTTTTCTAAATCAATAGGTCTAGGGTGGAACCCAAGACGTATTTCAAGATTTATTTCTATTTTCTTCTATCAGTATCCCAGTTGATACTGAAGCTGTTAGTCCAGGGTTCATACTTTGAGAACCACATCACTGAACTTCAAGACAGCTCAGGAGTGATGGGTTCCCCCAAGACCTTCTCTGTCCATCAATATTCTGTACCTTATTTTCCCTCACTGTTTGTTTTGTTTGAAATGCCCTTCCTACATTTTTGCATCACTTTTTAACAAATAGGTGATTATCCTCTACTAAAAAAAAAATACAAAATCCATCCTGGCTAACACGGTGAAACCCCATCTCTAATAAAAAAATAAAAATAAAAATAAATTAGCCGGGCGTGTTGGCGGGCGCCTGTAGTACCAGCTCCTCAGGAGGCTGAGGCAGGAGAATGGTGTGAACCCAGGAGGCAGAGCTTGCAGTGAGCCAAGATTGTGCCACTGCATTCCAGCCTGGGTGACAGAGTGAGACTCCATCACAAAAAAAAACAAGGAAGAAAGAAAGAAATAGGTGATTATTATAAAATATACTTTATAAACAGCTCAATCCTTTCCCCAACAGACAGACAGACACACCCATGCACACACCCATACCCACACACACACACACACACCAAAATATGTTTCTAGTTCCTCAGGGAGCTTGACAGGAAGGAAATATACCGGATTACCCTGTCTAACCAAAGAGCCTAGACCCATACTTTTACCTGTTAAATGTTCATAAAAAGTTGCTTGAATTGTCATCTTTTACACACATGGTTACTACAAAGGGAAATTTAAAATATTATCTGGATAGTTTTTACCATGATTCTACATAGAGACAGGTTTGCAAAGAACATTCAGTGAATATTTATGTTATACAGACAGAAAAAAAGCCTATAAGGACTAATTTTCAAATGCTTTCTGCTTCTTTGAAATATTGAAACAGGACGTCATTCCCATGCACACCTCAGACACATGTCCTCAGAAAGCTGTGGATCTTCACAAAGCTGTATGGGAGAAATAAAACGTAAAAACTAGATTTTAAAATAAAATATGTGTAAAATACTAACATTGTGAACCACATGACCTGCTGATATCCTTTGAGGCTCAAAGTCCATTTATATCTGAAATAATAAAGCTGGGAATAATATGCAAATAGTGTACTAGTAACTCTGAATTCCAAATATAAGCTGATCTATAAAATGAGATAATACTGCCAATAACCTTATAAGTTCCTTGTGAGAGTTAAGAGAAATAGCATGTCCAAAGTTCTTAGAAAACTCTCTGAGACGCTGGGGCTGGGGCTGGGGCTGGGGCTCAAACGCTCACCCAAAACGCATGACATTTGTCATAATACTCAATGGGAGTCAGTTTTTTTGTTATGGAATCTCCCCTTGACAATGTCAGAGAGTAGAAACAAATTCCCCCTGTATTTTGGAGTATTTTTTATACTCCAAACTTTAATTTTGTGAACCTATTGGTTTGGGCAGATGGGCCCATTTATCATCATCGCAAATTGACACTATTAAGTGCATAATTTTATCTCGGATCTTGTGTGAGAGATCAAAGAATCAGGTTGGGGATATATTTTTAAAAGCTTACTTATGAAAGTTTAAAATGAATAGTACATTTTAACATTTCTATAAGTTGAAAGATATAATGTACTATCATGTAATGTAAACATCTGTGTACCAATGAAGGACAGGTAAATAATGGAACCAAGGAAAATTCCGAAACAGGAGGGATTACAGCTTAACATCTCTTCCTCACTGGGTACCATGTTATTATTTATTTTGGCTAATACGTTATCCTTCTTTTTGAAGAAAAAGTCAGAACAGAAATGATGCACATATAACTAGACAACCTCCCTAGCCTTTTTCCCATAAAGGAAAAATTAAGTCAGGTTAACAGTTTCATATTTTATTAGATTAACGTGAAAATTTGGTATAAGACAAAAAAAAAAAATGTGCTATTTCACTTTTCAAAACCAAACTTCCAGGCCAGAGTAAACACTGTTGTTTTTACTGTATTTTTCTACCCTAATTAAGCTAAGTAACCATAAACAAGTCCCTTAGCTTCTTGGAACCTCAATTTCTTTTATCTGCAAAATGGAGATTAGGATCCTTCCCTTCCTCCCATAGTAATTTCAAGGATAAAAGCAATTTTTGATGAGAGAAGTGTTACATATATGGATAGTGATATTCAAGACCTCAGAAATATTATGGTGTAAAAGTATACTATCTATTTTCAAATTTTCTTATTCTTTATGTCTCTGGGTGATCATATTCTGAATATTCAACACCAAGACTTCCATTTCCTTTTGAAAAGAGCTATAGAAATACCCTCTTCCATCTCATTCAAGTTAAAATATGGTTAATATTAGTAACAGTTATAATCCATAGCATATGCACCTGTTGTCATAAATAACATTTTAAAGGTAAGGGGAAGGATGAGAATGAAAGAACAGAGACATTATATGTTATAGTGAAAAGAAGGCCATACTGGACATCTGAAATACCAGCTCACTAAGTCTAAGGCACCTTATTTCCCCAAACCAGAGGTTCCTGCTATAATCCATTAGTCAAAAGCCATGCTAGTGTATATGATACGTGAAAAAGCAAAGGTGTTATGTTCGAGAACAAACAATCTTGTTCTTGGCTAAACCGTAGAATCTTCTTTCCATTTCATTAATTAAATTTGGCACCTACAACTCTGTCAGCAACGTAAGATTGTACGCAAGGCCAAGTGTACCCACACATGGCCTTGAGAATTTTTGCAGGCAATTTACTTCCCAATTTTAGATCCTACGTTGATGGGTACCTCAATGCCATGTTTCCAGCCATTTTCTCATAGCCATCTCATAGAAAGGAAGGGATGCTTGCCTCAAATTCTGAGAGCTTCATTCCAGCAGGGTGGATATTAACTGTCCTCCCCAGCATTTCATTAAAGGAAGATGATAGTGCATTTAGCTCCACATCCAACTGCATTGTATAGGCCATTATTCTCCTTAGTACCAAAATATCAGTATTGGGAAACAATTCAGCATAGAATTCTATGTTCAAATTCTGATTCTGCCATGTACTGTGTAAGCAATTCATATATAAAATGGAAACATAATACCTCATAAAGTTGCTTGGAAGAATAAATAAGATAAACACAAACACACACAGTTCCTTGCACATATAATAATAATGATAGGAATAATAATTGTTTATCTTATGAAATATTTTGTACTACTTTACAAGGATGTTATTAGGCTGTTGGCACTTTAGAATATCATCTTTATTAGAAAGACTTTCAAATTTCCTTTCAACGTAAGCAAATGTAGAAGTTTCTAGAGAAAAATGAGTATTTATGAGAATTGTTTGCCAAAAATACCCATAAACAGTATACAACCTTAGTGTTTTTACAACATCTTTAGGTGGTAACTCTTAGAATTCCCATTTTACAGGTGGGGAAACAGATCCAATGAAGGCACTGAAGGCCATAAGACAACAGACAGAACTACGATAAAAATTACAACAGCAGCAGCGGCATCAATAACAATAATGATAATCATCATCATAGCAACAACAACTAACATCTTCGGCAAGCTTACTAAGCTCCAGATCTCTTGCTGAAATAAGTAACATGTATTGTATAATTGTGTCATTATTTTCCCAAAAGAACAAAAGTAATATTTAGATAAGTGGCTTGCAACCCTGGCTACGCATGAGAATTAACATGAGCACATTCAAAAATATCGATACTCTGCCCCTATCCCCAGATATACTGGTTTAATTGGTCTTTGATGGTGCACAGATATTGGTATCTGTTTTAAAGCTCCCAGGTGATTCTAACTTGCAGCCAGAGTATAAGACTCCTGCCCTGCCTTGGAGAGGTTAAGTAGCCTGTTGAAATTATTCATATGCACAGAGCTTTCTCCTAACTTGCCACTGAAAAACTCTTACTCTTAAACTCTCTAAAATGCTAACTCCATATTCTTTCTTTTCACTGTGCCAGTTGCTGTCCCTTCTTTCCCCAGCACATATTGTCTTGGCTTGACTACAGACATTGGCTTCACACTGAATTCTTTTAACACCTGTTTCCACTCACTTCCCTCCCCATTGGGCACAGAAAGAAGAGAATAATTCTGAGTTTCAGCAGAGTTATTAGCACCTCCTTGTCAGACCGTATCTCACATTTCCTTGCCTATAATATGTCTCTGCTCCTCGACCACAGGGTGCTAGTCTAATACGGAAGCTGGCTGAGAAGAACATGAGGAGTCACAAAACATAAGTGCTAAGTGTTTACGGTGATAGCTATTATTAAGCTGGCTTCTTCTGGAACCGCTACACTTCCCAGCCCACAGTATCAGATAAGGCAGAGTTAAAGCTGGAGGTTTTCCCTAGCAGGATCAATGAGACTATCTACTTCAGAGTTACCTGAAGACAGGCACACAAAGATGAATATCACATGTTCTCACTCATATGCAGGAGCTAAAAGAGTTTGTCTCATGGAGGTGGAAAGTACAATGATAGTTACCAGAAGCTGGGAAGGCTGGGAATTGGGAATGAAGATGGATTGGTTAATGGATACAAAAAATACAGTTAGATACAAGGAGTAAGTCCTGGTGTTCAATGGTGTATGATAACTATCATTAACCATCATGTATTTTATATTTCAAAATACCTGAAAGAGAACAAATGCTCTCAACATGAAGAAATGATAAATGTTTGGGGTGATGGATAGTCTACATATCCTGATTTGATCACTGCATATTGTATGCAATTTTCAAAGTATCACAGGCACTCCCCCATAAGTATGTACAATTATAATGTATCAATTAAAAATAATTGCCTGAAGGTGAGAATTGTTGAAAACGTAGATTTCTGGGATAAATCCAAGTCTTCAAACTTAAAATTTCTGACAGCACTATGTGTCAACAAAATTTGGAGATCATTCTGATAAAAATAAAAATTGATAAGCCTCTCTTTCAACAGAGCCTACTTCTAACCCAGCATGGGAGATTAAAACTGTGAGATGGAGATGACATAGATCAGAATTTCTCAACAGCAACCATGAGGTAAGAGAGGGACAAGACCTTACTTCCCAATCCCGGCAGGATAAAGTGAAGAAACCAGCAAGAGCCAGCAGATGGCGCAAAAAGCAACCTCTAGTTGCTCTCATTGCTCATTAGCATAAGACACACTCACCAGCGCCACCACCAATGCCACGGCAAAGACCCGAAAGTTACCGCCTCTCTGTATGGCAAGAACTCAGAAGTTACCACCCATTTTCTAGAGATTTATGAATAATCTACCCCTTAATTTGCATGTAATTAAAAGTGAGACTAAATACAGCTAGACAGCAGTCCACAAGTGTTCACTCTGAGCACACTGCCTAGGGTTAGCCCTGCTCGGTAAGGAGCAGTACCAGTTCAACAAAAGCTTCTATTTTTTACTTCTGACTCAGTCTTGCATTCTTTCCTGACCAAATCCAAGAACCCCCTCTGATAAACCCCAAATTTGGGGGCTCACCTACCCTGCATCAACGCTACTGATATTTTGGACAGGACAATTTTTTGGCATGAGGGATGAGAGCTATGCACATTGTAGGATTATGGGCAATGTACCTGGCCTCTGCACATTAGAGGTTAATAGCATGTCCCTAGTCATCACAATCAGAAATAGTGTGATGGGAAAGGCAAAATTGCCTCCTGTTGAGAACAGCTAACATAGATGAAAAGAGGGATTCATGATGTCCCTGAGCATTCAGGACCAGTTTTATTCCATAATGATTCTTCCTAAGACCAATTTTTCACTTTCTTGCACATTCTGCACACAGATTATTACATTCATTGTTAATTATATTATGCAATTGATTGGATGTCAACTATATATACAGGAGCATGACTAGGTATTAATACCTATTATCTCCTTTATCTGCCCTGCTCTGCAATGTAGTACACCCGTCTAATGCTATAGGTTGTAACCCAGGACTGCCTAGGTTTCTCCAATACTTTACAGCTACACAATCTGGAGAATGGTTACTATGTCTCAGTTTCAACAACAACAACAAAGTAGGGTAATAATAGCATCGTATTAGTCTGTTTTCACACTTCTATAAGGAAATACCCTAGCCTGGGTAATATATAAAGGAAAGAGGTTTAATTGACTCACAATTCCACATGGTTGGGGAGGCTTCAGGAAACTAAAAATCATGGTGGAAGGTGAAGGGGAGGCAAGGACTTTCTTCACATGGCGGCAGGATAGAGAAGAGAGAGCGAAGTGGGAAGAGCGCCTTATAAAACCACCAGATCTCACGAGACTTCACTCACTCTCGTGAGAACAGAACTGGGAAAACTGCTCCCATGATCCAATAACCTCCCACCAGGTTCCTCCCTTGACATGTGGGGATAACAAATCAAGATAAAATTTGGTTGGGGACACAGACAAACCATATCAAGTATCTACCTCAGATGTGTAAATTACGCATAAGGTGCTTATTACCATGGCTAATATATAAAAACAACTAATGTTTACTGAACTCTAACGGTTATATTAATTCCATTTGACAGATGAAAGAACAGTTGTGCTTATGGATTAAGTAACTTGCCCCAAATCATAGAGCTAAAAAGTCTCAGAGCTTGGATTCAAATACCGAACTGTCTGATTTAAATGCCTTATTTTTCACAATACAACAGTACATAAATTGCTAGACAGCATGTTAATCCTCTTCTCTATATCCTTTTTAAATTGTGTTTCTTTTGAATCCTCAACCCCTTACTCTTGGCAATAATGACTCTCTAGTTTGGTCCAGACTAACAATGCTTGCATGATATTTTAAAACACTAAAATATGCAGTACTTAAGAAATTATCAGTAAATACATTAAGTTCTAATGGAATCTGCCATTTATTGGAATGAAATAATTTGATTTATTTGTTGTAGCAAGATGCTGTAGGAAAATTTCTAGAAAACTGGAGAAAAACTGGGTTCTAATTTGGCTTGGACATTAATAATCTGAGTCCCAGAGATCTGGAGACAACCTGGCCGAAGTTCTCTGTCTCTTGGCATTTCTGATTTCATGTTGTCTCAGTGAATTTTGACTCTTTTAAATGTATCCTGTATGCAATGTGTGCTCAACAAACATCTTTAGAAAGGATGAATAAATGACTTGATTACAAACCCATGATATTTTCCACAGCAGATCTTCAAAAGATGACAATATTTGTTTTCTCCTTCCAGCATGTTCTTACTCAAATATTTTGGCATCTAAGCATAAATCATTGAGAAAAAGGCCCTTTCAATATTTTTGTACCATAATATCCAAACTCTAGTCAGAAAAGAATTTTCTCTCATTTAAAACAATGAATTTTAAAGCACTTTATTATTGCAGGGTTCATTTGGTTTCACTGTGGAACAGAAAAAAAAGTACTCATTCCAGAAGATAAATAAATTTGGTGACTTTAAGATTTGGAATTTATTGCTTTACCTCCTGGGGAAATACAGCAAACAAGGACACATATTATTCTGTCTGAATAATTTGTTTGCCTGATGAAATCCCCAGTCAACAATTAATATTGCAGGTTCTTTGAGAGTTTAATATATTTATAGATTTGTAAGTAGTAAATTTTTAAGTGGTTTTAAATATCCAAGTAAGCAATGTGAGCCTGGAATAATCTGCATGTTCATTTGCTAAACAATTTATGATAGAAAACATTGCTACATTCTGATTCCACGTTTTTGTTTTATTATTTAGGTTTCTAAATTGCTGTTCAAAGTAGTAGAGAAAATTCAACCTGTTAATTTCAGTAAATCTCTAAGGAAATATAAAAATAGTTATCAATTATGGGAAAAATATTTTCTGATTAATCAGCGCTTGATGAAAAAGACCATTAGCTTTCTTAGTATTAACGGAACTCTTCATCACGATTACTGCCTGTGCATGCTTATTGATTAACTGACTAGAAGAAGAGATGGTGCATACATCAACCTGTATTCTTGGAAAGAAAACCATTATAGAATTAGAGCTATAATTACTATCTTAAAGAAACTCTGATGTGAGGAACAGATGGGAATACTAGAATAGATTTGATTAATATTTTTAAATGTTAAAAATGTTCTGATTCTGAAAAAAGTAACACATTCAAAGTATTAATTTGTTCAATTCCCTGTTGAAAACAAGTAGCACCCCAGATGCCCCTTACATTGAATTTACACAATGAGAATATAATGTTTTTATTAAGGTATCTCCTATCTGATGGTTTAGAAGGTAGAATATTTTTCTTTTGGACATTAGAATACAAATAGAAGAACCTTCTAATAGTAACTCATTTGGAAATAATTATTTGAAAAAAAAACGTTTTTTGATGGTACCTTTCTATGTTGCCCAGGCAGGAATGCAGTGGCTATTTCATAAGTGCGATTGTAGGACACACCAGACACAAACTCCTAGGCTCCTGCCATCCTTCTGCTTCAGCTTCCTAAATAACTGGGACTAGAGGCACACGCCATCATGCCCAGAGGTAATAATTCCTTTTTTTTTTTTTTTTTTTTTTTTTTTTGAGACGGAGTCTCGCTCTGTCGCCCAGGCTGGAGTGCAGTGGCCGGATCTCAGCTCACTGCAAGCTCCGCCTCCCGGGTTCACGCCATTCTCCAGCCTCAGCCTCCCGAGTAGCTGGGACTACAGGCGCCCGCCACCTCGCCGGGCTAGTTTTTTTGTATTTCTTAGTAGAGACGGGGTTTCACCGTGTTAGCCAGGATGGTCTCGATCTCCTGACCTCGTGATCCGCCCGTCTCGGCCTCCCAAAGTGCTGGGATTACAGGCTTGAGCCACTGCGCCCGGCCCCAATAATTCCTAATAGGGCAACAAATATTTGACAGAGGACTGTACTCATGGTGAAATGAGCATGGGCTATAGAGAGAGATCTCCCTGAGTTTGCTTCTGGCTCTGCCATTTTCTAGTAGTGTGTCCTTCAGCAAAGTCTTTATTTATTTACTTATTTTAATTTGCATATAGTAAAACTCAATCATTTTATTGTTGAGTTCTATGAATTTTGGCAAATGCATAGTGTGTTTTAATACCACAACAATCTAATCAAGAAATACAATATTCCCATCACCTCAAAATATTATCTTTGCTGCCCCTTTGTAGTCAAATGCCTCTCCTGTACCCTGGTAACCACTGATCTGTTTTCCATCTCTAGTTTTTCCTTTTCCAAGGCATCATTTAAATTAAATCATAGGTAGCCTTTTGAGTTTAGCTTCTTTCTCTTATTATAATGCATATTCAAGTAAAATGAAAAGCCGTGTTCACACAAAAACCTGTATTTGAATTTTTATAGCTGTGTTATTCATAATTGGCCTGTACTAGAAACAAACAAAATATCAAGTGGTGAATATAGAAACTAACTCTTCTATATCCAATAGAATAATACTCAGCAGACAAACTACTGGTACATGCAGCAATGTATATTGATCTCAAATGCTTTGACCAATTTTTAATCTCTGCATTTGCCAAACTTCTCATCTGAGAAATGAAAAAAAAAATTGCAAATTCATGGTGAGAGCTGAAATATTTAATGTAAAATATTTTGCAATGCGTTCAGCTCATAGAAGTTGCTCGAATACTTTTTTCGCACTATTATTATACATTTCTGTGGGATAATTTGATTAATTGAGTATGATAGACAACAGTGGTTAAAACAGAACTATAGCTACAATCAAAGTCATTCCAATGTCAAACTTGCCCAAATCTTGGTTTTGGAAAGAAAGGATGGTATAAAACTTCAGACTGTGACTGCTATTTCTTTGGCTCACTCCTATTGATACAGACAGGAGACAGGGAAATACTGGGTAGAAGAGGGCAGTTCCTCAGCAAAGGCCCCACCCTCAAGCCTGGATATCCACGGCCCTAAATGGGAACAGGCATTCCTATTTTTGTGCCCAAAAAGTTGCCTTTTGTCCCACCACACCCTACTATCCTGTACCCATATAAACCCCAGACCCCAGGATCCAGAAGGAAATAAAGAGACGAGCAGAGGAGCAGACAAATGGCAGAACGTCTGGCAGAGAAGGAGAGAAGAGAAGGAATGCCAGGAGGAGTTCAGCTGCGGACAGAGAATCGGCTGAAAGATGGCCAAACTCCAGGTGAAGATCATTTTCCCACTCCACCCCCTGTCCAGCTCCCCATCCATCCTGCTGAGAGCCACCTCCACCACCCAGTAAAACCCCGCATTCACCAACCTTCAAGTGTGTAAGTTCCCGAATTCTTCTGGGATGCTGGACAAGAGCTCAGGATACAAGAAGCTGTCACACTGGCCCTCTGCCCTTGCAAAAAGGCAGAGGGTCCACTGAGCTGGTTAACACTTAAAGCTGTTGGCAGACAGCAAGGCTAAAAGAGCTCACTGTAACATACACCCACTTGGGCTCCTGCACCTCTTTGTCTGTGTGCTGCCCCTCCTGTAAGGGGTTTGAGCAGTGGTGGTGACTGAACAGACGAGCCACATCCCTATTGCAGGTCCTGCAAGGGAGGTTAGGGAACTCTCCTGTTTCATTATGGAGGGGAGATAATCTCTATGTCCCAAGAAAGGGTTGCCTCCTGCTATAGTTGCTGTGCTTCAAAAAATGTAAATAATAGAAAGAATAATAATGACAAAACATAAAATAATAATATAGAACATACAACACATCACATTCTTATATAGCACTTACTCTGCACTCCAGCCTGGCCACAAAGCAAGACTCGGTCTCAAAAAAAAAAAAATATACACACACACACACACACACACACACACACACACGTATTTATATATATATAGTATATATAAATGCTATATAAATATATATAGTATATATACTATATATTATATAGTATTTATAGATTTAAAATATATATATTTATATATTAATATATAGTATATTTATATATTAATATATAAATATATATTATTTAAAATACATATTAAATTGTATATATAAATATATTATATATAAATATAATATATTATATAATTATATATTATGTATAAATATATATTATATATTATATCTTACATATTTATACATAAATATATTCATATATTTATATATAACTATGTATAATATATAAATAATATATTATTTATTATTTATTAATATATAAATATATTTTAAATGCATTTATTAATATAAATAAAATGTATTTATATTAATAAATAAAAATTATTTTATATTGTTATTTATTAATATGTAATATATATTATATAATAATATAATATATAATTATTATATAATATATATATTATTATTATATATATTATTATATATTATGATACATATATTATATATAAATATATAGTATATAGTATCTATAGTACATATATTATATAACATATTATATATACTATATATTTATATATAAACATATAGTATCTATATATTTATATATAAATATATAGTACACAACTTTACTCTGTCTTTTTTTTTTTTTTCTTTTTTTTTTTTTGAGACGGAGTCTCACGCTGTTGCCCAGGCTGGAGTGCAGTGGCACCATCTCGGCTCACTGCAAGCTCCGCCTCCCGGGTTCCCGCCATTCTCCTGCCTCAGCCTCCTGAGTAGCTGGGACTACAGGCACCCGCCACCGCGCCCGGCTAATTTTTTGTATTTTTAGTAGAGACGGGGTTTCACTGTGGTCTCGATCTCCTGACCTTGTGATCCGCCCGCCTCGGCCTCCCAAAGTGCTGGGATTACAGGCTTGAGCCACCGCGCCCGGCTACTCTGTCTTTTTATAAGATAGCTCTAAGTCAAGTTGTAAAGTTTAATTGTATTTGTTTTTAATTCTTAAAATATGAATAAAAGGAAGTGAAAATGTAAAACAATGTGAATTACAATTTACTGTGTTTGCAGTTTACTGGTTTAAAATTTACTCACAATGCTTTTACCTGTCTGCCAAGAGGTAGTCTTTCCTCCAACATGATAAAAGGTGACTTCCTACCAGTTGCCCCTCCCTCACTGCATGTTTTCAGGCACATTTTTTTTTTCAAGTTCAATTGCAGGAAGACTCAAGTAGCTGATATTTACAGAGTTTTCCTAGTCTGTAGAGACATAATGCAACACGCAATTTTGTGGTTTACCTAGCATGCTGGACTCCCTCTGAGGCTTAGTGACTCCCTACCACCAAAAAAATAATAAAGGTGCAGGGGATTCTGGGAAATAAATGGATATTATTGAAAAAGCAAACAATTGTAAATCAACATACAGGATTTTTCTGGTCTTACTATTTTGTTCAGCCATACAATGCCTTCCTTATTCACCCGTTTTGTGGAGCGAGGGCAAATTCTTTATGTATACATAAAACCAAAGTGTTATCAGCAAGATACTCAATGATGTGGAATTTAATGAGGCTGAAACCTTTTGAAAGCCCAGAACTATGAACTTGGCAAAGCAGGAAATGAATTGTATACAATTGAGAGGGAGGATGTTAGAAAAAAGGCATTACATTCAAAACAGGAAGAAAAGGCTGAAAAATGTGATCACTCTTTTCACGATAAAGGTCAATTTCAAAGACAGTAATTTGCAGCCTCTACTAAAACTTAACATAAGCTCGTTCTGTGACATAGAAATTCAACTCCTTGGTGTACACCCGGTGGAAACGTGAAGATACATTTATTTTAAAATATGTACAAGAATGTTCATAGCAACACTTCATAATAGCTAAAGTTGGGAATTACCAAAATGCCCATCAACTGGAGACTGGATAAATTACCTAAGATGTATATATTTCCAGTTGAATATAACACAACAATAAATATAAATATTGTACAATTACACCACAATAAGATGATTCCTGAAAACATCATGTTAAGAGAAAGAAGTCGGATACTACATGATTCTCGTTACCTAAAATACACAAGCTGGCAAAACTAACCTAGGCTGTTCGAAGTCAGACAATGCCTATTCTGGGGGTTGCAAAACACGATAGAAGAGAACAGGAAGAATTCTTATGGAGGGCTAGTAATAGTTTTGTTTCTTGATCTATATATTGGATACAAATTGTCTTAATTTTGTGCAGATCTTATTCATTTGCAGATATTTCACAGATACACTTTTCTATATAAATAATAAACTTCAACATAACATAAAAATAACCATGAAGTCTAAGGTTATCAGTAAAAACATAGAGAGCATACGTGTACGTCATATCTCAACAGAAAATATGAGCATCTCAGCCAACAGAGGCTTGCAAGAGTGAGGATGGATCTGCTCTGTATCTGTTTTCTGCATGGTTGTCTAGTTCCAGGGGCCCATGGTAAATCTTTTATTAATTGCTTCACTTAACGTGTCTCAGTGTAGTAGAGCTGGAGAATCACGGGCTGCTAGTCAGAGGTAGGGTTTAATCCCTGCTCTACAACTCTCTAGCTAAGTAGAGTTGGGTGAGATTTTGACAACAGTCAATGCTCAAAGGAATAGTGTGAGGCTGTAATTAAGATCATGGATTTATGTAGATAAAAATTATCTCATACATATAAAGTATCTGATGATAACACAGGCCTCTCCCTTCCACATATACTTACACATAGAGAAAGAGTAGAAGAGAACAATAGGTATATCAATATTCATAGTGATGCAGAAAGAGTAGAAGAGAACAATAGGTATATCAATATTCATAGTGATACAGATATTTTAAAGATATAAAGGCCTACTAATTATATTACAATTAACTTGTTTACTTACCTGAAATTTAACAAAGAGCAAGAGGTTTACAGATATGCTGAAACATTCATTAACCAACAAAAGGAAGTGAAATAATGTAAGTGTACAGGCTAGGCTATTCAGGTCATAATAGACATAGAAGTGAGTGAGCACCATACAAAAATATGATGCTGCCATCCCTTCACAAGCTTAAGTTTTATGAGAAGTTTTTGAGAGATTTTTGAATGCTTTCCTAGAATAACATATCAAAACTCTTTAACTTCCTTCAGGTAATTAATAGTGACTAATTAGGAGACATCTTGTTTAACTTGCTTCAGGTACACAATGAGCAAAGAAAGTTAAGAATAGATTCTTGAGAATCTGTCACATCTTTTTGCTAGAAAACAAAATGCAAAATGTTCTTTAAAATTTACAAATATATTGGCCGGGCGTGGTGACTCACGCCTGTAATTGCAGCACTTTGGGAGGCCGAAGTGGGCAGATCATGAGGTCAGGAGATCGAGTCCATTCCGGCCAACATGGTGAAACCCCATCTCTATTGAAATACAAAAAAAAGAAAAAGAAAAAATTAGCCAGACATGGTGGGACATGTCTGTAGTCCCAGCTACTTGGGAGGCTGAGGCAGGGGATTTGCTTGAACCCGGCAGGTGGAGGTTGCAGTGAGCCAAGACTGCAACACTGCAATCCAGCCTGGCGACAGAGTGAGACTCTATCCCAAAAAAAAAAAAAAATTTACAAATATACATTTGTAATACGATATATGAGGGTAAGACTTTGGTCTCTGTTAATCTTCAACAATCAGTGCAGTGCCTAGCAGGTAAGAGGTGCTTAAATATTTGCAAGTAAACAAAAACAAATGCATGACTGTATACATATATGAGTCACATATCCTAAATAAAGCTTTAAAAGTATAAATTAATACCAAGAACTGACCACTTTGTTATATGCTTCACTCACGCCAACAATAATTCATAGCTCCTTCACCTCCTTCTCCATTGCTCATACTTTTAGGAAACCACAGGTTTGTTTTTTAGTTCATAGATCTATTTATTCCAAATTATATTAATAGATAATATTTGATAACCATTCATCAGTTTTATGCGTATGTTTCAGAACAGAAAATATTGTTTGCTTTCTTGTTCATGGATTATAAAACATCTATTTACTAAAATATTACAAAATTTGTTCCTGCATTCTCTCTTTTCTATTTAGAATTGTGTGTGTGTGTGTGTTTTTCCTATGTCCCATAGACATATGTATGAAAGAGTAAAATAGTTTCTTTTTTCTTATTTGACCAACTGGCATTATATTTTAAAAGCTCAGGACTTTTGAATGTTTACACATCCCATATAAAAATTTACCTATTGATCATCTTAAACAGACATCCTCACAAGATGATAACATTAAGTAAGAAAATACCATTTCTGGAAAGAAATGGCTCATCACTCTGCACATAATGCATTGCATTAATCCAGTCCACTCCCTAATATATTTGTAAAAAATCACTTCACTTTTGACATTCACATTATTCCTTATTGCTCTGTGTAATATGAGCTTATGTTTGAAAGATGGTTTGTTAAAATCATGTTCCTAAGTAAAACTCTCTTGTTTATATATATTTTTTATTTTTTTAAATCAGCTAAACTGGGCCAAAGCAATAACTATGAAAACCGAAATGAGAGTGTTGATGTTCATCACTGAGTGCAGATGTATCTAAAAACAATGTAATTTTAATTTCTGGAATTAGTATTCATTTGAGTACACTATTGAGTAGTAATGAATGTGTGTTTATTCATTACCATAAATAATTGTCTTTTCTTTGGCGATATTGTTATATGTAGGTGGGAAATTCTTTTGAAAATTTCTTTAGGATTATTAATGATCATGGCCACAATGCACTCCAATATTTAAAGTGAGTCTGCAATACATTTTGTTTTCACCAGTTTATGACAAGCATTTCTTTCATTGGGGAAGCATGCCTTTTCCATTCAGCTTTCTCTAATTCCAGGGATAGCTATCTGACTTAATTTGGGTCAATTTGAGTCCTCTCAGTACCTTTTTGGAAAAGCTCTCTTTTTATCATTCAGTTACCATTTAAAGAACCATGTGATGCCAATGCTGTCATTGCCTGTAATTCCTCCCAAGAAAATGATGAGTTTTTGAAAATGATGTACCACAGAGCAAAGGAGCATCAAGACATTAGCGGGGGGAAGAGCCATGACCTATTTTCCCCCCACTTAAACCACTAGCGTTTTAAACAAGGTCAATTCTTCAAAGTTCCCTTGACCATGAGCCATGAATTCCACTTTTATCAAAGCTTATTTGAGATGATCAGCACTTCTAGTCACAGGTGATAAAATACAGTGAATAAATATGTTTCTCCGTTAGTAAATGCTATGAAAGTATGGATATATTTATGTCTATTTTTTATACTTGTTAAAGCCCTTGGTGCAAATTAGAAGTTTTGTAAAGGTTTCTTAATTGAACAATTAAATTGAACTGAGGTTAAAAAAAAAAAAAAAAAAAAAAAAAAAACAGGAAAAAATTTTTAAGAATTTGAGAACTGTGTCAATCATTTTAAAAAGTACAATAATATCTCTTAACAAATATTATTATCACAATGATACAATTTATTGCCAGAACAATTATTTCCAGATAAGAGACAAAAGAGTAATATTCTCTTTAAATTCTTTCATCAGATATATATATATATATATATATATATATATATATATATATATATATTTTTTTTTTTTTTTTTTTTTACCGAAAAAGAGTAGGAGATTTTTGTTTAAACCAGAAATGTATGTGGCTGGCAGAAAATTAAATCCTAGTCATTGTTGTCTCTTCCTGGAGTCATCTGAAGGACCAACACAGGGGTCTTATACAGAATATTTATGAAATACCCCGAATCTCTGTCCTCACCAGGCACCACCGACATATGCTCATGATCCGGAATAGCTTTGTATCAGGCTGTTCTTGCATTGCTATAAAAAAAAAACGGACACTGGAAAATTTATTTAAAAAGAGGTTTAATTGGATCCTGGTTCTTCAGGCTGTACAGGGAGCATGATGCTGCCATCTGCCTGGCTTCTAGGGAGGCCTCAGGAAACTTACAGTCATGGCAGAAGGCAAAGAGGGAGCAGGAACGTCTTACATGGTGACAACAGGAGCAAGAAAGCAAGTAGGAAGATGCTACACACTTTTAAGCTAGCAGATCTTGAACAATAATGAGGACGCCACGAAGGGGATGGTACTAAATCGTTCACGAGAAATCTGCCCCCATGATCCATTCACCTCCCACCAGGCCCCACCTCCAACATTAGGGATCATATTTCAATCTGAGATTTGTGTGTGGACACAGAGCCAAAGTATATTGAGCATATTTTCCAATGATTCAGGTTTCTTCAGATTTCATGCTCTTAAATAATAGGGATCTTATTGATTCTGGGAGACCACTGATCTACAATTTGGTCTCTGAAAATGTACCAAAAGTCATTCATTTCTTCACCCTCCCAGGAGATAGGGAAGTCTTCACCTTCCCAGACATGATTGATAGGAGAAGTTTGTGAGTCTTTTGCTGAGCCCCAAACCACCATCCCTAGGGCAATCTTGGAGAAGTCCAAGAAACCCAAAAGAAGGCAGGGAAAGGAAAACAGAGGTAAGAACTAGAAAACAAATAATAAAGGGGTAAATCTAAGTCTGCACATGTGGTAATCAAATACAAATGATCTAACACTCTAACAGTCAGAGAATGGCTAAATAGATAAAGAGGGATATTACATAATGATAAAAGAGTCAGTTCTCCAAGAAGTCAAAATAAACATAGATTTAAAAAACTTGAATATGCACTTCAGCAAAGAGCATACATAGATAAAACATAAGCACATAAAATAATTTCCAACATCATTACCCATTAAAGTAATACAAATTGAAAGCATTATGGGCACCACTACACATCTGTTGGAATGACTAAAAACAAACACAAGCAAACCAATGAAAATCTGAAAATACCAAGTGGTAATGAGGATGAAGAGTAACAGGAATTCTCATATGTGGTTGTTGGGAATGCAAAATAATACCAGCCCTCTGGAAGGGTTATCAGTATCTTAACAGTTAAGAACGCACAATCCCATAGGACCTAGAGATTACACACCACAGTGTTTACCCTAGAGAAATAAAAACAGGTTCACACAGAAACTTGTACACCAATGCCTACAGCAGCCCTATTCAATTGTCCCAATCTGAAAATATCCCAAATATTCTTCAATGCGTGAATAAGCAAACTGTGGTACATCCACACAATGGAATACTACTCAGCAATATTAATGAATCTTCTGTCCACACCAGTCACCAGTGACATACGCTTTGATGCACACAAAAATGCACATAAATCTCAAAGGCATTGCAAGTGACATATTCCAATCTCAAGAAATTTTATACTTTATGATTTCATTTATGTGACAATCTTGAAAAGACAAAACTGTTGTACTAGAGAATAAATAGGTGGTTTCCAGGATTTATTGGCCAGGGGATGCCATGTTTATAAAGAAATGGAATGGAGGAGTTATTTAGGGGTTATCCTGTATCTAGATTTTGATGGTTGTTACATGAATCTATACATAGACTCAAATTTCTAAAGCTGTACACCAAAATAAAAAATGCTAATAGAAAATTCTGCTTTTTAAAAACATGATTACTTGTCAATGTAGGGTCATTGGTTTTAACAAATGTACCACAATGATGAAGGATGATGTTGGTAGTAGGGAGGGTGAGGCGGGGCATCGGGGGATTATAGAAATGCTATGTACCTTCTGCTTAATGTTGCTGTAAACTAAAGCCACTCTCTAAATAAAGTATACTTAAAAAAACAGAAAAACAAAAATAACATACCTCTTTCACCTTACTATGTAGGATACACCAGCATAATTTTCTCAAAACAAACAAAACCATATGTGAGAAATTGAGTTCTATTTGCAAGTTTCATCTACTTTATTTTTATTTATTTATTTATTTTTTGAGACAGAGTCTCACTCTGTCGCCCAGGCTGGAGTGCAGTGGCGCGATGCCGGCTCACTGCAAGCTCCGCCTCCCGGGTTCACGCCATTCTCCTGCCTCAGCCTCCTGTGTAGCTGGGACTACAGGCGCCCGCCACCGTGCCCCGCTAATTTTTTGTATTTTTAGTAGAGACGGGGTTTCACCGTGGTCTCGATCTCCTGACCTTGTGATCTGCCCACCTCAGCCTCCCAAAGTGCTGAGATTACAGGCGTGAGCCACCGCGCCCGGCCTAGTTTCATCTACTTTAAACCCTGAAACGCAAATCACGTTATAGCAAGAGGACACAAGGACTTAGCTACCTTCATGTATAGGGAGAGTAAATATCCATACACTTATACTCAAAATATAATATGTGATCTCAATAAATCATCCTGAAGCTCATGGCATCAGAACCTCCCCTAAATAGTGGTACTCATAGGCACGTCCCTCAGGAAGCCCCTGACACTCAGTTCATCTTGTGCTTTAATCGTGACAAAACACAAAACTTGTGAGGCAGAGTACTGCTATTACATATTTCTTATCACTATTCCTGTGAAGTCACTGAACTTCAGTGCCTAGAAGTTTCCTTAACTTGCTGCGTGTCAAAATCTTTCTTGTTTCTCTCAGATGCATTAATAAAGTTCAACTTGCAGTAGCTCAGAATGGTAGAAAAGAAATCAGACTTTGAAAACACCTGCAAGGTACCAGGCACCATTCAAGGTAATTAAAAGTGGTCTCCTTTGATCCTTGAATCCACCAAGTGAGGTACCTAGATTTGAAACCACCATGGGAGGTGGGAATTCTGCTGCAGTGGAATCCTGGTTTGGGCACGTGTAAGTAAGTTGTCCACGGACAAAACTTGAATAGGTGTCAAGGCCAAATATTGCAGAATTCCCATTTCCAGTTGCGGCTGAGATGATAGAACACAGGGCAGTGGTGCAAAAATGAAGCATATACAAACCAAAAGGTAACCAAACTTACTTGCCATTTAGAAACATTTCAGTTCAGGTTCATTTCTTTGGTTGATAGTTTTCTTTTTCCATCACCATTATAATACAATTACTTCCCCAGTTGGAGGTTAACATCCCATTCACTAGTTAATTTTTTTAAGCCATACTCTGCATTTTGTCTCTTTGTCCATGGAATCTTGCCTACAGCTACCCTCTCCTTCGTGAATTAATTTCATCCTCTCCAAATGAGCCAGAGAGGTTTTGTTAATATTCTATTCAACTGCGAGAATTTAATCAATGTTGTCTTTCTTTGCCAAAATGCTGATAAGTCATCATATTTTTTCCTTTCTATGGTCACTCCTGGAATCACTGACCATCTCTGAAGAGAAGACCTGGTAAAGTCTCAAATAGCTTTTGAGCAAAATCTGTTAATAGTTTTAAAACAAAAACATGGGAAAATATCATCGTTTGTATCAGAGATTTGACAATTACATCAATGAATATTATAAATGTTTTTTAAAACACTCATGTCAAAATCTAACCCCTCAGACACACTAAGAAAACCAGAATACCCAATCAATTATTTTAAACTTATCTATCTCATACTTGTTAATTTTTTTTCTGCTAAGAATCCTGGGTTAAAACTTCTCAGGATTTTTGTGGTTGGTATTCCCTCCCCACCCTCTCTCTACCGCTCCAACTCACTGGTCTGGCTTCTAGCTTTACCTTCCTTTTTAAATCCATCCTTCTTAATAAAAATATCAGATAGTTTTTTTTTTAATAAAATGCAATTGTATGCCATAAACTCTGTTTTGAAAACTCATGCCATTATTCTCTGTTCAGGATGAAACCAAATCTCTGAGTCCATTCAGAATTGGTCTCCTCCCTGTATTTCCAGTCCTACCTTTTTCTGAACTGGCTGACATCTATTGCCCTCTGACAATATTGGATACCTTGCCAATCTGCTTGTACTTTTTGCTTAAGTTGTGTGCATCTGCACACATGCTATTTCCTCTACCCAGAAGGCCCTTCCTTCTATCGACTAGAAATCTATTTATTACCTTCTCACCTCAGCCTGGTGCTTACTTATTTATTGCCTTTCTTTGCCTCCTTAGAAAGAGTCCAGAATGCCTTCCTTTGTATTCTCACAAAGCTGGGCTTTAAAAAAGAGTGGCAGTTCTCCTACTGTCATTCCCTCATTTGATATGAATACCCTCACAAATCACAAAAACCTGTGTGTCACGTTTCTGTAAAATCTCAACATTTCTTCACTGAACACAATTCAGAATGGATGAGAAGGTGTGTCAATCTTATGATAACCATTTTTGCCACAGTTTGGAACACAGTCTACAGAGAGCAGAGTGTCATGCGGTGGTGAAAGGAGTTAGTGAGCTTGCTTTAGGCAGACAGTAAGGGAGGGGTCCTCAGAGAACCTCTGACTCGCCCCACAAGTGCTTACACCAGATGTTTTGTGCAGATAAGGGAACTTGCACAGGGGTCTTGCCTAAACATGCCCACAGTAGAAAATTCTGTTCCTTAACACATGCACAGTAAGGGAAACACATAAATATGGAGCAGCTCAGTCTGAGGGCCCACGCACACACTGGAAGGACTGGAGGAGACACCAGGAATTTGCACCTTATGCCCTGGTATTCAACTGCGAAGGGGGCATCTGGCAGTCTGCTTATTCAGGACCCCTCTCTTTGTTGAGAGCTTTCCTTTCACTTCATACATTCTACTCCACTCACTCTTTGGTGTCCACGTGCCTAATTTTTCCTGGTTATGAGACAAGAACCTGGACCTAGCTGAGCTAAAGAGCAAAAATCCTGCATCAGTGGGGGACAGTAAAAGGTGGGTGGTCACAACCCAGCCTTAGGAGTTGGAGCCTTGAATCCAGCATTCTCTGGTTACATTCCCACTGTGGATGGCTACTGCAGGGTAGAAGTAAATGGTCAGTCTCAGTTTCAGTCAGTGTTAGAAGGCACTTTCTGATGGACACAGAGATTTGAGAAAGATGCCTAGGATCGGAGTAGCACTGGCAGGTTCAATCATATAAACAACAATGCAAGATATACAGAAAGGACCCAAAGGATCTGATGAGAAAGGAAAACTGCCTGTGATAAGGCAGAACTCCAGGTAGTAGTATCCTGGCAGGTCCAGGGTACTCAAAAAATAGTCCTTTATAAATTCCAGGATTTGAGATTTTCTGATCTTCTGCTCCCTACCCCTTGATAAGTACTGGGATTAAAATATGTAAAGAAGGTAGTTTCTTGAACTTAGCAGGTACTCAATAAATTTTATTTTCATAATTAATGAATTAATTAATATGAAGGATACAAAACAATAGCTCTTTATTTTAAATATTCTATAATGGTAGAATTTAGATGGTCCTACTATTTTAGTTATTTGTTCATGGATATTGTATTTGTTAAGATTCTCCAGAGAAATATAATTAATAATGTGTGTGTGTACATATATATGTAATTTGGGTAATATATATATTATATATATGTACACACACACATATATATACTGCTATTACCATATATACATATATTACCATATATGTATAAAAAGATGGGAAGGAAGGGGTATTCCTCACTTATAATAACATATATACTGCTATTACCATATGGTAATTATGGAGGATCATATGTTTTGGATCTGTGTCCCCACCCAATCTCAAGTCGAATTGCAATCCCCAGTGCTGGAGATGGGACCAGGTGGGGAGTGATTATACCATAGGGGCAATTTCTCATTAATGGTTCAGCACCATTCCCTAGGTGCTGTTCTTATGAAAGTGAATGAGTGAGTTATCGTGAGATCTGGTTGTTCAAAAATGTTTAGGACATACCCTGCTCCCCTCTCTCTATCTTGCTCCTGCTGCGGCCATGTAAGATGTGCCTGCTTCTCCTTCATCTTCTGCCATGACTGAAAGTTTCCTGAGACCTCCCAGAAGCTGGGCAGATGCCAGCATCATGCTTCCTGTACAGCCTGTAGAACCACGAGCCAATTCAACCTCTTTTCTTTATAAATTACCCAGTCTCGTGTATTTCTTTACAGTGGTATTGGTAAGCTGAAGCCCAAGGACAGCTGGTGGTTTAATTCCAGTCTGAGTCTGAAGGTCTGAGAACCAAGAGCCAATGATGTAAATCCTAGCCTGAGTGCAGGAGACCAATGTCCCAGCTAAGAGGCAGGCAGAAAGTTTTTAAAAAGGGTTAATTCTCCTTTCCTTTGCCTTTTTGTTCTATTTATGCCCTAAAATAGATGGGATGAGGCCCACTTATGCTGGGTAGAGCAATCTACTTTACTGAGTCCACCAATTCAAATGCTAGTGTTATCTAGGAACACTCTCAGAGTCACATCCAGAAATAACCTGGGCATCCTGTGGCACAGTCGAGTCGACACATAAAATTAAGTATCACAGATATATAGTAGCCCGTCAGCAAAACATTCCCAAATAAATGATAACATTAGTTCAGACAAGTGACCCACAGGAATAAAATTTCTGTTTCACTGGTAGGTTGACACCAGAGCAAAAACATAGGTGAAAATAAAAGCAATGTCAATATATTTTATTGCAAATAACCAAGTATTCAGAAGATTCCTGTTCTTCTAAATCAGAATCTGTCAACCTCTGTGATATTGACATAATGAACTAGATAATTCTGTGTTGGGAACTGTCCTGTTCATTGCAGGATGTTGAGTACCATCCCTGACCTCTACTCACTAAAACCCAGTGGTATTCCCCAGTGCGACAGCCACAAATCTCACCAGGCATTGCCAAAGTTCCCTGGTGAAGCAAAATTTCACTCAGCTGAGAGTCACTATACTAGGTTAAATAATTTTGTGTTATTAAAATGAGATAAAGTATTTAGAAACACTTTGTTCACAATTTTATGGCTTTCAGAAATTTGAGAATTAGTTATGATTTAATTTTGATTCAGAAATAAGCTGTGAATTTGGTTTACCAAATAAGAATCGTACTTCTAATTGGAAACATTCTTGTTGCTTTCAAATACTTCAGTGGAATAGGCATGTTCTACTCTGACGTCCTAGAAGTAACTTCTGAGGCCTTGAGATGTCAGATAACTTGCCTAACGTCATAGGCTTTTAAGTGAATATCTGGAATATCAACCCGGGTTAAAGGGATTTCACAGATCATGGTAAATTCAGATAAACTATCTTTCTGTTTTACATAGTCTGTGTTTCATGATTTAATGTATGCTTTTAAAAGAATCACCCTGCTGGCCAGGCGCAGTGGCTCATGCCTGTAATCTCAGCACTTTGGGAGGCTGATCATGAGGCCAGGAGATCGAGACCATCCTGGCTAACAAGGAGAAACCCTGCCTCCACTAAAAATACAAAAAGTTAGCCAGGCGCGGTGGCGGGCACCTGTAGTACCAGCTACTCGGGAAGCTGAGGCAGGAGAATGGTCGGAACCCGGGAGGGGGAGCTTGCAGTGAGTTGAGATCGTGCCACTGCACTCCAGCCTGGGAGACAGCGGGAGAGTCCGCCTCAAAAAATTAAAGAAAAAAAAAGTTTCCTGTTTATATCTTATATTTCAATACATTTCACTTTTTGTCTACATTGTGTCTAATCAAGTCCTGGATGTCTGTATTAGGATTAACTGGGATTTAATTGGGGATTTCCTGATCAATATGAAAATAAGATTTAGGCATCAAGATTTGTGTTTGCATTCTCTATGTCCCTTCCTTCTCCCCTTCAAATATGGGTGAATCATAGGATTGGTGTACCTTTACAACTCTTGTTTTTCCTCCTTATTCTTCCATGATTTATTGTTAGTCACTCTCATATTAAAAATGGCTATAAAGTATTGAGCAGTTTTCATGTAAAAATTTATTATTCTGTCTTCCAAACTCCCCAGGAGGTCAATATTCTTAGTATTTTCATTTTATTTCAGCAAAATCTGAGAAGCTGAAAGTTGAGTGCAAGTCACACAGCTCTCATGTAGGAGCCAGGATTCAAATGTACAGCTATTTCATAGTAAAACCCATATTCTTCAACTTCACTCTGTACTAATTTTTATACAAAGCCAGTCAGCAAAGATACAGATAAAGACCTTGGAGGAAATTTCAAATTCTTAATAATCATGTAAAACTCAGGCTTCAGAATGCAAATAAGTAAACAAAGGCAATAACTTTATCTTTACAAGGGGGTTAAAATCGATATGACATTGTTATCAAAACATCTGTTTTGTCTGATCATTTGATAATTCTTATTTATTTTACTGTAGGGCTCTTAAGTTTAAGCCCCACTACATATTTCCTGATGTAAGCAGGTCTGGTACACATCTTTGCTGGGTAAAAAAGGAAAAACAATGACTGAGTGTGGTGTCTCACGCCTGTAATCCCAGCACTTTGACAGAATGAGTTAGGCAGATTATTGGAGGTCAGGAGTTCGAGACCAGCTTGGCCAACATGGCAAAACCCCGTCTCTATTAAAAATACAAAAATTAGCTGGACATTGTGGCACATGCCTGTAATTCCAGCTACCTGGGAGACTGAGGCGCAAGAATCGCTGGAGGCCGGGAGGCGGTAGTGAGCCAAGATTGTGCTACTGCATTCCAGCCTGGATGACAAGAGCAAGACTCTGTCCCAAAAATAATAATAATAATAAATAAATGAAATAAAATAAAAAACTAAACTACATGGAAAACAAGAGACTCCAGATAAAATTGCCAATGAATACAATTATGATCCAAAAGAGTAGTGGGTTAAGAGAGATCTCTTGAGGAGAAGCCAACCAGGGAGGATTTATTTAGTTTTCACTTTTAATTTAGTAAAGATTTAAATGACAAATTACTGGAGAAATGGTAAAATACAGAAATTTATACAGAAAAAATCACCCATTAAAAATAAATTCAGTGATAAGAATGAATTAGTTTTTAAAAATATTATTGATTTCTCTTCTAATTTACTCGGCCGACATGGTTAAACACCTACTATATGCCAGAATCTGTTCTACATCCCAGAAATTTAAAATGAGGCAGAAGAGACCGGAATGCAAAAGGTTAAATGTTATTCTACCTTTTTACCTAAACTTTAGATTTGAATGGGATTTGGACATAAATCATCACATAATTTTAGGGTTATTTAGTGAGTGAATTTGACCATCAAGTAATGAATACTTATACTACTAAAGGCCTATTAGTATACCCTTGGGTCTTGTCAACAAATGCCTTGGGTAAAAGGAGCGATTTAGGAAAATGTTTGAATCAGTAATTTGGGAAGTAGGAGGTAGCTGGGAATGGATAGGAATAAGTATTTTCACAGAAGAATATGGAATGACTGAGAGGTGAAAACAAAATCGCTTCTTTTCTGTTCTTTTTTATTTATTTATTTAAAAGAACGCTCCATGAGGAGAAAAATTACCATCAAGAACCCTCTATCATTTGGTCAGCAGTTCATATTATTTTATGTTTATTTTCACTGCTGATAAATCAGGTATATCATCAATGGATTGTATATTTGATAAAGAAATTCTACTAAAGACCAATTTCTACTTCTCTCAAAAAGTTTTCTTTAATTCAATTCTGTTTCCACAGTTGAAAACATTTGCCAAGTTTGTGTCACAAATTAGACATCTGAGAAGCAGACAGCAAGTTTGTTAATTATTGGGATTAATTTCAAGGAACTTATTCTCATTAGACTTCATGAGCCATGCTATACACAGTAACGTGTGAAAGTCCACAACCACAACATAGTGATGTCAGTAGGTAATTAAGGGCACTGATGAGGCTTTTCGCAGAAAAAACAAAGTGCAGCAAATGCTTTCTGTATCACCACATTATTAGATAGAATTAAGGGATGATAATTACAGAGAATTAAGTAGAAATCATTTTAGTAGCAACAAATTAAGAGAGAAGTCAGTTTGGCTCTAAAAACAAATGTTGAATATACACATAAATCATAACGTTTCATAGCTGACACTTTACCCTGGGTGTGATGAGCTATGTAATAGTGTTTTACTGCCACATGATCTGGAAGTAGGCACAGTTTGTCATCAGAAAGATTTTTAAAGTGTTGATCTTTCAGAAAAACAATCTCACACTTCAAATGGCCTCATGATGGAAAACACATAAAACAGATGTCCTTTTTTTAGTCTATTGGCACTTCGTTGTTATCATTCCTGGTATAAAGGAAACTAGAGGAGATTGACTATGAATAAAATGTAAAAATACATGTCTCAACATATATTCTATCTCACCTCCACTTCTTCAGAAAGAGAAATCCCTGGAGGGTCACAGTGGGTGAAAGTTTGGCAAGAGATCATAAATGGAAACTGTTTAAAGAAGTAAACATGGATCAATGATGTCCTAAAAAAAAATTCGAGTGTCAACTGTGAGATCAGACCTATGCTCATGTCACATCTAGTCTATTAAAGCTATTTAAGTAAAACTTAGCATATTGCCAGTGAAGAATAGTGAAGTTAAATGAAGGATTTGCAAACAGGAGTAAAAGACAACTATAAAAAGATTGAAGTGTTCTTAACATTATCCTGTTTTAAATGTAGCTTAAAACTCAAACACATATTTTCATGCATCTCACATTCTAAAATAGGTTAAAATATATAAGTGTTCCTATTACCGAGTGAGATAATAGACATTTAAGATCTTTTAAACTCCAGTATGTGATATAGATGAATGGAGTTGTTGATGATAATGCTGATTGGGTGATTATTATTGATATCTTCAATGAAACTCCAAGTCCAAGTTGGACATGGACTAAGAAATGAGCCTTTCTTTAATGCCCTCCATGATCTTGAAAAAGATGACTTAATATTATTAATTTTGTTTCATCCATACCTGAAAGAACTATACTATAATCTGTCCCTCCAAACGTAGGATGACTTTTCCCTTTCCAGTGCTTGAGCAGGAAGATTTGGCTTAATGCTGGGGCTGATTGCTATGTCAGGAAGTCTCGGGGATGCCAGAGGAGAGCTGTGTGTTACTTGTGGTGGAGATTCTAATATGGCCTGCAGAAGAATCTGAATGCACGTTCATATGCATATGTCATATTATACAATGGAGCATTTCTTTTATGAGTTTCTACTCTATAATTTGAAATAAATTAAAAATTAAAAGTTTTAGTCTTCTAATTAGATGGTTCCTGTCATGTGTCTTTTCTAGTTCCTCTGCATATGCTAACTTGCTGGTGGGTTGGAGCCACTGAGGGTGTATGGGCTTGTGTATGTGTGTATTTTCTGTGTTCATGTTCTTGTCTTTTATGTTTGGTTGGGAGTGATAATCTTCAGAACGGGTTTCTTAATTAAACTTAAAGATACGTATACCCTGAGGCTAGAGAGATGCATCCAGTAATAAATTAGATATAAATAAATAATAATAAAGAAACATGACATTTAAATAGCAGACTTATAAATTTCATGTGAAATAGCTAGCTGCATTGCCTGGGTGAAAGCTTCAGTAGGATTAAAGCAATTTAATTAGTGCTATTTCAAAACGAAATTTCCAGGCCCGTGTGACTTTCCTTAATGAAATCCTCCCCTTAAATATCTAGTTTATTCACAGGTGAAATGATAAAAAGAAGACAAGAGAGTTCTTCACGACATTCTTAAAGACTGCAAATCTCTGGAAATCAATTCCAAGCAACACAACTTTATTGCAGAGTGGTTTTGAATGTTGAATGATTAAAGGAACATCTTTGACATTACAGATACCGAGTTAAGTGATGCAGAAACAAACTATTTGGAAAGTGGATACTAGGCTATTAGTTTGTGGAAAGTGGACACCCTAAATGTTCATGGTCATAATCAAATTCGTGGAAAGTACATCCCTTATTGGGCATTCAGGCAAACATTTCATTTGTTTTATAATATTTTACTTCATAATTAGACCTAGACCTCTATGAAGCCTACTTTAGATAATGCCGATCTACTTTCTGGGTAGATAAGCACATAGGCAATGAAATGTGGTTATTAAAATGGATGTGTACAGGCATAAATGGAACATGGGGAAAAGAGGATTAACATTTCCCTTTAAGATTTCATACCAGTTTTGTAGAGGAATTGTCAGTTGAGATAAGTTTTGATGACAGAGGAAGGATTTTTTTTTTTCTTTTTTTGGCAGAAAATGAAGGTAATGTGGACTGGACCATTTTGGAGATAAGAGTAAATAGAAAATGGATGCTGGAGTTGAATTGACAAATTACTTCAATTATTTTAGCCCTATTTATCTTATTTACAAAACACAGATAATAACAGAATTGTGAAAATGATATGAGAAAATCCATATACAATACTGACCCAGTGTCTGGCAGTTAGTAAACACTTAAACACCTGCTATAATAACAACCTTTTCATCTCAAGGATAGTGTTTTCATGATACGTGTTTTGCTTGATGTTATTGCATGTGACGTGCTGATCTCTTGTCAGTAGTGAGAAATGGGTCTGGGTGGATACAGAGTAGACAGAGAAAATTTCATATAAAATCTGCACATACTCTTAAAAACAATGAAACAGCTGTTGAAGCATTTAAAAGTAGAATCAAAATATGTTGCCCACACCTTCAAAGTGGTGAGGGAAGAAGTCTGAATAACAAGGATGAGTATATTTGTCCGTTTTCACATTGCTGTAAAGAAATACCTGAGACTGGGTAATTTATAAAGGAAAGAGGTTTAATTGACTCACAGTTCCACATGCCTTGGAAGGCCTCAGGAAACTTACAATCATCGCAGAAGGCGAACGAGAAGCAAGGAGCTGCTTCACACGGTGGCAGGAGAGAGAAGTGCAAGCCGAAGAAATGCCATCATATCTCATGAGAACTAACACTATCATGGGAACAGCAAGGGGAAAACTGACCCCATGATCCAATCACCTCCCCACCTCCACACTTCAGGTTTACAGATCCCTCCCTTGACATGTGGGGATTACTGTTGGAGGTGAGATTTGGATGGGGACACAGAGCCAAACAGTATCAAAGCTACCTAGGGTAACTTTTGGAAGAATGGTGGTAATCATCATGAAGAAAAGAATACAGAAGATCAGGTCTGTAAAGTGAACATCTAGGTTTGTGTTAGAAAATGTGTATATCCAAATACAAATAATGTATTTGGGATGTTAGCTGTGCATGGGATAATCTTTTGCATTTATTCTTTAGTTTTCTAGCCACTGACCACCGTTTTTTGTTAGGTACAATGGTGATTCGTGAGAATGTGCTAGACAGCAAAATGGCTATGTTTCCTGTCTTCTTAGCTATGCATGTGGAGTGGGCAGCAGACTGTGGGGTATGCCTGGTAGGAATGTTACAAGGAGTGAATAATTTATCAGAAAATATTAGACACGAGTAAAATATGAGAGCAAAATTACTGGTCTAATCCTTCCCCCCTCTACCAGTTTTTCCTCTTCTACCGCCAGTCATGAGGATTGAAATAAATGAAAGAGTCTGTTCAGATCTCTTACACGTCTCTAGAAAGAAAAAATAAAATCTCTGCACTCAAGGTATTTTCTACTTCACCCCTAATGCTACTTTTTCATTCACCTTAGGTTATTCGTACTTAAAGTAACTGAAGTTTACCTGCCATTTGACATAGCTTCATAGCTTTCTTGTCAGCCTAATAAATCTGAAAAGGTCTCATTGTTGCAAACTGGATACCCCAGATGGTAGACTCCAAGGCAAAAATTAGCACGCAGGAGGTGCATCAGGTAGTAATCTGAGGATTACCACCTGTGGAAAGGAAGGGGCAACACAGAATTAGACAATGGGAAAGTTTGTGTTGAAATCTCAACAAAAACTTCAGCCAACTCCACAAACAGTTCCACAGCAGGATGGGCTTTCTGAGTCCCCCAAGCTTGGTGTGAGGTGACTGGGGTTTTATATGCATGCATCTCCTGGTCACTGGGTGCAGGCTGCCATGGGCAGAGGCATGACCCCAGGCAGGATGACTCTCCTCAACTATCCTAATGGGGAGCCTGAAAATCCAAATGGCACTTCAGAGCTGTCCTGAGCCTGGCTGAGGTTGTCTTGGCCGTTATTCATACTTGCTGAATGGTCACTGGATGTGAGCTGTCAGTGGGTAGGAGCATAACCTTGGACCAGGCCATTCTTTTCAGTCAAGGCGATTTTGGAAAGAGCTGATGTCAGGGTGCTGTCTGTAGGCAGCCCCTCCAGCAGCTGGGAACCTAAGTCCTTCAGTCCTGAAAGGCATATGATTGTCACATCACAGCATCTCCTACACTGAATAAAGAAAAGAAGATAACAAAACAATTTCACTTGAACACCTTTCTCACTCATGATACCTTCCAAACTCTCTGTCTTTTCTCAGACTAACTCCTTGCAAAAGCTGTCTCCTCTCCTGTCTTTACTTCTTGTAATCATAGTTCCCTGAACTCGTAATGAGCAAGTTTTCACCATACTTTGCCCTCTCTAAGATCCTCAAAGATATTCTAATTGCCTGGTTCAGTCACCTCAATTTATTTACTACCATTATTTTTTGCATTGTTAACACCATTAGCTGCTGTATTTCTTTTGAAATTATCTTGTCTTTTTTCTTCTATAATACCCCATGGCTAGGATTCTACCTACATCTATAATACTATTTTAATTATCTCTTTGATTCATATGCTTCCTGAAATTTAATTGTAGGCGCTGTAAATATTGGTCTATACATTCTTTTCCTTATAAACTTCTAGTCGTGCAACCTTGACATTTACCATCATGCAGGTAACTTTCAAATCCATATTTCTCATTCTAAACACTCTCTCAGGTTCCAAACATGCCTTTGCGTATGTATCCCAGATATCTTTCCATAGATTTCTTGATGTCATCTTAATTAAACCAGTTAAAAATACTATCCTATTTGTTCCTTCTGGTTTCTCATTGGTTCGTGGTATCTTTATTTCAGTGTTTCTAAACTCACCCACTGAAAGGAATCCCTTGTAGAATTAGATCACCCAGCACTCCCCCTGGAGATTCTGACTCACTAGTCTATGTTTAGAGGCCCAGGAAACCGAGTTTTTGACACTTTCTTCAGGGAGTCCTTAGCATTAGTGAGTTTTGTGAAACACTGCTATATGCCATCAAGTAGAGGAATTTCGGAGTCATATTTATTATAACTTTCTCTTTTTTAATACCACCTCTTGTTGATAAAACTCACATATATTGTATATATTTCCTTTTCTCAGGCTTCATTTCCATTCCTCTAATTGAGTTCCCCACATCTTTCATATGGATTCACTTACTCGTTTTCTTTTTAATATATGCCTCTAGTTTTACTATATCTCAAAGTTCCTTTTTCTTCATTGTTGCCACTGTTATGTCTTAAAAAGAGATCTGGTCACATTACTTCTCTTGGTTCTATGAGTAACACACCTAAAATATTGAATAGCACTGATTTTTTAAAACCTAGCTTTACTTTATGTTTCAGACCTTCTAAGCCCTGCATACTATAGCCACTCAAAAATTAGCCTATTCATATTTTTCTTTACATCTGTAGCCTTATAATTCTTTGTCTACTCGATCAATATCTGATAGAAGTGTATGCAAAACCCCCATTATAATTGTGCTTTTGTTCATTTCCAGTCTGTCAGGGTTTTGCTTGGTTGTGTTAGCTTTACGTCTTTCTAGGTCCTGTGTTGGATGCATACAAATTTATCACTGCTCTATCATCTTGATCTTACTTTTTAAAATTAAACAATGTTGCCTTAAGTTTGTCTTTTAAAAAAATTCTATTTTGGGGGATACCTGAAATTTCACAATGATGAACTTTTGCTCATGTTGTCTCTTCACCCAGACATCAAATTTGGTCCAGTGAAAGTCTACTCCATGTTGCAAGATGCCGTTGCAATAATGAAACACTCTCCCTTTTCACCAAGAAAATTCAGCATGTTCCTCTTACATATCTTGCATTGTCTGACGTTCAATCAGTTAGGGACATAACTCTTTCCTGTAGTGGATTATAAGAATATGAGGATCAGAACAACGTTATAATCTTTCTTTATTCTCCAGAATGCTTGCAACTCAGAGAATTTTATATACATATTTATTGAATTGAAAAAATTATATTGAATTTTAAATTCTGGTTCTACCAAAATTTCCCTGACTTCTCTATGCCTTAATTTCTTCATCTCTACAATAGGGATTGATTTATTTTATGACTGTATAATTGCTATGTGTGTTGGAGACAAGAATAGTACGAGACCTATAACTGGTTTTAATATGTAGAAGACAAAATACATAGTAATAATGAATAAATATATGATATATATGTATTTATAAATAAATATATAAATAATAGTAAATAATTAGTCTATCTGAAATAGCAAGCATATGAGAATTATATTTTCAAATTTTCCTACTATTCTACCTAGACTTTATTTCTTGGAAAGTAAAAGTTACAATACAAATATGATCTGTACTTAAATCCTATAACTGTCACTCTAACAATGCATCTTTACTTTTACCATAGGGGATTGGGGGAACTGCTTATTTAAAAACAAAAGAAAACAACACACAGTTACCAAAGTTAAAATAGTTGGCATCCAACTCAAGGACGATGGAGAAACTATATTGAAAGTATGGCTGTGTTCATAAGCTTGCAGTTTGAAGACAATCACAGCCATTTTGGAAGGGAGTGGTGATCATATCTCTTCTTTTTTCCCCATGTGTCAATGAGGATACAGTGGGAGTGGTGTTAGATGCTCTAAAATGTCTGTCTTTTGGAAAAGGAAAGAGGAAAGAAAAAAGGCAAATTGTGAAATTTAGTGTGCATGAGCCACAGGTTAAGTAGCAAACTGCTCATGAGGGACTTTATAAAATTGATCTTCCGAGTTTGGGGTTTCCATTAGGGCACGTGACTGACACTTTTAAGGGAAATAAGAGCGTAGAAACCAAAGTGTAACTGTGCTTCTCAGAATCCTTTAAGAAAGGTAAGAGGACACTTGAAAGTGTAAACGGAAGGATTTGCAGAAATTCTGTGGTACGGAGAAGGGAAGAGAATCAACATTTCTTTTGTACTGACATAACTCCATGTGCTTCTGAGGCAGGATAAGTCAGGATAGGAGGCCATCCTGACTTACTCCCTTGTGTGAAGCCTCAAGAGCTCCTTTTGCAGTGGGCTCTGCATCCGTTACACTCTTGTGCACTTAACTCTTTTGCAAAATAAACAGTCTTATGGGATACCAGGAGACTGCCTGATGGTGACAAGTTTCTGATACCAAATACAGCCCAGAAAAGAGAACAAAAGCCTTTTATTCATGATGTAGCTTCCCTAATCTCCAGCTAATCAACATAAAAACCCAAAAAGCTATTAGCTACAAATTCCTGCCTTGGAGGGGAGAGACTTCTCCAGGGTTCCACATGCGCAGCTGGACTCAAGGTTTAGCTGATAGTGGCCTTTTAATAGTAAAATTTTATATTTTAATTTTAATAGTAAAGTTTTATATTTTAATAGTAAAATACACACGCTAGGTGGAAATTTCATATGCTAATGATACATGCAGCGCATGTTAGATCACGTAGATGCTGACCGCATGTGCCAACCACAGGTCTGCCTTTGCATGCTTGACCTCCCCAGTATTTTATGAATATTTATGTGCAGTTCCCATAAAGGGAATTCCCTTAGGGCACTAGGGACTGTCCTCCCACCATTTCAGCAGCCGCTCTGCCTCTCAGAGTGTACTTTCGCTTTGCAATAAACTTATTTGCCTTCCCTTACTTTAAACTCCCTCTCAAATTCTTTTGTGTGGTGAAGTCAAGAACCTGAGCTAGCCCAATGGCAATGTAGCAGGACGAGCGGCAGACAAAACTCCTCAGACACCGAGTTACAGAAGGAAGCGGTTTATTCGGCCGGGGGCATCGGCAAGACTTCTGTCTCAAGAGCCGAGCTCCCCGAGTAACCAATTCCTGTCCCTTTTAAGGGCTCACAACTCCAAGGGGGTGCGTGTGAGAGGGTCATGATTGATTGAGCAAGCAGGGGGCACGTGACTGGGGGCTGCATGCACCGGTAATTAGATTGGAACAAAACAAGATAGGAATTTTCACCGTGCATTTCTATACAATGTCTGTAATCTATAGATAACAGAACCAATTAGGTCAGGGGTCGATCTTTAACTACCAGGTCCAGGGTGCGGCGCCAGGCTGTCTACCTGTGGATTTCATTTCCGCCTTTTAGTTTTTAATTCTTCTTTCTTTGGAGGCAGAAACTGGGCATAAGACAATATGAGGGGTGGTCTCCTCCCTTAGCAACACTTTAACATTTTAAACCTTAGCACTGTTATGCCCAGACCGTTTATTCCCCGAAGAAGACCACCAGAGTCCAGAGTCAAAGCTAAGCAGCAAGGATCTTTATTACAGGTTCGAACCTGGAACTCTCCCTCGCTCGTGAAACGAGACGGGCAGGAGAGCTCCCCCACTCAGCTCCGAACAATGTTATATAGTCTAAGAAAAGTGGGCATAGAGTTATTATACAAATCAGATATATGATTGGCTAGTGTTTGAACAAGGCGATTTGGCTAACTATGATTGGTTCCTGCCATTTCTGATATTTTGGTTCAAACTTTGAGGCGGGAGAGCAGGTTTATGGCAGCAAGAGTTTATCTTACTTAAACACGTCTTGTGACCTTGCCTCAGAACTTACAAAATCTCTGGTATGTGCAAAACAAAATCTCTGGTACGTGCAGAAAACCAGGTACTCACAGAACTTACGAAATCTCTGGTATGTGCAAAGATTAGAGAGCAGAACAAGGGTGTAGCGGGTGGGGGGCGGGTACACATCTATCTTTGTGTCCTTTCAGCACAAGAAAGGTTGGTTTTACTACCCTTGGCAGGATAAATAACTCGGTTATGTTTGTTTAGCTAGTATCGTAGTCAGGGTTTTTCTTTATTCCAGACACATAAACATACTGAAACTTACTGAAATGATGTAGGGACTCTAAATGAAGCTCCCTCTTTATGGACAAGGCTGCTGTGTATGGCCTTGCAGGCTGTACCACTGCACGATTTTAGGGAGAGTTGTGTATCACAGGGACTGGGAAGCCAGGGTGGCTGAGGCAACTTGAAATTGGAATCTTGTTGAAACTTGGGCACTCCTGCTTTTGGAAATAAGTAAACGGTTATCTCCATTGTTCTCTGCCATTATTATTGCTATTGTTGTAGTCACCAGTACTGCTGCTGCTAACGCTGTCAGTGCTGCTGTTGTGGTTGTTATTCTCTGTTTAGAATCTCCATAAATTCAGCTGGTCCATGAACAATCGTGTTCTCCCTGCCTATGTCAGCATGATTTTTCACATTCATAGTCTATGGCTGTCAACCTTCTTCTCTGTCTCTTAATTCAAGTTTCTGAAATAATCCCATCAGACCAGTTTATCGCTGTTTTATACCAGACAAAGCCTTATGAGTCTTACTGGCTAATGACCAATAAGAATGCCCCCTTTTCAGGTCTGCTTTATACCATGAGTGCAATTAGCTGAGGCCTGGGGTGCGGTTGTATGACACAGAGAAAATGTGGTGCATTCACCAGAAACAACTCCAGATGTTTTTGCTGAGTAATGGCTGATGTATATTAATGGAAGTAAAAACAATTTCAAATAATTTCTCATAAAGGCATATTTAAAACTTTTCAGTTACCTGTAAGCAGGATATCAAATTTTATGTGAATTATGTTCAAAATGGCAATTATGAAAGTTTATATAAAATAGATATAGGGTTATCTGTGAAATTTAACATTGGTTATCCCTCTATGCATCTACAGAGGTCACCTCTTTTCTTTTTATTTCTAAAAACAGCTTTAAAAGGTTTAATAATTAAAATAATCAATTATTATTATATTGGGGGTCGACAATTGTGTAAATTGTATATAGTTTATGTATTTAATACAGTCTACGTTATATATCACTATATTTTATATCATACTATTGTTGAAGTTTAAAATGTGTTTTTAATTTTATTAATTGTTTTCTATATTTTCCACAATCCTCTTGTTTTCTAATTTTATGACATTAAATGCAATATTTATATAAAATGTTAATATTTTAAATTATATAATACTAAATATGAGCAAACATTTATTTAATGTCTGATATTAAAAGTTACTTGCAATTTTTGAACTAATATAAATGAATAAAGTCATCACTTTCAATATGTATAGTATTTAATAAAAATGTATATAATTATTCAATAGGACTCAATTGCTTTAAGTTTCTGGGGTAAAAGGAATCTCATCAAAAGCAAAGCTTTCCAAAAGGATTTGTTGTTTATTCTTGAAAAAAAACATTACCGTGGCAAGGAACAGTCGGTAAATCTGTGACTTTTTAGGATCTGGCTCTAACTTGAGTAGTCTCTGACCTTCCAACCAGCAAGTGCAGGCTACATAAGTGAGCAGGGGGGACCTGGATATTAAGGTGTTTTCTAAAAGATTTGCAAACATTCCTCCTGTTTTAGTCCATCTTCTATTTCCATCTTCAGAGACAAAGTGTGCTGTTAATTCCAGAGACTTCCTAGGATTCTGTTGTTGTTGTTGTTATAAATATCTTTCCTTATTGTGTTAGTCTGGATCTTCCAAGAAACAGACACCAAGATGGGACTAAACATGCAAAGAGTGGGAAAAAGACCTGTATGAGACGAAAACAGGAAGTGGGTGGGGAAGCTCAGACGGCCTGCAGTTCATGATGAAATTCTGTCTCTGGATGGAGGAGAAAGCTAGGGAATGTTGGATTAAAGCATTCTAGATTTAAATTGCCGTGCATACCCTAAAGATTTGGTGAGGCCATCTGGGTGTCCTTTAGCCAAAATAAGAGCTGTCAGAAGAGTTGTTTTTCTGAGAAATTGATTTGCCGTCGTGTAGATCTGCCTTTTTCTTTCTCCTTCTTTCTTTCTCTCTTTTTTATCTTCAATAAAGATCCTTTATAAAAAATATGCCAGACGGTCCCCCTAGTGGCATGGAAGAATTATCCCATCCTAATGCCTCCTTCCAAACAAAGTCTCACTGATAAAGGCTACAGGCATTCTTTACTCCAGGCAACTGTAAGCAGAAAGATTACAATGTGACTTCATTTCCATAATGCTGCTAAGGCAGACTAGCTCTCCAGCCTCCCCACCCTGCTCCCCGCGCACTTTTCTTTCTAGCATGGGCAGGGAAAAATATCAAACAATCTGTTAATGAGCATTTGGTGAAGTGTAATGAATACAGTCTAATTCACTAATTGAGGCTCATTCCACAACTCTCCACTAATAAGCATCTTAATGTGCTTAACTGCAAGTGTCCAAAATAGTTATTGAGATGTGTGGAAATTTCCCATTCTGTATGTGAAAATTTTGATAATGTTGCAGCTTGATTAATTGAGAGAAAATATTCCACTAACAATGAAGAAAATGTAAAAGCAGGAAAAATCATACAATTACATCTTCTAAAATGGACTGACAAATAACATTATTGAAACAAATTATTTCCTGAAGTAACTTTTATTGCAATGGGACACTGATTTCAGTTTGATGTGATGTCACACAAAGTTGACATCGAGGAATTTTTTGATTAACTTGTTAAAAGATATAATAAATCAATTAGTCAATATTTTATTAATTATAAAAGTCAGAAAAGACAAATTTATGATTTTGGTTTCAATGAGATTTATTTTCTTCACTTTAAAAATGTAACTATTAAAGTTGAAATGAATGTAATGAATCAGTCATTATATAAAAATCTTCTGTCTCCCTGTCTCTTCCTTTCCCATTCAATGTCTTTCCTTCTTTGTCGAGCTTCACTTCTACAGAAGTAAGAAAATTTCTCAAACTGATACTCTTCCATCACTACCTTGAGGACCACCTTTAGCTCCTTCCAGCTTTGACAGGAAAAGCAGTCTTTTTCTGTAGTTCTCGAAAGGGCCCTAATGTTAGCTTTGATGGTTTCTGGCTCTGATTGGATGATTCCTTAACTAACCATTGTTAGGAAAAAGAAGTGTTCTGATTGCCCACCTCTTCAGCTCGGTGTAGCTTCACCTCTCAAACTACAGGACTGGAGGTGAGTAGCTCCCATAAGTGGGCATGGCTACTGGAGGCACCAATAAAGCATATACCTACAGCCAATGAACAGGAAATTTAAACCTGAAGAATTCCACTTAGATAATCATCATATTTTCCTTTCAAGCCTAAGGCAGAAATTTTAGAGATAGACATTGATTAGCATATTATAGCAGTGAGTATAACCAGAGGTCACTTTCATTGCCGTCTTGCTTTTGGTGGGTTTCCGCTGGCTTCTTTTTTGCATTCTGTTTTATCAGCAGGGTCTTTGTGAACTGTATCTTATGCTGATCTCCTGTCTCATCCTGTGGCTAAGGATGCCTGAACTCCTGAGAATGCAGCCCAGTAGGTCTCAGCATTATTTTACCCAAGCCCTATTCAAGATGGAGTTGCTCTGGTTCTAAGGCCTCTTACAGTTGATTCAAAGCCAAAAAAATGAAAGCAGTGGTCAGAAATGGAAACACAGCTAGCTCCCTCTTGTTTCATCTCCTTTATGGAGCGGCACACCGTTAGAGGGTCAGGTGGATCAGCCCAGATGTGGGAGTGGGCTCACTGCTGGGGGAACTCTGGACATTTGGTACAGCTAAAAAATATCCCTAGAGAAGTCAGAATACTTTTTTGTCTCATCAGGCTATGTTGTTTTGAGAAATACAGTGTCCAGGTAGCCCTAGATAATGTAGCACATCTTTCTTCAATCATAAAATGCAAGTGATTTTTCTCTTCCCAATATACCTATGAAATATTTTATGGCATTCCATGCAAAAACAGTTGTATCAACCTTTACTATAAATATTTCTTCTCAGTGGTAATATCCTCCTTGTAGTGATGGCAAATCCATCTTTTTGTACTGATTTTGTTCTTTTAAAAATATATCTTTTTTCGGCCGGGCGCGGTGGCTCAAGCCTGTAATCCCAGCACTTTGGGAGGCCGAGACGGGCGGATCACGAGGTCAGGAGATCGAGACCAGCCTGGCTAATACGGTGAAACCTCGTCTCTACTAAAAAAAAATACAAAAAACTAGCCGGGTGAGGTGGCGGGCGCCTGTAGTCCCAGCTACT
Organism: Macaca fascicularis; assembly: GCF_037993035.2. NCBI lineage: Eukaryota > Metazoa > Chordata > Mammalia > Primates > Cercopithecidae > Macaca > Macaca fascicularis. Next base: position 58,313,858 of record NC_088394.1, read on the forward strand.
CGGGAGGCTGAGGCAGGAGAATGGCGTAAACCCGGGAGGCGGAGCTTGCAGTGAGCTGAGATCCGGCCACTATGCTCCAGCCTGGGGGACAGAGCGAGACTCCGTCTCAAAAAAAAATAAAAATAAAAATAAAATAAAATAAAATATATTTTTTTCTAGAATAACCCAGTCCTTGGCAAGAACTAAGGAAAACTACTTAAACTCTATTTCCTGCTCTACCTGCCCCAGAATTGTATTCCTCAGCTCTGGTCCAAACCTCCCACTTACCAGCTACGTAATGAAGTCAATGTATTCTAAAACGTTTAAAAATTATTTATATCCATGTGCACAATCAGCAAGAAATTTGGAATTTCCAAACAAATCCAATAAGCTTAAGGCTATATATGTATAGATATACCCTTATTGGCAGAATCTCTTCTGAATGCGAATGAGAAGAATTGGCTCAATCTCTATAAGGTCATTTACGTACTATGAATGAGTGTGGCATTGATACAGGGATAACTCAGGAATGAAGGAGACTCACTACATGTCAGAGAAAGTGCAGTGTTCATTGCAAGCTATTGTCTGGGAGCCAGTAAACCAAATCTGCTTCTATCCGACAATGCTGGTATAGACAAGTCAACTAATATCTTAGCCTCATTTTCTCTGATCTGAAACATCATTTCTCCACTCTGGCTCAGTATTCAGTAATTCTCCACCCTAGAATTTCCTCCTCTACCTCTCCCTAGCCCTTGGGTCCATAAAACTATAATAGCCTTTGTCCACAGTTCCCCCAGCAGTGAGCCCATTCCCACATCTGGGCTGATCCACCTGACCCTCTAACGGTGTGCCGCTCCATAAAGGAGATGAAACAAGAGGGAGCTAGCTGTGTTTCCATTTCTGACCACTGCTTTCATTTTTTGGCTTTGAATCAACTGTAAGAGGCCTTAGAACCAGAGCAACTCCATCTTGAATAGGGCTTGGGTAAAATAATGCTGAGACCTACTGGGCTGCGTTCTCAGGAGTTCAGGCATCCTAAGCCACAGGATGAGACAGGAGATCAGCATAAGATACAGTTCACAAAGACCCTGCTGATAAAACAGAATGCAAAAAAGAAGCCAGTGGAAACCCACCAAAAGCAAGACGGCAATGAAAGTGACCTCTGGTTGTACTCACTGCTATTAATATGCTAATTATAATGCATTAACATGCTAAAAGGCACTCCCACCAGTGCCATGAGAGTTTACAAACACCATGACAATGTCAGGAAGTTATTCTATATGGTCTAAAAGGGAAAGGAGCCCTCAGTTCTGAGAATTATCTACCCCTGTCCTGGAAAACTCATGAATAATCCACCCATTACTTAGCATATAATCAAGAAATAACTGTAAGTATTCTCAGTTGAGAGTCCATGACATTGTTCTGCCCATGGAGGAGCCATTCTTTAATTCCTTTACTGTATTAATAAACTTGCTTTCACTACTCCATGAACTTGCCCTGAATTCTTTCTTTGCACGAGTTCCAAGAACCCTCTCTAGGGGTCTGGATCCCTTTCCGGTAACACAGCTACTCTTGACACCTGGCACCCCAGCTCTCTAGCTCAGCTGAGCTCCTCTCTTTCTCTCTCTTTCACACACACAAGATGGGCAGCACTTAGCTATTCATCATTTTAAGGAAATCGGCTTCCCTGGAACTTGTAAACATTCCATTACTGTGTATCAATTTTTTACATACCAGATCTCTTTATCTTTCCATAACTTTTCTAATGGAACCGACTTCAGGAAATCATGCGATCTTGACTTGGCAAAGACAACTTCCTTATAACTTTTTAATAGAATATCACATATATAACATGAAAAGAATGTTGACTAAAGGTAAGCCTAAGCTAATTGCACTTCACAATAGATTTTGGGTGGGTAGCTTATGTAAAATACATGAAGTAAGTTTAAGCAAAGTATCAGGCCTGACAAAATGACAAGTTAGAATGGAGTTTGGAAATCAAGTAGGATAACCGAGAAAAAAAAACAAACAAAACAAAACAAACCAATATATGATATCTTATGGAATTCCTGTAATTGGGGTACACATTTGGTCTGATTTTCCTGGCAATTCAAGTGAAAGGGGTAATATAACTGATTCTAATTCTCCTTTTTCACATATAAAAAAAAAGTGCTGAATCCTCAGGGATGGTTGGCGCTTCCCAGAATTTCTCTCTTAAGTAAAGTTGTCACACAATGCTTTAGGAAGGGATGTGGCCGGGCGCGGTGGCTCAAGCCTGTAATCCCAGCACTTTGGGAGGCCGAGACGGGCGGATCACTAGGTCAGGAGATCGAGACCATCCTGGCTAACACGGTGAAACCCTGTCTCTACTAAAAAATACAAAAAACTAGCCGGGCGAGGTGGCGGGCGCCTGTAGTCCCAGCTACTCAGGAGGCTGAGACAGGAGAATGGCCCGAACCCGGGAGGCGGAGCTTGCAGTGAGCTGAGATCCGGCCACTGCACTCCAGCCTGGGCGACAGAGCAAGACTCCGTCTCAAAAAAAAAAAAAAAAAAAAAAAAAAAAGGAAGGGATGTGAAGGGATGAATAATCTTCATAAGGGAAGAAGACTTCACAGTCTTCTTCACAGAAATAAAAGAGTGATTGAAAACAAGCATCAGGATAGACATGTACCACTTTAGAAAGGCCCAAAGAAATGACTTTGAAAATGTTGTGTCTTTCATCCTTTGATAGTTCCTTTCCTCTGTGGGAGCTTACCTCTTACTCTTATTCTTCCCTAGATGGAATTATTTTAAAGAAGTGGCTCTCAGAGTACAGTTACAGTACTGGTAACAGAAGCATTAAGTGGAAATTCATTAGAAATGCAAATTCTCAGGTCCACTTGCTGAGTCAGAAATTCTAGAGGTAGAGCCCAGCAATATGACTTAAGAAGCCTCCATATGCCTGGCACAGAGGCTCTAGCCTGTAATCTCAGCACTTTGGGAGCCTGAGACAGGAAGATGATTTGAGGTTGGGAGTTTGAGACTAGCCTGGGCAACATAGGGAGTCTCTGTCTCTACAAAAACTTTAAAAATTAGTCCGGCATGCTGTCATGCACCTGTAGTCCCAGCTACTCAGGAGGCTGAGGTGGGAGGATCACTTAACCCCAGGAGTACGAGGCTGTAGTGAGCTATTGATCATGCCACTGCACTCCAGCCAAGGTAGCAGAGCAAGACCCCATCTATGAAACAAAACAAAACAAAACAAAAAACCTCCATGCGATTCTGATGTACATTCCATTCTGAAAACCAGTGCTCTACAACCTTATTTCTTGCCTCCTGCACATTATTCCTTCACTTTAGGACTGTCTACTAAAACTCTCTGACATGTAGACACAAGATTATCTAGTTACAGTCTCAACGGAGACCTCCCTCTATCTCAGTTAGAACCAGCTTGTTGTGGTTTGTTGGGAAAATCTCGTTTTATGAATAAAAAATAATGATCTCTAACTTAAAAAATGACTTCTATCAATCATGTTAACAACCTCAGCGAAAGGTTATCTTGGTAATTTATCTGTATCAGCTACTTCTCACTGTGACTCAGATATTTAGAGATGCAGTTACAAATGTGCAATTAGAAAAATTTGGAAGAGAGTGACAAGGGAACATAGTTGTTCTCTTAGCTGAAGATGAAGAAGCAGTGTCATTCATTGTGGCATGCCGTCTAGAACTTGTTACACTAGAACAAAGATACCTGACATATCCTCTAGTACAAAATATAATCCTGAAGTTAAAGATCAGTAGAGCATCTATGTGTTTCAGGCATTTCATTTATTCAATAAATAGGAACTTATGTAGACATTTATCTCAAGGAGCATAAGTACCTTCAAGTGTATTTGTGATTGTGCATATGCTAGCCTGAGGTAAGAGCACTCCATCAAAACTAGAGAACAATGCCAAGCTCAAAACTGCTGACTTGTCAAAGCATTCTGATATGGTAGAAGCATGAGGAACTATGCCAGAATTTAAATTTAAATTTTTAAGTTATTCTCATGTGCTCAAGAGTGAATTACTAAGTCTTTCACAATTGTTGTTTATTCATTTAGAAAATTTGATCTGTGATATCTACTTTATTGAGGTGTTATTAATATGGAAAACATTTGTAGAATGTAGCTTTTATAATTGTTCACTTTTTGTTCCCCTGCATTCCTTTCCGAGCTAATAAATACTTCTAAAATTTAATCATTAAGATGTAGAGCTTTAAATCTGCGTTAAAAGTAAGACCTGCTGGGCGCGGTTGCTCATGCCTGTAATCCCAGCATTCTGGGAGGCTGAGGTGGGCGGATCACGAGGTCAGGAGATCCAGACCATCCTGGCTAACATGGTGAAACACTCTCTCTACTGAAAATACAAAAAATTAGCCAAGTGTGGTGGCAGGCGCCTGTAGTCCCAGCTACTCGGGAGGCAGAGGCAGGAGAACGGCATGAACCTGGGAGGTAGAGGTTGCAGTGAACCGAGACCAAGCCACTGCACTCCAGCCTGGGCAACAGGGTGAAACTCCATCTCAAAAAAAAGAAAAAAAAGTAAGACCTAGAGATTTCACATGTACCTACTTTTTATCCATGATATTGATGGATATTACAAGAAAATGTATATTTCTCCCTTAACTACATTTTGTTAAATATATATAAATATATATTAGTCTGTAGTTTATACACAAAAAAGAAATGCCTTACCACCTAGAATAGAAATTGTCATGATCCAAATGGACTTCATAAATTAGTTGTGTATTGAATTAGAACCCTGAAAAATTGATTTTGACATAGCCTGGAAAAAATGAAGTGTAAAAAGGAAGCTGTTGGTAGAAGAAATGGGTGACTAGGCTTAATATCTCCTAATTCTGTGTTGAAAAAAATATATTGATATAATTAAATATATATTAGTGAGCCAGTAAATACATGGGACCAGAAACTCTACTCATTGGTGGCAATGGATAGATAAAACCAGCACTCTGACCTAAAGAGAGGAATACTATTAGACTCAGCAATCCTATTACTGGGTAATACCCAAAGGAATATAACTCATTCTATTATAAAGACACATGCAGGTGTATGCTCATTGGAGCACTAGTCACAATAGCAAAGACATGGAGTCAACCTAAATGTCCATCAATAATAGACTGGATAAAGAAAATGTGGCACATATACATCATGGAATACTATGCAGCTATAAATAAAGGAATGAGGTCATGTCCTTTGCAGCGACATGGATGGAGCTAGAGGCCATTATCCTTAGCAAACTAAAGCAGGAACAGAAAACCAAGTACCACATGTTCTCACTTATAAGTGGCAGCTAAATAATGAGAACACATGGACACATAGAGGGGAACAACATGCACTGGGGTCTCTCTGAGGGTGGAAGATGAGAGGAGGGAGAGGATCAGGAAAAATAACCAATGGATACTAGGCTTAATACCTCGGTGATGAAATAATCTGTATAACAAACCTCCATGGAACACGTTTACCTATGTAACAAACCTGCACATCCTGTACTTGTACTTCTGAACTTAAAATAAAAGTTGGAAAACAAAAACAAAAACAAAAAAAAACACCTTGCCTTCTTAGAGCTTAGAATCTAAGAGGGAAGACTAGGAAAATCCACTGAGGGTAATTTTTAGATATGCAATATTTTATTTTAAGCTTTTGCCTGGATAGAAGTTTATACTACTTAGTCTAATTATGAAGAAACTTCTCCAAAATTTTCAAGTATGTGAGTTACAGTCCTTTAGTATACACTATCTCTATTTTTCTTTAAGAACTTCCTACTTTCTGAGATAATAATGATCAGTAGTAGAGGATCAGTAGTAGATAACTTACCTTACTGGAGGCAGTGACAAAGGTTTTACACTGGACTGACCTGTGCTTAATAGCTTCAGAACCAGAAAGGTTAAAGTTTGTTTTGCTTCCTAGATTTCAATTAAAACTTTTTTTTAAGTCCTTGAAATCTCTGAGTCAGTTTTTCCATTTGTAAAAGGTGTCATCTGTAGCAGAGTTCAAAAGTTTGGCAAGAATTTTTATTTCTAGCAATGCAGGGGATGAAATCAGCTTTCCCCATTACTGATTATTCAATATCACATGGTTAAGGTCTGCTAGATTTTTCCATTCCAAGACACTTTAAAAAATACACTTTTAGAGTTATACCATGGGGTCTTATACTTTGAGAAGTTTACAATTAAGGGGATTTAGTATGAGATTATAAATTGAAAGCATGTGAATATTCTATTTCTCCAAAATAATGTTATTTAAGCATTTAACATTCAGTAATAATCATTGTCTGGAATAATTGATAAATTGGCAGCTGTATAATGGTGATTTTTAAAAAAAATTATGTCACTCTTTATATGATTACTAGCTGACATTGTTTTCCCCCCAGTAAGTTTTCCCATTTCCACCTCCTCTTCCTTCCTATTCTTATTTCTGATAATTAATATTGAATATTACTATGTATGATATTCTAGTACTTCTAGTATTATTTTTGATGTCAAAATGTTCACAATTTGGACAATGATAGAATAGCCAGATTAAACTGACTTCTGTCTCTTTTGATGCACTATTTCTATTTTTCCTTGAATACTTCCTACTTTCTGACATACTATGACATTCCTCATCCTTATTTATTCTATATGTTTTAGTAACTTGAAGTTCTCTGTCTTATAATTATGCTACTAGAATCAGGTTTATGTAATTATGTTTGTTTTTGTTGCCTTCCTTCCTTTACTTCCTCCTTTCTACCTTTCTTCCCTTTTTTCATATTTTTTATTTTCTTTTTGAGGACATGATACAAGTTTTGGAAATATAAATATTATGGTCACTATAACCTCAGCTATTTAGAATTCCTCAAATCTAGTATTTTTGCTTGATTATATCTCAGAGTTGATCATTCCAGATCAGTTTCCCATGTACCAATACACTTTTAAAACACACATGTTCAACTTAAATACATAGACTAGTGACATCATAAAGCAACCACACAAACAAGTCTGCATAACAACCACCTAACAATATGATCACATTATCAAATTTTACACATATCAATACAATACTCACCTTGAATATAAATGGGCTCACTTCCCCAATTAAAAGGCAAAGAATGGCAAGCTGTATAAAGAAAAGAAGCAAGACCTGGTCAGGCACAGTGGCTCATGCCTGTAATCCCAGCACTTTGGGAGGCCGAGGCAAGAGAATCACCTGAGGATGGGAGTTTCAGACCAACCTGACGAACATGGAGAAACCCTGTCTCTACTAAAAATACAAAATTAGCCAAGCGTGGTGGTGCATGCCTATAATCCCAGCTGTTTGGGAGGCTGAGGCAGGAGAATCACTTGAGTCTGGGAGGTGGAGGTTGCAGTGAGCTGAGATCGCGCCATTGCACTCCAGCCTGGGCAATAAGCATGAAACTCCATCAAAAAAAAAAAAAAAAAAAAAGAAGCAGCAGCAAGACCCAAGGGTATGCTGTCTTCAAGAGACCCATCTCCCATGTAATAACACTCAAAGGCTCAAAATAAAGGGAGAGAGAAAAATCTACCAAGCAAAGGGAAATCAGAAAAAGCAGGGGTTGCAATTCCAATTTCAGACAAAACAGATTTTCAGCCAACAAAGATCAAAAAAGACAAAGAAGGCCATTACATAATGGTAAAGGGTTTAATTCAACAAAAATACTTCACAATCCTATATATATATATATATATGTACCCAACACAAGAGCACCCAGATTCATTAATCAAGTTCTTAGAGAACTTCGAAGAGACTCAGACTGCCACACAACAATAGTGGGAGACATAAACACTCCACTGACAGTATTAGACAGATTATTGAGGCAGAAAATTAACAAAGATATTCCAGACTTGAATGCCACACTTGACCAAAGGGACCTAATAAACATCTACAGAACTCTCCATTGAAAAACAAGAGAATATATACTCTTCTCATTGCCACATGGCACATATTCTAAAATCCACCACACAGTTGAGCACAAAACAATCCTCAGTGAATTAAAAAAAACAAAACAAAAAAAACCCTGAAATTATACCATCCACACTCTTGGACAAATGTGCAATAAAAATAGTATTTAATATGAAGAAAATTGCACAAATCACCAAACCATACATTTATATGGAAATTAAACAACCTACTCCTCAGTAGTGAGTTCTGGGTAAATAATAAAATCAAGGCAGAAATCAAGAAGTATTTGAAACTAACGAGGACAAAGATACAACATACCAGAATCTCTAGCACACAGCTAAGGTAGTGTTAATAAGAAAATCTATAGCACTAAATGCCCACATCAAAAAGTTAGAAAGATCTCAAATTAACAGACTAACATCACAACTAGAAGAACTAGAGAACCAAGATCAAACCAACCCCAAAGTTAGCAGAAAATAGGAAATTACCAAAAGCAGAGCTCAACTGAAGGAGATTGAAACAGAAACACACACACACACACACACACACACAAAGATCACAATATCCAGGAGCTGGTTATTTGAAAACATTAAGCAGATAGCTGGGATGCTAGCTAGACTAATAAAGAAGAAGAGGAGATACAAACACACAATCAGAAATGACCAAGAAGACATTACTGCTGACCCCACAGAAATATAGATAACCATGAGAGACTACTGTGAACACCTCCAGGCATCCAAACTAGAAAATCAAGAAGAAATGGATAAATTATCGGACATAACACCCTCCCAAGATTGAACCAGGAAGAAATTGAATCCCTGAACAGAATAATAACAAGCTCTGAAATTAAGTCAGTAATAAATAGCCTATTAATCAACCAAAAAACAAAAAAAAGGCCAGGTAAGTTGTGGTGGCTGATGCCCATAACCCCAACACTTTGAGGGGCTGAAGCAGGTGAATCATGAGGTCAGCAGATTGAGACCATCCTGGCCAACATGGTGAAATCCTGTCTTTACTAAAAATACAAAAATTATCTGGGTGTGGTGTCACACACCTGTAGTCCCAACTACTCGGGAGGCTGAGGCAGGAGAATTGCTTGAACCCAGGAGGCAGAGGTTGTAGTGAGCCGAGATCGCACCACTACACTCCAGCCTGGCAAACAAACAAACAAACAAAAAGCCCAGGTACAGACAGATTCACAGCCAAATTCTACCAGATGGACAAAGAGCTGGTACCATTCCTACTGAAACCATTCTGAAAAATTGAGAAGGAGGGATTCCTCCTCAACTCAATCTGTGTAGTCAGCATCATCCTGATACCAAAACCTAGGAGAGACACAATAAAAAGTGTGTATGTTGAAACACAACATACACATAAACATAATCAATAAATGTAAATCATCACATAAACAAAACTAAAGATAAAAAAGTATGATTATCTTAATAGGTGCAGTAGAGTTTTTCAATGAAATATAGTATCCTTTCATGTTTAAGACCCTCAATATACTATTCATAGAAGGAATATACCTGAAAATAGTAAGAGCCATTTATGACAAGCCCACAGTGAACATCATACTGAATTCATAAAAGCTAAAAGCATTCTCCTTGAAAATTGTCATAAAATAAGGATGTCCTCTCTCACCACTTCTATTCAACATATTATTGGAAGTCCTGGCCAGGGTAAACAGGCAAAATAAATAAATAAATAAATAAATAAAGGACATCAAATATGAAGAAAGGAAGTCAAAGTATCCCTGTTTGCAGATGACATGATTCTATATCAAGGAAAATCCCATAGCCTCTGCCTAAAAGCCCCTTGAGCTAATAAATTCAAGGAAGTTTCATGACACAATATCAACATATGTAAATCAGTATCATTTCTACAGATCAACAACATCCAAACGAAGAGCCAAATCAGGTATGCAATCCCATTCTTAATTGCCACACACACACACACACACACACACACCCCCCCCCCCCGGAATACAGTTAACCAGGGAGGTAAAAAGATCTCAACAATGAAAATTACAAAACACTGCTAAAAGAAATTAGAGATGATGCAAGCAAATGGAAAAATATTCCATGTTCATAGATAGGAAAAATAAATATTATTTAGATGACCCTACTGCCCAAAGCAATTTATAGATTTAATGCTATTCCTACCAACTACCAATGACATTCTTCACAGACCTAGACAAATCTATTTCAAAATTCAGATGAAACCAAATAAGAGCCTGAAGAGCCAAGGCACTCTTGAGCAAAAAAGAGCAAAGGTAGAGGCATCACGTTACCCAACTTTAAACAATGCCACAGGGCTATAGTGACCAAATGCAAATGGTACTGGTACAAAAACAGACACACAGACGAATTGAACAGAACAGAGAGGCCAGAAATGATGCTGCCCATCTACAACCATCTGATCTTCAACAAAGCTGACATAAACAAGCAATGAAAAAGGACTCCTTATTCAATAAATGGTGCTGAGATAACTGGCTATCCATATGCAGAAGTTTGAAACTGCACCCCTTCTTGACACCATATACAAAGATTAACTCGAGATGAATTAAAAGCTTATATGTAAAACCTAACATTATAGAAACCCTGGAAGGTAACTTGGAAATACCATCCTGGAAATAATAACTGGCAAAAAATTTATGACAAAGACACCTAAAGCAATGACAGCAAAAGCAAAAATTGACCAATGAGATCTAGTTAAACTAAAGAGCTTCTGCACAGCAAAATAAACTACCAACAGAGTAGAGAGACAACCTACAGATTGGGAGAAAATATTTGGAAACTATGTATCTGACAAAAGTCTAGTATCCAGAATTTATAAGGAGGTTAAAAAAATTATAAGGAAAAAAAAAAAAAAACCACCCACCATTAACAAGTAGAAAAAGGATCTGACAGACACTATTCAAAAGAAGACATACATGCTGCCAAAAAACATATGAAACATGCTCAGTGTCACTGCTCATTAGAGAAATGCAAATCAAAATCACAATGAGATACCATCTAATACCAGTCAGAATAGCTATTATTTTAAAAATACACAAACAGGTGCTGGCAAGGTTTCACAGAAAAGTGAACACTTGTACACCGATGGTAGGAGTGTAAATTAGTTCAACCACTGTGGAAAGCAGTGTGGTGATTCCTCAAAGAACTAAAAACTGAACTACCATTCCACCCAGCAATCCCATTACTGTTTATATACCCAAAGGAATATAAATTGCTCTACCATAAGACATAGGCACGTGTACATTCATTGCAGCACTATTCACAATAGCAAAGACGTGGAATCAACCTAAATGTCCATCAGTAATAGCTTGGATAAAGAAAATGTGGTACATACATGCCATGGAATACTATGCAGCCATAAAAAGGAATGAGATCATGTCCTTTGCAGCGACATGGATGGAGCTGGAGGGCATTTTCCCTAGCAAACCAACACAAGAGCAGAAAACTAAATACTGTATGTTCTTAGTCATAAGTGGGAGCTAAATAATGAGAACCAACAGGCACAAATATCAGAAAAACAGACACATGGGCCTACTTGACAAAGGAGAGAGGGAGGAAGGACAGGATCACAAAAAATAACTATTGGGTACTATGCTTAGTACCTGGATGATGAAATGGTCTGTATATCAAACCTCCATGAAAAGATTTTGCCTGTATTAACAAACCTGCACATATATCTCTAAACCTAAAATAAAAGAGATAAATATATATGTTTAGTTCTGCTTTTATAGCCCTCCAACTTTTTGGATTCTAGTTTTAAACATTACTTCTCATCCATGGTTTTGTTTTTCTTCTTCAAGAATAGATTATCCTTAACTTTCTTCTACCTCCAACACTGTCTCACTGCTTTTTGCCAATTTTATCCTTCTTTCTAATTCCTTTTAGGATATCTTTAGCTAATTCCATCTAACAATGAGCACACGCTGAGCATATTTGTAGTTTTTCCATACTTGTAAGATTTTTTTTTTTCTTTTTAAAAATTTATTTCCTAAATTTGTCCAATTTTCACTTTGCCTCTTCTCTTGTTTGGCAAGTACTCTTCTGACTTGATGAATTTCTGACTCAAGTTATTTTTTTTTTCTTCTACTTTAAAGATTTATGGAAAGATATTCAGTTCAAGGTGAGATCTTATGATGTATCTCATTTCTGCTCTGAGGTTGAGTTTTGAGGGTAGAAAATTTTTCATCAATTGAAATATTTACTGTTGTTTGTTTTCCTTCTTATAGTGGTATATATCATTATACATCTTTTATTAACTTTTTATTAAATTTTAAATGCCTTATCTTATCCCTGGACAAATAACAACAGATGATTTCATACTGACAAAGTGAAGAGTTAGCGTAGCTTGCTAAGTTTCTTAGTTTAAGAGCAACTCTCTCTTTGTCACAGTGAAGTGCAGATTCTTCAAGACACAATACCCTGTAGAGGAAGGCTCAGTTCGCCTTCTAATTTTATGATTCATTTTCTCTCTCTCTCTTTCTCTCTCTCTCTTTTCGCCATCAAGTCTATAAATACATCTCTCCTTTTCAAGTCCACTTCTTAGCAAAATATTCTATCTTCCTAATACTGTTTTTTTCTGTTCTCACACATTTTTAACCACTTTCATCCAGTTTCACAATATCAAGTGCCATGGTCCACTAGGTCTCAGTTATGTTCTCATTATTTCTTCAATTAATGTAGAACCTTTTTTCTTAAGGCAATTTTTATCTGCGATCCACAGTGATGGACATCTGCTGTGTTTAATTTTTATTGTTTCTATCCGATCTTGTTTCAGCACGAACTCTGGAATAGAATCTGCTGGGTTTTATATGTATTCCCTGACTGCTTGTAGCTTAAAGATGTGTATAATTCTCTATACTGTAGTTTTATGGTGTGTGTGGGTGATGGGTTATTTGTTCTCCTTGTCAATGGGTATAAATTTTAAAAGATGGATAGAGATATTCAGATTTAGAAAGGCTCTGTTTTCCTACGGTACCCAAAAAAGTCCTTTATTTCATTTAACTTTGGCCACAGAGAGCTCAGTGACGGAGCTAGAACTGTGAGGACAAGAACATTATTTCTGTATGCAAAATCAGCATATAATCATGGAATAATATATGTGGACTTAGTACCTCAGCTCAAACCTAGGGCACTGAGTCCATCTCACTATGGTGTAGAGATTTAACACTAGCTATGATCTCATGAACACAGGGCTTTAATGAGCAGAAAAACATCAGGTAAATCAGCAAGAATTTATACAGAAGGACTCAGGTTTATGGGTGTCTGATGTAATAGAACATATATTATTATAACTGGTCAAAAGTCTCAGAATAAAAAACTGAGAGACTATTTACAACATGGCTTTCAGATCACTTTTTAGTTTGGTTGGCAAAGCAATCTTCTTAGCATCTAACTAATACAATTATTAGGTACTCTTTTCTTCAAATTCATTATTGAATTAATGAATGATTTCAATGATAGACTGGATTAAGAAAATGTGGCACAAATACACCAAGAAATACTATGCAGTCATAAAAAAGGATGAGTTCATGTCCTTTGCAGGGACATGGATGAAGCTGGAAACCATCATTCTAAGCAAACTATTACAAGGAAAGAAAACCAAACACTGCATGTTCTCACTCATAGGTGGGAGTTGAACCACGAGAACACATGGACACAGGGTGGGGTACATCACACACTGGGGCCCATCGGGGGTGGGGGATTGTGGGAGGAATAGCATTAGGAGAAATACCTAATGTAAAGGATGAGTTGATGGGTACAGCAAACCAACATGGCACATGTATACCTACGTAACAAACCTGCACATTGTGCATATGTACCCTAGTACTTAAAGTATAATAATAATAATAATAAAGAAGCTATTTCCATGGCAAAAAAGAAAAGATTTAGAAAAATAGCAATGGTTTAGACTTTATCATTATCCATTATTCTTCCTTAATGATGGCTTTCTTTGACTTCTTTTCAACTTTCCATCCTCCACTCTCCCCGCTAAAAACAAACAAATAAACAAAAACCAATTAACAGGCTCAACTCTTGTCCATTCACAATCACATCCTACCACCAGTTTGAAGCCCATGAGAGTTCTAGTAAACTCACTCAAAGCAAAGTGAACGATTTCTGGGGTACTTATTTAGAGAGATATTTGCATGAAAAAGATGATATTGGAAATGCTAGGTTGTTCTCCACAGTCTTTAATTAATACAGGACAGTGTAAATATCTCCTTTAAGCTATCATATCTATGAACTTTTTCTCCCTAAGCAAAAAACAGATGGAACAACCCATCTATCCACAGCTTTTTTACGGAACCATTTGCCTTGGTGTTACGGTTGTTTTGTTTGTTCGTTTGTTCATTTGTTTATTTGTTTGCATGTCACTTTCAACTCACCTTTTGATATTGTGACTTTGTTCCCCAGGGCCTTGCCGTGGCTTTCAGATTCTATCCTAGTCTTACTAGTTAAAACTTTTGTCTCCTCACTCTCAATCATGACTTGAGTTTTTCTCTGGCTAGCCTGTCTTAATACATCTTTGATAAATTCTATGTATGTTTAGATCTGGACAAATATACATCTACCTTACTGAGATGAACTGCCACTGAGATCATTCTCTGTGTGCCAGTGGGAGCTGAAGAGTAATTGATGGCTTCAAAGTTCATTAAACATTTAGTGACTACCTGCCATGTAACAGGCAATGTACTAGTGGTGGAGATGTAATGGTCAGCGGGAGTGATATGATCTCTCCCTTTATAGAGGTTTCGGTTTCGTAAGAGAAAGGAGCATGTCACCAGGTTTTCCAGTAAAATGAGTAATGTGATAAAAAGGAAGTCCATTTTACCAGGGGAAAACTAGGGGATATAAAGTGAGATGAGAAGGGGTTCTTATCCTGTTAAAGAGACTCTCAGTTGAGACCCAGAGATGAGCTGAAGTTGTAAGGTTGGAAGCTTGGGGCTCTATTCACGTTGTCTCAGCCATCTCCAGCTAATTCAGCCACCCCAGATGAGGGTGCAGTTGCAAAGCAGAGAAAAAGTCATTCCCAATGTTCATACCCAAATTATTTTGTTTTGCTGTGTTCTGTGTTTTGTTTTTAAGGGAGGGTCTCACTGTGTCACTCAGGCTGGAGTGCATTGGGGCAATTACTGCTCACTGCAGCCTCAATCTCTAAGAACTCAAGCGATCCACCAAGCTCAGTCACCCCAGTAGCTCAGACTACAGTTCTGTGCTGCCATGCCCCACTAATTTTTTTGTATTTTTTTGTACAGATGGGATCTCACATTGTTGCCCAGGCTGATCTTGAACTCCTGGGTCCAAGTGATCCTCCTACCTCAGCCCTCTAAAGTACTGGGATTATAGGAATGAGCCACAGCACCTGGCCCCATTACCCAAATTCTTGATCAAAACAAATTCATGAGCGTAACAAAACAGGGGTCACACTATGTGTTTATTTGGGGTGTACTTTGTAACACAGCAACAGTTGACCATAACAAAATGTGTTATCTGTAAATGATATGCCACCATAATAAATATAAATTTAAAGCATGTGGCATGGACTTTGAAGTGGTGGATGAAGGTTAGAAATTTCTTCTCAGTGGTGAGGAGGACCGTAGAACAGCGAGGGATGCCTTTGGAGATTGGAGGAAAGGAGACAATTGTTATGGAGTGGCAGGATGGTTGGCAACACTGTTGTGTGAGGAAATGTGGAAGATAGAAAGGGCATTTAATTGACTCATGGGTGGGAGATGTGTAGGCAAAACATTTCAAAATGGCAATTAGCTTTTTCAAGCTTGCTATATTAAAATATAACAAGAGATAATTGAACTAAAGAAGGAAATGTTGAGTTTGTGAAGATAATTTAATGGAATCACAAAGAAGTAAACCTTGCTAGTTCTAAAATAAAACTGCCTTTTTATTCTCTCTCTCTATCCCAGTGAAGGATTCACATAGTAGAAAATGACTTTAGAGCATAAAAGATGCCCAGTGTAGGCTGTAATCTCTGTTTGTTAAGGTGTCAGAAATATATAAGGTATTATACTCCAGAAACTTTCAGCTATACAAGAAACCTGCTATATAAGCACTTTAAGAAAATAATTGATAGATCCCCTCTATTATGAAACAGTTTCTAAGAATCTCAATGCCATTTGTCCATACTAGTTTTATACAGGCCAAAGATAGAGAATATCCCATCTCAAAGACATGAGTGGGCATAACTGTTATCTAAGAGAACTACAATAGTATCCATAGGAAACCCTCATGTATTAGTCTGTTATCACACTGCTACAATGACATACCTGAGACTGAGAAATTTGTAAAGGTAGGAGGTTTAATTGACTCACAGTTCTGGGTGGCTGGGGAGGCTTCCGGAAAATTACAATCATGGTGAAAGGCAAGAGAGGAGCAAAGGCATATTTTATGTGGTGGTTGGGGAGAGAAAGCGAGGAGCGAAGGGAATAGAGCTTCTTATAAAACCATCAGCTATGGTGAGAACTCACTCACTATCATGAGAACAGCATGAGGGAAACTGCCACTATGATCCAATCACCTCCCACCAGATCTCTCCCTAGACACGTGGGGATTATGAGGATTACAATTCAACATGAGATTTGGGTGGGGACACAAAGCCTAACCATATCACCACGTGAAATGATAAAATTAGGAGAGGTATTACCATTTTTGGACTATAAGGCATAGAGACATCAAACAAATACATTAGATATTTGGACTCCCAAACTTTCTAAGGGCAGGAAGCAAGTTGAAAATGCAAACAGGAGCTATTTCTTGTGGAAAAAGGAGGATGACTCATATGAAAGAATGAAGTACACAGAGAACAGAGGAAAGAACCATGGGGAATTATTCCTACCGTACCATCTTTTAGTGTTGAGTATACGTGGGATATGAGACTGGTTTCTATAATTCTCAGGTCCTTAAGAGGAATCATCTGTATGAATTACATATGAGGAGTTTCATCTAAACCTGGATATAATTTTCATTACAAGATCCTGGACTTGAATCAATGCTATAATGGGACAACATTTGTGGAGTTTTGAAGGTGTAATTATACTTTTCACTAGGAGTAAATAATTTATAAAGAGAGGGTGGTCTGTGTAGAGGAAAGATGTCTACAAATTCCTTGCTAATTATCTCACTGAAAGAAGAAACCTAATCACTTTTTCTCTGAATGTGGATTGGCCTTATTATCTTACTTGACCCATAGAATGTAGCAGAAATGGCATTCTAGGACATTGAGAAAATAAGTCTAGGGGACACCAGATGCCATGTAGAAAATTTAAGTATCCTGAGACTGTTACGCTGTGTGCAGAGATTTGCAGGGAAAGAGAGAGGTGGGGGAGGGAGAGAGATTGGGAGATTATTCTAAGTGTCTTTCTGTGCAGGTATTGGATATTCCAATCCCAGCAAAAATAGTGGAAGAACCAAGTAATCCAACTGGCAGCCAGAACTGAGGACAAAGACATATGGACCCATTTAATCAAAACAAACCATTTCCAGGAGTGTGAGTCAGTCTAGCTGAAGACCCCACTCAGTCAGGACTAGTACTAAGGTTCTGCTAAGGTTCTTGACCCACAGAATCATGAGTACACAAAAATGACTACTTGATTCTATTAAGTTTTGGGGTGATTTGAAATGCAACAACAGAAAACAGTACACTCACATTAAATATGATACTGATGTATGAGCCTGAAGATCTAGAGAAAGTATGTTGCTAGAGACATAGATGTAGAAGTCATCAAAACATAAGCAATAATTGAAGCAATGGAAATGGATGAAACAGCTCAGGGAATGTGAGTGGAAAAAGAGGGTAGAAATGCTATTAGAAATGAGTGTAAGAGACAGACAATTAAATCGTTATGCACAAACATTCTACCTACTCTACTAGAAAGATTTATAGCTATTATAGCTATAAGAAAGACACCATTTCTTATCTTGTATTGGCAGATCACTGATGCTGTAAAGAGAAATAATGCTTGAACGTAGTTTGAAGGTTGAGTGAGAATTC
The DNA here is from genome assembly GCF_037993035.2 of Macaca fascicularis. Lineage (NCBI taxonomy): Eukaryota > Metazoa > Chordata > Mammalia > Primates > Cercopithecidae > Macaca > Macaca fascicularis. The sequence continues at coordinate 58,331,797 of NC_088394.1, forward strand.
AGCAAACGAAATGTTGTAGAGTAATGAAACAGCATGCTTCATAGGAATGATGTAGGAAAGATCCTAGGTCTGCAGCAGAATGCGGGCTTTCCCTTTCATAATACAAAATTATCCCTGGGAGAAGGTTATCCAGCAACAAGCTATAGTTCTCAAACATGTCTTGTGACTTAGTTCTTATCAACAGAAAGCGAGCTTAAGTGATGTATGTTATTTCCAGGCCAGAATTGTAAGTGTGTTTTTATTGTACATTGCCGCTTATATCTTGGTGAGCAGCAAAATCTGAGAACCTGGGGGTTGATATCAGCCTGGGGCCTGAATCACCATGTGGAGATGAATCATCTGCGAATCAGGAACATCCTCATTTTAGGGTTTCATGAATAAAAAATGAAATTCTATTTTGTTAAGCTACTGAAATTTTAAGGTTTATTAGTAGTAGCACGTAGCATTATCTCCTTCTGCAGCTGTACTAAACTGCTTTAAATTTGGATATTAAAGAAATGCAAGAAAGAAGGATTGAAAGTTTGCAGGGATCAGATGTGGAGGGTCTTATGTGTTCTTGGCTGAATTGAACAAATTTTCTTAAAGACAAGTGGTAGTGAATAGCATGATCAAAATTCTCTTTTGAGATGTAAGCACAGAAAATCATTTCATTGTCTTTGGTCCAAGCTTACCTCCCTTTTTAGTGTAGAATATTATAATTTGAGTTTTTTTGCACACCTTTGCAATCCACGTCTATGTCTATTATCCTTTTATAAAAAAGGTCCTGTGTGTGAGAGAGAGAACATGAAAGAGAAGTATCATTTTTAGCATGCAAGAAAACATTAGAGTGAATAATCCCCCAAATTCACAGGCTTATAGGCTGACAAGTCAGATTCATTGAATGGTAAAATAATAGTACCTTTTTTCCTTCCACTGAACTTATTAGTGTGTGTCTCACACACTGAAGAAAAAAGTAATGAGTGAAATGTAACCATTTGATATCTCTATCGTGTGTGTGTGTTGATGTGTGTAAAGGAGGAAGGGAGAAAACCTTCATGTATCTTAGTTCTATTTTCTGCAATGGGACATATTACATAACTACTTCTTGTTGAACTGTAATTACAACAGAGCCACCTTTATAAACATGAATACAGGGGAAATTAATTAGGTGCTGACAATAAGCAAATATTATTTTCTTAATTAGATCTTCGTCTATTGGAAATCCTGCTTTGTTCCTGCTACTCCAGTGTGAATGACATTTGAATCATAACAGTGTCTCACAGAACGGTCTTTCAGGGATGAAAAAGACAGGCGCAATGTCACAGTCAATGAATACCTTTTCAAATCTTTGCTAATCTGAAGTCAATTAAATGCAGCCCCCAAAACAGCTGCTTTTGCTGATTCGTATACCCGCATAATTAGCACGGAAACTGTTCAGACGGCACATTTTTCGTATTCATGCATTTTGATAGTTCTTTTGTCACATATTATTTTTACATAGCTGGCTACTATCTTGCAGTTGGAATACTCAACTTGAGTTAGCATGAGGACAAATGCAATTTGATGGTTTATCAGTACCAGACCCCCATCCTCAAAAGTCAATCTCTCTTTCTCCCTCTTCCACTTTTCCTCTCCTTCTCTCTCTCTCTCTCTCTCTCTGGCTCTTTCTCCTCCCAATTCTCCTCCATCTCCACTCTCTCTCCATCCCTCTCCTTCTCTCCCTCTCTCTCAACCGTCTCTATTCAGCACATATATTTTTAAAGAAATGAGAAGGATTCACTGAGAAAGTCATATTTTGTATGAAGTGCAGCAGTAAGGAGAGAGTAGGATATAGCTTTGTGGAGATAATTCTTCCCCAGAAACCTCTGACTTTTGAAACAGCCTCTGAGACACATGTTGAGACACTTGCAATAGATGTGTGAGGGTAATGGCCACATCCCTTGAGTGATAAACACACATGTCATTGTGGAACCAGGAGGCCAAGTTACGCTGCCCATTTGGATTAAAATTTGATCAAAATGCCATGTACTGAGAAGCAGCTACGGTCCCAGAGAAGTAATATTGAGATAAATGATGTTAAAAGAGGATTTTCTATCTTAATAGTTAAGGAACGATAGTGATTTTTTACCTTGTGTTCATGTATTAGAAACTAAATTCTGTATGAATTTATATTTTTACCTCAGATCTCAGAACAAAATGTAAAAATGATTTTAATTTCACAAAATAACTCCCACTTTGGCTTCAACACAATAGTGTTCGGTGTCATTCAATGAGGATACATCCAGGAAGCTTCAATGGTAGAAATGGAATAAGCTTGGGAGTAAAACAAATCAAATAACTCAATAAACATCTAATATATACAATGAAAATGTTTATTTAAATATTTTCAGCTACATGGTTATTATCTATAAAATTGTTACAATAAAACTTCAGGTGGTTGTACTGATGATTAACTGGTCGGACTGATGATAATGTTTAAAATGTCAGGAGGATTAGTTGGTTTGCATTAAACATGTTTTTCTTTAGGCATTATTCTAGCATCTGTGATACGTACGAACATGAGAAGGATAAAGATGAGCTATTAAAACGATTGCCATTTCAGCATTTTGACCTAAAAATATCAGATTTATATACTTCAACCTAAAATCTACCCTCAAATAACTAAAAATCTAGTCATCTAGTAGAATTGAGAGTAACATTTATATAGAGAGGGAGTGTTGATATCTACATGGTAATAAATATTAACAGAGTAATGTGTACTATAGGAATATAGAATTGCAATAGATTTAATCTCTCTAGGGTGAGATTGGATTTAGGACGTTTCATATAAAAAGGACTTCAAATTTTGCAAAGAATTTGTCAGGTGGAGAAGAAAGAGAGAGGTAGAGATAGACAGATAGAGCTATGTAGGGAATCTTCAAGAAATGACAATTATCTGGTAGTCGCTCATCTGAGAATTCATTAAGCTGTTTCCACAGTAGTAAAATATTTTTTCTTCAAGAGCATGGAAATATTCACATATTATATAGACAAATACACCAGGGAATTTTTTGAGCCCAATTTTTGAATATTTGGTTAGGCTGAATGCTATAAAGTGATTTAAAAATGGGTTCAAAATTTGCTGACAGTATATTCTATCATTTTGTATTTGGGTATACATTTAAACTATCTAAATCTGTGTCCTAGTCTTGAAAGTGTGGATAATCATAGCTCTCTTATAGGATTTTTGTAAGAATTAAGTGAATATATCTAAAACCCTTAATTACATGCCTAGAATAGGAACCATCAATAAATCATAATTCTCTGTATCACAACAGGTAGAGAGGCTATTTCCATTTAGGACCATGATATTTAATTTTATGACTAATATTTAATAAATAATACTTGTTTTAGCACCAGGAAAAAAAAATCCTCTCCATTTTTCAGGAGTGCTGCAGGTTTGTTTTTCTGTTGTCTTTTTCTCAGTCTTTGTGTGGTTAAAAAAATCAGCATTTTTGTGTAGCTAATCCATTAGGGGCCTTAAAAGAGAAATCATTTGGTGTTTTTTTATGAAATTTGTGAATAAGTAGCTTAATTATAATCATTCTCAGGCTCTCCTTACCCTTAATAAGTGTGTGTGTTTCTAATACTTAAAAGAAATCACCTAGGCTCTCCAAATGTGCATGGAGAAATGATTTGCAAATAACTAAAGGACATGAAGGGATGGGTTATAACTACATGATGGTGGCAAGGTTAAGAGCAGGTGTTGTCAGAGGTCATATCAGAGAAAATTTATATTTACTGAGCACCTACTACGTACCAGACAGGACCTGTGTTTATATTCTGAGTATTTATTTCTCGCTGTAAGTATGCAAGGGTATTAACATTATCCCAGTTTAAAGGATGAGGTAAGTAAGACTCAGGGAATAGGCATAAGATGCTGAAGCAGAAATCAGAGGCTGTGTAGAGAGAGCTTCTTATTCACACTGGCACTGCCAGTTTCCATCTTTCTGTTTCTAAGTTTAGTGGCTATGGGGAAGCTACGGATCATTAGTAGGACTCATTGCCATTGGAAGTAACTGTGACATTTTTGGCAAAGAGTGTAGAACCTGTTAACCACTAGGTGAGGAACCTCATGCAAATCTCATTCGAGAGTTTACGGGACTTCTGATATCTTCTAAAGATGAGCTGATTTTGGAAGGGACTATCAATATCTTCAAAATAATTATCAAATTAAATGGCTATATCCATGAATTGCTTTTTTTTTGTTTTTTTTGGTGGTGGTAAGTCCTGCAACCATTTAGTGCAAATGTGACTTAGAAAAAAACAAAGTAAAATGTAATGTAAATTATCTGAGTTGTCAACATAACTCTATACATAATTCCAGGTCCACATGCTTGTCAGAGAAAAGACAGAAATAGGAGGTGAGTCTAAATCTGTCCTGTGGACTACTTAAGTTACTCTATATGTGTATATATGTATACACTCCCTCCAAGCACACATACACGTGTGTGTGTATATATATATGGATAACCTATCTTATTTACTCTATAAACGAGGAAACCAAAGCTTAGGTATTTACGGAAATTGCACAAAACATAAGGTGATTAGAGAAGAATTGGTACCCTGTCTGTTTCTAAACCTCATGGCCTTTCCACTATCTAATATATATTTTTGAATATATGACATAAATAGCATTCATTCATTCATTCATTCTTTCAACAGATATTTACTCAGCATCTACCCTAAGCCAGGCACTTTCCTAGAATATGTATGTGATTAAACTCAAACTGTTACCTCTTAGGGACTCACAGTCTACTAGGCATGAGACATGTAAACACACACATCAAAACTGATGTAAACACAGAATGGAACAAAGAAGCAGGACTGATGCATGTGGGGGTGTCAGGTGATTTTCGAGCTGGGTCTTGGAGGACAATATGAATATTTCATGTGACAAGGACATGCCAGACAGGGAACATCAGCCTGGCAAGGAAGAACATAGAGCCAAAACTGGCCTGGGAGACATAAGGTTGGGATATAAATGCTGCCTGTCTCCGCTCTCAGCAGGCCTTCCCACTGCCGCCTGCTGCTCTCATCTATTTTCTGGCTTTGCAATTCCCCTGTACTCCCAAACCTACTATTACATTCCCATTCCCCCTCCTCCACCTCCTCACCTAATGTCCAAAACACATGGGTATGCGAGATAAGTGGGTGAGCAAGTTGCAAATGGAGAAAGGGAGGGGTGGAGTACAGGAGGGTCACAGAGGGTGAAGGGCACGGGAACGATAAGCACCTAGGCCTGAAAACCCCATGATCGCCTTCCTTCACCTTGAAACCTTTCTTGCTGTTCCATGGCCAACATCATACTTTGCAAATAATTTTGACTGATAGCGTCTTTCGGGCTGATTCAAAGGTAAAACAAAGCAGATCATCAAGTTCTATAAATGAGAAAATATTTTTTAAATTACAGATGATTTACAAAGGAAAAATAAAACGTTTGAAAAAAAATATCTTGAACAGTCATCCAACTAAGAATTCATAGGATCTCCGTAAGCAATCACCACCAGGTGATGCTAATTAGCCTGAACAGTGCACAGGTGTTACCCTACAAGGGGAGTAAATAAATAAATAAATTCATAAATAAAGCAATTGCAGCTTCAACATAGCTGCCTGTATCTCTCCTCATCGTCTCCAAATATGCCACCTTTTTTTTTTTTTTTTTTTTTTTTTTGAGACAGAGTCTCGTTCTGTTGCCAGGCTAGAGTGCAGTGGCGCCATCTCGGCTCATTGCAACCTCTGCCTCCGGGGATCAAGCGATTCTTCCGCCTCAGCCTCCCGAGTAGCTGGGATTACAGGCATACGTCACCACGCCCAGCTAATTTTTGTATTTTTAGTACAGACGGGATTTCACCATGTTGGCCAGGATGGTCTCGATCTCTTGACCTCATGATCTGCCCGCCTTAGCCTCCCGAAGTGCTGGGATTACAGGCATGAGCCACCATGCCCGGCCAAATATGCCACTTTTAAATATGCCTTATTCAATATCTTATGTGTTAGTTATGCAAACTATTGTGGTAACCTGAAAAATGTTCTTTCTTCTCTAAATACAAATAACTGCATTCATTTGTATATCCATTTGTGCATTCTTTAAATTGAATAATAATCTAAACCACTATGTACCAGACACTGTGCCTGGCACTAGGAATAAGGTAATAGAGAAAAATGAAATTCGTCTTTATTTTATGGGCTTACAGTCTACTAGGAGAGAAAGATATTAAGTTACATAATTAGGTGATCACAGTCTAATGTCTTCAAGGGAGGCAATGTAAGAGGCAATACAAAAATAGGCTGGGGCCTGTGGCTCACACCTGTAATCCCTGCACTTTGGGAGGCCGAGGCAGGCGGATCACAAGGTCAGGAAATCAAGACCATCCTGGCCAACATGGTAAAACCCCGTCTCTACTAAAAATACGAAAATTAGTGTGGCATGGTGGCAGGCGCCTGTAGTCCCAGCTACTTGGGAGGCTGAGGCAGGAGAATTGCTTGAACTGGAGAGGCAGAGGCTGCAGTGAGCCAGATCGTGTCACTGCAGTCCAGCCTGGGTGACAGAGCGAGACTCCGTCTCAAAAAAAAAAAAAAGGTAAACACAGAGACCTTACCTAGTTTATGCCACCGTGGACTGCTTTCTGCTAAGGTAGTGGGAGCTGTGATTGAGTCAATGCATAAAATAGGAAAAGGGTAGTAGCATGAATTCCAGACAAAAGAAATAGAAGAGTTCTGCAGCAAAGTAAACCAAAAGAACCACAGGAAGTCCTGTGTGACTGGAACCCAGAGCGAGCAGACCCTAATGCTGTGAGACTAGAGAGTGAATGGGTTTTCCAAAGCCTGTTAAAAAGCTAATATTTGAATTCTTTCCAAATGTTCTAAAATATTTTAAGCAAGAATGCCTTATCTGATGCAGGGAAGGCTCCTGAGTGGACAGAGATGATCCTTATATGACAGAAAAATAATTCAAATTGTTTGGCCCAAAAACTATATTAGATTTAGACATTGATGGAGTTGGGGATTTTTTTCTCCATGATATGAGTCCATCAGAGAATGAGCATTTGTGCTCAACATCTTTAGTGGGGTAAACCTGAATTCAGAATCTTGTCACATAGTCAGAACTTGTTCATGAAAACTTTGCAAAACAGGATATGTACGAGACTGAAGCAACTCAGTGCACACTTAAATCAATAGTACTTTCAACAATCCAAGAATGAGCAAGCTGGGGGAGGAGATCCTTACTGGTTTCACGAAATTCTGTTCAAATTGTGTGTCTCTGTGTATAAGAGGAAGAGACAAATAAGGAGACAAAGAGACAGAGATCTAAAGAAACGAGAGAGTCTGATTGACTTTGTAAAGGGACTTACTGACTTACAGGTATAAACAGAATGTCCACAGTAAATTAATGGGTTTTAGATTTCCTGTAAAATGTTATTTTCAAGCTAATAATTTATGAAAATATTTCTATATTTGTCAGATAAATTCAAAAGGTAAATCTTAGGCTATAATATTGGCCATAGTAATATTATATTGGGCTTACAGGCATGAGTCAGCATATCTGGCCGCCATAATAAATTTCTGACTCTAAAAAGTCCTTGACCGTACTGATTGAGCCTCCTCCCCAATCTTACAGGTGAAGGAACTAAAGCACAGAGAGGGTAAGAAAAGTGCCCAGAAATACACAGCAAATTTAGGACTGGGCTCCAGTTCTCTCCAGGGGTTTTCCACATCCCAAGGTCTGGGATGTGGAGTCAAAGGGAGTCAAAGTCTCTACAGAAATGAAAGGTTTTACAACCCCATCAAAAAGTGGGTGAAGGATATGAACAGACACTTCTCAAAAGAAGGTATTTATGCAGCCAATGGACACATGAAAAAATGCTCATCATCACTCACCATCAGAGAAATGCAAATCAAAGCCAAAATGAGATACCATCTCACACCAGTTAGAATGGCAATCATCAAAAAATCAGGAAACAACAGGTGCTGGAGAGGCTGTGGAGAAATAGGAACACTTTTATACTGTTAGTGGGACTGTAAACTAGTTCAACCATTGTGGAAAACAGTGTGGAGTTTCCTCAAGGATCTAGAACTAAAAATACAATTTGACTCAGTCATCCCATTACTGGGTATATACCCAAAGGATTACAAATCATGCTGCTATAAAGACACATGCACACGTATGTTTATTGTGGCACTATTTGCAATAGCAAAGACTCGGAACCAACCCAAATGCCCATCAATGATAGACTGAATTAAGAAAACGTGGCACATATACACCATGGAATACTCTGCAGCCATAAAAAAGGATGAGTTCATGTCCTTTGTAGGGACATGGATGAAGCTGGAAACCATAATTCTCAGCAAACTATCGCAAGGACAGAAAACCAAACACTGCATGTTCTCACTCATAGGTGAGAATTGAACAATGAGAACACTTGGACACAGGAAGAGGAACATCATGTATCGGGGCCTGTCATGGGGTGGTGGTGGGGGAGGGATAGCATTAGGAGATATACCTAATGTAAATGACGAGTTAATGGGTGCAGCACACCAACATGGCACATGTATACATATGTAATAAACCTGCACGTTGTGCACGTGTACCCTGGAACTTAAAGTTTAATAAAAATAAATAAATAAATAAATAATGAAAATAAATAAAACTCACTGTAGAAGATTTAGAAAGAAAAAAAAGAAGCGAAAGGTTTTACTTAGGAAGGTCTGACTTCTGATACATAACAAATATGAATAAAAAATGTTATAATTCCTGCAAATTTCTTATGAACTGGTTGAACTCTACCCGTGTTCATCCATCACTTTGCCTGTTTTATTTGCTGTTAATTTAAGGGAATGCAATGTTCAGAAGTTAGATGGTTGTATAGAAATATTAGCATACATCCATGGAGTGAAAGATGAATCTATCAGCCATCTCAATATCAGAATTAGCCATTATTTTTCTAACTGGAGGTACATGGTTTGAACCAACAAATCACTGCCTCCCCTAATAAGCTTTACCTGAAAGTTGTATGTTGTGTCTTCCAAAGTATGGATGGAAGAATTAAAGATTTAGATGGAAGAACATTTTGGCTCATATACATAGCAGTAAGTAATGTTGAATCATAAGTAAATTATTTTCATTTCAATTATATTTTGCTCTTGATGAGATTTTTGTCAATGAGAACAATATCTTTAACACTTAACATTTTAAAAATTACCTTTATATAAGCCTCTATCTTGACAAGTGTCAAGTTTAGAGCTTGCCCATAGTCAACAATATCCTATCAAAATGTAATCTAATTGTTTTAATATATTGCATTAATATTTGTGATATCTCTCTTGAAAATATTATTAATTTTGCATCTTTGGTAGTAACATAGTGTTCAAAATTAATTTTAACTTACATGAGTTTATTAAATAATTTAGAAAATGATATTATAGTATGTAGTTAGTAGATGTAAAGAGGTAATAAAGGTTGAAAAAATTGTTTTAATAGAGAAAAATATGACCTTTGGAATTTTAAACTGATTTCATTACTTACTAATTATGTGACCTGGGCAAGTCACTTAACCTTTCTGAGTCTCAGTTTCCATTTCTGCATTATGAGAATTATAATGATTCTGACCTCATGAGTTCATTATAACATTAAATAAGTCTAGCATATAATCAAAACCTAGCAAAGGTTATTACAGTTGAACACAAAGAGATAATAAAATTAGAGAAGTAACATAACCTACATAATGAAAGATGAAAAACAGAAGTGAATCCTTTGGCGTTATCCAAGGCACACATACAAAAGAGGAAAATATTTTGGAAAAAAACAGAGTCAGCACCAGATGCAACACAATTAAACTGAACAGTCCCTCGTGTTTACAAGAAAATCCTCACTCACAATTACCCAAACAAATCTATTCACTTAGAAACCCAGAGGGCTTTAAGCCAAAGCACATATCCCTTTAGGGCCTCTTAAACTATTTTTATTGCTATCTAAATTTTATACACCAGCAACACCAGTAATACACATCAGTAAGAGTGCTATCAGAAGTTCAGATTGTTCCTACAATCTATCAACCACTCCATTCAATTCGGTTCCGTTTAATTCATTCTAGCAATCACATGGGTGGCGATGTATGCCATATACTGTGTAAGACAGTAAACGAAGACCACAGAGGATTTTCGTAGCTCATGTCTTCACAGACCTTTGTTTTTTTCCAGCATTCTTTATTTGGTTAAGTTCTAAACATTCTATGATCAAGAGAATCCTACTTAATACACACAGTCACTTAATTCCTCTATTTTTCGTTGAATGGATTAACAAACAATTATGTTTTTAATAAACAGTAGATGCAAAATAATTTGTGGCAGATTGGAAGGCACTGGGATGAAATGATGAAGGAGTTAGATTTTGGAAAGAAATCAGTGGTTCCTTTCAAAATTACAAATACTGTGTCATGGAATCAAAGGTGAGTGAGGGATTTATTCCCATCTTTCCAGCACACATCACTGTCAGATGGCCAGTGCCTGTCCTTCTGGGTCTGGCTTCATTCTCAGATGGAGAGTTCTTCTGGACAAGGTCTGAGCTAAGTCTTGGGCTTCAGTTGAAGAAAATATATATTTTATTAAATAGTTGCTTTATGAAGTAGACATAGAACTGATCATCTTATCTTGATACAGAGTAAGAAGACAACTCCATCTGCCACGTTATGTAAAGCAGGCATCAGTCTTTATGCTCAGCCATGGACAGAACAAGGGAAGCTTTAGGGCATCAAGACAAAGAGAGCGGTTTGGGACTAGGGTGATATTATATATAATGTTGTACCTTGAGTATGGTGGCAAGATATTATCTTCATCGCTAAATACCAGAAATATTTTACTTTCTATACTTGACCTCATACTAAACAGTGATTTTCCAGATATATCTTCATTACCTTTAAAATTAATTGGTCCAGAATAATTAATTCTAATTTAGTAAATTTTAAAAATTTATTTTCTTTGGCTTAAAGTGATGAGTTTTCTTTTACATAAAGGCAAATTTTTTTTTTCCCAAAACATCTCCAGTGGTACTTTCTCCTCTCCATACTATTGCCACTAATTAAACAAGCTCTTACTAATATCTGGCTCCCATGCTTGTAATAGCTTCCTGAATGGTTTCCTCCAATCCACTGCTGATTATGCTTATCTCTCTAAAACTCAACTCTTTTTTTTGGCCATTCCCTACCAAAAAATTCATCAATATAACCATATTTTCTTTATAGAACAGCCAATTACTTTACTGATGGCATTTAAAGCCACCTATAATCTAATATAATTTTGCTTTTCTGCATTTATCCCAAAATATCTTTATTATGTTCACCTCCTTCTTTTCCATGGGTTACTTTTGGACGATAATTTCCATATAGGTTGTTTCATAATATAATTTAACATAATCACAAAATACTAAATATAAAGCTGCAAGGGAGGGTTGACTGTATATCTATCTATGTAAATATCTCAATATAAATATTATATAATATAAAATACTGAATATTTATAAAACAGCTGTATGATGCATAGTTTTAATCCATAAAACTTCCAAATCAATGCAGAGACAATAGAATTCAGAATTGTCCGGAGGACATGCTGAATCTTCCTGCAAATTCATTTTCCAAACTTGCTTTTCCTTTCTGCCTAGACAGTCAAACAATTCCCTGTATTTATAGGACACTTGTGAAGCACTTAAAACAGAACAGTATGTAAATTCACACTAAATAATGCATAATGCTACAAGAATCTGTTTTCCAACTTGCTGCAGCCATCATCACATACAAGGAAAAAGAGGACAACTAGAAGTAAAAAGCAGCTGTATGTTTTTTAAAAGCTACGATAGAATAGTGTGCATTTTTAATGTTGTAGACTTACACACCATAGCTAGAGGCTGTATTTATTTCATTTAGCATGCTTAATTTATGTCTATATGGAAGGCAAGTTCAAGTTTTAGAGGAAGAATAATATGTTTAATGGATTCTTGATTAATATACTGTTTATGAAAATGTAGGGAACAACTACATATTTTAATAATATGTATTGATCAAAATAAGTTATTGATATATAACTTGATAAGGGCTTATGAATAGTTCTTTGGTACTACTGATACTTTGGTACTATTAAAATCTGACCTCTCACCTCTGCTTTGGGGACCCTTCTCAAAAATTATAAGTCTTTCCTTAAAAAAAAAAGGAATATAAGGAATATAGTTGTTATTGGTTCACTGATTCACAGAAGGAATACTTTTTGAGTATCTTTAGGATGTAGAGTAAGTAAAACTGAAACATTCTCTGATTCTCAATGTATAAAAAACTAACAGCAGTGCTATAGATGAGAGAAAGGTGGTTCTATGAGAACATACGCCAATAACACCCATTTGACACTAGTGGTTAAGGAAAGCCTCCTCCAGAAACTAACACTTTGGCTGAGATCTGAAAGGTGGGCAGGAGTTAATATGGAGAAGGGAGTTAGTTAAGGATAGTATGGTCTATGGAATAACAGTCCCTACATGTGGTCACATTCTAATCCCTAGAACCTATAAATACATTACAGACTTGACAAAAAGGACTTTGCTAATGTGATTAAGACAAGGACTTTGGGATGGTGGAATATTCCTGGATTAGCAAGATGGGCCTAATGTAATCACCAGGTTTCTAACAAGAATAGTAGGGGGGATCAAAGTCAGAGACAGCAATGGGGCAATAAAAGCAGAGGGAGAGAAAGTAGTGTGATGCTAGAAGCAGAGGTGGATAAAGCCATGTGATGGGGGAAGCACAATGATGTGACTGCTGGTACTCAAGAAGGAGAAGGGCCATGAACCAAGGAATGTAGGCAGCCTCGGGAGGCTGAGAAGTCAAGAAAAAAAATTCTCCGGGGCTCCAGAAGGGATATGGCCCTGTCATTCCCTAGATGTCTGGTACTTCTGATCTCCAGAAATGTAAGATAACAAATCTATCCCGTTTTAAGCCACCAGGTTTATGGCATTGTTAAAACAATAATAGGAAGTTAATATAGACGGCTTCTTTATAAAACGGGGGAAGAATATTCAGGTAAAGAGAACTCTTTGTGTGAGATAGAGCTTTGTATATTTGAGGAATTGAAAAAAGGGCTGATATTTCTGAAGCACAGAATTTCAGGACCAAAGGAAACTTAAAAAGTTAAAACTGTACAAGGTATTCAAAACCATCTATTTCAAAACCTCATTTTATGAATGAAGATAAAATATGATTTACTTAAGATCATGGAATCTATTAGCAAAAGAATCTTACAAATTTCAAGATGTAAAAAAATCCAAATTTGATAAGAATGCAACTCATTTATCCATTCAATCATTTACAAATACTTATTGACTGCTGTGTAGCAGAGCGGGGCATAGCGGCTGAGGACATATAGAATCAGGAAGAAAGCATAGCCGCTGACTTCCTGTGTTCCTGTCCTTGTAATATCCATGTACCTCTCTGTTGCCTTCACTATAGGGTAAGCTCCTTGAAGGCAAATGCTGTTTTAGTTTAAGCATGGTATATTTATGTGAGGCTGCTAATAGAATATTTGGGAACATGGATTTACTCTGGGTATGCACCAGCCTGTGTGGGGACATGAGCTCCAGAAGCTACATTAGGAATATAATGTGGTGATAACAACAAGCTTAAACATGCATTATGCCATTTAATCCACACAACTTCCCCACAAGGAGGGTGCATTTCAAAACATATACATCACCATGGTGTAGTCTTGAATCCCCACTGCCTATTTTAGCTGTGATGCAAATTTAGGACCCTGTGACTCCTGTTTTCTCCTAAGTAAAGTGTGTATATTAATAGTAACTGTCAGAGTATTGGTAAGGATGGAATAAATGTATACATGTTAAATATATGTAAATTACCTAGCAATCTGACAAATAGTAGGAATTCAACATTTACTGAGTGAATAAAATAATGAATGAATGATGTGTGTGTGTGTGTGTGCGCGCGTGTGTGATCTTGTAGATGTAAGTGAGAGCTCCTGTGGGCCTATTGAAACACAGCAGACATGAATTGGGGATCAATTTGTGCACCAGGCAGTTAGAAGTCCTGGCCTGGTGCAGGTGCCAGTTCCAGGCCTGTCTCAGTCTACATCTATATGAGATCATGCTAACCTCTATGAACCTCATTTCTTCATCTGAAAAATGAAGATATCAATCTGTGCTGTGGTCTCTGGTTGAATTATTTCAAGGATTGAGTGATAGGGCTGCAATTTCTCTAATTTGCATACCAACACAACCTTAATAAAGTGAACAGAATTCTTATGAACATTATTATTAATGTAGTTGCGATTTTTAAGAAACATTATATTTGACTGCATTAATTTACCAAAGCTTTAGCTTACCAGTTTATATATTGTTCCCTCTTTGTTCATAAACTGTTATTAAGACTCTCTATGTTCACCGTGAGTAATGGCCCCACCCGTAGAGAAGTGAAAACACATTTGTTTTACTCAGAAAACTCTGAGTCATACACTGTGAGGTTGTGTATTGTGTATAAACTATTATTTTCCATTTCTACAGCACCAGTCTCTTCCACTGATATTTCTAACCACATCCATAGATATCATTTTTAAGGCCTTTAGGACTGACACACAATGGGACCCTTACAAGAAAAGACACCTCTTGCCTACAATTTCTTCTTTGTTGTTTGTTGGGAGCTTCAGGTGTTGACATCTGAGAGCTGAAACACGCACTCAGGGAGGTTGTGACTATGCCTTTCAATCTCGCTCATGAGAATGTAAAGGCAGAAGGCATAAATCTCTGGTGTCTGAATTGTATTTCATAGCATCGTACTTTGTCAATTGCAAACAAGATGAGGTGGAGGAAAATTCCAGCATTTGAAAGAAAGAAGAAACCTATTCATTTCAGGTTTTTAAAATTAATAGATTTTGGACGTGGGGCACATAATTCATTCTCACTGGGTATTGATGTTATCATTTGTTCAATATAATACTGGAAAGACCCATAAAAATGGCCAGGTTTATAACCTAATAATCTGTGACTATGATTCTGGTTCATTCCAGTGGGAAACATGTTGGTGTATGAGTAAAAGCCTGAACAATGTAGTCTGTTGGATTAGAGTCCTAATCCCAAATTTGCCACTTTCTAATTGTACAATTTAGAATACGATGCCACATTTATCTGCAGATTAAAACATTGCAGCTTTAAGTGGAGACAATTTACCCATTTCATACGACTTTTCAGAGGATTAAATGAAAAATAATATGTCAAATGAATAGCTCAGGAATCTGACAGGATGGCAGACTAAGTTAACCTAAATACCCCCAGAAATAAATCTTTAGCCATGGTAGATGATATGTAACAACAATAAAAAATATGAATGCATAGCTGAGTTCAATAGGAAATTAAATCCTCAGGAGGTAAGAAGTAGAAACAGAACTTGAAGAAATGTATTACCCTCATGAATTAGCATTGCAGCTACCCTTGGAGACGGCTATCAATATGAAAAATAATAAGGTAAAGAAAAGAAAAAGACAATGTCTTGAGCTGGAAAGTTTGAAGAAATTGTAACTAAGCCTTTATATATAACATTGAAATCATTCAATTGCTTTATTAGTGAAAGGAAAAATTCCACCTAACATACAGAAAGATGGCAAGGCACCTCATCTGTTTCTATTGGGCTCTAGGGAAACACATATGCAGGAGCATACACACACAAACCTCATGTCAGAACCAGACTAGCCCATCTTTCACACAGGTTGTGTACTACTCATAGATTCTGGGATGCAGAAGTTAAGAAATTAATGTAAAGCTTGGTCTTCGCTGGTGACAATTTTAAGATACCTGACAAAGCAAATGTAAACTTCACTTGAAGTTCACTCCTGCAAACAAAGTTGGGTTGTTCCCATTAAAAAAAAAAAAAAAAAAAAAAAAAAGGCCCTGTGTCTCTGAGCACACCATCTTCCATTGCAAAACAAATGAGATAACCATCTGCCAGCAATAAGAATAAATGGAAATAGTACATTGGAGAATTAGAATCTCAAGAATATCACAAAATAGAACTACCCTTAACATAAAAGTCTATCAAATGGTATGCATAACTGAAATTTAGGAATAAAAATCATAGAATATGGAAAATGATTCTACCAAAGAAAGAGACAAATAAGCTATTGAAAGCAAAGATTAAATGCACAAAAATAAATCACAGAATAGACCCAGCTGAACAGAACAATAGTAAAGAAGGATATATATTCAAGTAAATTATACTCAATATGTCACAGTGAAATAAAGGGAAAAGAAGATTAAAAGTATTGTTAAAAGAAATAGAGGAGAAAATGAAAGGGTACAGCGTTACAAGTAAAATGGAATTCCATAATGGGTAAATAGAGAGAATGGTATAAAAGGAGTTATCCAAATATAATAGCTCACAATTTTCAGTAGTGATGAAATATATGAACCTTCAGGTGTAGAAACACTGTAGATCCCAGTCAGAATTAAAACACACACACACACACACACACACACACACACACACACACACACACACACACGGCACATCATAGTAAAACTACAAGATATCAGAGATAAGGGGAATATATATCCTTTCTTCCTGGTTGCTTTTAAGATTACCTGAGAAAAATATTCAACAATTAGAATTAACAGTCGTCTTCTCAATAAAGAAACATATAACAGACTGTTTATTTTCAGAGTTAACAGCAAAACTAACCACCTACATGAAATTCTTTACCCAGGTAAACTATTATGCAAGGGTGACATAGTTTTTAGGCAGTAAATGAAAAGTTTAACATTCATATATCTTTGTTGAAGGAAATATTAAAAGGGTTACTTCAGGAAAATGAAAAGAAAACCTTGAAGTAATACTTGTAATAGGAGAATCAATAACAACTAACAAAAAAAACCCCAGCAAAATGTTATCATCTATTACACTGGTCAATAGGTACATGGAATTTTTGTGTTATTTTTGTTCCATATTTATTTAAAAATAAATTATGAAACATATAAAAATACCAACTACTTTTTCATCCAGATATTTTCACAGATATTAACAGTACGTTATATTCTAACCTCATATTCATCCATTAAGAATATAAAACATGTTCATAAATTCTAGATACATTAAGTTTGTTTGGATGGAGCCACATGGAGATGTGGCTAATAAAACGTGCTTATTGAAGTTGACCAAAACATATGTCGGAAAGCAAAAGATGTGAAGAGATGTTTAGAGACGATGAAATAAAATACAAAATCAGATTTGTGTAGCTTTGTGGAACAGTCATTGGCAAAAGTCCGAAAACATAAATAGCTTATTCAGGATTTTGTTTTTCAGACAAAACGACAGGAAGTACTTAATAGTGATATTTGGACATGCGATTTAGCTGACTGACCTGAGAGAGCCAGAACTTGAAGGTATAACTAACGTTTTTGTTTCTTGCTTAAATCTTCAGAGCTTATGCCATTTATTAACAAAAGATCTGTAACTCAAACTCAATTAAACAAATAAATAATTAAGCAAAGGGATTCATTGGCTTATATAACTGAGACAAAATTTCGAGTCTCCTGATTTCTTGTTTGTTTGTTTTTTGAGACAGAGTCCTGCTCTGTTGCCCAGGCTGGAGTGTAGTGGTGCGATCTCGGCTCACTGCAACCTCCACCTCCTGGGCTCAAATGATGCTCCTGCTTCAGCCCCTCAAGTAGCTGGGATTACAGGCTTGCCACCACACCCATCTAATTTTTGTACTTTTAGTAGATACGGGGTTTTGCCATGTTGGCCAAGCTGGTCTCAAACTCCTGACCTCAGGTGATCCACCCGCTTTGACCTCCCAAATTGGGATTACAGGCATGAGCCACCACACCCAGCCTCCTGATTTCTTTCTTTGCAAATCTTTCTTTGCTTTCATCCGTGATATGATTTCATGGTGACAATAATAGAAACATAATTTCTGACTTTGTGTTTCCATACTCCAGTTTCCGAGTGAGCAACGCTATCTTTTCCAGTATCTCCAAAAGAGAGAAGAAACTTCTATTTCTAAAGCTCCAGCAAACGTTATCTCATGTAATAATGTTCCAAACTGAACCATGTGCTCACTGTGGAATCCATCACTATAAACAGGGACTAGGCTATGCCAGCTGAGCTACACTGGAAGTCGGTCCCTTCTTAACCACATGATGGTAGGCCACAGAGAGGCAGCCCTTAAAGCAAAATGTAGTGCTATTCATGGGGAAAGCATAACAGATACAACTCAAAAATTTTCAGCACCTTGTTAGATTGTGGAAATAGAATTTGATGTTGTAATTTTTTTTCCCTACATGAGGTTTGCAGCTATGGTAATCTTGGTAGTCAATTCACCAAAAGCTCGTTCTATAGGCCAAACCTTACTACAATGATGATGAGGTCAGGAGGAGAGATGCTGTGGGACTCAGGGCTAGAAGGACAGTTAGACTGAAAATGAGAATTATTTATAGGAGTGGTTAAAGGACCAGAAGTTGGAATGTTGAGAAAGGAAAAGCATGTGAGATTAGAAGTCTAGAGAACAAATACAGGAATCTATCCCTGATTATATCTGATCAAATACAGAGATCTAATATAGACACTTAATCTTTTACATTAGATATTAGGATGACATAGGACAGGAAATAAAACATGTGCTGCACTTAATCCCATTGAGACACCCAGCAGATATCCATGTATACAGCTTTCTCACTCCTTTACGTACATAGGAGATGTATGGCTCCCACAGACTATATAGTCTAAGTGCATGTGAATCACATTTACACCAAGAAGCTACAGTCTCAGTATCCTGCCCATCTTTTATATCTCTAGTCATGCACACCCAGGACCTGCAGGTCAACTCACAGCTCCCCCGTTACAGATGTCATCTAAAACACAAGGCATTCACAATAAAGTGATGCATGATTCCACACTTTAAAAGTGAAATGCATGACTCTACATTCATCTTAACTGTAAGTTCCAAGGAAACTATACTGTGAGAAGATAGACCCAAGGTCATTTTTCCATGTACACGTAGGTTGACTCAGGCCTGATGCTTATCTTTTACTTTTAAAACTTATACATGGTCGGGCGTGGTGCCTCACGCCTGTAATCCTAGCACTTTGGGAGGCCCAGGCAGGCAGATCACGAGGTCAGGAGATCGAGACCATCCTGGCTAACAAGGTGAAATCCCATCTCTACTAAAAATACAAAAAAAAAAAAAAAAAAAATTAGCCGGGTGTGGTGGCGAGTGCCTGTAGTCCCAGCTACTTGGGAGGCTGAGGCAGGAGAATGGCTTGAACCTGGGAGGCAGAGCTTGCAGTGAACCAAGATTGCACCACTGCAATCCAGCCTTGGCAACAGAGCGAGACTCCGTCTCAAAGAAAAACCAAAAAACCAACAAAAAAACAACAAAAAAACCTCATACATGCATGAGAAAAAAATCACAACAACTAGGATAAAACTTTGTTTATGGTTTATTATGTTCAATTATGCATATCTAATTGTATAGAAAACTATTAAACTCTATATGATTTGATATTATAGTATGGCTTTATTAACTTTTGCCAATCTCTTTCTTTCTTTCTTTTTTTTTTTTTTGAGACTGATCTCACTCTGTCACCCAGGCTGGAGTGAAGTGTCATGATCTTGACTCACTGCAACCTCCACCTCCCTGGCTCAAGCAATTCTCCTGTCTCAGCCTCCCTGTTAGCTGGGAATTATGGGCGCCTGCCACCACACCAGACTAATTTTAGTATTTTTAAGAGATGGAATTTCACTCTGATGGCCAGGCTAGTCTCAAACTCTGACCTCAAGTTACCCATCTGCCTCGGCCTCCCTAAGTGCTGGCATTATGCATTACAGGCATGAGCCACCACACTTGATCCAATCTCTCTCTTATCATATGCATTTCTAAATTCCAGGGCTGAAAACTGTCTACAATAGCTGACAAGAATGGGTAAACATTACTGTATAATCGATCTCCCTAAGGGCAGTGCCTCCTGTCTCTCATTTACACCTCTATTTCTAACACACAGCTGAGTGCTAAGGCCATAGTAGCTGCCTCATATTTGTTACATAAATGACGTATGTATCTATCACTTCATGCTCCTTGAATCTGGGTGGGGGCGAAAGATCAAATGAGGTAATAATCCCAGGGAAAACAGCTAGTCTAAGACCTGGCAGGTAGTTTATACATTAGTTATCTAGTGCAGTTGTAACAAAGCACCACACATTTGAGTGGCTTAATAAAACAGAAACATATTCTTTCATAGTTTAGAATAAAAGAAGTTCTATATCATGGTATCAGAAAGGTTATTCCTTCCTGAAGTCTTACGGGGAGAATTTCTTTCATGTCTCTCTCCCAGCTTCTTCTGGTTACAGACAGTTCTTAGGGTACCTTGGCTCACATAGCTCCAACCTCTGCCTCCACAGCCACGTGTGTGCCTGTGTTTCTATGTCTCCTTCTTTTCTTATGAGGACACCAGTCACATTGGATTAAAGTTCCAGCCTATTCCAGTGTGACCTCGTATTAACTAACTACTTCTGCAATTGCCTTATTTCTAAATAACGTAACATGCTAAGGTTCTTGGAAGGACATGAACTTTGGGGAAACATTATTTGACGCAGTGGAGTGGATGATCAACAGTCTGGGAAACAACTTCACTTGATAAGCAATTGGATGTACGCCATTAAAACAAAACATGACTCACTGTGAATTGATAGATATCATGCGTTCTATGCAACTCTACAGAAGAAGCTAAAGTGATGACTCAACATGAATCTTCAGTCTACCTGGGTCTTTGTTCATGACCTGTGGCAGAGTTCAGTATTTTCATTTACCTGGGCCCCTTCAGGAATAGACTTAGACTTAGTTCTAGCCACAGTCCTACTCTGTCAGAGACCAACCAATGTCTTCTCATTTGGTTAAACCTACCAGCCCTAAAGTACCACAGAGTAATGCTTGTTCTGTTTCTATGTCATGGGATGAACAGAGGATGGAAGGGAAAAAATCAAGTAATTGTATATACTTCTAAAGAAGCAGGCCAGGCGTGGTGGCTCACACCTGTAATCCCAACATCCCAACACTTTGGGAGGCCAAGGTGTGTGGGTCACCTGAGATCAGGAGTTCAAGACCAGCCTGGGCAACTAAAAATACAAAATTAGCCAGGCATGGTGGCACATGCCAGTGATCCCAGCTACTTGGGAGGCTGAGGCAGAAGAATTGCTTGAACCCGGGAGATGGAGGTTGCAGTGAGCTGAGATCGAGCCATTGCACTCCAGCCTGGGCAACAAGAGCAAAACTCCATCTCAAAAAAAAAAAAAAAAAAATCTTAACTATCAAATCAGAAAAAATTAAAGAGCTTCATGTCAGTTTATCTCTCTTTCTCTCTCTCTCTCTCTCTGTCTCTCCCTCTCTCCCACAAACATCCATCTCCTTATTTATACTGTTTGGGGAACGTTTCTCCAAATAGCTCCAATGCCCACATCCCTCAATTCACTCAGATATCTGCTCAAATATTACCTTGTTGGGTAGGAATACCTTCCATACCATCATACATTTCTATCGATTTGGCATTATCTCTTTTTTTATTTATATATTAGGTATTATTTATTAATTACTTATCAACCCCATAAAAACCCAAATATTCAAATACGCATGCATACAAACAAATATTACATGCAAATACTATGCTTTTAGAGATCTTTCCTTGAAGGTACAGAAATGAATACACAGACTGCATCGGGGCAAATGTTTTCTTCTAAATTTTTCTATAAGCTAAATATGGGCTGTATAGTTTGCAAAATAACAGCACTGAAACTTGTTTACACACTCATTTGGATATTATAGAATTTTCAGTGTCACGACAGATATTGTTTCATTAGACCAACATAATTTCTTAGGATATAGGCTCATGTATGTGTTTATTTTAAACACATACTATTGATAAGGGGAATTTGCTTGTGAAATTCTTTTAATCTGTCTCAGTAATTGTTGGCTATTGTTAATTCAGTGATCATTCTGCCTCAGTTATCGGTCAGAGCAATGTAGACACTCATGCTTGAAACAAGTGTAGGAAATTCAAAACATAAAATAGATGGGATTGTGTAATAAGAATTATGTGCTGGATAATAACTGCTTAAGTGTATTTTTCTCCCCTCCTGACACTGAAGTTTTAAGATAACTTAGTACAGGTGTACGAGTTTAAAAAACAATTTCAGTCTCCCTCCACCTGTGATTACCTGCCAGGCACTTAAGAAGAGAGTGGAAGGCTCAGCAAGCCTTCAAAGCAAGTGCAGACAGCTGGGATGCAGCATTTAGACTATCTGGGGAGGTGATGCTGTGAAAATAATCAGCCAGGCCTATCACGTTTAAACGTAAGAAATATTAATCGCTGAGATATGCAAGAAAGGAGGGGAAGATGATTTTTGACTTTGACACACAATCCTGGTTGCCAATAGTGTCATGTTTACATGAAGAAGGTATTTTCCTAGATAGAAGAGGAGTGTGATGGAGGGATAGGAGTGATTCCGATTTACCCTCCTTCTCTTGAATTGCCTTGTGTGGTTTTGTTCATTGGACATTGGACAAGTCATTTGGCTTTATAAATATACAAAACAGTGACCATTTATCTAATTTAGACGTGGCAAATGAGGTCTCAGAGGAAAGCAGTGGGAACTTACTTAAATATTTTTAAAAGAACACAAACAACACACACACATCCTTTTTCATTTTTTTCGTGCAAGTAATATACCTAACTTATGGACTTATGGAATTTCTGTTATTTTCAGAACAGAGTGGAGGAAAATGTTTCATTGTACAGGCTTTTAATTCAGACAGACCCATATTTGAATAATGGTCCCACCACTTACTACCTTTGTCATTGGCTCATGTTCTTAAGCCTCTCTGAAGCTTACTTAATCTTCCC
Source organism: Macaca fascicularis (assembly GCF_037993035.2). Classification (NCBI taxonomy): domain Eukaryota; kingdom Metazoa; phylum Chordata; class Mammalia; order Primates; family Cercopithecidae; genus Macaca; species Macaca fascicularis. Next base: position 58,354,745 of record NC_088394.1, read on the forward strand.
AACAACCTCGTGGGTTTGATATTGAGATTATTCTTGTTTTACAAATGAATAAATTAAGCTAATTGCATTTAGATTTTTAGCACACAGAAAAAAAATCAGCAAATTCCAAATTCTCATTTAATGTATACTCTGGAATATATACATAATTATATATACATGCACAAACATATATAATCAGGTACAGGATTTACAAAGATGAATGAATAGAATAGCTTCTTGGAGAAGCTAAAAATCTCTGGGGGAAACAAGTATAGGTAGATGATTTACAAAATGGCAATTGTAGGAAGACCTGAGAGCACACACAGTGTATTATCCTAAGCCAGCCTCCTTACACAACCTTAGAGAATGTGTAGGGTTTGGCCAGATTGAATGCTGTCTTGGTCATTAGTTTATTTTTGCAAATGTATTGTTAAAAACAAATAAATCTGAGGTTGGGGGGGGGGAAAAAGCATTAAGAGAAGATAGTCATAAAATAGAACCAGGGGATAGCTTTTTATACGATTAATACACGGGATGGTGCAAAACGCCAGAGAGGAAAACTGTAAGGCACCCTACAACCTTAATAAGAAGCCACAGGCAAGCTCTCAGTGCAAATCCTCTAATCCTATTGATCCCGCCTGAAAAGCAGTGAGGCTGGTCGGCAACGCAGAAGGGTGGCGATCGGCAGCAAGTACACACGGCAGGCACTGCACGCTTCGGGAAACTTAATCATATAACGCTCTACGGCAGGCACTGCACGCTTCGGGAAACTTAATCATATAACGCTCTTCATTACTCACGAAATCACTCGCTGTCAATACTCCAGCCACAGCCTCCCTGACTACTGCTGTTTAACATCCTGTCAATCTTTTCCTGCGATTTTGCCAACCAAATTCACTCAGAGCTATTTACAGGCAGTATTATCTCAGCTGATAACATTACCCCATTCGTATGGCACAGAAATAGGAAAACAAAACTCATTCCAGCCCTTTCGTTCTGGCATTCTCTCTGCAAAAGGCAAAGGGGCCCCTCGTGATGAATAGAGCTGGGGTAGAAATGTAATCCTGTACTATTGATAAAAGCCAGAAGAGCTGACTTTATTATTCCAAGGTAAATTTGGGGTTTGGTTGCATAATGACATCATTGTAGTCCTGATATTTAAAAAGCATCATTATTGACTATCTCGCTGTGCATCAGGCCCTGTATCTGCTATCACGGATCCTCACAGCAACCTTGTACATTCATTATGCTTATTCTGAAATGTAGATAATATGCTCAGAGGAAGTAAGAAATGTGTCCGAGCAGTCACATCTAGTGGCAAACAGAGATCCACGATTCAAACCCAGGTTTGTCTGTTGCCGTTGCCTTTTTTTTTTCTTTTGAGATGGAGTCTCGCTCCATCGCCCAGGTGAGAGTGCAGTGGCACAATCTCTGCTCACTGCAACCCCTGCCTCCCGGGTTCAAGTGATTCTCCTGCCTCAGCCTCCCGAGTAGCTGGGACTACAGGCACCCGCCACCATGCCCAGCTAATTTTTGTATTTTTAGTAGAGACGGGGTTTCACCATGTTGGCCGGGCTGGTCTCCAACTCCTGACTTTGTGATCCGCCTGTCTCAGCCTCCCAAAGTGCTGGGATTACAGGCGCAAGCCACCGCGCCCAGCCTTGCCTGTTGCCATTGCCTTTGCAGTTTACACTGATAAGTATAAAAAGCATATTCAATACATTCTCCAGATGGTCATTATAGGTATATTGATAAAGTTTCTACTTTGTTACTGACTTTCAGAATCAGAGATAAATTGACCAGCCAGCAGAATGCCCCAGAAATAGTGATTAATTAACTTTATAGAATTCTTAGAAAATCCTTAGAACATATGAATGTTCTGCCATACCTAAAGAATAGTTTGAAACTTACAGCATCCACAGAATCTATTTTGCTCTCGGATAGGTAAACTGAATTATGACATTCATGCTAGTTCCTCCAAACACTCCGTTTCACCCATGAGCTCTCTGGAGTGCCTGGTTTGATAGTGTGGGCTAGTTAGCTTCTTTTTAATGTATTAAGGCTGCTGTGAAGACAAGTTCCTAAAAGACTATTTCATTTCCTCAGTTGCAGCACACTTCCTTTCATTTATTCAAAATTCTTAGTAATCTTATACACCCCCACCAACTACACAGATACTCAAGGTAGAGTCCTGGTCATTGTTATTCTCCCTCACTCCCATAATCAATTTGTTAACATTCATCATTATTTCTACATTCTTAATAACTCTTAAATCCATACTCTTCTTATATTCACCATTCCAGAGATTTCTTTTTCTCAGCTTTGCCTGCTTGGACTCTTTAAAGAAACGAGAAACCGACTTTTCAGCTTTCATATTTATCCTCTTCCAACCTACCACCAAATTAATTCTTGTGAAATGCATACTTATGTTTGTGCCATCTTGCTTAAAATGACTTAAAGTCATCCTGCTCATTACAGGATAAAGTCCAAGCTTCTTAGCAAATCAGTGTGGACATGGCATTCCACTAACTCTGATTCAGGCCCTTCCTTTGTCACTTCCAAACATGCACACACAACTCCAGGCATGCCTGGCACATCTGCAGCTCCTGGAAGGTCTAATACTCTCCCACCTGAGTCTGTGCTTTTGAACACTGTGCTCCTTCTGCCTGGAAATATATCTCCTTTGTCCAATTCCTATTTTAGTGCAATTCCTTTTTTCACAGCAGATCACTCAATTCATTTCACATGAAGCCTTCCTTTCCTTTAGAATCAGGAGAAGATGCTCCTTTTCCATGTCCTCATAACACCATTTATTTATTCAGCCATTCATTCAATCAATACATATTTTAAGGCAGCCAGCCATAGTGGTCCATGCCTGTAATTCCAGCACTTTGGGAAGCTGAGGCAGGAGGATCACTTGAGCTCAGGAATTTGAGGCTGCAGTGAGCTCTGTTTGCGCCACTGAAGTCCAACCTGGGCAACAAAGCAAGACCCTGTCTCAACAATGACAACAGAAAGAAATATTTATATTCATTATATGCCAATCGCCATTCTATATATTGTATTGGTGGTTTATTTTTGGCTTTTTAAGAAACAGACCTTTGTTTTTAGAACAGTTTTTGATTTACAGCAAAATTCAGCAGAAAGTACAGCACTCTCATATACCCTCTCCCCTCCACACTGAATCTTTCCTCACCATCAGCATCCCACACCAGAGAGGCGCATTTATGGTTATGTACATTATATTCTGATTTTTAAAAAGTTTTTTAAAGGTAATCACCGCAAATAAATGGGGGTACATTCATACAATGGACTTTTATTCAGCACTAAAAAGAAATGAGATACCAAGCCATGAAAAGTCACAGAGAAACCTTAATGTATATTACTACATGTATTGGCGTTTTATTGAACAGGAAGATAAATTCCCTACTCTCAAATAGACAAGTAAACAAATAGACAAACTGATAAATAACATGAGAGTTTAAAAAGTATCTAGTGCTTTCAAAGCAATAACACAAAGTAAGGATATAGAATAACTGAGGGAAGAGGCAGAAGTTTGCTTTCTCGTAGGCGGCCAGAAACTCTGCTCTGAAGTACAGTTGTTATTGAGACCTGAATATGAACAAGAGCCTATCTTGTTAAGAGCTGAGACATAGCGTTCCTGATAGAAGAGACAACAAACGCAAACACCCTGATGTAAGAATGAGTTTAACACATCAAGGAAACTAGTGGAAGACCAGCATAGACTCCTGTTGATATGCAATACACTCTGATACTTTCATTATGTCAAAATGTATACTTTAAGCTTCATGAGGCTCTGTTGTGCCTCTAATCCTCATTAGCCAGTACAATGCCAGCCTACAATTTATTAGGCACATAAAGATATTTTTCGAAAAAAAATAGAGTAAGTGTTTACTTGTTTATTTCCTCTTCCATGGTAATGAGCTTCTTGAGGTCAGAACCCATATTTATATATGTGTCCATGAGGGCTGTCACCAAACTAGACCCAAAGAAGGTACACAGCAAATATGTTTTGAATGAATGAATGAATTGATTAAAGATATAGAAATAATGCAAACATTAAATGGTGTTTGCACTTATTTTAAAATGTTAACTATAAGCTAATTTTGAAATGATGTCCCATGTCCTTGACCCAGCTTTACATTAGAATAGAGGAGGAACGAAATGGGGAAGAGACTAGATGCTGTGCTCATCATCCTTCGTCCTGTTTTCACCTCATTAACCAAGGATATGTTCTCCTTCTCTAGGGAGCAGACTGCCTGTGATTATTTGTACTTCCAGGTGGCACTGCCAAAAGCCTGTGGGAGCTGTACTGTTTATTGGTTAATGGCTAATCCCAGGGTTTTTTATTGTTGTTGTTGCCATTGAGATAAATGGCAGGCTAAGAATAAGATCATGAATGAAGCAAGCTTTCACCAGGGGGCAACAGAAAACTTATGTTGTATATGATCTTTACAAGATCCCCAGAGTCTATCTGTGGATTTACTTTAAGAAAAAAAAATGGATTCGGGAATTTGGTGTACACAACTCCAATGTTAAAATTGTTATTAAATAGGCAACAGTTCTAATCAATTAATAAAATGATAAAGTTATTAATTTTGAATCACTTATTTATCTTTCTTCCTTTTCTCCCTTTTCATGTGTTCTTACTCTTGTTCTTACTCTATATATACTCTCACTTAGTGATAGATCAGGATGAAGACTTTGAGATGTAAATCTTATTTTTCTTCTGTTTACCGATGGAAGTAACGAAACCCAGAGAGTGGAACTGACATAATCACGGTTACATAACGATTAGATGTAATGATGGAATTCATATTTCACTATGTTGCCTCTTGTGCTTTCAAAGACATTGCCTGAGATAAGTTTCTTTAGCTGTAAAATGAGAATACCTTGTTTAACTTGCAAAATTATTGTAAAGACTTAATTTGATATAACTTTTATGCTCCTGAGCTAGAATTCAGAGGGATCGACAGAGTGTGCCTTTTATATAATGATGACTTCAACTGTATGGTGGTGAAGATCCCCAGACTAAAAATTTCACTGTTTAGCCCTGCAGGTATTCCATATACTCCACAGAATACTATACAGCCATGAAAAAGAATGAAATATTTTGAAGCAACATGGGTGGAGCTGGAGGCCAATTATTCTAAGCGAATTAATGCTGGAACAGAAAACAACATACTGCATATTCTCACTTTTGGGGGAGCTAAATATTGAGTATACATGGGAACAAATAAAAGAACAGTAGGCACTGGGACCAACTTGAGGGTGAAGGGTGGGAAGAGGATGAGGATCAAAAAACTGCCTATCAGTTCCTATGCTCATTACCTGGGTGATGAAATAATATGTACAGCAAATCCCTGTGACACGCAATTTACCCATGTAACAAGCCTGCACATGTACCTTCTTGAACCTAAAATTAAAGTTGGAAAGAAAAAAAAAAAGAGAAAATCTACTTTTGAACGGCAGTCCTGATCATGTGCTACTGTTAAAAGTTCTATCCACTCACTTTCCAGGACATCAATTCCTTGATGCCACCATCTTCTCGAATACAAAAAAAGTGAATAGGAAAGAGAAGATGATCAGTGAGAAAATGTGATTAAGCTTTCATTGTATTCCAGCCACTAGACAAGAATATTTATTTAAATATTTTTGTGTATTTCAACAAAAAAAACTATGATGTAACCTCAGTTATAACTGAATGATATAAGACCCACAAAAGCTATCATTCTCAAGTTAAGATGTCCTTTAAAGTGTCAAAGTCACTGCGCCAAGTCATCTCCTCGATGAATGGTTTTTTGTTTGTTTGTTTGTTTTGAGACGGAGTCTTGCTCTGTCGCCCAGGCTGGAGTGCAGTGGCCGGATCTCAGCTCACTGCAAGCTCCGCCTCCCGGGTTCCCGCCATTCTCCTATCTCAGCCTCCTGAGTAGCTGGGACTACAGGCGCCCGCCACCGCGCCCGGCTAGTTTTTTGTATTTTTTAGTAGAGACGGGGTTTCACCGTGTTAGCCAGGATGGTCTCGATCTGCTGACCTCGCGATCCGCCCGTCTCGGCCTCCCAAAGTGCTGGGATTATAGGCTTGAGCCACCGCGCCCGGCCTCCTTGATGTATTGTTAAATGTATTTAATAGTCTTTGGATTACTGAAAACAGCCGATTTTTTTAAAATACCAAATAATCAAAGAAGATAGACAAGAATGTCATTTTAATGTGTTTTATATTCTAAATGCTTAGGCCTGTTTCCAACAGTTGGTATTCACTGTTAGATAATAAATTACACCTCTGGAATACCTTCGTAAAATACTATATTTTTAAATAAATATTTGCCATCATTCATCTTTCATAATTTTTTTATTCACTTTATTGTTTAACCTTAAAATACTTCTTTGACCATTTGTTAACTTTCTTTAGGTTGCCCTGTTGTATAATCTATGTTAATTTTCTTTTTACTCTTTGAAAAAAGAATACTCGTTGGATGTTTTACATTAAAATTTAAAGAGTAGAATAATCTTTATGGAAAATAAATGCCGAAAATTTTAAAAACGTAAAGTCTTGGCAGATAGTATGAGGAAGAAAATCTGGGAGAGTATGAAGATTGTTTAGTTATGGAGCTCTACCATTCATTCATTTCCTATGTTCCATACATACATGCTTTGATATTCTTATCAATCAAATATGTATAGGACATTTACTATGTTCCAGGTCCTAAGAATGGAATTCAGGAGTGGATTAGACATGACTTTTGCCCTGAAGGATCTCATCATACCATAGGTGAAAAATGAAAACATACAAGCTCAATAAATAAATGATTTACAAGCTTTTCTTTTTGTTTACCATATTGGCTTCTGATAGTATGCTCACTTTTGCTGTATACCCAATATTGTGTATGTCTGGCTGGATCTCTTTCTATCACCTACTGCTTGAACCACTACCAAGCATGTCTCCCACTCCCAAATAGAATTTCTGCCTCTTGTCCCCAACTCCTTTGCATAACCCCTGTCTTGACAGCTTTTTCATGAGCCATAGCCAAACTTTGGTAACATCACACTTTTTTTATTAAGAGCTGGTCTTGGATTGAATTTCAGGACCCTATCTGTGGCATTCTGGCTACCCAGAGAGTTTCTGAGTTTAAGCTAAATCGAGAGAAACAGGTGAACTAATTCAGTGTTTTGTTATTAAGTTGTTATAACTATTTTGAGCTTGGATTCTATGTAGTTCTATTGTACATCGACCAGAGTTTGTAGTAGGACTGTGGGCAGAGGGAATGTGGAAGGAGGCAGAGAGATACATGGATGCTTCCTGAAATCCATCAGCTGCTAGAACTTTGGGTCAGTTTACCTGATTTTTCCCACTCTCAAATCTGAGAGTTCTCTTGTTTCAGCCTTAAGCAAATCCTTCCCACCTGCTCATAGAACTGAGATGCTTTTATTGCTCTTAACAACAGTTGAATTATTCTTATACTTAAGTTTCTAGTTTCTGCTGAACTGTAGTAACCTCTAACTCCTTGAATTGTGCTCCAAATTTGAAGTAATTAGACTACTTGTCTATATAAAGTTATTTTTTTCTTTTTCTTATGTGTGTGTGTGTGTGCATGCGCACACGTGTGTGTGTAATTCACTGTTGTTTAACACATAGTTCCCTGGAGGAAACAGAAACAAAACACAAAACAAAAAACAAACGCCAAAGTATATTTTAGAAGCAGCAATAATCCACCAGTTCTCTCTGACCACAAGAGTAAATTCACAGATGAAATTGGTTAAAAACACCTAGCAATCCTTGTGTTCTTTTAAAGAAATTTAAAGATATTCACATTTCTAGGGATAATTTTTAAGACTTAGTGTGAGGCTACCGTAAGATGAAAAAAGCCCATTTTATTTAGTTGGGATACATATACAATAACCATTTTACCTTTTAACTCTCCATGTCATCTCAGGGAAGTCATTTCTTCTCTAGACTGTATAGCTTCAGACATTGGCCTATTTCAACGCCCTCAATTTTCCTAATGTAGAAAGTATGTTCTGATGATCCTCAGCTTTGGTTGATTTAAGAGTTCCAGAGGCCCACAAGGAGCAGAAATTCATATGAGGGTGGTGTGGCATGAGCAGTTGAGTCCCGATGCCTCTACAAAAACAGACAGCTCTTTTTAATCAGAGGTATATATGACCCATATAATGACTCTATAACCAATATAATGCCATGATATATAAGTCCCAGCCTGGGATGCAGATGAATTTTCCTAAAGAGAAGCACATAATGAGGGATCCCTTCCCCAAATTCATTCAGTAAAGTACTCAAAGCCACACTCCTCTTCTTCTCATTACCTGCCCCGAACAACCAGAGGCCTCTCTCTTTAATCAATGATTTTCTTTCAATGTCTCAGTGACTACTATAGATTCTTTTCTTTACTCAATTTCTTCCCATGTTGCACATCACTCTTTACAACCTCAGCCCAAACAGAGCAGCCCCTGTCAATTTCTCTGCCCTGTCTACTTTTCTACAGTTTCTTTCCTTCTATCAGTGTACAATGAGAACTTACAAAGACACGAAGCAAAAATTTAAATGTTCTCTGCCATTGATAATGTGGAAAGAGGATGATTGTGAAACTCCATACACACATATATATGTATGTGTGTGTATGTATGTATACATTGTGAAACTCCATGTACACACATGCATATATATGTCTGTATATATATATACACCATAAATATACATATCATATATATACATATCATATATATCTATGTTTTTAGCCCATAATTTGGGGCTTTGATATTACATTTTATTTAGGAATCATGATGAGCAAATCAAAAGAGTTTAAAAGTCACCATACCAGATTAGTTTAAGTGTTGACAACTATAAATACTTGTTTCATTACAAAAATTCAGCTGTATGGAGGGAATAAAATCGAGATCAAACTGAGGAAAAAGGAATAAAACTATTTATAAAGGCAGTTTCTGGAAATGAGTAAGAGTAGTTTAACACTGTTACTTGGTGTTCTTGACACTGATTATTGTAAAGTATTTTGAAAGATACCTAAGACGTTTACTGTATTACCGTGGTTCTCCTGAACACAGAGCTTGAGACAAGGACTGGGATGCAATGCGGAATGTTTAATTGGGAAATGATCCCAGGGACTAGGAGTAAGAGAATGGGAAAGTGAAACAGAAAATCCGAAAAAGCCAAGCAAAAGGTGCATCTATTACTGAGGTTGATTCTGTAGTCATTGAGGGCTTGACAACATCAGGGCTTTCCGAGAAGCATACAGAACCTCCTGGAATTTTTCACCTAAAGTATCGGATGCAGAGGCATTTATCCAACCATTTTTGTGCTTCTTGCCCCCAACCCACCCATCGTAGGTGGAGTGATACCCATAGGAAGATGAATGCCTCTGCACTGCACGCTTTCAGAGTCTTGCGGGGCTTGCTGCATCAGACAAGACTCAGAGGAGAAAATGAAGATATGAAGCCACAGTGGACCATTATTAGCAGGAAGACAGTAGCCATAGCAGACATAAAAGTGTCCCCTTCAGGAGTGACTGAAGTTAGAGGAGAAGCCAAGAATATCTGTTGGTGCAGCGGATGTGCCTTTATGCCTGTCACCGTAAAAACCTTTCAATAGCAAATATATGGTTTAAAATCAGATAACCAGTGACATTTCTCCTCACATGAATGTAACTGAAGAGTACATTTAAACGTGCTCCTATCTTGATGAAAACAAGTGGTTTAAGCCAATGACAGTCAAACTTAGAGACGCAGAGGCAAGAGACTATCTGATTTTTGCATTCTAAGCACCCATCACAATAATTAACACCTGAATGGTATTTGATAAAAATAGTCAAATATATAATAACGGATTTAAATCAGTAGAAAATCTATACAGGTCAGATATGCTTTGAAACCTAGAATGTAAGATCTACAAGGGAGTTTTGAAATAGCCAATTATTGGGAATGCCTGCATATTTTATGTAGCATTTTAAGATTCATAAAGTAAGAGTAACAGTCTAAAGAGCCATGTGCCTTTAAGTACTACTAAAAAAGGAAAGAGTACGGTATGTGATTAATAATGTCTGCTATGGGTCCAAGAAAGAAAAGTAGGACCAGTAGTTTGATGTATTGGCCTTTATGAATTGCTGTCTTACACTCCCATTTTAAAGATTTTAAAGTACAATCATGTGCCGCATAAAGTCGTTTAGATCAACTACCGGTTGCATATATAACAGTGGTTACATAAGATTATAATGGTATAATGGAGCTTCAAAATTTTTATCACCTAACATGTGCTATACTATAATTTTTGTTGTTATTTTAAGTTGTGTTAATATAAATAACAATTTAAAATAACAATATATGTTGTTATTCATATAAAATATATAACAATATATGTACATTATTATTGAAAAATATCTCTATATATACACTGTAAAACAGACTCAGGCAAGTGTTTCAGGAGGTATTCCAGAAGAAGGCATTGTTATTATAGGACATGGCGGCTCCATGCATGTGATCGCCCCTGAAGGCCTTCCAGTGGGACAAGATGTGAGGTGAAAGACAGTCATACTGATGATCCTAACAATGTGAAGGCCTAGGGTAATGTGTGTGTTTGTGTCTTAAAGAATAAAGACATAAAGAAAAAAATATTTGTGTAGAGGTGTGCGATTTGTGTTTTAAGCTAAGTGTTGTTACAACACTCAACAATTTAAAAGACATTTAAACATTCTTAAAGTAAAAATGTTATAGTAAGTTATGTTCAATTTATTGCTGAGGAAAAAAAAATAAAAATAAATGTAGTGTAGCCTAAGTGTACAGTGTTTGTAAAGTCTTCAGTAGTGCATTTTCTAGGCCTTCATATTCACTCATCACTCACTCACTGACTCACCAGAACAACGTCTAGTCCTGCAAGCTCCATTCATGGTAAGTACACTATACGAGTACCATATTTTTACTGTACCTTTTCTGTTTAGATATGTTGACATATCTAAGTATACATACATGAATACTTACCTTTATATTATAATTGCCTACAGTATTCAGTACAGTAACACGCTATACAGGTTTGTAGCCAAGGAACAAGAGGCTATACCATATAGCCTAGTTGTGCAGTAGGCTATGTATACATCTAGGTTTCTGTAAATGCACTCTATGATGTTTTCACAGTGACAGCCACCTAACAATGCATTTCTCAGAATGTATTAAGCAACACATGACTGTAATATAATTATTTGTAATCTAATTATGAGTTCACATAATGATTAAGGGCATGGATTAGAATCTAGGTTCTTTCTTAAGCTAAATAACAAGGTTTAGAAGGAAATGAAAAGTAGAAAATGACTGTTTACTTAGCAGATTTTCGGTAGCATGGTACATAATGAATATCAAAAATGGGGATGGTTAATGAGTTAAAAAAATAGAAAGAATGAATAAGATCTAGTATTTGATAGCACAACAGGGTGACTGTAGGCAATAATAATTTAATTTTACATTTTAAAGTAACTAAAAGAATATAATTGGATTGTTTGTAACACAAAGGATACATGTTTGAGGTGATGGACACCCCATTTACCATGATGTGATTATTATACATTGTATGCTTTTATGACAATGTCTGTATACCCCATAAACATATACACCTACTGTGTACCCACAAAAATTAAAAAATAAAAGATTTTTTAAAACCTGATGTAACATTGAAACTTAATGGCAGCCATTACCAGAAATGATTAAAAAAACTTCCTATTGTAAAGTTCTTGTAAGTCAGAAAAGCATAGCTGATATGAAATCAAGTGAGATGAACCGTACCATGTCTTTTTCAGGGCTGTTGAACAAGAACTGCCTGCATTTTCAGAGTAGAATCTTGGCTAAGATATGCTGGAAACAGTGCCATCTGCTTGTCCATTGTCTAGATATAGAAAAAGGACTTTAGTTAAAACTCATTTGAAACAGAAAAGCTAAGGAGGTTGTTGCCATAGAGTGTGGCAAAACTGAGGAGAACAAAATGCATGGGCTGCTTCTCTGAATTTTGCCTAAGGGTTGTGTCCCAGCTCTAATGACCAAGACTAACTACAGAGTATGGCCACAACTAGATTACATGTACATTATGGAGGAATCTGTTAATGGATATGAATAGTTCTCTTTCTTGTGGTCTCAATAAGATAGCATTCTAAGTATACTTCTGTGGCTTAAAATCTGTAACGAAACTCATCAATATCTATCACTAGGGGGAAAAATAGTTGAACTAAGAGCTACACTGAACATGAATAAAGAAAACAAGTGCTTAGCTCCAGGTGAAGCTAAACTATGCATGGCAGCAAGTTCTCTGAAGACAGTGATGCTTGCACTGTATCAAAAAAAGGTAGTGACTAAAATAGCCTATCTTTCTTTCTTGCTCCTTGCATCTCCCACTCTGGTCAACTGGAGGGTTCATTTTATCCATAGAATATCACACTTAGCATCCTCAGTCATGGGAATAAATTTGACACAGTCAACCAGAAAAATCTACTATCAGTGGATGCTCTATTTCTGAGGCTACTATTGGCATAGGGTTAAAATGTTTGCTTATCCAGAGGTTAAATATAAAAAAAGGAAATAAATGCATTGTTAAATTCCTTAAAACTTATGTCCCTTTAGGAGTCAGAGAAAACATGATACTGGTATATATAATTGGGAGGATTTTCCTTAATAAAAGTATCTACTGTTTATGTTCATGCTTTCTTGATCTTCAAAGTTTTTCAGACTTTAGTCTGAGTCTAGCTAGCTTAAGTTTTGCAAAATGGAATTAACATGATTTTTGCTGACCTATTCACAGAACATTTGCAGAAGCATGTGATGTCATTCATGGAAACATAATTTGTGGACTATAAAACCCAATTGAAATAAAGCAACTAAACACTTTTTGACAGGTTGGTGTTTACAATTTTAATGTCTATGCCTCTCTCTCCTTCTCTCTCTCTATTCATCCATCAGTTTATTCTAGCTATATATCTCTATCTCTATCTATCTGTCTATCTATCTATCTACCTATCTTTTTTTTTTTTTTTTTTTTAGATGGAGTCTCACTTGTCTCCCAGTCTAGAGTGCAGTGGCACAATCTTGTCTCAGTGCAACCTCCGGCTCCTGGGTTCAAGCAAGTCTCCTGCCTCAGCCTCCAGAGTAGCTGGGATTACAGGCATGTGCCACCATGCCCAGCTAATTTTTGTAATTTTAGTAGAAACAGGGTTTTGCCATGTTGGCCAGACTGGTCTTGAACTCCTGACCTCAAGTAATCCTCCTGCCTTGGCCTCCAAAATTGCTAGGATTACAGGCAAGAGCCACCACACCTGGCCTCTATCTATCATCTATGTATCTACCAATCTGTCTATTATCTATCTATTAACTATCATTTATATTTAAGGCACACCTGTTTCAGACCAGGCTCCTCCACAAACTCTATAGACAAGAATTTGTTTACTCCTTTAATATTTGTCTGTAAGACATCTTTGATTAAAATAGGGAGGCTTACTTTTAGTTTTTTGCCCAAGCTTAGGGATTTAAACCCTAAGCTTCCAACTACAAAGACAGTCACATTTCTTATCAAAGAATCCAAATTAGAATGTATTTGATGTGGTAACTGATATCACAGATTGAGGTCTGATTTGCGAGTCCTATAGAAATTTTGCACCTATATAAATTTTTAATGTAAGTTTTCATCCCAAGGGTCTTGTCAAAAACCTGTTCTTTTACTCACCTTACAAACACTTAGAGGCATGACTTATTTCTAAAACAAAACTGCAAGGCAAATATTCACTGCAAAGTAGATCAGAGATGAAGATATTTAGGAATGATTCTTTTTTAGTTGTCCTATAGAATGCAGCATTTTAGTGATTTTTTTTTTTTTTTTCCATTTCAGAGTCAGTGTTTATACACAAAAATCTTGGAATACTCTTGTTTTCGTTTCATCTGTTGCAGCTTTTCTAGAAGCACCACTGTCTTCCAAAAACAAGTAAAATGACTAAGATTAGATTAATTTGCATTGTATTACATAACCTGTTGAGAAAACAGAACATGTTTATAATTTTTAATAATTTTATCATAAACATAATAGTCTACATATCAAATCAGAGTGATTTTCCAGAAGATCCACTTCATATGCAGAAGTGTAACATGTAACTCAGTCCTAGCTAATCTGATTATTGCAACCTCCTAACCGCAGTGATTGGTTCAGATATGAGCATGTGATCCAGTGATAGACAATGAAATTTACTAAACCTCTTCCTTCAATTTGATAGAAATGATTCTTACAGTTTTTGCTGCAACTACCTAAAAGCATTTAAGCTAGCATTACTCTAAATATTTTTGACATACTAAAAGGAGGCAAGAGAAACCAGGCCCTTATAACATTTTTCACAATATTTTATCATGAAAATATTCATACATAGAAAGTGAATGAAGCTATTATACAGTGATCACCAGATTACCCAGCAACCAGATTCTGAAATTAACAGTACATAGAGATTTGCTTTTTCATGTACCTAATTCATCCTTTTGTCCACTCACAAACCCATTTCCATTTTTGATACATATCAAAATAAGTCACAGACTACTTTGATAACATTTCCTGAATCCTCGCATCTATGATGCAAGGCAGAATTTCTGCTAGAATTTTAGTTACATTCATCAATAAATTCCCCCTTTTACTGAAGCTAGTTTGATGCAAATGGCATAGTGAGCTTTTTAATTAATGTAGTGAGTTTCATAAGTGGCATAGTGAGCTTTTAAATTAATAGTTGTATATAACTGTTATTGAGTTGTTTTCTTCCTTCCTCCCACCTCGTTCATAGAAAGTGTGAATAAAGAAGAATATCAGCCCAAAATGGCTCCCATATTCTGTTATTTGTGCAATGGCCTCACAACACATTTCCCGTTAAGTAACTATTGGAATACATAAATTTGTTTTCAAATACCTTTCCACTTGATTGGATATATTTTCATGAGCCAATACTTTGTCATATCATAATAAGGAATATTTGTTGTAAATGCTTCTAGTGAGTGCTACTGCAAAACACTTCCCAAATCACTGAAAGTATATTCTGGAATTGCAGCAGTTACCAGAGTCTACTAATGAGGATAGAGTTTATGCTGTAAAATTTTCAAAGCTTACAAATCATAATTGGATGATGAAGAGATCGTGAAATATCAAATATTATTTTAAGTGACTTCTAACAAAAAATTACTGCCTGGGGATTTTCTCAGTATGAGACTTTGAAATCTTTTTGCTAAAATCCTAGCCACAGGCTCAGATAAATATAATTTAAAGTTTTAAGCCAATATTTTAATATTTTGAATACTTCTATATTTCTTAATAAATATTTTATAAGCTATCACCACAGATGCGTTTTAAGCATATAAAAAAGTTACATAGTAATTAACATGGCACCCCCAGTGAAAAGTTGGAAAGGTTATTTTAAATAGTGCAGATATTGCAAAAGCTATCTAAGTAAAATCAGAGTAAATGCATGAAATCTTCAAATCTTCATTAGGATTACCAACTATAAATGGTTGGCAGAGGTCATTCATGCGATCTTTTCTATTTCTTTATCTCTAACTGAATTTCAGTAAATAAAATGTGAATGAGCCTTTTTGCGTACACTTATGTAATTTCTCTCATGTAAGTAAGTGTTTTGTCTCATCAAACCGGCAGCTAGAGTGGCCCCAAAAGCAGTGGAAGGGGAATTCCCACAAGGAAGTTCCCTCAACCTTCCCAAGACGGGGCTGGTTGGGGTTCCAAGGAAAGAAGCACCAAATGTGATGGAGATCAGTCCAAAGCATTTACTAGGCAAACTTACTTACAGAGGTGTTGCAACAATCCTTGCAACGGGATAATGAAAGAAAAGGGGTGCTCTACCTAGGTAGGTTTACAGAGATGGAGCCAGGGTGTGGAGTCTTTATGAGGGCTTAAGGAATTTGACTCTGAGTTGCAGCCACTTTCTTTCAGTGTTTTGGGCAACAAGCTATATATATTTATCAGTGTTTGGGAAAGTTCAAGACTCCTGTTTAGGTTCAGTTCTGCTGGGAAAAATCTGCAACTGTCTGTGTTAGTGTGGCCACAAGGCACTGTGTGATTTTCAGTGAGAGCACAGAAAGAAAATAGGGGGGAACTGGGGACCTTACCGTAGGTGTCAGTATCAGCCAGGGCCTTTTAACCATAAGTTGTTCTTTTCCATGAAGCTTAAAGATGTGTTGTGCTGTCTTGCTAGATATAACACATTTTCTGTGATACATAAACACCATGGAATACTATGCAGCCATAAAAAAGAATGAGATCATGTCCTTTGCAGGAACATGGATGGAGCTGGAAGCCATTACCTTTAGCAAACGAATGCAGGAACAAAAAACCAAATACTGCCTTTTCTTACTTACAAATGGGAGCTAAATGATGAGAACACATGGACACATAGAAGGGAACCACAGACACTGGGGCCTAACAGAGGGTGTGGGGTGGGAGGCGGGAGAGGATCAGGAGAAATAACTGATGGATACTAGGCTTCATGCCTGGGTGATAAATTATCTGGACAGCAAACTCCATGACTAAGATTACCTATGTAACAAATCTGCAAATGTACCCCGAACTTAAAATAAAAGTTAAAAAAAGGAATAATACATTTTCACATGGCTATTATTTAATGCCTACTAATGCTGTATCAGGTAGTATTCTAAGTACACATCATATTTTATTATATTCAACTTTTTTTTACTATAATCTCCTAAAATAATTATGAACGCCCCCGATTTGTAGAAGAGGAAACAGATAAAAAGAACTTAATAACTTGGTCAATTTCACACAGATAAAAACTGTGACCTATCTGACGCCGAAGACAATGTTCTTTACGACTGTGCTTTTCAAACAGGAAGACGGGAGGCCCATCAAGAAGATGTAAACACCCCAGATGCCAAAGCCACTCAGTGTGAAAGACACTTTATTTGATGTTCAAGCCAGACCCTCTCTGCCTATGATCGCATCAGTCTCCTGCATGGAGCTGATGTGATAATGTGGTCATCCAGAAGCTCCCCCTAGTCCTTAATGTAAGATTAATACCCTCTAATAGAAGTCTACACATTATGTGGAGAACTGGAGGACCCTTTAAATATAGATGCAGACACTCAGGAACCTACAGACTGCAGTTTGAAAATGTTTCAAAAAGAACTGTTGTGAAGGTCAGGAAAAGATGCAATGTCCCCTGAGCATCAAAAGTCCTCAGTCAATGGGAGATGCCCATCTTTAGTGTTTTAATAATAGCAGCCAACAACCAGGAACATTGGGCTGGCCAGCCTTTCGTTCTTTTAAGCCAGACAGTTGAAAGGCTGACGTTATTACAATGTCTTCTCTACCTCTGCAAACTTATCTGCCAGATGCACAAATTGGTGACCTTGAGATATGGTGAGAGGACAAAAATGAGCTGGGAGCTGGTGATGGAAAACACTCCCTTTTATGAAGTTGGTGTGCTCAACCAATGAATGGACTTACCAGTTCTTTAGAAAATTCCATAGTAGACAACAGAATGAACGCTGAAATAGAAATGTGTTCCTGAGTTCTGTTTCCTTCTCGTCTTATTGGTTTATACACCATTAACTTTGTATTATCACTCCAGATGCATCAATTCTATAAAGCACGTTTTATGCTTTGCTTTGTTGGTTTTATGTTTAACACACTAGTTTAACTCTTGCCTCTGTCAGAAAAAGCCAGTGTGAAATAGAATTTAATGCATAGTTCCTTCAGAAGAAATGTTGAGGAATTCAGAGGTTCCACAATATGTTTATTAAGCACCTAATATGTACTAAGAATTGACTAATCTCTGTGGATAAAACAGAGCCAAAAGAGATGCATTCTTTGCTGGCATGAAATTTGTGACTTAATGTATAAAAGGACAATAAGTAAATGTTTTCTGATCTTTGGCCAAGCTTCCTCTCTAAATCTAGAATAAATAATCTTATTAAAGAGTAAGATAAAGTACATAATAGACATTTTGAATATTAAATCTGGAAGAGAGTTCAATCTTGGGATGGCAAACACCTATCCGAAAGACATCACCACTCCACGCATGGCCTTGGTAGACATCGTTAATTGACCATTGCAATCTTCCTTCATGGATTTCGGTGTGAACTCCAACTCTACCACAGCACAGCTTTTTAGACAGGCACTGTCAATTATTAGAAATATATATAATAGTTGTCTTTGCTCATTTTTGCTATTCCTAATGCGCTTCATCTGATCCCATTTGCTAAATGTTGTAATTGACAACTAGAAAGGCCACATAAGCTAGCCTAGGTGAACCAGCCTGGAAGATGTTAAGCTGGAATCTGAATTGGGTTTTCTAAATGTCCATGCAAAACTCTCTTCCATCCCATCATACACCCTCATCTCACTGCCATAAAGCACGTCAAAATGGAACATATCAGAAGATATGTGCTTTTGAGAAGAAAAAAGGATTTTATGATGGTGTGCTGAAGCCATAATATGGCTGGATAATCTTATTTTTCTTTTATTTAAAAAAATACTCTGAAATACTTTGAAAAATAAACTTTTATTTCCTCCTAGTGTTGTGAGCAAAGAGGCCCTTCCTCTACGCCCAGAGTAGAATTCCAAGATCTGCTCTTTACTGCCAAGTCTTGGAGTTGAGATTAATCACATCTAATTCTCAAGCTTAGAACTTAATGTGACAGATAAGTAGCTTGAAATAAGCTTCATATCTTTATTAGTGTCGTATAATTGGAAAAAAAAGAACATTTTTATATCTTGATTGTACTCTTCAAAAATTCTTCCAAAACATAGTCCCAAACCACTACAAATGTCTTAGAAGCTGGACTTAGAAAGCTCTTTAAAGAGCTGAAACAATTGTCTTCCAGAATTCAAGAAACCCTTGTCAAAAGTGAAAAATAACTTGTTAATTCATTTTATCTAAAACTACAGTATGACTTCCCTTTCTCATTCCCAGTGACATTAAATAATATACTAAGTAAGTGGAATTCACTATTAATCTCATAATCAAATTGCCCAGTGATGATGCCTAGCACATAGGATAAACAGGGTCATGGGCTCACACTATCTCCTCAGCACTCCTACCGGGGGAAAAATTAAAAGCAAATATTGACTGTGTGGGAAAAAGTAACAACTGAACATTGGGAAATATGGTGGATACCACATAAATCAAGTGATTGAGGCTAGTTATAATAAGTAATGGGACATTTTGAAATTATGTTTCACCTGATAAAATGCAATGGAAAAATCATGGTGACACTCTGGTGACCTAGAGGCTTAATTAAGATGTGTACCCTGGCCAGACACGATGGCTCATGCCTCTAATCCCAGCACTTTGTGAGGCCAAAGTGGGTGGATCACCTGAGGTCAGGAGTTCGAGACTAGCCTGTTCAACATGGTGAAACTCCGTCTCTACTAAAAGTACAAAAATTAACTGAGCTGAGGGCAGGTACCTGTAATCCCAGCTACTTGAGAGGCTGAGGCAGGAGAATCACTTGAACCCAGGAGGCAGAGGCTGTAGTGAGCAGAGATTGTGACATTGCACTCCAGCCTGGGCCACAAAGCGAGACTCCATCTCAAAAAAAAAAAAAAAAAAAAAAAAGTACCCTGGATCTAATCATGAGGAAATATCTGTCAGACCAAGAGTGAGTTTTATTTTGTAGGATGATTGATCTGTAATATGTAAGGGTGTCAAGAGACATGAAAACCTAGGAAGCACTTGAGGAACTATTCCAGATTGAAGGAGACTGAGGAGGCGTGGCAACTAGGTGCAATGTAGGATCTGGTATTGGATCCTTTCACCATGAAGAACATGGTGAGATAATTGGTGAAACTTGAATGAGATGTGGACTGGATGGTAGTAATATGTGGATATGAATTTGATGATTTGCTGTTTGTGCCGTTATTATGTCTTAGGGAAGCCTAGTTTGTGAGAAATGGACTTTGTGGTATTGAGGGTGGTGATATATCATACCTGTTGCCTGAAATTAGCAGGCTCAGAACAAATATATATATTTGTCCTGTTCTGGCTATCATTCTGCAAGTTTTAAATTACGTCCAAAAAAGTGAGCTCATTTGACAGTGTTTATGTGTGCCCTAGTTTCACTGGGCAATTCTCATGTGCATTCTTCTAAGAAAATTGCACGTGTTTACTAATTTAATCTTTATAACAACTTTATTAGGCAGTTACTATTATTAACCCTATTATATGGCTGAGAAAACTGAGGAATAGAAGAATTATTACTATTATTATTGTTGTTGTTATTTGAGACAGAGGCTTGCTGTATCATCCAGGCTAAAGTACAGTGACATGATTATGGCTCACTGCAGCCTCAAACTTCCAGACCCAAGTGATTCTACCACCTCAGTCCCCTGAGTAGCGGGGATCACAGGCATGCACCACCACATCCTGCTAATTTTGTTTATTTTTAGGGTCTCACTATGTTGCCCAGGCTTGTCTCAAATTCCTGGGTTCAAACAATCCTCCTACTTCTGCCTCCCAAAGTGCTGGGATTAAGGCATGAGCCATGGTGCCAAGTCAAGGAATTATGAATGTTGGCAATGATCACCTAATTGGTAAGTGTCAGAAAAAAGGATCTAATCAAGGCCAGTGTTCTTAACCTGTATGTTTGGTCATAGACTAAATTTAGGCAACATCCTGAAACTACAACAATATAGGTAGAGCATAAAGCCTTGAAGAGCTCACATCTGTAAATTAGATTTATTGTATTCTGTCCAGCTAATGCTGCCAAATACTTTGTGGTAGGCATTGGCTTTGGTGCTAGATGGGATTCAAATTATATTTTTAAATATTTAAACATAACACCTAAATAGATAAAAAAGAAAGAAAGAATATGCAGGAAATCATTAGAAACTGGGAGACTGAGGCAGGTGAATCACCTGAGGTCAGGAGTTCGAGACCAGCCTGGTCAACATGGTAAAACCCTGTCACTACTAAAATACATAAAAATTAATGAGGCATGGTGGCGGGTGCCTGTAGTCCCAGCCACTAATGAGGCTGAGGCAGGAGAATCACCTGAACCTGGGTGGCAGAGGTTGCAGTGAGCCAAGATTGCACCACTGCACTCCAACCTGGGCAACAGAGAGAGACTCTGTCAGAAAGAAAAGAATAAAAAAGAAAAGAAAAGAAAAGAAAAGAAAAAGAGGAAAAAGAAAAGAAAGAGAGAGAAAGAGAAAGAGGAAGGAAGGAAGGAAGGAAGGAAGGAAGGAAGGAAGGAAGGAAGGAAGGAAGGGAGGGAGGGAGGGAGGGAGGGAGGGAGGGAGGGAGGGAGAAAGAAACTAGAAAAAACTAGAGGGAACAGATTGTGGTAATGAAATCATAAGAAACTTTCAAATCCATGTGTTAACACAAGATGGTAGTTTATGCTTTGGGGTTTAGTATTCTCTGATTCCTTGTCAAACTCTGCAACTCATTAGTACAGTCACTGAGCAAGTAGGTAACCTCTTCTGGGTCTGTATTTTTATTAGGAAAATGGGATAATAATGCTGAGTCAGAGTGTTTTGCAGAAAGATAAAGTATACTTTTACTAAGCATCAATAGTGATGTAGATTATGTGCTCATTAAATACCAATTTTTCTTGATTGACTTTCCTAAAGTTTTCAGGAGAGAGCTCTTCCCTTTGTAGGGAGAAAAAAAGGAAAAACTGAGTATCATGTTGTTTTCAAAGTTGGGAATGTATTATTTCTATAAGATGTTTTTACATCCCTCCCCATAATAGTTCATTTCTTGGAATATTCATTGGGGATTTGGTATGATAATCTCATTTGTAAAGGTCAAAGGGAATGGAAGAGGAAGGGAGAAGTTACTGAGTGACAGGTGACAAGTCAAGAAGAAGGTACTGGTCGCTGTGCGTAAGAGCACTAACAACATTCTGCCTGTTTCTTTTCCTGCTATTAGCATTCATGTTCTGTCACCAGTGTGCAGTCCTTTGCTTGCTTGGAATTAGACAGTGGTATAAAGCCATTTTGCGAATCTCAGCTAGTCCACAGGAAGTGTGGCCCCAAAATTCCCAGCTATTTCTGCTAGCCAGATTTTAAGTGCCCAAGGCTTTTGAATTTGTTATAATTTAAGAATATGAGTAGAGCACCTCTCCCCTTTGGTTACTTCCATTTCTGGGTCTCAATGTCATTCCCAGCTCTGAGTATTTAACTCTAATTTCTCACTCAGTGACAAAACTCCAGATTTGTTGGAGCAATTTTGGCATTTAAAATGAAACAGCCTCCTTATATTACTGTGAGCAAGGTACCCAGAAGCCCCTATGAATTTCCTATTTCCATATGTACCAGATTTTCACATTCTGAAATGTTTCTTATGGGAACACGAGAAAACAGTTATAATTAAACTTAAGTAGAGAAACTATATTTAACACACTCTCTGGGATATATTCTGTAGAAGAGGCTTCAAAGCAAATCCTACATTAGTACGCACCCTGGAGTGGCGGGTGCAAAGTCAGATGGGTCCCTTTTCTTTTCTCCTAAGCCTAGTCTTAATATCTTTAGAAAGTGAAACCAGAAAATGCTTCTTTGGGGCAAGGACAAAGAAACAAGAAACTTCCTTTCGCCTATGTCCACACTTGACTTTCAAGCAATGCATACATTTTTCCTGCTGAAACAGAAGTAGATTTGCATTGATTTATAAAAATGCCATCTTATTCAGAAATTAAGGCAAAAAATTGCTAAAGAATCATCTGTTACTTGTTTTGTGGAAGAAGGTAAAATAGGCATCAGATTCTGAGAAAGAAGAAGAGTTATCTCTTGTCCACCCCTTCACTCTTATTTTCTCTTGGATCCAGGAAAAGGATTTTTGGTTAATCAATCATCCACACATTTTGTGTTAGTTTTCTATTCTTGCTGTAACAAATTACCATAAAGTTACTGGCTTAAAACAACACAAACTCACAATCTTTCAGTTATGGTAGTCAGAAATCCAAAGTGGGGTCTCACTGGGCTAAAATCAAGGCGCCAGTTGGTACATGTTCCTTTTAGTGACCCTAGGGGAAAATTTCCTCTTCCTCTATCTTCAAAGCCAGAAACATAATGTATTCAAATCTCTGACTTTGACCTCCTCTTCTGCTTTCAGAGGCTATCAATGAAGACTCTTCCATTGATAAAGGCCACTGTGATTACACAGAGACTACTTAAACAGTCCAGGATAATCCTCCCATCTCAAAATCAGCTAATTAGCAATCTTAATTCCATCTACAATCTTAATTCCCCATGCCACATAACATGACATCTTCACAGGCTCTGGCACCTTCCAGGCAGTCATATTTAGGTGGCCATTCTTTAGCCTACCACACTTATCAACCCAAAGTTACTGGATTTCAGTTTAGTCATTTGAAATGAGTCTATTCAATGGCAAGATTAGCACTGTGCTGAAATGAATGAATGACAAAGGAGAGGAAGATATACTTGCCTTCTATGAATTCAAGAGATTTTGATTTTTACCTTATTTTCACCATCAACCACCAACAAGCAATTTATATTTCCCTTTATTCTATTCACTCATCTGACAATGGAGTGAAACACGGTTCAACTGTAAAAGTATTTTATGATCCATAATAATTGTTGCTTCTCCTAACAATTCTGCAAAGTAAATAAGGAAAGTAACATCAAAATATAAAGCTATCTTTTGCCAGAAGATGGCTTGCCTGGAAAGAAGAGAGTGTGGCTCTAAGTTAACTTTGTATCTGATATGTAGATATCTTAAATCTTCAAGAGCATAAGGATCATAAAAAGCATTTTACCCTGTACTGTTGTGGGTTAGATATGTGTATATAAGAAATGTACAACAATGTGTAAGAAGTAAATAAATTTGCCCAGTATTTCATTTTGAATGAGAATGTAATGTAATAGACCCATGAATGTATCAACTATCATAATAAAAAGTGTGGCAATGAGAATCAAAAATATATAACCACACAGAGAAATACAGATACATTTCACAATGTTTAGTTAAGCCAAAAACAAATAATTACATACTGAAATTAAGATTATAGGTTGTATGATTCTATTTTAATAAAACACAAAAAGTTAAGAACTCAACAGCCTTTTGGAGGGTTTAGAACCTGACAGCAATCACAAGAGAGGCAGATTCTGGAGTACTGGTAATGCTCTGTTTCTTGATCTTAGTGCTGACTGACTGAGTTTGTTTAGTTAGTGAAATTTTATGGTGTCGTACACTTTAAGAGGTGTACTTTTCTGTATGTATATTGTACATTTCAAAAAAACTTTAAAATGCGTTTACCTGATGTATTTGTCCATTTACACACTGCTATAAAGAACTGCCCAAGACTCAATTACTTATAAAGAGAAGAGGTTTAATTCACTCACAGTTCCATGTGGATGAGGAGGCCTCAGGAACCTTACAATCATGACAGAAGGGGAGGCAGGCATGTCTTACACGGCTTCAGACGAGAGAGCAAGAGCAGGGGAAATGACCACTTATAAAACCATCAGATCTCATGAGAACTCACTCACTATCATGAGAACACCAAGCGGAAACTGCCCCCATGATCCAGTCACCTCCCAACAGATCCTTCCCTTAATACCTGAAAATGGGAAAATGTATACATTTACCATTATATAAACCACAAATATAAAACACCACACATATACTTTAGTAATCATAGTTACACCAATAATTTATTATTTACAATCTTTCCTTAAATATAAAATTAATGCTTCATAGGGCAACTTTACTTTCTATGTATACCAAGACATATTTGTAAATATGAGAGATGCTTGTGAAAAAAAACACTTCTTAATACTTGTGAAAACAGTATATGAGAATCTGATGGGCAGATTATGATTATGTTCTTTTTAAAAGAATTTTTTTTTTTTTGAGACAGTGTCTCAATCTGTTGCCCAAGCTGGAAATCTCAGCCCACAGAAGTCTCAACCTCCGGGACTCAAACAATCCTCCCACCTCAGTCCTCCAATTAGCTAAGACCACAGGCACATACCACTATGCTTGGCTAATTATATTTATTTTCTGTAGCGACCAGGTCTCACAATCTTGCCCAGGCTGAACTTGAACTCCTGGGCTGAAGTGATCCTCTCCCCTCAGCCTCCCAAAGTGCTGGCATTACAGGGATGAGTTACCACACCCAGCCAATAAGCATTCTTAATTTCATGTATTCTTTTTCTTATATTATTCCTTCAAGCAGTTTATCTCTCATGTTCAGCTGGAGTATCACTTACGGCAAGTTAAATTTTTCTCCTAAAATCAGTAAAACTTTTATACCAAGCACTGATTTCTGCAATAGCCATGTCTGTCCCAAGGACACTCTGTACTATTCTGCTCTAACTGCGTGGAACGGGTCTCTGTGGCACCACTGAGTCCTCACTCACAGCTCAGCACATTACACCATCATGGAACACTGTTCTGAGGATCAAAAATACTTTCTTTTAAAACAATCCAAGGGCGGGGTTGATTAAGTAGGCACCCGTGTGAACAATCTTCTATTCTGTCATGAATATAATATAACACACTTTTTTTTTTTTTTTTTTTTTTTTGAGACGGAGTCTTGCTCTGTCACCCAGGCTGGAGTGCAGTGGCCGGATCTCAGCTCACTGCAAGCTCCGCCTCCCGGGTTCACGCCATTCTCCTGCCTCAGCCTCCCGAGTAGCTGGGACTACAGGCGCCGCCACCTCGCCCGGCTAGTTTTTTGTATTTTTTAGTAGAGACGGGGTTTCACCGTGTTAGCCAGGATGGTCTTGATCTCCTGACCTCGTGATCCGCCCGCCTCGGCCTCCCAAAGTGCCGGGATTACAGGCTTGAGCCACCGCGCCCGGCCAACACACATATTTTACCAGGTATATTTGCTTCAAATGATGCTTATATTTTGGGCTACCGCAGTCAAATGACTCTGCAGCTATGCAACTAGCTGCAAAAAAAAAGTGGGTATACTCTTGTGGAAGGCTAGTCCTTTATACGTAGGCAGGTGAAAAATATGCTCTGTAAGACTTAGTGAATGCGAGTTCTAAATTCTAAACTAAGCTATAACATGAGAAGGCTAAATAACATGAGTTTCAGTGTCCATGCACACATGGGTATGCATCAGTAAAATAACACTGCTTCTTTCTGCAGTAAAGATTATGGAGGCAGATAATACATTCTCTGCTACCCATAGTTTTCAATATATGAAATAATTGTCTCCAATCTTGACTGTTCCTTTCTTATTAAGCTCTGCTTTTTTATCAATGAAACTGATGAGAATCCAGCATATAGTAGATTCCCCAAACTAGGTATTAAATGAATGTGTAAATGAGTGAGGATATGAGGAAATCAGATTGAAAGGACTATCCTTAAACTGGTAGCTCTTATGCTGTCTTCTAGGGAAAGACCTAGGTGATAGGCAACTGCCTCAAAATCAGTGCCTAGGTTTTATGATTTTTAAACTTTTTAAATGTAAATTGTGTTCATGACAAAAGGACTTCCTGAAGGATCCTATGGCCTCAAGTAATCAGAAAAGAGATTGATGTGTTGCTCTGAGCCATGCCTGGCAAGGAGTAGGAGTCTGGAAGCTTGGTTCCCTTGGAATATATCCATTCACTTGTGTATTTCTAGAATATATATATATATATATTCAACTAATGTAGATGGATATTTCTTGGATCACAAAATGGAGGTGTCATTGTGGTTATTAACAAATGAAAGAGAGAATCCCACATATTTGTCAAATACCAACGCAGCCCACATGTCACAGAATCCAGGGGAACTTGCAAGCGCAGTTATGATCATGTTTTTGAAGCATGCATTTGACTTTATTTGCAAAGCATTTGTTAAGGTTCACCATATTCAGAAAGTATTGGTAACAAAAGCTGAATGATAACCAGATACCTACTCTTTGGAACTCACTATCCAATATCCCCTTTGGAGTATCTAGCACAGTGTCCAGTTAAAGTCATCTTCTACTGAAGACCTACTGTGAGTCAGACATTTTCATAGACACAAGGATTCAGAAGGAAATATTTTGTCATCCTTATATTGGAAATGTTCCCCTTCCCACCATCTACCTGACAATCACATGGAGTCGACCTCACACTTCCATCAAACACGAACAAGTGGCTCCAGCCTTCCAAGCAACAATCTCAAGTTGGCTTTGAAAACCAGCCATAACTATTCTCAGTTTAAACTTGCCCTCTACCTTCTGGTGGTCTGGCGACCTATTTAGCAAATGTAGCAGAGTCCAAGCACAACCCTTAAATCTTTGGAAAACCTCCCATGGCCTACCAGAAAGAATACTTTCCTGAAATGGACAGTGTTCGGCAGCCCTGGGCTCTGACCACTCGAACATTATGCTTTTCTGTGTGGTCCTCAGCTAAAGGGAAGGGGAGAAGCTTTAATATGGCCTCTAGATAAAGTCTGTGCAAGTCAGAGCAACTGGGTTGGTTAAAATTCCTATCCAAGCAGTCAGTCAAACCCTAGTGAGCCTGAGTTGTTGTGGGCTGCGTGTTAGAGTTGACCTTAAGTACCAAGTCCAGAAAGACATACTTGAACAGAATTATATTAACAGAAAAGCTCAGCTGACCCTGAGAGAAAAAAAAAAGTTAAGTTACTCATTGGTTTGGCTAAATACACACTTCCCTGAATAACATTAGATGGCCTCATAATCATTTCTGAGTTCTGAGGCTAGACCTGGATTACCAAGGAAGAAAATACTTCTGATCTCAAGAAGATAATGCTGTAATAAATTTGTATCTTAATTTTGCAGTCTCTGGCCCTGGACATATGAAGATTGAAGATGTCAACTAAACTGTTTCTAGATTTCTTTATCTATAAAATTAGAGTGCAAATTCTATGTACCTAGTAAGATTGCTGATGATTAAACAAAACAACACAATGTCTTATACATGTAAGACATTAAAATTAAAATTTATTTATTCTTGTATCATTGTTATGTGAATAGTGGGTATGTTTTAGATTGGGGAAATTGCAGGGAATTTAGAAACATCATGTGAATGGATGTGAATTCTGAAAATATCATCTACAAAGGTATTATGTAAGACTCAGCTTCCACACCTCTAAAAGGAGAAAAACAAATGAGTCCTATTTTTCAGGATATAAAGGAAAAAATATAAGATAAAACAAATTATTTAACACAGAACCTAACTCATTCCAGGCATTCAAAATGCCTGGGCCAATTAATCCTAATTATGCCTCAAAGTTGTTTTTTTTTTTTTCTTAAGAAAACTTTTGCTTTTTAAAATCAAGCTCAGATCCAGCATCCAAATTGCAATATTGGCTTTACGATATTGACGCTGAGAAATGCACGTCTGAGGGGAATTTCTACGAATATTTTGATGTGATAATTTGGTTCAACGCGTTCCGTGAGCCCGAGAAGAAAGTGTGAATAGCTACGAATGACAAGTATCCAGTGTTCCAGTCTCAAATACCAGAGAGATGTGCCATCCTCCTGGAAACTGGTTGACAAATTTAACTCCAAAGTAAAGACACAATAATTTTCTGGAAGGATTGCATATTAATATATTAGTAGTCATTCTTTTAAAATATTTGTTGTATGCAGTCCTTCACAGCCAGAAACGTAATCCTGAGAAGACTGGAATGGGTAAGTAGTGCAATGCTGAGAGTTTTTCAGGACAAAAACTTGTTTGCCATGGGAGAAGTAGCATAGGGTAGCAAAGGATCACAAGCTGTAGTATTGCAATAACCTTGATTTGAATATGATTGCACCACTTTCCAATGATACGACTCTGGGTGATATTCTTAAATGTGGTTATCTTGTTTTTGTATTTATAAAATTAGAGATGTTATATACATAGATATATTATAATGTATATGTGTATATTCTCTTGGGGAAACAAGCAAGCGTTAAAAGTTACCTTTTTTTTTTTTTTTTTTTTTTGAGACGGAGCCTCACTCTGTCACCAGGCTGGAGTGCAGTGACGCAATCCTGGCTCACTGCAACCTCTGCCTCCTGGGTTCAACCGATTCTCCTGCCTCAGCGTCCCGAGTAGCTGGGAAAAGAGGTGCGCACCACCAAGCCCAGCTAATTTTTGTATTTTTAGTAGAGACGGGGCTTCACCATGTTGGCCAGATGGTCTCGATCTCTTGACCTCGTGATCAGTCTGCCTCGGCCTCCCAACGTGCTGAGATTACATGTGTGAGCCACTGTGCCCGGCCACTTTACACACACAGACACACACACACACATACACACACACACAGTGGGATGGATGATTCCTCTTTGGCTAGCACTGGTCTACGCATTGCGTCCATGGGTGCTGGCCAAATTCTGCTGTGTGTGTGTGTGTGTGTGTACTTTAAGAAATGTCTGTGTGTATATACTTTTTTAAAAATGTAACTTTTGCTTGTTTCACCAAAAGAGAACATTTAACTTGGTTAATACGCTCACGTGATCTTAGCCAAAAGGCCGAGAAGCAATGCGTGGTTAACATTCTCACCCAGTGAGACAGTAGTTAGGATTATCAGTCTTACACTGAGCTAATCTCTGGAGAAAGGGTTCCCAATTGCTGTTGCTGTGTTTATGCATTTTCAGGAGTGAGGCCCCTTGGAAAGAGAAAATGTCTCTTTAGTAGAAAGCGGACCAAATAGAAGACTGGAAATCTAGGATACAACCTAAAGAAAAGAATCTATTTCGCCTGCTGCCCGGTGTTTGCCTCTGGATCTTGATACTTCCCATGCTATCAGTGAGGCAGATTGTGAAGTGGGACTTCCTGATTTCTTCCAATCGTCCCGCTTCCCATTAGTCACGATAAAACCCACGCAGAGTAGAGACATAGTATGTCTGTAGGATCCTGGTGCCAGAGAATATTAATGGCTCTATGCCAGATGAGTATCTACATATTTGGAAGAAGTTATGATGATTTCTAGGAATATATTTTGTCTCATGGTAATGTTGTCTCATTGTGATTCAGTCTTTGTCCATCTTCCCAGCACAGTATTTCATGCCATTTTCATCATATTTATAGCACAATCCTTATTCTCTGGTCATAAAAATTTCATGATTGCATCCAAAAATCCTCTTTAATTCACACCCACAAACCCACAAACACAAATGAACACACCCAGCCATGCATGTGCATACACACCTGCAGCCATTTGTTTTGATTTGAAATGCCCTTTTCTTCAGTCCCTGTGACAACCTGGTAACTTCTCTTACCCCACAGTCCTTAGACTTCTTTCACTTCCTCACTTTGGGCACTCTTTTGTATTGGGGTCTTTGACCACCATGATCTTATTGGCTTTCATGTTCTGCCCATAACATTTTGCCTTTCCATCTTTCATGATCAATTTAAACCTTTCTTCTGGGAGGTTTTTGTAAAATCCTCTAGATTAGATTAGATATTTTTGTGTTCCTATCCCCCCAGCTTTATTGTAGTATAATTGGAAATTTAAAATTGTATATATTTAAGGCGTACAACCCAATGACTTGATAAACACATACATTGTGAAATAATCACCATAACCGAGCTAGTTAATATTTTCTTTTTGTGTGTCTGGTGAGAACAATTGAGCTCTACCCTCTTAGCAAGTTTCAAGTGCACGATATAGTGTTTTTAACTATATTCACAGTGAATATTTACTTTAGATCTCTAAAATTTATAAATCTTGCATAACCGAAACTTTGCACCCCTTGACCAACATTTCCTCATTTTTCTCTCCCCTTATCCCTGGTAACCACCATTGTATCTCTGCTTCTATGAGTTTGACTGTTTTAGATTCCACATATAAGTGAGATCATGCAATATATGTCTTCCTCTGCATGCTTATTTTACTTAACATAATTTCCTTCAGGTCCATCCATGTTATTGCAAATGGCAGCATTTCATTCCTTTTTTAAGACTGAGTAATATGTTCAATACCTCATCTATATATAAATACTTCATATATATAAAATTATATATCTCAGTGTGTGTGTACATATATATGACAGAGTTTCACTCTTGTTGCCCAGGAGGGAGTGCAGTGGCACAATCTCAGCTCACTGTAACCTCCACCTCCTGGGTTCAAGCAATTCTTGTGCCTCAACTTTCCAAGTAGCTGGGATTATAGGCGTCCGCCACCATACCCAGCTAATTTTTGTAATTTTAGTAGAGATGTGGTTTCACCATGTTGGCCAGGCTGGTCTGGAACTCCTGACCTCAAGTGATCTGCCTGCCGTGGCCTCCCAGAATGTTGGGATTACAGGCATGAGTAAATGCTCCCAGCCTTCAGTGTATATATATTTACTTTTCACATATTCTTTATCCATTTAGTTGCTTCCATAGCTTAACCATTGTGAATCTCAAGTGAACATGGTAGTGCAGATATCTCTTTGAGGTCCTGATTTCATTTCTTGGAGGGGTATGTATGCAGAAGCGTTGTTGCTGGATCATAAGGTAGTTCTATTTTTAATATTTGAGGAAGCTTTGTACTGTTTTCCATAATAACTGTACCAATTTACACTTCCATCAACGGTGTACAAAAGTTCTCTTTTCTTCACATCCTTTCCAACACGTTATCTTTTTACTTTCTGATAACAGCCATTCTAACAGGTGTGAGGAGATATCTCATTGCATATCTCAAATGTATCTCATTTTGAGTTACATTTCCCTGATGAAAAGTTGAGCACTTATTCATATACTTATTGGCTGTTTTTATGTCTTATTTGAAAAATGTCTATTCAGGTTCTTTGCCCATTTTAATTGAGTTATTGATTATTATTATTATTTGATATTCAGCTATATAAGTTCCATTTGTATTTTGGATATTATCTCCTTATCAGATACATGGTTTGTAAATATTTTCTCCCACTCTGTAGGTTGCCCTGTTGATTGTTTCTTTCGCTATGCAGAGGCTTTTTAGTTAGATGTAGTCACACTTGTCTATTTCTTCCTTTTGTTGCCTGTATTTTTGGTATCATATCCAAAAATCATTGCCCAGTTTAATGTCTAGAACCTTTTTTCCCCTATATTTTCTTCTAATAACTTTACACATTCAGGTCTTACACTTAAGTCTTTAATCTATTTGGGGTTGCGCTTTGCACTGTGTATGGTGCGAAGGGTCTTTCGTGGCGAAGGCTTCTGGGGTCTTCCTGCTGGTCCTCTTACCCTGCAGAAAGAAGTCACAATTGAGGTGTGTCCTCTTGTCGCCCAGAAGATGATGCAGGCTAAATGCTTTCTACATTTTTCTGTGTGGCCATCTTCAGTCTTTGTGCTCTATTTGTTTGCTGCAGCTTCACTGTTGTACACTGGAGCTCTTCCAGAGGGATTCCCATTGGCAGGGAGTTTGATCATTTTTGTTGGGTACTAAGCATTAGGACCTCCTTTGCCACCATCTTGCTGACATCGCTCTTCTCTTTTGTATTCATTTGGAGAGCATGATGTCCTTCCCATCTTTATAATTATTCTCCCTGCTACTCTTTGTTTGAACCTATATTTCCAGTAAGATAAACATTGAGGTGAAAGAGGACGTGGATCTCGGTTATGATTCCATCCACTGTGCCTAGAACAATTGCCATCATATTGTAGAAGATGGATACTCTGTACACATGTACTGAAATGACAGAAAATTCTATGCTCCCACAACTTTTTAAATCTGCTTCTGAGTACATTTTATTATATCAATGGTAAAAATGAATATTTGCTGAGCGCTTGCTATATATCAGGCATTTAGCTAACTGCTTTCTATGCATGATCTGATTCAGTACTCATGATATTTCTATGAGCTAATTTGTCAGTCTATAAATGACAATAATAATTGTCTCTAAGGCTTTAAGAAAATAAATATTTTATGTTCTCAAAAGTAGTGAAGTATTAAGCTGTTATTTTAACCCAGGTAAATTGACAACAGAGATTGCCAATTTAAGCTACTCTATAGCCTTAGACATTTTACCTAAAACCTTATGAGAGACACTTAGCTAGAACCATCCAGAAAAATCTTTTCCACATTCCAGAGCTCCAGAAACTAAATAAGATAATAAATATTTGCTGTTTTGAGCTCCTAAGTTTGGAGGTAATTGCTTATATAGCAATAGAGTATTTCAGTACCCACAACAAATGGTACCTGTATATATTTCATGATTTTCTTATCTGTCTCCACAAAAAGCTGTCATTGTGCAAACTCCAAAAAACCTTAATAACCAATACAATTCCAAACCCAATTTTTGGCTTTCAATTATGAGTCAAAGAATCCAATATTATTACTTTTTTCTTCTCACCAACTTTTTTCTTGCTTTCTTAATTCTGTTTTTTCTTTCTTTACTTTTTATGTAGAGAAAGAATGATTGGTTTTCAAACTCCTCAAAGTACCAAAGCTTTCTGCTTTTATCCCAAACCACATGAAATTTTAAAATATAATATCACCTTGATATGCTGCCTATTGTAAAAATGCAGTAGCCAGGACCAAGATGATATTGACTTGCAAAGAAGACTTCATTAAGAACAGAAAATAGAACCACTTTCATAATCTTATATGATTCACATTGCAAAAAAGAGTGCATCTTAAGGCATGGATGTTGATTTGTTCAGCTCTAGAAAACTGTAGGAAACAAATTATTAAAGAGGCTTGTATTAGATATGATTTGATAACTGCTACTTTTTAAACATCTTGGTTAGATTACAAAGTTTTCTATTCATGTTGTCCGTGTGTAGAATGTTTTACAGTCTAAAAATAAATAATGCCTTTAGGCTTGATCTCTTTTTGTATTTTTAGGTAGATTTGTTGATATACCATTTTATCGGAATAATGATAAGATAGCAAAAATGTACATTGACAGGTATTTCTTCTCTAAAATTGACCACACTTTGTTTAACTGATACTCTGTTATTTCTTTTAAAAGAGGGAGGAATGAGGTTAATCTGCAGGAAATGAACTCCTTAACAAAAGACCTAGCTTATTTCCATACTGCAACAAATGGTGCCACTATATATTCTATGATTTTCTTATGTATCTCTGCAAAAACTGTCATTGTGGAAACCCAGATAGAATTTATGTTACATTGCATTTGGGTTCATGTCTTGTTTAGGAGCTCAGGATCCATTACAAGGCAAATCTGTGTTTAGATCCCACTTTATGACAATGTAAAAGCTGTATTACCTCTGAGTCAAGACTCAGAGGTTTTCTCAAAGGTCACTTGATGGTTTTTGAAAGGACTCAGTGAGATAATATTTTATAAAGTGTTAACTACTCTGCTTGATAGCTAGGAAAGCACAAAATACACATTCGTTTTCCGTAACTAAGAAATACCATGGGCATTATTTGATTTTGATTTTGGAACTTTCCCCAGGTTACTTCATTTATTCATTCATTCATTCTTTCAATCATTCTCACTGAGCCTTTGTTACATGAAATAAAATTAATCATCGGTTCCCCCTAGTAAATGAGCTATGGAGTCATGACACTTTTCTTAATAACCTTTGGTTCCAGAACATCTCTTAGAGTTCCTGGTTTAACTAGAATGATAAATGATCTGATAGATGTTTGGAGAGATTTCTATGAGCCCTCAAAAATAGAAGGTATTGATTCTATCTGATGCCTTGGCTTGGATAAAGGAAAGAATGTCAGAAAAACATTCCAAAAAATATGACACTTTAGTTAAGTCTAAAGTAGACAGTGTTTGGAGCTCCACAATGCTGTGATTCCCACCTGTGATCAAGGGGCCCTGGCTCTTTCTCTTTCTCTCTCTTTCTTTAAGAGACAGCATCTCGTTCTGTTGCACAGACTGGAATTCAGTGGTGCAATCATAGCTTATTGCAACCTCGAACCCCTGGGCTCAAGGAAACCTCCCACTTCAGCCTTCTAAGTAGCTAGGACTGGAATACAAGCACGTGCCATTACACCCAGCTAATTTTTTTTTTTTTTTTTTTTTTTAAGAGAGAAGGTCTTGCTGTGTTGTCCAAGCTAGTTTTAAACTTCTGGCTTCAAGAGATCCTCCCACCTTGGCCTCACAAAGCACTGGATTTATAGGCATGAGCCACTGTGCCTGGCCCCATTCTCTCTTAATGAGGGTTGTGTATGTCTTAGGAATCGAGAACATGTCACAGAGTGAAAGAAGCTCAAGGTTGTTCTTTAGATTGTTGGCTTTAACTAAACACACATGTATAGCCAAAGATGAATTTACATGAGGCCAGGGGTAATGGAAGAGGACAACAATTCTAATTTATCATATTTATACCTAGCATATTGTTAAATATAGATCTGTTAGTTAAACCCATTGATATGAACATAGGAAGTGGATAAACTCAACCAGGTTGCAGCAAGGGAGTGCACCCTAAATATTTCACCAATGCTGCTTTAGGCCACCCAATTAATTTGAAATCCAAAAAATTTGTCTAATATTCAACATTCGTCTATCATGTAATTGCAAATTTATGTCACTATGAGTATTCAACATATGAGGTTATGTTATCATTTGAAAATTAAACTAGTAAAGTCATTACATTTATGAAAAAATGGTTAACAGGAGTGATTTCTAGTGTTAATCAGTAAATGTAAAACTATCTTAAAGTCATTCTGGTAAACATAGTCTTCCTAGAAAGGAGTCAGTGAATGGTCATTATTGAGAAACATACCTAGACATTTCCCAATATATTTATTTTCTGTAAAACCCTTGCACAATAGATACGTCTTGTGTCAATTTTAATAAGAGCACTACTTAGCGTGAGGGAAATAAAGGCTCTTTCTCAAGGCTGTTGATTAGGTTTTGATATAAAATCTATTTGATTTATTCATATATGATGGCAATGGCTACAAGAAGACATCCTCTTCTAGTCATATTCTTTCAGTCTCTCTCCTGCTTTATCCTTCCTCAAATATCTTTGTGCTCTCATCACTAAAAGAAAGACAAAGAGAGGGAGAAAGACAAAGAGAGGAGAGGGGAAAAAAGTCACAGCATAGGTGTTACGCCTTCTTCCTTACTCCATTGATGCTGATGAGATAGGACAACCAATTATTTCTGGACACACTAAGATTGGTTGAAAAAAAAAAAAAGAAGAAGAAGAGGGGATTGCATGCTGACTACCCAGGATATCAATCAGTAGAATTAACTCTTGAGTGTCCAAGGCCATTTTTATTGTAACAGCCACCAATAAAATCCTCTTCTCCATCAAAACCCTTTGACACAAAATTAGCTGCTGTATTTGATGGCTAAAATTTTAAAAAGATAAAAACATAAGACTAAGAAGAAATGGAGCAATTGGACAATTTAAAAGATTATTAAAAGAATAAAAGTTTGAAAATCTGTATAGATTATGAAGTCATTGGAATACATACACATTGGAAGCCAGGAAATAGTATTGCTTTCCAATTAGTGTTTTTCAAAGTATAGTTCAAGGTCAATCTGCTCCAGAATCGATCCGAGTGCTCTGTAAAAATACAGATTCCCAGTGT
Organism: Macaca fascicularis; assembly: GCF_037993035.2. NCBI lineage: Eukaryota > Metazoa > Chordata > Mammalia > Primates > Cercopithecidae > Macaca > Macaca fascicularis. The sequence goes on from NC_088394.1 coordinate 58,391,134, forward strand.
CATCACAAAATACTCTGCTTCAGAAGATATGAAATATATTTTAAGAAATTAAATTTTTCAGGTTCCTTGGATAATTATTAACCACATGAAAGCATAGGAACCACAATCGCGGGCAAGGTGGCTCATGCCTGTAACCCCAGCACTTTGGGAGGCCGAGCTGGGCGGATCACGAGGTCAGGAGATGGAGACCTTCCTGGCTAACATGGTGAAACCCCGTCTCTACTAGAAATACAAAAAAATTTAGCCAGGCGTGGTGGCGGGCGCCTGTAGCCCCAGCTACTTAGGAGGCTGAGACAGGAGAATGGCGGGAACCCGGAGAGCGGAGCTTGCAGTGAGCCCAGATAGCGCCACTGCACTCCAGCCTGGGCGACAGAGCGAGACTCCGTCTCAAAAAAAAAAAAAAAAAAAAAAGAACCACTATCATAGAGTGAAAAGTGTATCTGGAAATCAAAATTAGAGGAAGACCCTCTAGCAAAGTGGGACTTGGCTGAATGCTGTACTTTATTTATTAATGGATTATCATCCATTAATATTGTGTTTATTCTGAGATTGAATGAACATAGAATTCTATGGTGGCTGGGAAAATATATTCTCTTTTGAACTTGCACAAAAATCTGAAGCCAAGTTGGTATTTGATCATACCACAGGTCACAGCTGGGTGTCTGCAGTCCAAGAGATGCTCCAGTAAAACTCTACACAAAATATTTGATAAAATTTTATTAAAGTGTAACTGAGATTAGTGTGTTTTCTGCACACAAAGACACAGAAGTGAGGTTATTCAAGCTTTTGGCTAAACCCTGTTTAAATGAATGCAATTTTCTTCAGCAATTCGCTATCGTCTTTCAGATGATGCCTGTGTTTCACATTATCATTTCATTCCGAAATCACCCTTCCCACTTAAGAATTTGGAAACAATGCCCTGTGAACATGCACCAGGTGTAGCTTTTATCCACCTCCTATGATTAATTTTTCCGTTTTTTAATATGTTACTTCACACAAAAGTTCGGGTGTCTAGGATATAGTATTTTCTTTTCAAGGTGTAGAGAAATAAGAAAACCTCAAGCTCTCTTTTCAGCCCTAGAAAAAAAGCACAGCCCAGAATAATACATTCATTGTTTTACAAAGGAAAAGTATTTGATAGTGTCTGAGGAATACAGAGTGCCGGACTGAAAATGAGGCTTCAAAGGAAATGGAATGAGAAATAGGTTTGTTTTTGGTCACCCAGAAGCAAAACCTATCACACACATCTATACAAACATACCTAAAACCTAGCAGCTCTTTCATACTGATTCCTGACACCAAAAGAAAATAAAGATGGAACTTCAGGGGAATAAGACAAAGAGGAAGAGTGGAAATGAAGCTGCCAAGAAAAATAGAACTGATTTTGCAAAGGTCAGTGCAACATAGGATTAGTATGGACTAAACCCATACTCCAGTGTAATTTGCAATATATTTCAACACTTCAGAACAAGTATTTCTAGCTACTTTTAATACCAGCTCTGAGCCATGACTATCTAAATAGACAGGGGGCATTAAAGTTCACAGGGCTTGATATTGCCTGTAAAAATGGAGCCCAGCAGAATTTGATTTTATTAGGCCCATAGCCAATGGCGATTAAAGTGTTATGCCATATCTGTCAGCATGCATGGATGCACGGGGATTATTTGTAACAGAATTTAAGTCTGGGAGCCAAGTTCCTCAGTCATAAGTCTAGAATACTAATTCTTTCTTTTTCATCCCCTCTGTCAGACCTATGGCCCTCACAATATCATCCCAGGAAGTGGGACAAGAATTCAGACTTTTTCATCTAAAACAATAGGGCTTTATTAACAATTAAAGGGTCAAACTTGCAGAGGCAGGGCCAGGGGACTGCATGGACATCTGTTGTTTCATTGTCCTTTCAGAATCTAATTTTCTTTTTCTAATACTACCCCAGTTTCCCTTTGGGGAACCACTATATTGGATCTAATTTTGGTGGGAGGTATTTTCAATGTTCCATTTAAAAATCTCAAGATGTCATGCTCTCACTGAAACGGCATCCAGGGTGGGGGCATATGTCCATGTTCAGCACTTTGAATAAGGTTTTTTTTTTAGGATGTTGAATCTTGAGGGGAAAAAAAGAGAGAGAATTTGGAGTTTGAAGGTCTTACTCATTTCAGTGGCTGCAGAAGCTTGGAGCAGAAAGTCCTTCTACCTGAGTTTTGAGGCTGTTACTGCTGCCTATATCCTAAAGTTGCTTTATTACTAACCTATTGTATTGGCCTGTTCCTTCAACTTTGTTTTGCCTCTTCCTCTATTTCTCAGCATAAAGCTGATAGTTGTCTCCCTGAATTACGATTCTCATGCTTGCCTCTGTTTTGATATGATATCCCAAACTCCTACCAAATCCACTATTGAAACAGACTTTGGAGGAGCATTCATAATTTACACAATACCTAGCTTAGCCCATTTACTCCTCTCGCCATCAATCTTGACTCTATTTTGTCTGGACAAGTTGAACATCTGCCTATCTCTAACCCCTTGGCCTTCATTGATTTGAGTCTGGCTCAGTTAGGATTCCATTTGGCAGCAAGTAAACACAAAACCCTACTACAGTCCCTTAAATAAGTAAGGAATTTATTTACTGCGTGTGACACAAAATCCTAGAGTGGAAAGTCTAGAGCCGGTATGGTGCTGCAATGATGTCAACAAGAGCTATGTTCCTTCTATTTTCTTTACATCCTTGGCATGTATCTTTCTTTCCAGTGCTCCCTCGTTGTCTGACATCCCCTCAGTAACCCTGCTCATTTTCAGTGCAGGAAGTGAGGGAAAAAAAGTGGCTCCCAGCTACATTAAAGAGAGAAGGCATTTTAACCTGGCAACATTACTATCTTGATAAAATGAAAGTTTAAGTAAGTTCAAAAATAACAATGAGTGTGTCCCCTACAGATTCTGATTGGTAGTTCTAAAACACCAATCAAGTTCACCAGTGAAACCCTACACATTCTACTTATGAAGTGACAGTCTTGTAAGGAATCTTCCCCTAGCATATTCCTGATGCCCCATTCTTCAACACCCATGGTCCCCAACCCCACTCACCACACTTCCCGCCACAGCAACTTCTGATTTTCATTCTCACAGTGACCATTCAATAGGCACAAGCAATAGGTCAGCCACTGTGGTGACCAGATACTGAATAGCTTTTGGTTTGTGTCACACACAGAATCTTTGAGTAGCCTACTAATATTTCTAGTAACAATTCAACTGTTATATATTTTATGTGGTTCAGGCAGTTTCCTGCAATGTTAAGTGCCTGGGCTTCAGAATTCAGTAGATCTATTTTGAATTCAAGACAGAGCTAAGTGAAGCATAAATTATTGAACTTCCTCAAGGCACCATTTCTGCATCTGTAAAATGGGGCAAATGGTTTTTACCATCAAGGGACTTTGTCAGATATAAACATACTATGGCATGTGAAGTATCTATACAATGCTGAACACAGATTGGGTTCTAAATACATGCTCAATTATACCCTCTATTGTATACATACACCAAATCATCATGTTCTACACTTTGAATATATGCAATCTTTATTTATCAATTAGACATTTCTAAATAAATTTTTGAAGAGTGAAGAACTTCCTCCAAGTCATATGGTGAATCATATATGCAGAGGCTTTCATCTGGTTAAATTCTACTAACGTATAAATATTTAAATCTTCCATCATAGTCTACAGAAAGCATTTCTTGGCTTCCTGTGGAGCCATTGTGTCTGCACTTGAAAACAAGTCTTTGTATTTCTGTCTCCAGAAGAAGATTTTGAGCCTTATACAGACTCATTATTTACCTACAGCATTTAACATAATGCCTTGTATTAATACATTTTGGCTATTTCATGAATGCCTGTTTGACTGAACATAAACATTTTATTCACAAATCTTTTGCTAATAACAACACATTAAACCTTAGTTTATTCCTTTATAAACGAAGAAAACAAGAAAAAAAAGTCTTATTGTTGAGGAGACTAAATAAAACTGCATGTAAAATCTGAAGTACAGTATTTGGAACTCAATTATTGGTGCTTTCTCTCACCGTTAATTTTATAAAATAAATTTATTAAATTAATAAATTTGCTTTAACTGTTTAACCTTCTTACATGCTAAAGCCTATAACTTATAAAATAAACTCACTGACCAATGTGTATGGCTCTAAAATATTTGGCACTAATGACATGGATACTCGCAGAGAAGTCTCAGAGATGATCACAAATACTTAAAACGGGTCTTCCATTAAGTCTGTAAAGCTCTGCACATCAAACAGCTTGACCACTGATAGGTCCATCCATTCTTGCAAAAGGTCACAAGAACTAAAATTCAGTGGTTACAGAAAGGTGAACCCCGTTAAATTCTAGCTCCATTTTAAGGAATTAAAAATTTTAAACATAACTCAAAAATACACCTTAACAAATATGCAAGATATTTCAAATGACCTTTCACTTCATGTCTCCTCTAAATTTTAAGATAAGAAATATTGGAACTTACTAACTCCTCAGATCTTCTTCCAAATATAAGTAATTAATTTAGTTAAGTTTATTTGGTCCATTCCTTTTATATTTCAAAGTTTTGGAAAAATTTTCCCTCTGGCTTGTATAATAATAAAGTCAGTAGGTCATGTGGTTTGGGCAAATTCTGATTATTTTCCAGTTTAAAATATTGAGAACCTTTAACACAATAATTTTATATCTAAGAATTATTCTAAGACAAATATCAGAGAACCATACACAGATTTAAATTTGAAAATTTCCTTCATAAATGCATTTGGTTGTATCCTTTCTTCCACTACAATATATACATCATATTTGGAGAATCATTAGTAATTTATAGTGAGATCACAAATCATTATGCAAGCATTTAAATTCATATTTGTAATTATTATTTTTAATGACTTGGAGAAGTGTTTATATAAGTAAAAAAAGTTACATAAAAATATTATGCAGTTCAATTATACTGCATATGCCATTTTGATTGTATAGAAAAAAATACTACATGGACACATTCTATAATGTTGATGGTGATCATAATTGGTTAGTTCAAAGGATTATGATTGGCTGGGCGTGGCGGTTCATGCCTGTAATCCCAGCACTTTGGGAAGCCGAGGTCAGCATATTACCTGAGGTCAGGAATTTGAGACCAGCCTGGCCAACATGGCGAAACCCCATCTCTACCAAACATACAAAAAAAAAAAAAAAAATTAGTCGGGTGTGGTATGCCCGTAGTCCCAGCCCACTCTGGAGGCTGAGGCAGGAGAATCACTTGAACCCAGGAGGCAAAGGTTGCAGAGCCGATATCAAGCTACTGCGCTCCAGCCTGGGTGACAGAGTGAGGCTCCACCTCAGGAAAAAAAAAAAGAGATTATGGTTGATATTAATTTGTATATGCATTTTGTATTTTCTACAATGGACATGTGTTACTTTTATAATAAGAAAAACATTTTCAACTATTTCACTAATTAGTGAACCTACTGATATGCTTCATATTTCGTATTAAAATACGGTGCTGAACATATTAAAGTAATTTTTTTCATAAAGGCCTTTTAGAGAACATAGAGTGCTAAAAATAGAGAGGAGTTTCCGTATTGTAGACTGATGAATGTTCAAGTGATGGAAGAAGCTCAAACCAACTCTAGATTGAATATGACTTAGATAAAAATCTCATTATTATTTTCCGCAACTAGAATTCCAAAAAGATTTTGATCCCTTAGCCTTGCCATGATTATGTATAAGATAAACCATACATGGTTGTTATTACTATATTAAAGATTATTTACTAGGATGTGTAGATTTTACACATAACAGTACCAGAGATTGCTGTCTGCTTGTGGAAAGCAATTGCTATTTTTATATCAATACTGAAGCAGTGCCTAACCTGCAGAGGTCTTTAATTGCTGGTGAGTTTTTTACAACGCTTCCTCCAGTGCAAGGTCTGGATTTCATTTTCATGCTGGAGTTTTGTTGTGCAATCTCAAGTGGCCTTTTGCCATGGCCATTACTTTCCACTTTTACTCATCTCTCTATTTCTGATTTTATTCCTTCTGGACTTGATTTCTTGCTGCTCCTGACACCTGCTCCAGCCTGATAAACTGACAGCTCCAATTGTAAATCTTGCCCCGATGCTTTCTTTTCCCCAGGATGGAAAATAGCGTGTTCCAATGGGTTATAACACTTCAGCAAACATCAGGAATCCTGTCCCTTTCACTTTGGAACTCTATTGTTTAAAAAGACATGCTGCTCCTTCTGTCTGGTAAGCCTTGCCCCATCACCCCTACCCCCACTCAGCTGCCGACTTTTAGCCCTCCAACACTCAATTCAGATGACTTCTCCCAAGGCAACTGCCTGGACACCCTCCTGGATAATATTCATACACCTGTCCAAAGGCCAGGTTGCGTGGTCTGCTCTATGTTCTCATTTGTTCTCTCTGCTGTTTTCCATCAGAAGACCACCCTGGCTATAAGTACTTGTCATTATTTGTCTGCTGTGCAGTGTTTCTCAGGCTTAACAACTTTTTTCTTTTTCTCTGCTTCATACACAGCAAATACACAATAAGTACTTTTTGAGTTAATGGTCAATGAACGAAATAAGCCTCGTGGGCAAAGAAAAAGGGAAACTGACCCCAGGAGATTTACACTTAGAACAAGGACTCAAATCTGATAAAGCAAACTCTAATTCTGAATACTAAAAAAAGCAGTCATGCAAATGAAATGTCTAAAAGTGTGTCTGTGTGTATGTAGATCCCTGTACACTTCCTGTACACAGCGGCATCCTCCTTGGCAGAAGCACCTGCATTGGACTCTGACATTGCCCATGAATATTCTGATTATAAAATCCCGGCTTTTAGGAACCAGATGTCCTTAGCAGATTTTACTCAATTTAAGTTTTTGATTTAGTTCTCCTTTGAAAGTTTCAGTGCTGAATTATCATGGATATTTCTAGCCGGGGGTATTCAAGGTCTATAATTTATCTGGGGATGAAGGACACCGTTTGGTATAGAGAGTAGGTATTTGATTCCAAGTTTTATAAAACATTATTACCTGTTTCTTTACTCCCCTCTTTTTCCCTAATGATCAGTAGGAGTATACAAATGATTCTGACATATTTTTCCTTTTTTCTTCTTGCCACACAATTCTTTTTTTCCCCCTGAAAACTGACCAGCTTTCTCTTCAATAATGTGCATGTGGCAGGCTCATATTTTAACATGTTTTCTACAGTAAACAGCCTCAGGATAGCTATAACTAGGACGCCTTTCCTAGGTTGTATTGCAGATGAGATTTTCATTTTGCATATACGTCACTAAAAATAAATTTTTTTATTATAATGGAATTAACACAGGCTCATTAAATACAATTGGCAATACAGAGAATACTAGGAGTAATGCAAACATATACACTCATAACCCCACAATGCAAATTCAATTATTAATATTCTGAAGTTATTTACTCTCAGTGCCTTTGCTCTATGCAGCTTTATATCCTTAAGATTATATTATACATAACAACCGAAATTTATTTTACTTAACATTCCATCCCGCTTGGGTTCAATTTCCAACTTGGCTGCTTGCTAACTGAATGAATTTATTAATTTACTTAAGTTCTATGACCTACCTTTGACTCTGCTTCCTCATCTGTAACATAGGAATCATAATGACTACCTCGTAGGTATTTAAATGGTCTATGAGACAACTTAAGTAAACATTTACAATAGACTTTTTACAGTAAAAATAATGGCAATGATGATGATGATGAAAATAATTGTTAATGCTTTTTAAGTACCAGACACTGCTTTAGATTATTTTTTTTCTCCTTGGGAAATGGAAGATAGTTTAATGTTATGTGAGGATTGCTGACGTCCAGGAAAGTAAAATCTGGTTTTGGTTTTTTTTTTTTTTTTTTTTTTTTTGAGACAGAGTCTGGCTCTGTTGCCCAGGCTGGAGTGCAGTGGCTGGATCTCAGCTCACTGCAAGCCCCGCCTCCCGGGTTCACGGCATTCTCCTGCCTCAGCCTCCCAAGTAGCTGGGAGTACAGGCGCCCGCCATCTCGCCCGGCTAATTTTTTTTGTATTTTAGTAGAGACGGGGTTTCACCGTGTTAGCCAGGATGGTCTCGATCTCCTGAACTCGTGATCCGCCCGTCTCGGCCTCCCAAAGTGCTGGGATTACAGGCTTGAGCCACCGCGCCCGGCTAAAATCTGGTTTTGGTATTGCTGCTTTGAGCTGTCTGACTTAGATCAATTCACTTCACCAATTTCGACATTATTTTCCCCAATATTTTAATAAGAGTGTAGAAAAGATGATAGCTAATAACCTTCCCTGCTCTATGCCCAAACAAATATGTCAACTCTTAATCACGAGAGTTCCTGTAAATTATGCCCCAAAGAGGAAAGACAGAAGAGAGAGAAGAGATCATGATGTTTCAGCATAAAAATTTATGCTGGGTGGGCCAGGCACTGTGGCTCACCCCCATAACCCCTGCACTTTGGGAGGCCCAGCCAGGCGGACTGCTTGAGGTCAGACAGACCAGTCTGGCCAACATGGCGGAACTGCATTTCTGCTAAAAATACAAAAATCAGCGGGGCGTGGTGGTGGGCACCTGTAATCCCAGCTCTTAGGGTGGCTGAGGCAGGAGAATCGCTTGAATCTGGGAGGCAGAGGTTGCAGTGAGCCAAGATCACACCACCGCACTCCAGCCTGGCCAACAGACTGTCTCAGAGTGCTAGGCGGCGAAAAGAGGCATTCGTTCTAAAAATTCTTGTTTAATGTTTCTTGCTTTGTTAAGAGTTTAATTCCAGATCATCACTCTGACATAACATTATTTGAAACCAAATATTTATTTTAAGTGTGTGTTTACCTCCCCAACTTTCTCACTTTAGAGTAGTATATTGTTGGTCTTCTTTTTTAAAAAACAAATTATAAACAAATACTTTATGTTTTATTTAAAGGAATCTGTTACATTTCAGAAGAACCACTTGCTCTAGAGGGAAGAAAGGCGTAGTCAAATAGTGGGAGAAAGGAATTAAATTAGTATGGGAAAAAAACCGGCAGAAATTCTGTACATAAGACAGATTTAGCAGCAAGAGAAAGACACAAAATAAGGGGGAAAAACCCACAGACTGAAGCTTTAGTATATTTATAGTTATGTTGCCATAAAAAGGGAGGTGGCCATGATCACAAAGGAAGGTACATCAAGCAGCACTTAGGGATCTGATACATGTGGTAATGTAATAGCTCAGGCAAGTCAGTCACACCCCAAAGACCACTCCATACAGATGAACAAGTGAATGAGAAGGAAGTAAAGCTCATCACAGCAGGACTCATGCACTCCCGTGGTGTCCTTCATGAATCCAGATTTCAGAGGTCTCCTGGAAAGTGTTTCAGCAGCCAGCAGTGAAGCTCACAAGAAAAATGTTTTTTGTTTTTTGTTTTTCTCATTATAAAAGAGTTTATCTGAGTTTTTGTGCATTGCAAGTCTTTTACTTCTTTTGATGACTCTTATCACGTTGTTTGAAGAAATTCCAGAAACTTTCATCTTTGTTACTGGCATAACGTCCGGCAGCAAACTCCTTGGATCCTGTGACTTGGAAAATGGGCGTCTCCCGTGCCTCGTTTCCTGTGTAAACTCTTCTAAAAGTTGTAAAATACTGGTTCTTGCGACCTAGACTATGCTACTAGTTCCTACTAGCGCAGCCCAGTTTACTTTATGAAGTTGGGTTTATTTGTTCCCAACATAAATAAAACACAAATCAAATTATTCAGTACCCGTCGTCTCTCTTTTCCCCTAATATATCACTAAAATATATCAAGTATACAGAAAGAGGCACAAAGTATATCCTTCAAAATAATTTTGCAAGATAAATACATTCATGTAAGCAACTGAATTTAAAAAGGGACATTGCCAGAGCTGCAGAATCCACTGTTGGAACCGAACTGTCGATTCCCTCCTGGGCAGGGGTCGCCGCGAAGGATCACCGACACGAGATTCACAGCAGAGAGTTATTTATTACTAGTGCGCTAGGGTCCCAAGCTCTAAGTTGGCCCTGGGACCCCGACTGCTTGTTACAGGTTGTTTATATAGGCAAACACAAGTTCAAACACAGCTTATGGCGCGAAATTCAAACAAAGCTTAAGGCGCAAAATGATTGGGTCTAGCTATGGCCTGAGCAAGGTGTCTTATGCTAATTGGTTAGAGCAGGACCTTATGAGGTTTTTTTCCTGGAGTTGTTGATTCCGGGAACTTCGAGGCAGGGTGGGACCCCCGGAATTGGCAGGGTGGGACCCCATGAGGTTGTTTCCCAGAATTGGCAGGGTGGGACCCTATCAGGGTGGGTCCTTATCGAGGCAGGGTGGGACCCTATCCAGAGCCACCTGGTGTTAATTTTTTTTTCTACATGAGGCCTAGTTTCTAAGTTTTATGAGGCCTAGTTTCACCACCTCCCACCCAAATGTCCATCACTGTCATTAGTCTCCCAAGAGTATTGCAACTAAAACACACAGATTATTTCTTCCTGTTTTTTTTTAAATATATATAAATGAAACTACACAACACATTTTTGTGTATGTTCCTGTGTGTGTGGCTTATTTTGCTTAATATCATTAAGACTATGAAATGCATTATTGTTCTTGTGTATAGTTCAATTATTCTCATTAGATTGTTTAAATATACCTTAATTGATTTATCTATCCAACTGTTTATGTATTGTTAGTTTTGAGCTTTAATGAATCTTGCTTATGTGTGCCTTTTTCTTACATACAAAAATTTTACGTGTTTCTTTTAGGGATTATATATGCGCATTTTTGTTGGAAATATTGCTAGAAGTACACTTCTTGCTTGGTTGTGTGGATATACACTTATATCCAACTTTATTACCAATTGCCAGCTTTCCAATATTAATATCCCCATTTAAATTCTAACTACCATTTTATGAGTTATTCCAGTTCTATACTTTCTTGTCAAAACTTGGTATTATCCTTTCTTTATTCATTTGTATCTACTTAAATGTTAGTAAAATTAAAGAAATTTTTAAAATGGAGTTCACATAATAAAGCTTTTATTTTTTTCAGGTAAGAACATGATTATGTACATAAAAACATTCAAAAGAACCCATAGTTAATGATTAAAAGTCAGCTCAACAAGGTTGATAGATACAAGGTCAACCAAAAACAAACAATTGGAAAATAAATTTTTAAAATAGAATTTACTATAGCATTCAAAATATTAACTATCTCAGAATATATCTAACAAAAGCAAGCAAGACGTTGAAGTAGCAACAAATACTGTTATGCCCAGACCGTTTATTCCCCGAAGAAGACCACCAGAGTCCAGAGTCAAAGCTAAGCAGCGAGGATCTTTATTACAGGTTCGAACCTGGAACTCTCACTCGCTCGTGAAACGAGACGGGCAGGAGAGCTCCCCCCTTGCGCTCCGAACAGTGTTATATAGTCTAAAAACAGTGGGCATAGAATTATTATACAAATCAGATGTATGATTGGCTAGTGTTTGAACAAGGCGATTTGGCTAACTATGATTGGTTCCCGCCATTTCTGATATCTCAGTACAACCCTTGAGGCGGGAGAGCAGTTTTACACAAAGGCAGTTAATTATATTGCGTCAGGTTGCACAACCGGTTTATGGCAGCATGAGTGTATCTTACTTAAACACGTCTTGTGACCCGGCCTCAGAAAGAAAAACAGGTATTTACAGAACTTACGAAATCTCTGGTACGTGCAGAGATTAGAGAGCAGAACAAAACAGGTACTTACAGAATTTACGAAATCTCTGGTATGTGCAGAGATTAGAGAGCAGAACAAAGGGTTTAGCAATAGGGTGTAGCGGGGGAGCGGTACGCATTTTCATGTTTTTGTGTCCTTTCAATACAACAGTATTGAGAAAAGTCTTTTTTAAAAACTAAATAAATGTGTGGATAATGGTAATAGTTGCATAATAATGTAAGTACACTTAATGCCATTAAACCATATACTTAAAAATAAAGAAAATAGTAAATTTTATGTTACATATGTTTTTATCATAATAAAAGAAAATAATAATTTGAGACACACAATATGTCTTTCCTAAAATTCGGTAGTCTCAAAATCGCAATTACCATCAAATCTCAATCAAATCTAAACAGATTTTTTGAATCAGTGGTTCTACAATGCACAAAGAAACACAAAGGCCAAGAATAAAGCAAATAAGGAGAACTTAAACTACTGAATATTAAGATCTACTAAATAAAAAGGCCTGATGATATTTAGAGTATTTATGATAACACAATAATTGGGTCACTATAACATAGGTACAAAAATAGAGAAGTAGGCCAGGAGCGATGGCTCAGGCCTGTAATCCCAGCACTTTGGAAGGCTGAGGTGGGAGATCACTTGAGGTCAGGAGTCCAAGACCAGCCTGGCCAACATGGCAAAACCCCATCTCTACTACAAATACAAAATATTAGCTAGGCGTGGTGGCACACACCTGTAATCCTAAATACTCGGGAGGCTGAGACAGGAGAATCGCTTGACCCTGAGAGGCAGAGGTTGCAGTGAGCTGAGATCACACCGTTGCACTCTCGCCTGGGTGACAGTGAGACTCTGTCTCAAAAAATAAAAAATTATAAAAATAGAGAAGCAGATGCATAAAAATTTTAGAGAATACAAGCTCAGAGCCTCACATATATGGACATTCGACTCTTTGAAATAATTTGAATTTAATTGATATTGACATAATTTTTTGTAAACATAAATTGTATATTTAACTAATAAACAGTAAATTTAGTAAATACCTAGTGTCAGGCCTCTGAACCCAAGCTAAGCCACCATATCCCCTGTGACCTGCATGTATACATCCAGATGGCCTGAAGTAACTGAAGAATCACAAAAGAAGTGAAATTTAAATGGCCTGTTCCTGCCTGAACTGATGACATTCCACCACAAAAGAAGTGAAAATGGCCTGTCCCTGCCTTAACTGATGACATCACCTTGTGAAATTCCTTCTCCTGGCTCATCCTGGCTCTAAAGCTCTGCCACTGAGCACCTTGTGACCCCCACCCCTGCCAGCCAGAGAACAACCCCTTTTGACTGTAATTTTCTATTACATACCCAAATCCTATAAAACGGCCCCACCCCTATCTCCCTTCACTGACTCTCTTTTCGGACTCAGCCCACCTGCACCCAGGTGAAATAAACAGCCTTATTGCCTTGTTGCTCACACAAAGCCTGTTTGGTGGTCTCTTCACAGGGACGTGAGTGAAACCTAGTAATGAGAAACATATGGTCACTCGTGACTCATGGCAATATGATTTGAGAAAAGGTATCCATAAAGGTTTTATTTAAATAATGTTCTATAAAGTAGAAAATCCATTGAATTAGAAATAAATATACTTGATTTGTCCTATTTTGGAAAATGGTCTGCTATTTGGGTGAATGAGAATTTCTCTGGAATTCTGTAAAATGATTACTTATGTGAAGTGGTGGATATTAAAGAGATCATTTCTAAAGACTCCACCAGTTTCAAGGAGCCATGACTAATGATTTCCTTGGAAAAGTGAATTTAGATGCTGTCAAAAACATCTGACCTCATAAAGATTGTATGGATATGCAAAATGCACGTAAGTTACTGCCAGATAATTATATTGGATTGGAAAATAAAGGAGTTAAAGATCTTAAAGTACAATAATCAAGTCCAGCTATGAAGTCACCGTCAGGCCTCTGAGCCCAAGCCAAGCCGTCCATCCCCTGTGACTTGCACGCATATGCCCAGATGGCCTGAAGTAACTGAAGAATCACAAAAGAAGTGAAAATGCCCTGCCCCTGCCTTAACCAATGACATTCCACCACAAAAGAAGTGAAAATGGCCAGTCCTTGCCTTAAGTGATGACATTACCTTGTGAAATTCCTTTTCCTGGCTCATCCTGGCTCAAAAAGCTCCCCCACTGAGCACCTTGTGACCCCCACTCCTGCCCGCCAGAGAACAACTCCCCTTTGACTGTGATTTTCCTTTACCTACCCAAATCCTATAAAACGGCCCCACCCTTACCTCCCTTTGCTGACTCTCTTTTCGGACTCAGCCCATCTGCACCCACGTGATTAAAAGCTTTATTGCTCACACAAAGCCTGTTTGGTGGTCTCTTCACATGGACGCGCATGACACTCACTGTGGACAGAAATCATGTAACATTGTGTTGCCATGAACAAGATAGATACCTGCCACAAATAGGCATTCAATTACTATTTACAATGAATTAATTGAATCCAGTCTAACCACTCAGCTATAGCCTTTCTGACATGTAGTTTTCTTTCTCAATAACAGTGACCAAAGAGAAGTTGGAGAGCCAACGCACAGAAATACATCCTTGAACTTAAAAATCATATAGTTAGTGAAAATGCAGTTAATTCGTATCGTGTATATCAGCACTCGATTTATCTTTCATGTTTGTATTTAAAAGTAGATCCTCTTAAAGAAAACTTAGTTTTGATATGGAATTGCTCCATTAAGAAAAGGTATACTATATTTGCATTGGAGTTATATTTCCAACATGCAAAAAAAATCAACTTGTATCTATATTTTTTTATTTGATTTTTAGTAGTTCAAAATTCTTTAATTATTGACAGGCACTCCTGTTCTATCAGTATGATTAGAGCTCCTGAGGATGCTATTGAAGATATCTTGTAGGGACTGAATTTTAAAGCCTTGCCTATACGGGTAGCATGGGATAATGTTATGTGTGACCCGCCTTCTACCACTGTGGAAAAAGGTAAATGAGTCTTCTTCAACTAACTGTCAGAAAGAACCACAGAGTATTTTTTATTGTTGTTATTTTCTGTTTTTCCATCACATGCTGAAAATGAATTTTACAAATTCAATCTTTGTTCATTTAAATGTATCTCAAATGATTACTTATCCCATAGGAACATAAAGATTATGTTAAAAAAGTTAGAAAAGACAAAAAACAAATTCAGAAACTCATATGAATAATATAACTACATCTGTGTTTTATCAATAAAACTTGATGAGGCAGAAATTGTATTTTTTCCCAGAGGCACTGAAACTAGTATACTCATAATGCTATTATTGTATTCCTGGTGTCACGAATGAGGTTAAAAACTATATCTATAGCATTATTCCCAGCATCCAGAATACTAATGCACCAGCAGGGGGTTCTCTCTTCTGGGCTGCAAGTATTGAATCTGGGAAAATGAGAAGAATGTGGGATAATTAATCTAATTCAGACACCTGAAAACTCCTAAAAACTAAACATTACCTAAGTAAGCAAACTTTTTCTCTTCCTGGAGAAGTGTAGTCTGTTCTTTAAGACTGATAAAGCAGGCTATATCTACAGCACATATCTGCATGTCTCAAATTGGTTCAAGAACAACATATATCAGAACCTCCTGAATGCTAATTAAAATACAGATTTTCTGGCCATGGCCCTAAAAGTAATAACTCAGAATCTCTGGGAAAAGGACCCAGATATTTGTAATTTTCTCTCGTGATTCTACTATAACACTAAAGAAGGTAAAATATTCCTCTATACCAGTAGTTCTCTAACTTTACCTGAGTTACCTGGAGGGCTTGTTAAAATACAGTTTGCTAATCTCACCTCAGACTTTCTGATGTGTCCTGTCTTTGGTGGGTTTGGGAAATTGGCATTCCTAAAAAATTTACTTTTCAGCATCAGGTAAGGCTGACGCTACTAGCTAAAGAAAGAATTCACCTGGAAATTTTGTTAAAATAAACATTTGTGGGCTCTAACTCCAAATATGTTGATTCAATAGGCCTGGAATGGGGCTTGATGTTTTTCATTCCTGACAAGTTTCCAAACAATGACTTTAGCTGCTGGTCTGAGGATCACATTTTGAGGAGAACCAATTTAAACTATCTTGAATCCTATTAAGCATTTGAACTATAGGATTGGTTCAATTACTTTTCTCCTGATTTCTCCAAAAGTTTCCAGATCACCAAAGAAGATGAAAAATATTAAGATAAAAAGCTTGTTTTTCTATTTCGGCAGATCAGTAATGAACAAATTGCACTCTGGAGGGCAATGCTTGCTCCTTTGATTTGTCATCCTAGAAGCCCCTTGGTCATACAATCAAAGACACTTAACCTCTTTCACCTCCTTCCTGTTTAGCTACCAATCCTAGAGTCTAATTCTAATAGAGAGAGAGAGGCCACACACTTTTAAGTAATCAGATCTCATGAGAACGCACCCACTATCATGAGAATAGCACCAAGTGGATGGTGCTAAACCATCCATGAGAAATTTAACCCCCGATCCAGTCACCTCCCACCAGGCCGCACTTCCAACAATGGGGATTACAGTTCAACAAGAGATTTGTGCAGGGACAAATATACAAACCACATCAGTTATCAGAGATTAGGCTTTGTCTGGGTATGATGTGGGAGACTGACCAGCAGGATGCATAATGAGGGCTGGTAAATTTACAACAAAATAAATCGATATAAAATATATCCAAATGATGACTGCCGCTAGTAAGAGACAAATATCTCATTAAAAATTGTATAATTCATGATAAATAGACCAATATTTCATTTCGTTGAGGATCTTTTCTGTTGCATTTAAAACAATGGCAATCAATATCAAATCAAAAGCAAATAATATATAATTAAGAAATACTTTGAAAGAAAGAATATTTCAGGGCCGGGCGCGGTGGCTCAAGCCTGTAATCCCAGCACTTTGGGAGGCCGAGACGGGCGGATCAGAAGGTCAGGAGATCGAGACCATCCTGGTTAACACGGTGAAACCCCGTCTCTCCTAAAAAATACAAAAAAACTAGCGGGGTGAGGTGGCAGGCGCCTGTAGTCCCAGCTACTTGGGAGGCTGAGGCAGGAGAATGGCGTGAACCCGGGAGGCGGAGCTTGCAGTGAGCTGAGATCCGGCCACTCCACTCCAGCCTGGGCAACAGAGCGAAACTCTGTCTCAAAAAAAAAAAAAAAAAAGAAAGAGAGAATATTTCACAAATCAAGTAGTTTAAAACATTAATCACAGAAAGGCAATCTGAGATTTGCTCCTAAATGTTTCTTGCTCAAATATAAAAGCTGGTCAATAATGCAAAATGAAAGCAAATAATATATTATATAATGAATATATTATTTTTAGAATTTTAGCAAATAAAATAAAAGTTTAAGTGTCATTGAAGATGATATATCATCTATGTGAAAGTGCAATGAATATGTATACACATGTATTATATGTATAATATACATCTTGCATCATTAGTATTTTCTTTTATTTATTTATTTTTTTTTTAGAGATAGGGGTCTCACTCTGTCACCCTGGCTACAGTGCAATGGTGCCATCGTGGCTCACTGCAGCCTCAAAATCCTGGGTTCCAGCTATCCTTCTGCTTCAGCCTCTTGCTTATCTGGAACAACAAGTGCGCACCACCAAGCCCAATCTATTTATTTCACCCTCTTTGTCACTCTCCAGCACATTAAATACACACTGTTAGAATCATCTAGTTGTCAATACTTTAAATACTGTTTTTATTTATATGTTCAGTCATTGCATGAGGATTAAACCTGCAGTTGGCTTATGGTTTTTTTGTTGTTGTTCATTTGTTTGTTTGTTTTTTACATGGTTTAGGAAATTTAACACAGACCAAAATAACTTTTGAAATCTTTGGTTATGCCACTTCTCAAAACTGAGCTAATATGATTCTGGTAACTAATAAATTATATTTTTGTATCTTTTTCTAGAGGTTTTCAACTTACAGAGAATGTCTTAACACCCTCCCTCTCCTCTAAACATCCACGACAGGCATGAAAATACAGCTCTGGTTTTATAATGGAGGTCAATGAGAAGAATAAGTAGATATAAACACATTTATGCAAACTAAAATATAATTAAACACATTTTGTGATAGGTTAACCTCGTTTTAGCCATAAACAAACAGGGAAGAAAATTTTTCCTCTGAGTTACAATTCAAACTTTCATTTAACCATCAGAACAACTTTCAAGATATCTATTTTACAAATAAAAATGGCAGACTAATATTTGGATCACCTGGTAGCTTGTAGGAATTATGACTGGTCTTTAATGCATGTCATCTAATTTCCTTTTCAGAATAAAAATGCACCTCTGAAAGGCTGAAGTAACTCTATTTCTTAATTTGAAAAAATATTCACTTCAAAGTTTCTGAAGAGTATTAAAGGAGTTACTTCTTGGAAAGTGATCGGCACTGTTACAGACATAAAAGAATTATTCAATACACGCTTGTTAATGGCATTAATAAGACTCTTGCTCTTTCTTTTCTCCTCTCTTTCTCTTTATATATATATGTGTGTGTGTGTGTGTGTGTGTATATATGGTGATTAAAGGTGATATATGGGCTTTGGAAAGGTATTTTTGAAAAGATATAGGTATGAACATTTACATTCTTTGCATAAAATATGGCATTGATATCAGTAATTATCCTATGTCCATCTCTAAATGGTTTTCAGATGATACTTTCCTTGTCATAGTTGATATAAATGTGTATCTATAAGATGACTGGGGTAAGTTTGAAACTCTGCTCCACAAACTTCTAGACACATACTGATGTGTTGGCAAATATGTTTACAGGCCTGGAATACATATGTTAAACATTACTGATGGTTTTGATTACTTGAATTCAAGTAAATATTGAGACGTATAACATAGATACTAAGATGTTTCCATTTTGTTGCCAATTTTCTATATTAACATGAAATGTCACTGGTTTTCAGGGAACTGTTACATTTATGGAATCTTTTTCTGAAATGCATCATAAATCTTCTAAGGACTGAATAAACTGAAAAAGAAAAAAAAAAGCAATTATGAAGCCTGGTGACCAAGGATGTGTTTTCAAATGCCAATAGTCAGAGATAAAATTTTAGGAGATTATAATATTATTGATTAGTTGCTTTGAGATGATATTCTCTTACATCAATAGCAATAAAAGATGGGTGAAGAATGATTAGATACTCCACGACAGCAGACTGTCTTGGGAAATATGTACACAGATCCATTTTTAATTTCGGAGATTCTGTAATCCATTTTCATTTCAGCTCACAATATGCTGATACTGGGTTGCAGGAAAAATGCTATTAAGATTACTTGTTTATACAATTTTCTGCAGTAAATGAATTGATCTTTCCACTTATTTGTTCTGTGATGATGGCATTTGTCATGTTTCCTTAGGACTGTAATCCAAATTTTAAGAAACCTCTGGCATGAGGAGTGACAGGGGAAATAATGGAAACTTGTTTTCAGGGTGTTTCTTGATGGATGCTATCATTATTTCACTTTTATTTGCTTAAAGGCTTTATTTAGGCCTACTTTTTAAAAAAATGATTTTCCACCTAGGGGAAGAAATGTTTTCCAACAACTAAGATATTAAGAAGTCCTTATTGGTGTACGTATCTACTAGCCTTCCTGTTTTACTTTTTTTCTGAATACAAAAATGTCCAGAAGATACTAGCTTATTTATATCAGGAAGGATATTACTTCTTTTGGGGGGCCAGAGAAATCCAAATGGGCCAAAGTAAAACACAATGGAGTTCAGGCATGGATGGCCTGGTGGAGAGAAATCCAGTTAAATCACTTTGAGAAATATACAACACATATTAAGGAAAAAGAAATACTAACTACTAATTGGCTATCGAAGTGAAGCCTCAAAGTTGAGGGTGGGATAACTGGACCAATAAAAGCCTATCTTCCATGACAGTGTGATTATATTTGAATGCACAACTCTTATGTACAATTCCAACTGTGCTGTCTCCTAGCTTCCTAACCCTGAATAAGTGATTGGATTTCTCTGTTTCAGCTTAATGATTTCTAGAGTAAGCATAATCACTGTCCTGAAATATGTTTGTTATGATGCTTAGTAATGATGACAATGATGATGATGGTGATGATGATGATGACAAGGATAACCCCAGAGGATATTATGAATCTTTGTTTTGGAAAGCAGAATGCATCACTAGTGAAAGAGAAGAAATAATAAATTAACAGCAATCTGCTTTGTCTGGTAGTATCTTGTGGGAAAAATATTTTGCTTACCTCCAATATCTCTCTGGTTCCCTCCCAAACCTCTGACTCTCCATCCCATGAATCTTCAAACTTTGCCCAGGTGACTGCTTCCTATGTTGTGTGACAGGAAGTGTCATGCTAGTGAATGTTGAACAACTGGTCCTTAGGGGAGAGAAAGGAGGAGAGCTTGTTTTACAGCACTTACCGATGTCTGTGATGTAAGTACTTCTGAAATGATCAATTCCAAGCTACTATTGGTGGAACAGTCAGTTCACAAATACTGAAAATGTATGAATTGGTTTTCAGGGGTCAGTATGAACTGACTCTACACACTACTCTCAACGTGTTCAATGTTTAACCTCTGCTGACCTTTTAGACCACCCTTCTAGTATCCACCTCCGTGTCTACAGGAGTGTTTGTGTGATGGCTCTTTCTGGTAATTGGTCTTTGTTATCTAAGCATAGTTGGCCCTCTTGTCATCTTTTAAAATAATAACAAAAGTGTTTATTGAAATTACAGGTTTGTTTCCTTTAAAAATACCATGAAACAAAAAGATTCATGAAAGCACCCGTGTATTCAAATTTTATTTGCTGACCCATATCTATGCATGACTATGAAGATCCAATGGCCGGGAAAACAGACTAGGTTCCTGACTTCATATGGCTCATATCCTACTGGATAAGAAAAACTAATAAAAACATACAAAGAAAATATAAAAAGCCAATTGGATATGCATGTTAAAGAGATTTACATGGTTAAGAAAGTCAGCAAAAGCAGAAAAGTCTGCCTGAAAAGCGTGGTTGAGCTAAAAATTTGAAGAAAGCATAGGAAGTAACCAGAAACAAGGGAGAGGAAGGAGAACTTCAGGCATAGGAATAATGTAGGCAAATAGCAGAGGTATGTAAGTATCACTCTGAGATGAAGGACCATAGAATTTCAAGGAGAGTGACAAAATATCATTAAGTATGATTTTTAAAAATTTGGTATCCCAAGACTTTTGCATTGCCACACTGTAGAACCTGATGCAATTTAAGCATACAAGTCTTTGCCAGGTGTACAGAGCCAGTTGGTAACTTAAATGGAATTAGAATTTATTGTTTTTACTATCATTTAGTATATTGTTAGCTTTCAAATTCAACTAAAATACCCCTACAAAACAACCACCATATATAAATCAACAGTTATAGAGTGATTTCTCGACTAGAATAAATGGTAAGAAAAAAGTTTTTCATTAAAAATTTAAATAGGTAACATTTGAGAAAAATAAATTGGATGAAAGATCTAAAGAGTTTTGATACATGTGTTAGATCTTATGTGACTAAGCCTACTTCTACCTCACAACCTACTTCAGCCTTCCCCAAGAAAGTAAAGGCCAAAAGAAAGGAACTTTTCCATCCCTTCTTGATTACAAATAATTTATTTTGCACTATATTATTTATCAGCTTATGTTGAAAAATACAATAAGATCTTTTTCATTCTCCTTTAGCTAATGTGATTATTAAAAAGAAAAAGGGAAATGCAATCAGGTAACTAAGGAGCTATCCAAGAGAATCAGGGTTTTCTCCAAATCTGTATGACTATTTAACTTTTCTTTTTAAATTCCTACTTGTGCACACACAAATGCATTTGCACACACACATCCAGAGACGCATATATACTTATACACAAAATGATAGAAAGTAATATTAATAGAGAGCTGGTCATGTGACCAACATGTCTCCAAAGCACTTGACAGATAATACTGTGTTATGTACTTCATAATATCTTATAAAAAATAGGGAAGAAGCATCCTTAATTTTATTCTGCAGATGGAAAAAAAAATCTACAGATAAAAGAGAAGTACTTGAGAAATTAGGAACATAGGGAAGAATTTTAATTGGAAGGAGCTCAGGAACTGTGATATTGTGATCACATTTGGTCTCTGCCCTAATTCTTAAAATCCAGGGAATTTTTGAAGTGGTAAGTGTCTCTTTAAATGCTAAGATGACTGGTGGTTGAGTTCTCCTGGATATCTTTAGAATGAGGGCTAGCTCTATCTACCTGACTTCCAGGAAGGAAAAAAAGATTGGAGGCCACACTGATCACCATGGCCAATGACTGAATGACTCAGGACTCCATAATGAATTCTCCATAAAAACCCAAGGCAATAGCTTTTGGAGCATTTGTAGGTTGCTGAACACTGGTCCTGGACGGTTGTGCTCCTGGAGAGAGTGAGGAAGCTCTGCCCCACTTTTCCCAGACCTTGCCCTGTGCCTCTCTTCCCTGTGGCTGTTCCTGACTTACATCCTTTGTAATACACCGGTAATCTAGCAAGCAAAGTGATTTCCTGAGTTCTGTGAGCTGCTCTAACAAATGATCCTTTTCTTTGTAACCAAGTTGGATGGAAGTTGTGGGTAATCTGTAGACTTTAGATTGGCATTTCAAGTTGGGAGTAGTCTTGAGGTACTGAGCCCTTAACCTGTGAGATCTGATACTATCTTCAGATACATCATGTCTACATTAAATTTAGTTATACGATATTCAACTAGTGTCGAAGAATTGCTTGGGATAGGAAAAACACACACATCTGGTCACAGAGGTGTTTGTGTCTTTGAGAGTATAGTAGGAGAAAACACTTATTTTCTACTATACAGGAACAAATCCCAAAATTTTATGACTGTAACAAGTAGCACAGGGAATCAATCGCAGGCTGTTTAGGCAGTGAAAAAGCAACTTTTGAGTGAGAAAACAAAAACCAAAAACAGGTAACAATACTCATAGACTAGTTTGAAAATAGAACTGACATTAAAGAGAGATGTTGTGGGATTTTTAAGAATTTAAATTTTGTAGTTGAACAAGATAATGAAGTAGTCTGGCTGAGGAGAATTAGTTATTCAAATATTCAAAAGAAGACAAAGTATTAGAATCAAGTTGCTAAAATGAAGATCAAGCAAAACATTGCATATAGCACTGGTGGTAAATAGACCCTAGTTTGACAGGCCTCAGTAGATATCTTCTCCTAGGACATATTACAATCAAGAATTACATGCAATTTCCCTTGCTTGGATTTTCCTGTTTACATTAACTACTGGGACTCTTTAGTGCTTAAATACTACAAGGAGACCAGAGTCTTGCTGACTACACTAACAAAATGTAAACACAGCAACTTTTTAAGAAGCGTAATAGTTTTAGCAAAGGTGTCTTGGGCATATTATCAAGATGCTATTAGAAGCCATGCTGTTTTCATGGTTATTGATTCTCATATGTATCTAGCAAGGGATGAACATTCATACCAATTTATTTATTAGCGTTATGTCGTAAATATCTTTGAAGTGTACACACAGCCAAAACCAGCCATGAAAAAGAGAGGGCTAATTTCCTTAAAATATCACTATCCCTGTGTCGATGGGGAATGACTGCAAGATAATGTAAGTAAATACTTGGCAAACATTTGAGAACATGTAATTATCTTCAGAGTTGTCTCTTCGAAAACATCTTAAACTTTCATCAGTAGATGGTTGTACAAAGTAATCTTTGGAAACAATATTAAAAACTCTCTTCATACTATTATTAATATATAACACACAAATTAAGTTACTCAAAATCATTTATTTATCTTCCCTTGTACTATCCTTGGAGACTACATCTTACCTGAAAACCTGGCTGGATTTAAGTCTCTTTTAAAATGTAGCATCATATAAAGGACAGAAGGTACATCTGACATCAGTCAAATCAACATGTCAAAATTAGGTTTTGATGAAGGCAGGCAGGGGGAAAAAAATCAAGCGCCAGATTTTGAAGTCCAATGTTGATTAGAAAAGCAACAAAATAAGGAAGAAAATGTGTCCAGCAGCTTCTAGCAGTCGCTGGTACCAATAATAAATAAGAGGAAATGTGGCTGATGTGAAACATTTTTTACTAGGCAAAATTTCACACACCATTTCCGCAAAGACCAATAAAATCATTTTGGAAAAAGCAACTAAGCTGGTCATCAAGATTGTCAATCCTGTTGCTGGAGAGCTAAGCAAAGAAAATAAAATGATAAACTGTTTTCTTAGAATTTCTATCTAAGAATTTTAATTTTATCTAAGAGTTGTCTAATTTTATCTAAGTTTCTTAGCAGAACTCTTAGATAAAAGAGATGGGCAATACATAATGTTTTAAAGCAACGTAAGGCATAACTTCTGTGCATACTGCTTAGGAATTATACTGATTGCAGTCAAATATTTACTCCTTAGAAGTAAATTCGATGTTGGAAACCACTAAAAAAATTATAATTAGAATTATGAAGATTAATCAAATCATTGGGAATATTCTTTTATTTTCTTGACCTCACACATTACTTTTTAGTAAACTAGATTGTTTACATGGCTTATAAATTTGTTTGATATTCAATGATGATATAAAAATAAATATTTAATAATCAGTGAAGGGTATTTGGCTCAGGCAGAGATATAATAATAATTAAATAACAGTAATAATGAATAAGACCTAACTTGGACTTTAAGGATATTCATGATGGTAAAGAGGAAAAAATGCCTTCCCAGTAATTATAAAACATAGAACAAGCACTAATATAGTTTCAAATGATTTTATAATAACTGAAGATGTGATTAACTCATTGAGCACATCAGATTTTGTATCCAAGAAATAGAATGAATATTTGAGAACATCTTAAAGGATGAGTAAGACCTATCAATAGAAAGCATGAGGATATACATACTCTAGGAATATACAAAGAAATGGTATGATCAAATTTTAAGACATATGAAAACACACGGTGTGTTCATAATGAGTGAAGTAATTAAATTAATACGAGATATATACATTTCTTTATGGGAGAAATAGGGATAACATGCCATAGCAGAGATTGTTAATATCTTTTCTTCTTTGAATAATAATATAAAAAACATCTATATTGCTATGGGTGGTAATATGCCCTGATAAAACAATCTCAATTTCGAGTCTTGCTAGCTAATTGGTATGGCCAATGAGATGTGAGCCATTAAGTATAGAAGTTCCACAAAATCTCTTTAAAGGAAACTCAACTAGAAGACCTCTGTTGCTCGATTAGTGTTTTAGCAGCCACATTTCAGCACAAGAAAAAGGGTCACATCCTAAAAATAGTAAAGACTAGTCTCAGTGACATTAAGGACCTACCACACCAGGTCTGAACAACCTACCTCTTTTTTAGTTATATGAAAGAAAAATAAATCCATGTCTTGCTTAACTCAATATTTCTTAAATTTATTAGCAAAAGTTACTCTGAAGATATAGCTTGGGGATCACAAATTTTATGCACACAGTGGTAAGTTTTATTGCTGATACATAGGGAGCTTTTAATATTTGCGGCTGTTATTAATAATAACAATAAAGACAAGATGACTTCAGGAGAATTCCATATTTTTGTGGATTTGCATGATCTGAGAAAGAAATTTCTCCAAAGGTCTTTCCAAGTACACAGTGCATTATTATTATCAAAAAACTTGGGGAGCCTCATTTTGATGCCTAAGATCAAGTGTTCTCTTAAAAAAACCAAGGCTAGTTATTTTTATAGCCATGTTTGTAGAAACCTATGAGATAATTTGTTTTAGAATAATTCCAAATTGTTAATAGGCAACAGCTTTTAAAAGAATTTTTACATTTAGGAAATGCAAGCACTACTTAAGTTATCACCAACTTTGAAATTTCCAAACATCTTTCTTGATAGAGGATCAAAAAGCATGAAGCCTGTTGAATATGAAAGTCCTGAAGCATCTGTCAGAACTTCCCACTTGTTTACATATGCTCCAATGGCGAGGGCTGGGGGCATCACTGTGACCAATATGCCCATCCTGTGCCTATTTTCAGCTCTCCCTTCCTGTTGCTCCAGACTTGCCAAGGTCTGGACTTCCACCACGAAGGTTTTTCCAAATGAATTGCTAACATTATTAAAAATCTGTGTGAACATTTGTTGGGATTTTTGACAAGCTACCTATTCAAAAAGAGAAAAAAGGGACCCTATATTGAGTGAAACAGAACAGATGGTTAAAAACAAGCAATCTGACTTTCCTGGACCATTACAATGTTTATGTGAGTGAAAGAGAGAATAAGGTGCATTTTTCTTGCCCAACAGAACATTATGTTGTAGTTACCAAATAACTTTTTGTGTTTATGGACTAGTTTTATCCCAACATTGTCTTATAAAAAGGTAACCTGAATGTCATTTTCAATTGTTGTTTCTTTTAGCAAATGGGAAAAGTGAGGCTCAAAGAGGTTAAATAACTTGTTCAAATTAATGAAGGTAGTAAGTGCTTTATTTTCTTCATAGAATTTATTGCTACCAAAAAATTAACTTTCAAATAGATATTTATCTCCCAGTAAAATGTAAGCTCAATAAAGTCAGGTGTTTTTGTTTGTTTGTTTTGGTTTTGGTTTTTTTTGCTGCTTACTCTGCCTCTGTACCCCTCATGACCAGAATAGTGATGATCTCTTAGTAGGTCATAAAAATATAACATACGCGTATTTCTGTATGTGTGTGTGCATATACACAATGTCATGAGAAAGAATAGAAACTAATTCTGTGTCACTTTTAAACTACTTTATCTGTTTCACAGTGTCATGGCTTATGAATTATTCTGTAACCATGATGTTATCCCTCCAAGAATCAGAACACTCAAATCCTGTTGTGAAATTTAGTTCTTTTGCATAAAAAGAAAGACATGCAACAAATCAGAATAAAATGAAAATTAGAGTTCCAATTTATTCCTAGATGTTCAAGTGTCTGATATTCCAATTCAGATCCCAATTTAAAAGACGGCGTAGAAATCCTGATTAGAAACAAAACCTCATTAGAACCTTTTTTTTTTCTTTCCTCATTCTATATAATTGAGAGAAACATGAATAGGTATAGGTGGAGGAGAATAAGAAACAAGAGGAGCGGCAGAAGAGACAGAGACAGACTCGGTCTAGAAAAAGCCTGAACTCGAATATATAAGTCATTTAGACTCCAGGAAATTGCCCAATGTGTTCTGTGGCCTATAATTTTCTCTCTTAAGAATTGTAGCCGAGGCCGGGCGCGGTGGCTCAAGCCTGTAATCCCAGCACTTTGGGAGGCCGAGATGGGTGGATCACGAGGTCAGGAGATCGAGACCATCCTGGCTAACACGGTGAAACCCCGTCCCTACTAAAAATACAAAAAACTAGCCGGGCAAACTGGCGGGTGCCTGTAGTCCCAGCTACTCGGGAGGCTGAGGCAGGAGAATGGTGTGAACCCGGGAGGCGGAGCCTGCAGTGAGCTGAGATCGCGCCACTGCACTCCAGCCTGGGCGACAGAGCGAGACTCCGTCTCAAAAAAAAAAAAAAAAAAAAAAAAAAGAATTGTAGCCGAATGTCCCCTGTGCCTGCAGTTAAAATTCAAAATTAACCTACATCTTTTTCTTTGCTGTTGTTATTGGCATTTTCCTTTTCTCTTTATGTCCTTAAAGCATTTTATTGTGTTTACCTACTGTCTTAAAATATTGTTGGCAGCAGAATGTATCGGAGTCACATGGCAGCAAAGTATGTTATCAGCGGTGTATCTGTGTCTGCAGCAACCTCAGTTCTTGCCTCCTCAGAAGAAAGAATTCGACCGAGGGGCGTAAGGTAGAGTGAGAGACTGAGGCAAGTTTTAGAGCCGGAGTGAAAGTTTATTAAAAAGCCTTACGGCAGGAACGAAAGGAAGTAAAGTACACTTGAAAGAGAGCCAAGAAGGTGACTTGAGAGATCAAGTGCACTGTTTGGCCCTTAACTTGGGGTTTTATACACTGGTATACTTCTCGGGTCTTGCGTCCCTTCTCCCCTGATTCTTCCCTTGAGGTGGGCTGTCCACATGCTCAGTGGCCTGTAAGCGCTTGGGAGGGGCTGCATGTGGTGTGTTTACTGGAGGTGTGCGCATGCTCACTCGAGGTGTTCTTCTCTTACCAGCCTAGCTTTCCTAGAAGAATGTCATATACTAGTTAAACTCCGCCATTTTGCCTCTTAGTAGGCAAGCTTGGGCCCATTCGCCCATCTCCTGACATCTTATTGGGAAGCTACTGATCACCAGTTTCAGGTTTTTCCCAGCTGTTGGGAGACTGCTGTTCCCTGGTGCCAGCTGTGACTCATTATTTTAGAGACGCAGTTTAACAACCACCTGTCCATTACCAGATGGTAGCCTGACATTACTGGTGGGGGTTTGGGGATCCCCTCTCCTGCCCTGCTCATGTCTGACTACCTACTGTAACAATATGAAAAGAGAATAAAGCAGGAAAAAGATATAATAATCGCCGATTAGCTGTGTGAAAGAAGCAAATCTCAAAAGATACCTAGTTTTCTCTTTCTCTCTCTTTGGAGACAAGACGTATGTTATTAATCCTACCTGCTTGTCAGAAATAGAGAGCATAGATTAAAAACAAACAAACAAAAAACAAACAAACAAACAAAAAACCAAGGGGAATGAAGTAGGAAAGACAGAAAAAGTAATTTCCTAGATTTTGAATTTTGAAATCTACAACTCAGGAAAACTATGAATACTGGAGCACAGACAAAATGGTTGAAAGAAAATAAAGACACAAACAATTCAATAGTAAGTAGGTCTCTCTCACCTCCTTCTCAACGCTTGCCTGGGTGGTGATAAACAATAATTTTTCTGTTAAGGTAGTAGGAGAAACATATTAGAACAGAGTCATCAATAAGTCCTGTATGGTGATGCAAAAAAGGCCTCTTTCCTGCTTCCAGGACAATCTTGATGTGAAAGTAAGACATCAGAAAGGGAAAGCTTGCTGGGCCGGATTAGGCAAATTGGAACAAAGTTACCCAGGTGGAAGTACTTGTGTCCCAGCAGGACACAGAAGCAATACAGTGTTCTAGTGCCTCCAAGTGGGAGATTCATGTACTGAAGAAAGTCTTCAGAACTGAAAGGGGAGGAATATGCTGGCATATGCGAATAGGATCTATGTGCACAAACTGGAGAATAAGGACCATCTGTCTTCCCAGCCCTAAACTAAGCTATGCACAGCTCTCCTGAGTTGAGACTGAGACATCCAGCCTTCCTGCCAAAAATTAAAAAGAAAAGCCCCAAAAGACTGAGATGAAGTTTCTGCTACCATGGTGGAATAATGAAGGTTGACAATGGAAATAAACTAGGTTTAATTCTTAGCAAAAAAATTTACGTGTGTGTACTGCTTACACACTTAATGCAGCAGCAACAATCTTAAGATCCACAACACTGACAGTTTGCCTTTTTTCTAGAAGAATTCTGCAACACAAAGCTATCAATCACATACTTCTAAACATTTGTTGTATGATGGAGAAGAAAATTGTTTTACTATCAGGCAGATTTACATTAATGATGGTGATGATGGTGATGATGATAATGACAAAGATATTCTCTGAATATACACATGCATATTATGGCCTTTCAAAAAAGAAGGAAGAAAATATTATAGATGCCAATGTATTATATGGTTTCCATGCTGCTTTTATTTTAAATGCTCCCATCATTGCTATTCCAATTTTTGTTGAACTGAGGGGCCCTGCTTTTATTTAGCACATAAAGTTTTATGTCTCTTAGGTTCCGACCTGACCCCAGATGCCCTATGTCTGTCAACATTGCTTCTTCTTGAAGAGAATGACAGAAAAGAAGAATTCTATGAATCTGAGCATTCCTGTATCAGTAAACAGTAGAAGTTCAGTCATGCATTTATCATAGAGGTTGACAGATATGAACCCCAAATAGGAAACACAGAGAAAGAAAGAGGTTGAGAAGGCATTATTGAATTTTTTGGTGGAGTCAACATGTTGGAGATGCAAAATGTTTTGACTCCCCTTCCTACACCAGATTAATCAACTTTATGTAATCTCAGGATACTCTTTATAATTTCTTGAGGGGATGCATTGTATTTTGCAGTTCCATTTGTATTTTTATTGTTTGCTACCTAGCTAGTTTTCCTGTTTTTTAAAAGTCTGACCTACTAATTGAAAACTGCACTTAATGTGCTTGTTTTCTCTGCTTTGTGATCACAGAAATTGTGGTAGTACACAACACATAGTAGATGCTAAATAAGTAATTTTGGAACAGATTTCTTTTAAATTGACATATAACCCTGTATGTGTTTGTTGTATATAATATGACATTTCATGGTACATACACTTTGTGAAAGGGTTAAATTTAGCTAATTAACAGATGCATTGCCTCATATAGTTATCATTTTTGTGAAAAGAGCTCATAGCATCCATTCTCTATTTTTCAAGATTACAATACATCATCATTAACTATAGTAATCTTGCTCTATATTAAATCTCTTGAGATTTATTCCTCCTATCTAACTATAATTATATATCCTTTGAACAACATCGTCCTGATCCCTCCTCCCCTCTACTCACCCCAGCCTCTGGTAGCCACCATTCTACTTTGTATTTCAATGTGATCAGCTTATATTCCACATGTAAGTGAGATCATGCATTATTTGTCATTCTGTGCCTGACTTATTTCACTTACCATAATATCTTCTGTGTTCATCCATGTTGTGGCAAATGGCAGGATTTTATTGATTCTTATGGCTGAATAGTATTCCATTGTGTATATGCACTACATTTTCTTTATCTGTTCATTGATTGATGGACACTTAGGTTAATTCCTTATCTTGGCTATTGCAAATAGTACTGTGATAAGCATGGTAGTACAGACATCTCTTCTACATACTGATTTCAGTTCCTTTGGATATATACCC
This sequence comes from Macaca fascicularis, assembly GCF_037993035.2. Lineage (NCBI taxonomy): Eukaryota > Metazoa > Chordata > Mammalia > Primates > Cercopithecidae > Macaca > Macaca fascicularis. Next base: position 58,421,874 of record NC_088394.1, read on the forward strand.
AGTAGTGAAATTACTGGATCATATGTTAGTTCTATTTTAATTTTTTTGAGGAATCTCCATACTGTTTTCCATAATGACTGTGCTAATTTACATTCCCAGCAGAAGTTGTCTGGTTATCATTTGTCTTTCTGATGATGGCCATTCTAACAGGAGTGAGGTGATATTTCATTATGGCTTTGATTTGCATTTCCCTAATTATTAGTGATATTGAGAATTTTTTCATATACCTCTTGGCCATTCGTATGTATTCTTTTGAGAAATGTCTATTCAGGTCTTTTGTCCATTTTTAAATTGCAGTATTTCGGTGTTTTTTGTTTTGTTTTTTTTTTTTTGCTATTTAATTGTTTGAATTCCTTTTATATCCTGGATATTAACTCTTACTAGATGTATGGTTTAGAAATATGTTCTTCCATTCTGTAGACTGTCTTTTTCTCTCCTCTGATTGTTTCCTTTGCTGTGAACTAGCTTTTTAGCTTGATGTAATCTCTTTTGTCTATTTTTTCTTCTGTTATCTGTGTTTTCAAGGTCTTACCCCAAAAAATCCTTACCCAGAGGAATGTCATGAAGCATTTCCCGTATGTTTTTTTTCAGTAATTTCCTAGATTGGCATCTTACAGTTAATTCTTTAATTTATTTTTAGTTAAGTTTTGTATATGGTAAGGGATAAATGTCTAATTTTATTCTTTTGCACGTATATATCCAGTTTTTCAACACCATTTATCGAAGATACTGGACTTTCCCCACTGTGTATTCTTGGTGCCTCTGTTGAAAATCAGTTGGTTATCGATGCATAGATTTATTTCTGTGCTTTCTATGCTGTCACCTTGGTCTGTCTGTCTGTTTTTATGACATTTATGACAGTATCATCCTGTTTTGTTTACTATAGCTTTGTAGTATATATACTTTGAGGTCAGGTAGTGTGATGCTTCTAGAATTTTTTTTTTTTTTTTTAATTTAGAGACAGAGTTGCCTCCATGTTGCCAAGGCTTTTCTCAAACTCCAGAGCTCAAGCAATCCTCCCGCCTCATCCTGCCAAAGTTGTGGGACTGTGACTATGGGCATGAGCCACCATACCTGGTCATCAGCATTGTTTTTGCATTTGTATATTTTTTCCCTCAAGATTGTTTTGGATATTTTGGAGTCTTCTATAATTCCAAACAAATTTTGTGATTTTAGTTTTATTCTTGTGAAGAATCTCATTAGTATTTTGATAGGGATTGCACTGAATCTATATAGATCATGACGGATAATATGGAGATTTTAACCAATATTAATTCTTCAAGTCCATGAATATAGGATATCTTTCCAGTGAATAGATTTCAACTTTTCTTCTAAATCACAATTTTTCATTGAATCAATCAGTCTTTTGGCAAAAGATCGATTACAGATCATAACATGCAATGGATAGAGATATATTGTATCAAATATCTTTGTATGAGGGAAAAGCCAGAAATGTAACTGCAGTAATCTTATAGAGTTTGTAAATGCTAACTTATATTACTTATAGTTACATATGGTAACTACTAGGAATCTTCATTCTTATGGTTACAAACTGAAAAAAGCCACATGGTTCACTGAAGAGTATACAGAATTTATAGTCTGACAGTCTTTGTCTGATTATGTTCCAGGCCCACATAAATGTAATTTGCAGCTTTGGGATACTGGGATACGCAGCCCTGATCTTAATTTTCTTAATAATATAAGGTTGCTGAAAGAACCAACACTGTACTGACTACACAGAATAATTTGTAAAAATCCTAGGTGAATGTAAATTAGGTGCTTAATAAATCCTAGCTAGAGTCCTTTCTTGTCTACGGTTTTCAAAACACTCCTCTGAGAATTATACTTTCTATATGGCAGAATGAGTTCCCAGAAGACCAAACTCTCTACAGATAGAAATTATAATTCTGGACAAAAATATACAAAAAAAACCAAAACCAAAAACAAACAAACAAACAAACAAACAAACAACTACCCTGAAGCTCTACAGAGTGAATAAAGGTGTGCAGATTTTGGAGTGAGTGAAGATGTGAAGGAAGAATCCATCACAGGGAGGGTACCCGGTACCCCATGATTGCAGATTTGGGTTAAAGATGGGCCACAGTCCTACTCTGGTTCAGAACAGCTGGATCTCTGTTTAAATGTATTATCTTTTGGACTTAGAAGAGAATACCATATCAGAGGGGAATAAGAAGGTAGGGCTCCAGGTTCTGTGTGTAAACTCTGCCCAAGCTGAGTCCCACTGACTCCTGAACCATATGCTGATACTATGAAAAGATCAATCAACATGATTCAAATAAATACATCACAAGTGAAGACAAATGATGGCCAAAAATGACATAAAAAGATGTTCAGCCTCATTAGACATCAAGAAAATATAAATTAAAACCACAAAGATATTCCACTACCTACCTTTTAGAAGGGCTAAAATAAAAAGAGCTGACGGCATTGAGTGTTAGCAAGAATATTGGTTTCATAGTTGAGATTTTTGTCCCTTCCAAATCTCATGTTGAAATTTGATCCCCAAGGTTGGTGGTAGGGCCTAATAGAAGGTGTTTGGGTCATGGTGGTGGATCTTTCATGAATAGATTAATGGGCTGAGGATGAGGGCTGAGTAAGTTCTCACTGTATTAGTTCCTGGTAGAGCTGGTTGTTTGAAAGAGCCTGGCACCTCCTCTATCTGTCTTGCTTCCTCTCTTGTTTGATCTCTGCAAGCTCTCATTGGGCCCTCCTTCACCTTCAGCCTTGAGTAGGAAGCAGCTTGGGGCCTTCACCAGAAGCAGATGTTGGCGTTATGCTTCTTTGTCAGCTTGCAGAACCATAAGCCAAATAAGCCTCCTTTCATGATAAATTATTCAGCTTCAGGTATTCCTTTATAGCAACACAAATGGACTAAGACATTGGCAAGAACTCTCATGAATGCTAGTAGAAATATAAAATGGTGCAAGAATTTTTGAAAACTATTTGGCAGTTTCTTAAAAATGTTAATCACATGCTCACAATATGACCTAAATTTACTGATGAGAAATAAAAATATATGTCCATACAAGGTCTTGTACACTATAATCACAGCAGCTCTGTTCTCAATAACTAAAATCTCTGGATAACACAAACGTCGTTCAAGTTTAATGGACAAATAACAAGCATTATGTTCTCTTAGGGAAAAAAAGGTAGGAATGGAAGGAGGTGGGAGCAAAAGAAGGAAGGAAGGATACATGGAGGGAAAGATGGATGGAAGAATGAATGGAAGGATGGATGGAAGGAACTACTAATGCATGCAAAAACAGACACATCTCAGAAACATGTGGATTGAGAGAAATGATATGAAAAAGAGCATCTCATTTAATAATTAAAAATTGTAAAATTTGTGAAGAAAGCTTGATATTTTGAATAAATTGTGCTGAATCAATTAGATATCTGTATAAGAAAAAATAATGCACTTGCCTTTTGTTATATTCAGAAATCAATGTCTGATGAGTTGCACATCTAAATATGAAATATAAAACAGCGAAGTTTCTGTAGGAAAACATAGGAGAGCTTTATTATGAACTGACATAGATATATAACACCTGTATTCACCATAAAACATACACTAAAATATTCATAGCTACACTACTCATATTGGCCAAGAATGAGAAACTTGTAGCTGTGGTAATGAGCTGATTCTTGGTCTGCATGCTGGCTATAAGATATACCCAATTTGTACAACTTTATCAAGCTGAGTATTTAAGATATATGCACTTTTTCCTATATATAACATAGTTCAATAAAAAAATATTTATTGCAAAGATAAAATACACGTTATCAAGCACATAGTAACTAGTCAATAAATTCTATATATCATCATTATTATTATTATCATTATAAGTATCTATGTCTCCATCACAAATGATGGGCCAAAAAATGTTTAGTAGTCTCTATTTGCACTACTTTATAATTAGTTTTTATAAGCACATATCTTAAAAATTGACTTTTTAAAGTGTTTTTTTCCCTCCCCTTTACTGTGAGTTTCTTAAGGTACAAACTATGATGTATTTTTTTAAAATTTCTTTAAATTTAGCCACTGCTTCTAAAAATCAATATTATTGAAAGAGTATATGTGCCTATATTCACACACATGCGCTATCACACACAAGCAAACACTCATATAGAGAGTTCCTTCCATTCCCTTTAATTCTGAATGCAGGTAAGGAATTTTAAAAAGACACATGGTAAGAATGATCATCACTCTCTTCTACGGTGCTTTGACATTTATGTGGTACTAATATAAACATAAAAAATAACACAGCCATTATTGAATCATTATCAGTTTATTTGTTTTACGTTCATTGGTTGAAATTTGCACCATGTGCATGTTGAGTGTTCAGTTACAGATGTACGTGCACTATGTTTTATTCCCAGAAGTAAAACTGAAGCACCCAGTGAAGCTAGAGTAATTACTGAATATTTTAAAAGTGTATGTGTGCAAGCACTTATGTTCCCCTGATTCTCTTATTAAATGATTTAGCCTTGTTTCTTCTTCTTCCTTTTTTTTTATTTCCACATGAGCTAATGAGTATTTTATTGCTGAAAGACAGAGCATAGCAAACAGAGAGAATTCCAAGCAGTGCAAAAGGTATTTCTACCTTTATTTATTATTAATAGTAATGATAAAAATAACTATAATTTATTGATCACCAAACCTATGACCACCATTAGGGTAAGAGGTTTATATTATAGCACATTCTTATTCTAGTATTTTTTTTTTTTTAAGATGCAGAAACTGATGTCCAGGGTAATACAAAACTTACTCAAGGTCACATAGTAAATAAGTGGCAGAACTGAGATTTAAAAGCTGACTCTGTTGACTTGTCTTGCTTTTCAAAGCAAAGATTCTGATCCTAGAATATTTTACAAATAATTTCTTTATTCCTTTGCTATTTAAGTTCTCCGTCTCTTTTTCTTTATTCTCCGCCTTTCTGTCTTTCTCAGCTAATACACTGTTCCATGTCGGTAGGATCAAAAGAAGGGTTTATATTGTGGATTTAATAAAGGCTCTGTCTGTAATCTGGGCTTTCTATGGGCTGTCAAGAGGGAATAGTCTAAGCTGAGGGAAAATGAAGAGCAGAGCGCAGAAATGAATGTGCATGGAGGGGAAATAGGAAGAGAGAGAGCAATCCAATTTGGCCGGATGTAAAACTGATTACGGTTTGTGGGGGAAGACAGGGGACATTGAAACCACGCCATTAATAACTTTGGCCTAAAGGCTTGATGTGTACAATGGTCATGGTTATCCTCCCAACTCCTGTGCCTCTTGGAAATAAGAGAAACAAAGTGAAGTGGAACATTCATTTTAAAAAATGACATTACGGTTAGGGAAACGAACAAATAAAGGAGTTAGACTTTACAGTAGACTCCACACATTTCCTCCAAGTAAGTTCAAATTATTGTTAAATGTCAGGGACTTCTCCCAGTCATAGATGACTGTCATTTAGTCCATATATGGTTCTTGGGGGAGGTGGGAGAGAGGGGAGTTGAACAGGAAAAGTAGCATAGCAGTGTGAGAAATGGGTTAGTTTAAAAAGTGGGAGAGATTTCCACCAGCTACTGTATTTGTGTGAAATTTTTGGAGAATGGAACCAATGAAAATGTCCAGCAAGCTTTCTGAAGGCCATGTGCATGGACCTCTTGGGTGTCAGTTTGTAAGACAAAACAACAACAACACACACAATCATAATGTTTATTGTTACTGATTGATATTCAGTACCTGAGAAGTTCCTTTTGTAATTTCTTTAAATATGACTTTGATAACAATACAAGCCATGTGGGACCTGAAAATTATCAAGGTTACATAAATGCATTTAAATATTTTTCTTTGGTCGGGCGTGGTGGCTCACGCCTGTATTCCCAGCACTTTGGGAGGCCGAGCAGATGGATCACGAGGTCAGGAGATCGAGACCATCCTGGCTAACACGGTGAAACCCCGTCTTTACTAAAACTACCAAAACAAAATTAGCTGGGCGTGGTGGCGGGTGCCTGTAGTCCCAGCTACTCCGGAGGCTGAGGCAGGAGAATGGCGTGAACCCGGAAGGCGGAGCTTGCAGTGAGCTGAGATCCGGCCACTGCACTCCAGCCTGGGCGACAGAGCGAGACTCTGTCTCAAAAATAAATAAATAAATAAAAAATAAATAAATATTTTTCTTCTTCTCTTCCCTTCCCCCCTTTCCCTTTCTTTCTGTTCCCTTCTATTCCTCCTTTTCTTTCTTCCTTTTTTAGAATATAATCTTGAAAGTGATTCTAGGAAGGAGAGCAGGAAGACGAGATGGTAAACAACGCAGGGGCAGATATTAGCAATTCTGGTTTAAAGTTTCAAATATTATGCTCCATTTTACTTGTATGCCTTGGATCGTATCTCGAAACTCAGCATGTCTTAGTTTCTTCTATTAAATAAGGCAGATGAACTCCCGCCATCTTTCAGTCACTGTGCACTACCTCAGTCCCATCAAAATTATCTGAGGTAAGTACCATTGTTTCCCACATCTTACAAAAGAGAACATTGAGCCACAGTGACGTCATATTACCCCAAAGTAGCAAAATCAAGATGCTGAGAAAAGATCACTGTCTTTAACTGAGTATTCCAATCAGAAAGTTAGAATAATGCAAACATAAAGAGAGCTGTCTTTGTCATCACACAGATCTTGTGTTATGCCCAGACCGTTTATTCCCCGAAGAAGACCACCAGAGTCCAGAGTCAAAGCTAAGCAGCAAGGATCTTTATTACAGGTTCGAACCTGGAACTCTCACTCGCTCGCGAAACGAGACGGGCAGGAGAGAGCTCCCCCACTGAGCCCCGTACAGTGTTATATAGTCTAAGAAAAGTGGGCATAGAATTATTATACAAATCAGATGTATGATTGGCTAGTGTTTGAACAAGGCGATTTGGCTAACTATGATTGGTTCCCACCATTTCTGATATATGGGTTAAACCTTTGAGGCGGGAGAGCAGTTTTACACAAAGGCAGTTAATTATATTGCGTCAGGTTGCACAACCGGTTTATGGCAGCAAGAGTTTATCTTACTTAAACACGTCTTGTGACCTTGCCTCAGAACTTATAAAATCTCTGGTACGTGCAGAAAAACAGGTACTCACAGAACTTACGAAATCTCTGGTATGTGCAAAGATTAGAGAGCAGAACGGGGGCGGGGGGGGCACACATCTTTGTGTCCTTTCACTTGGCACTATAAAATCTTAGTTTACTGAGTCTATTTTTTGAAATATGCCACACTGATTATATCCTATTCATCAAATAACAAGTCTAAGGAAAATACTCTATTATTTCTCAGCCACTGTGGCAAATGGAAGATGCCAGTTGCCCTTCAAGTGCTTTGAAGTACTTTAAAGTTTCCAAGAGCTGATCTGATTGAAATCGTTGGAGAAAAAATTTAAACAAAATTTTGTGGATATTTCTTTATTCTGTTAATCCTGCTCAGATACAAATGATCACTTTCAATTCAACTAATCGTGCACTTGCAAAGCTTTTTGTCTTCGTGGACAAGGTAGACAGAGAACTTCACTGTCAAAACAAAGCTACTAGCTGTCTTCCCTACTCACCAGTTTTAACAATAGCCATTTCAAAAGAAATCTGCACAGTGGCTAGAAAAATGCCTGTTGGGAAGCCAGCAGCAAAAATCACCTCTCTTTAAATGAGAAAATATATGACAAATACACCACTTAAAATTATAGATTAAAATGCCTTTGGCAAGTCTAGAAGTAAAATAGCAAAGCTATATTTCTGACACTGAGTACGTAATATTTATTTATAGTTAGAGGTATTAAATGTGAGCAAAGGAGATGGTGAAAATTTACTGACAACAAATGATGCATTAGATGGTAAAATTACCTAAACTTGTTGATACTTACCAAATCCTGTTTTAATATTTATTTATATAATTTTAGTGTTATCTATATAATATCTTTATGACAAAGGTGCCTACATTATTCCCATTTTATAGGAGAAATTAAAAGATGTAGAAGATCATTACTTGGCTCAAGTCACACAACTAGTTATTGCAGAAAAATCAGATTCAAATCCAGGTGATCTCACATTAAGCCTACACAATTACATACTACACCATAATGCATCTCATATGAGGAGCCATTCTTTTATTCAGTATTCACAATAATCTCGCGAAATATATATGATCAATATTGCCGGGTGGTATGTATAATCATCTCCATTAAAGCTATGAGGAAGCAGCATTTTAGAGGGATTGGTTTTCTCAAGCAGTTGGCTAATACGTCTGAGAATATACTGACGTAGGAGGTACATTTCTTTCTAATTCTGATTATTCTGAACCACTGCACTTTGGGTTGTTGTCAGAAAACAACTATTCCTCTCTGAAATTCATGTTATGAAAACCCATGCCTAATCATTCATGGAGGTTTGGCAAGACATTTATGCTAACAGGATGTTTAACTCCTCAGTTTCCAGTTACCTTAACGATTTCAACGTCTTCTCTAAAGAACTTTCTACTACTGCATTTACATCCTCTTTCAAAGAAACCTCTCATGCAATTAATGCTTTGTCCCCAAATGACAGGTTGCAAATGAGGCATTTTCCTTTAAAATGCTTCCAACTAGGGGAAATAATTTATCCAAGCGGGGGACCCTTCTCACTGACCCCAACACCTGGAAACCACAGAACCTTGATCACCAAGCTATGCTTTCCTGCATTTCAAAGAAACACCACAAAGAAAATAAGCATTACAAGATTTTGACTTGCAATACAGAGGAAGAAATGTTATTATTCTGAAGCTTTAGTATTTAGCTAGTATCTAAAGCTTGAGTACAGGTGATACAATTCTGGCATATACATCCCCTGGACTTACATGCTGATGTTGAATTAAAAATTATATTTCTGTTATTTATTGAGTCTTAGCCTTAAGGAAAATGTTTGGCCATGAGGGAAGAGGCATTGATAATTAAATTGAATTATTGGCACTTGGCTAATTAAATATCACATTGGAAATTAATTTGTAACCTACACAACCCTTTTCATGGTGCTGGTTACACATACACACATCATCTCTGACACCTAGAAGAGAAATTTCACTTTGTAAAAGCTGAGCATTGTATGTATGTAGTCCCTTCCCAAAAATGCATACGAGCTTGTGAGAAAGTAAAGAAAACTTCTTTTTTAACTTTAATTTTATTTTATGTTCAGGGGTACATGTGCAGGTTTGTTCCATAGGTAAATTCATGTCAGAGTGGTTTATTGTACAGATTATTTCATCAACCAAGTAATAAACCTGGTACTCAATAGTCACCTTTTCTGCTCTTCCACCATAAGTTGGGCCCCTGTTTCTGTTGTTCCCCTCTTGGTGTCCATCATTTAGCTGCCACTTATAAGTGAGAACATGCGGTATTTGGTTTTCTGTTCTTATGTTAGTTTGCTAAAGATAATGGCCTCCAACTCCATCCATGTTCCTACAAAGAACATGACCTTGCTTTTTATGGCTGTGTAGTATTCCATGGTGTATATGTACCACATTTTCTTTATCCAGTCATCCATTGATGGGCATTTAGTTAGATCGCATGTAATTGTTACTGTGAATAATGCTGCAATGAATGTATCCATGCTTAGGTTTTTATGAGAGAATGATTTATATTTCTTAGAGAATATACCACTAATGGGATTGCTGAGTCAAATGGTAGTTCTGTTTTTAGTTTAATCATCACAATCCTTTCCACAATGATTGATCTAATTTACACTCCTACCAACAGAGTGTAAGTGATCCTTTTTTCTTCCACAACCATGCCTGTACCTGTTATTTTCTGACTTTTTAATAATAGTCCTTCTGATATGTGTGAGGTGGTATCTCATAGTGGTTTTGATTTGCATTTCTCTAATGATCAGTGATATTGAACTTTTATTCTTATGTTTGTTGGCTGCATGTATGTCTTCTTTTGAAAAGTGTCTATTCATCTTCTTTGCCCACATTTTGATAGGACTTTTTGTTTGTTTGTTTGTTTTCTTGTAACTTTAAGTTCCTTATAGATGCTGGATATTAGACCTTTCTCAGATGCAGTCTGCACACATTTTTTCCCATTCTGTTGGTTGCCTGTTTACTCTGTTGATAGCTTCTTTTGCTGTACAGAAGTTTTTAAGTTTAATTAGATCCCATTTGTCAACTTTTGCTTTTGTTGCAATTATTTTTGGCATCTTCATCATGAAGAAACATACCTCAAAATAGTAAGTGTCATCTATGACAAATTCACAGCCAACATCATAATGAACGGGCGAAAGCTGGAAGAATTCCCCTTGAAAATCGGCACAAGACAAGAATGCCCTCTCTCACCACTCCTATTCAACATAGTATTAGAAGTCCTGGCCAGAGCAGTCAGACATTAGAAAGAAACAGGGTATCGAAATAGGAAAAGAGAAAGCCAAACTCTCCCTGTTTGCAGAAGACATGATTCTATGTATAGAAAACCTCATAATCTCAGTCCAAAAGCTCCTTAAACTAATAAACAACTCCAGCAATGTTTTAGGATACAAAATCAACAGATAAAAATCAGTAGCATTCCTATATACCAACAACAGCAAAGCCAAGAGCCAAATAAGAAACACAATCACATTCACAATTACCACAAAAAGAATAAAATACCTAGGAACACTGCTAACCACAGAGGTGAAAGATCTTGTAATGAGAATTACAGAACACTGGTCAAGGAATTAGAGAAGACACAAACAAATGGAAAAACATTTCATGCTCATGGTTAGGAAGAATCAGTAATGTTAAAATGGCCATATTGCCCAAAGTAATGTACAGATTTAATGCTATTCCCATCAAACAGCAATGACATTCTTCGCAGAACTAGAAAACAAACTATTTAAAAATTTATATGGAACCAAAAAAGAGCCCTAAGAGCCAAGGTAATCCTAAGCAAAAAGCACAAAACTGGAGGCATCATGCTACTCCACTTCAGACTATACTACCATGCTACAGAAACCCAACCAGCATGGTACTGGTACAAAAACAGACATATAGACTGCTGGAACAGAATAGAGAGCCCAGAAATAAGACTACACACCTATAACTATCTTATCTTCAATAAAGCTGACAAAAGCAAGCAATGGGGAAAGGACTCCCTTTTCAATAAATGGTGCTGGGCTTACTGGCTAGCCATATGCAGATTAAAACTGGATTATTTCATGCCTCTAATCTCATCATTTTGGGAGGCCGAAGCAGGCGGATTTCCTGAGGTCAGGAGTTCAAGACCAGCCTGGCCAACATGGAGAAATCCCATCTCTACTAAAAATACAACAATTAGAGAAGCATGGTAGTGCATGCCTGTAATCCCAGCTACTCAGGGGGCTGAGGCAGGAAAATCGCTTGAACCTGGGAGGCGGAGGTTGCAGTGAGCCAAGATCAAGCCACTGCACTCCAGCCTGGATGACAGAGCAAGTTTCCATCTCAAGAAAAAAAGGAGGAACAAATACTAAAACCAACAGTCAGGGGGTACTCCCAAGTAGCTGGGATTACAGGTGTGTGCCACCACACCCAAATAATTTTTGTATTTTTAATAGAGACAGGGTTTTGCCATGTTGGCCAGGCTGGTCTTGAACTCCTGACCTCCAGGTGATCCACCTGCCTCCGCCTTCCAAAATGCTGGGATTACAGGTGTAAGCCACCATCCCCAGACTGTTTCTCTTGATGACAGCTGAACAATTGATACTCATGTCAACAAACTGTACTCTACAAGCAAGCTCAGAAGGTGATTCTTCAACAAATCCACTTCCGCAAGAAGATTCAGTGCTATCTCTATTTACTGATAAAGTCATCTCATTTTAATAGTGAGAAGGCTGACACCAATCAGTCCTATTTCTTGGAAAAACCTTGATCCAGACTGTGTGGGGACTTTCCAAGTTGAATTATCATTGTTTTCTACCTGATTGTGCCACATTTACCCACTTGACCCAGGTGCTCTTAAAAGCAGGGTAGAGGTGATTAGGCATCTGCAGACATAAAACATTTCTTCTAAATATTTTCTCAGATTTGAAACATGAAATAATTATGATTTTCAGAAAATGACCTTGCATTCGTAATGATTATACTATGAGGACTGCCCTGTTATTGGACCACTTTTATAGCATTTAAATTTTTTAGGTGCAGTGGCTCACACCTTTAATCTTAACACTTTGGGAAGCCAAGGCAGGAGGATCACTTGATCCCAGGAGTTCAAGACCAGCCTGGGCAACATAGCAAGACCATGTTTCTATCAAAAAAAAAAGAGAGAAAGAAAAAAAAAATAGGTGTGCAGGTGTGCACCTATAGTCCCAGCTTCTTGGGAGGCTGAGTGAGAGGACTGCTTGAGCCCAGGAATTCAAGGTTATAGTGAGCTACAATCTTGCAACTGCAACTGCACTCCAGCCTGGGCAACAGAGCAGAGCCCTGTCTCTAAATAAATAAATAAATAAATAAATAAATAAATAAATAAATGTCTCCATTGATCTTGGCTAATAATTTATTTAATATGTGTACTATTGTTTATAGTTCAGAAAGATATACTGTTGGAGCATAGAACATGATACCTCAAAGTAGAGCACTTTGACATGCTGAGTACTTGGAGCCAAAGGCATTAGAATGGCCTCAGAACAAGGACTTTCTGACCTTCTCCTGCCCTCCTCTCTCCCACCCCACTTTGTCTCCCAAAGGGAATCAGAGAAACCAGAATTTCCTTTACCCAAGGGAGGTAATAGAAATTGGAATTCCTAGGCAGGGCACGGTGGCTCATGCCTGTAATTCCAGCATTCTGGGAGGCCGAGGCAGGCAGATTTCCTGAGCTCAGTTCGCAGCCAGCCTGGCCAACACGGTGAAACCCTGTCTCTACTGAAATACAAAAAAAAAAAAAAAAAAAAAAAAAAAAACCAGGCGTGGTGACGTGCGCCTGTCATCCCAGCTACTCAGGAGGCTGAGGCAGGAAAATTGCTTGAACCCGGGAGGCGGAGGTTGCAGTGAGCTGAGATTGCGCCACTGCACTCCAGCCTGGGCAACAAAGTGAGACTCGGTCTCAAAAAAAAAAAAAAAAAAAAAAAGAAGAAGAAATTGGAACTCCTCTTCCTCAAGCAAAGCTATAAAAGCTAGAAAAGGCCGGGCGCGGTGGCTCACGCCTGTAATCCCAGCACTTTGGGAGGCCGAGGCGGGCGGATCACAAGGTCAGGAGATCGAGACCACGGTGAAACCCCATCTCTACTAAAAATACAAAAAATTAGCCGGGCGCGGTTGTGGGCGCCTGTAGTCCCAGCTACTCGGGAGGCTGAGGCAGGAGAATGGCGTGAACCCGGGAGGCGGAGCTTGCAGTGAGCCGAGATCGCGCCACTGCACTCCAGCCTGGGCGACAGAGCGAGACTCCGTCTCAAAAAAAAAAAAAAAAAAAGCTAGAAAAGTCATTTTCTTCTCCCTTCTCTAAGACCCTCATTCCAGAGGGGTCCAACCCTATAACTAAGGGGGAAAAATGCTACACAGAAAGGCCAATAAAAATCTAGACAAACAGTGTCTATATGTCTATTGGGGTCTATTGGGTTTCCTCCCTTTTTCTATTACCATGACAGCCTATCCTTTTGTCCAATCACGTATTACATGGCTGTTCATTCTTCATTGAGCCTAAGCATAAAAATTAGCAGCTTTTTCAGGGTCCTCGGGTCTTCATTTCTGAAGAGCGCCACATAAAACTTGGATTAAACAAATTTGTTATGCTTTCCTCTTTTTAATTTGTGCTTAGTTATAGAAGCGTTAACTGTGAGCCTTACAATGGATAAGGAAAGATACCACACCTTCCTACCCCTGCAATACTCTCCAATTCATACACATCAACTTAAAATCTTTAAAACATTTTAAGCAGAAAGAGGAAGGTGACCCTGATTATAAAGGAAGACTGAGCTCCTAGTCCACCCACATGTATTCCTTCCTGTGCGTCCCTTTGGAATTGATGTGGCAAATGTGCTCTTTAAGTCACTGGGCGTGGCCAACTGCAGTCATCTATTTAAGTCATTATTTTAAGAAATAGACTCATCAAGTTTTATACTGCTAGTTGCAAGAGTCTGAACTCCAGACATAGGTGTGTCTACAGCCTTATGGCCTCCTAAGGTTACACAAGGGAAAGGGCTAATTTAATAACGGCCTAATGTCATTCCAGTGGAAAGCAGGATTTTAATTTCTAACTGATCAGAGTTAGAAAGTAAATTCATTTACTTTTTTAAATAAATAAATACTTAAAGCATTTACGTTTTATTTACTTTTTTGTATCATGTGTTATTGTCCTTATTTTTATTTATTTACTTATTTATTTATTTTTACTGCAGACAGGGTCCCACTCTGTCACCCAGGCTTGAGTGGTACAGTGGCACAATCACTGCAACCTTGATCGCTTGGGCTGAAGCCATCCTCCAGCCTCATCCTCCTGAGTAGTTATGAATACATGGGCATACTTCCTCACCCGGCTAATTTTTAAATTCATTGTAGAGCCAGGATCTTACTACATTACCCAGGCTGGTCTCAAACTCCTGGCCTCAAGTGATTCTCCCTGCTTGCCTCCCAAAGTTCTGGGATTGTAGCTATAAGCCACCATGCCCAACCAATGCCCTCAAATTTTAAACTGCCAAGCACTCAATTATATAGGTCTTTAATTTGTTATTTATTTGTATATCCACCGAGTTGAAAGTGATAGCTGAATATTATTTATCTCTTAGAAGTAGGAGAAGAGAATGGGAACAAGAGTGTGAAAAAACAGGAAAAAAATCAAGAAAATTCGGCCGGGCGCAGTGGCTCAAGCCTGTAATCCCAGCACTTTGGGAGGCTGAGATGGGCAGATCACGAGGTCAGGAGATCGAGACCATCCTGGCTAACCCGGTGAAACCCCGTCTCTACTAAAAAAATACAAAAAACTAGCCGGGCAAGGTGGCGGGTGCCTGTAGTCCCAGCTACTCAGGAGGCTGAGGCAGGAGAATGGCGTAAACCCGGGAGGCGAAGCTTGCAGTGAGCTGAGATCTGGCCACTGCACTGCAGCCTGGGCGACAGAGCGAGACTCCATCTCAAAAAAAAAATAAAAAAATCAAGAAAAATCTACAGTATTAAATTTTAGAATTAAAGCATTTAGAATTAAAGGGGAATTTCTACTATTGAAATCCAAAAATCAGCCAGGTGCAGTGGCTTACACCTGTAATCTCAACACTTTGGGAGATCAAGGCAAGTAGACCACTTGAGTCCAGGAGTTTGAGACCAGCCTGGGCAACATGGTGAAACCCCGTCTCTACCCAAAATGAAAATATAATACACGCATGGTGACGCACTCCAGTATCCCAGCTACTCAGAAGGCTGAGGCGGGAGGATCACTTGACCCCCAAAGGTGAAGGTGCAGTGAGCCAAGATCATGCCACTGCACTCCAGCCTGGGCAACAGAGTGGGACCCTGTCTCAAATTAAAAAACAAGCAAACAAACAAAAAATCTCAAACTGGATGCATCTTTTATAACATGATATTCTTAATCTAGATAGGATTTTCTGGAGAGGGCAGAAACAGCTAACAAAAACAAGTGTAAGTACTCTGCATTGTTCTATGTGTGTGTACATATATGTTGCAAGATGTAAAACACATATCTAGAGAGAATATACACATGAACATACACATCAGGACATGTAGCTTACATGATAAAGCTTTTTTACCTTATTATATCATAATTTCATGAATAAGCATATGACAAAATGAACATAAACTTTTCTGTCTTTTTTTTTTTTAACTAATTTGACATTTTATAAACACATGCTGAGTGCAGAAAGCCAAAGGTCAGAGTCCACTTTTGCTAGAAACAAGAGAGATTACAGAATTGAAATCTATACTTCAGTCAAAACTGTGTTCAAAAGTTCCCCCACAGCATCCATGAAAGTCTTAGCATCACATAAATGCTGACTGCATCTCCAAGTGCTGTCGATTTTTACCTTAAAAATAGATTTGAATTCATTTACCACAGGGCACATAGGAAAGGAGAATGAATCAGGAGGATCTCAAAGTGAAGATGCTTAGACACAAGAGGCAGAAGACATGCAGGAGGTAAAATGTAATTTTGAGGGGAAAAATCATAAGATAAGATTGGATTTTTCGGCATAATTTTTCTGAAAATGCAATTTGTAACAAGTTATATTGTCTGTAAAAGAATCCCTACTGCACTTCTAATGTGCTTTTTTAGTGTCTGAAACATAAAAGCACATCAGAATACATCATGTGCAAACCATGGCATTAAACAGATTAGGAAAACTAAATGTCATACAGTAACATGGTTGGTTCTTGTGCGGTTAATTTAGTAGAAAGGCAGAGAATCGCTGCAGGAAACACTTTCTCCAGTTATGCACCCTGCAGCTAAAATACCTTGTATGCCTTTTTTTTTCTGAAGGAATAATAACTTTACTGAAGTGATAAATTTAAGGCTTATGTGGTTTTAGGATGGAACCTCAGCTAAATTATTCCTGAATTGGGTTGTGCATTGAGAGACAAGGCTGTTAGAATGGACAAGCCAGATTCTTTGTTCCTCTGTCTGTCAGAGTCCACCTTGATTAGGCTCACTGGTGTGATCTATTCCAATGAAATTAATGTCTTGAGTAGAACTATCTTTATGTCATTGACCTCCCACTCAGTATATCTTCCTTTTTAGTTCCTTAACTGTCCTTATTAATTACATGTCTCATCATTTATGCACAATTGTAGCAAATACAAAAATCAAAGTTCCTCTAAATCTTCTCCTCATAAAATATGCTTTTTACTTCTTTTCTTTGGAGAAAAGTATCTAATTGACAAATAAAAATTATATGTATTCAAGGTGAGCAATACAATGCATTGTAAACTGATTACTACAGTCAAATTCATCAACATATCCATTGCCCCCTTAGTTACCTTGTTTGTGTGTGTTGATTGGGGGTGAGAACACTTAAGATCTGTTCTCTTGTTAAATTTCATATAAGCAATCCAATATTATTAACTATAGTCACCATGTTGTACACTGGATCCCCAGAATTTATTTATCTCATAACCAAATGTTTGTAGCCTTTGACTAACATCTTATCCCCATCAGGCCCGCCCCTGGCAACCGTGAGTGTCTCTGCTTCCATGCTTAGTATGCTTTTTTAAGTTCTTGGTTTTCACACAGCCTCGTGGTTCATGCACCACACACACACAAAAGTGTTTTTCTACCTTTACTTAAAAAATAATACATTCAGAATTGATATTATCTGGCCACCAGGTCAAAAAAGTTAAATTGAGCATCATGTATTCTCCCGAGGTCTTAAAGCAAAGTCTATCACTCCTTTTAATTAGAGCTTTTCATGTGGGTTCTGACTGAAATCACCTTGGTTGCTTTCTCCAGCTCTCACCTGATTCTAATTAGTCCCCTTGGAACATTAACCCAGCTCCCCCTCCCAACCCCATCTCTGCCTCATGATTCATCTCATTAGAAAAACTGATAAGTGGGCTACTAATATCTGCTAGGTAAGACATGCAATTGTGAGCTCTACCACTAAGCAGTTTGCTAATGATAAAGGATGGCCTTCCTTATGGCAAGCATTATAGAGTATCGCTGCCTAATGCCCTTTAACTTGGGTAATTAAACACATCAACAGTAGAGATAATTTTTTCACAGTGGGGGTTAAGGAGAAACTGGAACAAAAAATATACCTTGCCCGGCAGAGCTGACATCTCTATAAAGCATTTAAGCGGACTTAATGAAGGAACTGTACATACCGGCGACTAAGCAGCAAGTACTCTCCTGGCCTCCTGAATTCAGAACAAAACACATCTAAATACAATTCTAAACTTGAGCAACATTATGTGGCAGGCAGAATAATGGTCCCCTCGCAAAGATGCCCACACCCTAATCTCTGGAACACGTGAGTGTATTACCTTACACAGCCAAACGGACTTTGCAGATGTGATTAAGGCTGTAAGACTATGGACCTTCAGATAGGAGGACTGTCTTGGATTATCTGGGTGAACCAAATGTTAATCACAAGGTTTTTGGTTTTTTTTTTTTTTTTAATACTTTTATGTTCTAGGGTACATGTGCACAATGTGCAGGTTTGTTACATATGTATACATGTGCCATGTTGCTGTGCTGCACCCTTTTTTTTTTTTTTTTTTTTGAGACGGAGTCTCGCTCTGTCACCCAGGCTGGAGTGCAGTGACCATATCTCAGCTCACTG
This sequence comes from Macaca fascicularis, assembly GCF_037993035.2. Taxonomy (NCBI): domain Eukaryota; kingdom Metazoa; phylum Chordata; class Mammalia; order Primates; family Cercopithecidae; genus Macaca; species Macaca fascicularis. The sequence goes on from NC_088394.1 coordinate 58,440,101, forward strand.
CAAGCTGTGCCTCCCCAGGTTCACACCATTCTCCTGCCTCAGCCTCCCGAGTAGCTGGGACTACAGGTGCCCGCCACTTCGCCCAGCTAGTTTTTTGTATTTTTTAGTAGAGACGGGGTTTCACCAGGTTAGCCAGGATGGTCTCGATCTCCTGACCTCGTGATCTGCCCGTCTCGGCCTCCCAAAGTGCTGGGATTACAGGCTTGAGCCACCCCACCCAGCCAGTGCTGCACCCTTTAACTTGTCATTTACATTAGGTATGTCTCCTAATGCTATCCTTCCCCCCTCCCCCCACCCCACAACAGGCCCCAGTGTGTGATGTTCCCCTTCCTGTGTACAAGTGATCTCATTGTTCAATTCCCACCTATGAGTGAGAACATGCGGTGTTTGGTTTTCTGTTCTTGCGATAGTTTGCTGAGAGTGATGGTTTCCAGCTGCATCCGTGTCCCTAAAAGGACATGAATTCATCCTTTTTTATGGCTGCATAGTATTCCATGGTGTATATGTGCCACATATTCTTAATCCAGTCTGTCACTGATGGACATTTGGGTTGGTTCCAAGTCTTTGCTATTGTGAAGAGTGCCGCAATAAACATACACATGCATGAATCACAAGGATGTTTAAAGGCTGTCGTAAGAGAAAGACTCTATGACAGAAGAATAGTCAAAGAGATATAAAGTTGCTGGTTTTGAAGATGGAGAAAAGAGACAAAGAAATGCAGTGGTCTCTAGAAGGTAGAAAAGACAGGAAACAGATTCTCTCCTACAGCGTCTAGAAGGAATATAGCCCTGCAAGCACCATGACTTTAGCGTGGTGAGACTCTGTGTTGGGGTCCTGATGGACAGAACTATAAAATTAAAACTTTACATTGTTTTAAGCCACGAGGGTTGTAATAATTTGTTAGAGTAGCAATAGAAAACTAATACAGATAGGGAATTAGGTGAAAAGTGTTCTCAGGTGAGCGACCATGAGGGGCTTGTTCAAGGTTGTATTTGTGGCACTCTTCAGTGATTGGTGCATAATAGAAGCTCAACAATTATTTGTAGAGTTGATGGATATTTATTGATATCCTCCTAAGTTTAGTCCCTTCATTTGGCTACTATGGTAGAAGTTTATTGTTACACTATTTAATGATAAGAAAACAGTAGCTGCTGCAGATAAATTACTCATTTAGGCCCCCCAGAAATTGAAAACTCAAATCAGAGTTTGTTGGACATGCTAAGGTCTATGGCCACCAAATATTCCTGATTCCTTTAACTGTCAAATAACTTCCTAAATAGGTCTCTTCAAAATTTTGTTCTAGTTACTTGTGCTCCTTGTAAATTTTTGAGAGTGATAGCTGAACCTTCCCGATCTCTTAGGAGTAGGAGAATAGAATGGAAGTAATATGAAAAAGATACTTGGAGTTCTTCAAAGCGTACACTAGATGGAAATAAACTGTTAATGCGCGTTAACATCTATATGGCACCATATAATTGCCAAGGATCTAAGACTTTTGCCTACTGTGGCACATTTATTCTTCAAAATAACAAGGAAAGGTAAGTCCTGTGGGTAGCCTTGCCTTGGATAAGGAATAAGAGGTTTAAAAGCAACAACAACAATGAATTAACTTGCTAGAGATCATGTTTTACAAACACCACAAGTGAGATATAAACCCATGAAGTTGGCCACCGCAGGTCACACATTTCACTACCCTAAATGGCCTTTACCAAAGGGGTCCCAGACACACGATTCCTTGCCAGGATTCTTAGCCTTCTTTGCCAAAGGTTTCTTTAAAAATCTGATGAAAACAATGAGTCATCTCCTGGAAGAAGCATATTATGGACACATACATTTTTGTAGAGTGTATTATTTTGGTAATCAGAGTCATAAGATTAGTCATAACCATATTGGAAACATTCATGGTAGAAAAGAAAATTAAGGATCTCAGATGTAGGATCACAATCAAATTAATTTTCTATTTGAATTTGATTTGATATAGATAGACTGATTATCACACAACCAATTAAAAACTTCATCTTTTTTTCTTCTCTAATTCAATTCTTGACTTTGCTACAATGTCATACTAATAATTTTCCTCTCCACTTGAATCTTGAAAAGATTTTGTGTATTTAAAAATTTTATTGACAAGACAATACAAAACAACAACACATAAGGGCATAAAATGTATGATAAATCTCAGAACATTTTTTTGAGCTTCAATTCAACAGCATATACTGGAACTGATTGTGGTATTGTCATGTTAAGGAATTCTGAAATATTATGATTTGCTGAGAATCAGTGATCCATCAGACAGGGTCTGCAGATGTTTGGATAGAATGAGATGTTATTGCAAAGGCATAGATTTAAGCAGCATTTGACCTACATTATGATAATATACTTGAATACCAATGTCATTTGTATGGTTGCTGGAAGGGGTCTCGCCATTTGTCTGTATTCTTGCATTCAGCAACCACCCATAAAAAAAGCCTCTTTCCTTCCACGTGTGGATGATTGAGATGGAGCCTAGGTTATGAAAAATGAAAATCCAAATTTGCATGGTAAGTGACTTTAAATATATTATTCTACAGGAAAAGATGAACTAATTCTTTCTCTGTCTGCCAAACCCCTCTTATTTTACTTACATAGCAATGTAGTATATAAATGCAATTCTTTAACTCTAGTTTCTAATAATATTTGATGCAAGAGAAACCTTGTTAGAGAGTACTCCTCCTATGAAGAAAGATATCATTTATTCACTAACTGGTCATCCACTTTTTATAATTGTGAAACAGGGAAAACATTATTAATTGCATATCTTTATTAAAGAATTGGAGAAAAAGATAATCACAGGACATGTATTGACAAAAAGAGGCATTTGGAAATTTATAAAGAAGGAATGCATGTGGTTTAAGAATGCAAAACAAATAATGGAGTTTTGATATTCCTAAAGAAAGCTTGTTACCTATCACAATGTAAACATACTGAGGTCTCTGCCATCAATATTTGTCAGTGGTCACTGTGGGCTGAACACTGGAGTGAATTATAAGACACAATTTTTGTTAGTACCCTTATTATCGAAGAATTTGCATTAGCACCAAGTCGAGATTACCAGCTGTGAACATTTCACTCGTTAATAAAAAGAAGCAAGAAAATGGAAAGCAACTGTTCATAGGCCATCACGGTGGGGACTACATTTATCCAGGAAGCTGTGTATTGTAAATCCACAATTTGAGAATCCAATTTTGAAAACAATTACATTAGAAATTCCAAAACACAATAACAAAAGGTTAGGTTTATTAGATACAAGGGAAACTATGAGGAGTCTTGGGCTCTGAAGACCTCTCCATTTCTCAGTGCCCTTCTTTGCTTAGTTATGAGTAGGCATAATTTCTATATCCCTGAGGAAATATGATTTTACTGTACTCTTAGCATGTGAGGAGAAAAACTGTATAGAAGCAGACTTTCTCCTACAGAGGATTGACATATACATCCCTGAGTTTGGTTTAATTTTTTTTTCATTTCTAAAGACTTCATAGGCAACATCTAGAGATGTATGGTCGGGAGGGTCAGGGTTTGGGGTGAGTAACTCTGTGCAGAACTTTACTAACATACACAGACGAGATAGAAGGATTAATGCTGACTAGGGAGAGCTGAGCACTCATGACTGTGAACACTAAGCAAAAAGCTATTATACTTCTAACCTAATGCGTGAAATACAAAGATCCATGTATGTCCTCCCAGGCAATGATGAGAAAGAAATTTGGGATGTGTTTCATTGCCTCTTCTTTTTAACATGTTGTAACAAATTAATCAGTTTTTTTTGTTGTTGTTTATTATATGTTTCCCTCCCCATAGAATGATACAATGAGTTTGGGGGAAGAGACTTGATGAGCCTCTTGGTGAAAGATGTGCTAAAAAAATCTGTTTCATAGGACAGTCTGATAGGGCCTCAGGGAGTTCTCGATGAAAAACTGAACTGGGAGGAAGTAGAAGCTTATCTAAGCTTATCCTTGGAGATTACAAGAAATTCAGAAACACAAAGTTCCTTCTGGCACCAAAGAAACTGATCATCTTTGTGCAAATAAGGATTTGATTTACGTTGCATGTGGTACAGGAGAAGCACAGCAAAAGATGAAAAATACCTTATGGAGAGTCAACTGTGTTTATTTAAGTGAACAGGAGGATATCTTTGAAGAGGAGGGCATGATACTCTCTTAAAAATAGGAAAAGGACTGATAGTATCTTTCCTAACATTTATTATTTTATTTTAGACTGAGTTTTGTTCTTGTCACCCAGGCTGGAGTATAATGGCGTGATCTTGGCTCACTATAACCTCTGCCTCCCATGTTCAAGCGATTTTCCTGCCTCAGCCTCCTAAGTAGCTGGGATTACTGGCACCCGCCACAATGCCCAGCTAATTTTTTTTTCTTTCTTTTAGTAGAGACGGGACTTTGCCATGTTGGCCAGGCTGGTCTCAAACTCCTGACCTCAGGTGGTCCACCCACTTTGGCCTCCCAAAGTGCTGGGATTACAGGCCTGATCCTAACATTTAAATGCAGCTTCCTACCATGTTTGGGACAAAACCAAAAAGTCTTGTTTCTGAGGGTGACAAGGATTCACTTCTGGGTGACTGACTAAAGTTTCATATTCTCATGTCTCTGTCCATAAGATTTCTAGATCTACAGTTTGACCTTTTCGTTTCTGTCTTATCTTCATATTCCTCATTTCAATAAAACAGGCCTAACTTCATTATCTGGCCCACTGTATACTTCCTACTAGATTTTCAGCAATGCAGGCTTCATGGTTACCTGGGTGCCACCACTTTCATCAGACTGGAAAACCTCACAGCTGCTATTCACAGACTGATCAATAAAGAAGAAGATTTATAGAGTTTCCTTGCGAATGGAGAAAAGATGTGCTCCAGGTTAGATGTAGATGAAGAGGGATGGGCTGCGGTGGCTCACGCCTGTAATCCCAGTACTTTGGGAGGCTGAGGTGGTCGGATCACCTGAGGTGGGGATTTCGAGACCAGCCTGACCAACATAAAGAAACCCCGTCTCTACAAAAAATACAAAAAAATTAGCCAGGCATGGTGGGACATGCCTGTAATCCCAGCTACTCAGGAGGCTGAGGCAGGAGAATTGCTTGAACCTGGGAGGTGGAGGTTGCGGTGAGCCGAGATCACACCATTGCACTCCAGCCTAGGCAACAAGAGTGAAACCCTGTCTCAAAAAGAAAAAAAAAGTAGTAGATGAAGAGGTAACAATTATAGGTGTAAATGGAGGGAATCTCTGCTCATAAGATGATATTTTATGACAGCCAAAATCATTGCCTAGAATCACTATCCATGTGATGTTTAGATAAACAATAATTTTTGTGACTCTCTATTTTTCCATCTATATAATGAAGATAGCACTATCAAATCACTACGATTAAAATCAAATCAAATAATCCATGTTTTAGCCCTGTGCCACAATAAATTCTATTTATTGTTCTGTTATCTACTGCACGTAATAAACAATCTCAAAACATACTGGCTTAATGCAACAATTTATTTTCATTTCTAAGAGTTCTATGGAATCTTTGTACTCAGCTAGAGTCTTCTTTTTTTACGTGCTGGCTAGTTTATGTGTCAGTCAGCTAAGAGGTTAGCTCATGCTATCAACCAGAGTGCCCATGCCTGGCCTTTCTCTGTAAGTTGGACTTCGCATTGCACAGTATTTGGGCTCCAGGAGCAAACATGCCAAGCCAGACCTAGACAGAAGGTACACATTATTTTTTTAGACACTTGTATCTATTTAGAATGTCTATTACAATTAATAATATAACAATAATAACAAAATGTATTGCTGCTGATAAGAATGTTACTAATAGTTACTAACCCCTGAACCTCAGTTTCTTCATCTCCAAAATAAGATTTTAGGGTGAGCACTGTGGTTTATATCTGTAACCCCAATGCTTTGGGAGCCAAGGCAGGAGGGTGACCTGAGGCCGGGAAATCAAGACCAGCCTAGGCAATATAACAAGTCATTATCTCTACAAGAAATATAAAAAAATTAGCTGGACATAGTGGCGTGCACCTGTAGCCCTCACTACTCAAGTGACTGAGGCAGGAGGATCACTTGGACCCAGGAATTAGAGATTACAGTGAATTATGACTGCACCACCGAACTTTAGCCTAGGTGACAAAGAGAGATCCCATCTCTAAAATAAAAATTTAAAAAAATGCCATTTGATTCAGCAGTCCCACTACTGGGTATCTACTCAGAGGAAAATAAGTCATTATACAAAAAAGAGACTTGCTTATGCATGTTTATAACAGCACAATTTGCAATTGCAAAAATATGGAACCAACCCAAATTCCCATCAATCAACAAGTGGAGAAAAAAATTGTGATATATATATAAAATGGAATACTACTCAGCCATAAAAAGGAATGAATTAATGGCATTCACAGCAACCTGGATAGCATTGGAGACTATTACTCTAAATGAAGTAACTCAGGAACAGAAAACCAAATATTTTATGTTCTCACTTGTAAGTGGGAGCTAAGCTATGAGGATGCGAAGGCATAAGAATGATACAGTGGACTTTGGGGACTCAGGTGGAAAGGTTGGGAAGGGGGTAAGGGATAAAAGGTTACAAGTTGGGTTCAGTGTATACTGCTTGGGAGATGGGTGCACCAAACCTCACAAATCACCGCTAAAGAACCTACTCATGTAATCAAATACCACCTTTTCCTCAAAAACCTCTGGAAATAAAAAATTAAAAAAATAAATAGATATTTGAATAAGATCCTTTACATAAAGTGCTTGGGATTTTCCCTAGAATATAATGCAAAAGTCTTCTGTAAATATTGTTGGTTATTTTAAAGACTATTTTTACTTGAATAGGTTTTTACCTTTGCTAGTAGTACCCAATCATATATAACTAAGAACAGATAGCTTTATAAATAACTTTTGTTTTTGATCAAACTTTCTAATTCCTTATTGAGTATTTACCACCAGGACTTAGAAAATCAATTGACTTCACACATCAATCTCAACTTGAATGTGACAAACCATTAAATACATTTTAGATGTAATAATAAGCTGATCTACATTTATTTATAACATATGAAACATGTAATATGTGTTTACGATTTGGAAGCAAAAACACTGAAAATTATTATTTGATAATATTAAAGAAAAAAACCCCACATCTCATTTTTCCATACATAACGTTGGTGTACCATGTTAGAGGATGAAATAATGAGAAACATATGCTTATATAACTGTGACATTTCACAGTAATTCTGCTTAGACTCAAGATTTTTTATTTTTTACATGTTAAAATGCTTTAAAAATGAGCCGCAGGTGTGCCGACCTGATATTCTTGGATTCCAGGGAAGTAATAACTATTTTGTTTCTGTTCCTCTACAGTGTATCAAGGAAACCAGCCCCTGATATTTCAGCATAGGTTCTTTTCTATTTTCCCTAAATGTCGGCCGGTCTGAGAAATAAAGGGAAAGAGTACAAAAGAGGTAAATTTTAAAGCTGGGTGTCCAGGGAAGACATTACATGTCGGCAGGTTCTGTGATGCCCCCTGAGCTGTAAAACCAGCAAGTTTTTGTTAGCAATTTTCAAAGGGGAGGAAGTGTATGAATAGGGTGTGGGTCACAGAGATCACATGCTTCAAGGGCAACAAAAGATCACAAAGCAGAAGGTCAGGGCAAGACCACAAGGTCAGGGCAAAACTGGAATTGCTAATGAAGGTCCATGTCCCGCTGGGCACACATTGTCATTGATAAACATCTTAACAGGGTTCAAGAGCAGAGAACCAGTCTGACTAGAATTCACCAGGTTGGAATTTCCTAATCCTAGCAAGCCTGGGGGCGCTGCAGGAGGCCAGGGCATGCATGCTTCATCCCTTATCTGCATCTGCATAAGACAAGCATCCCCAGAGCGGCCATTTTGGAGGCCCCCCCGGTAATGCATTCTCTTCCCAGGGCTGTTAATTATTAATATTCCTTACTGGGGAAAGAATTCAGCAATATTTCTCTTACCTGTTTTAGGTAATAAGAGAAATATGGCTCTGTCCTGCCTGGTTCCCAGGCAGTCAGACATAATGGTTATCTCCCTTGTTCCTTCAACATTGCTGTTATCCTGTTCTTTTTTCAAGGTGTCCAGATTTCATATTGTTCAAACACACATGGTTTACAAACAATTTGTGCAGTTAACGCAATCATCAGAGGGTCCTGAAGTGATATATATCCTCAGTTTACAAAGATGACGGGATTAAGATATTAAAGACAGGCATAGGAAATTATAAGAGTATTGATTGGGTCAGTGATAAGTGTCCATGAAATCTTTACAATTTATGTTCTTCTGTCAGGGCTTCAGCAGGTCCCTCCATTCGGGGTCCATGACTTCCTGCAACAACAGTGTGCTTGTTTTGACAAAAACTTTTACCTTCAACTGTCCTATGTAGATTCTTACTGTACTACACACCGATGGAATGTCCATGTGATATAACGCACCACCGCCACAAGAAGTAGAATAGAAAATGCGTTACTGAGCTGACATTGTCACAGACTCTCTTTGAAGAATTGTGCAGAGTGCATCGATAAGTAGGAGAGAAAGGCAGCCCTATTACTTCTGGCCATTTAGGGCAGAGTCAACCTTTAACCAGTCTAACAAGCTTTTAGTTTGATTAATACTTTAATTTTGCAGCAAAGAAGTTACAAATTGAAAATCTCTATTAGGTCATCTGGCTTGGCACTTCCACATTACAATATTTATTATGACATATAATTATCATCTGTAAGAGGAAAGGTAGAAAATTTGACCTCTGCCATCCACCATGACATGTCCCGATTTTCCTGGGTTGGTAAAGCCATCACTAACAGTTCTTTTAGATTTCCTCCTCCTCTTTTCCCCATGTCCTATGTTAATTTCTCACAATTTTTGATTCAGAAACTTAAAAATAATGAGTCTTAAATGAAAGCAACATTAGTCTAATTGGCAGCTTTCTATAACTCACCCACATATTAGCCATAATAATGAGGATTCTCCTTCAGATTCTGCATTCTGCTGGTCTAGTTTTCTTATTATGACAGTTTACTTCTCTCAACCCAAACATGTAGTCCTAGTCTGGTCCTTTCTATCTTGCAGCAGCACATCTGCAACAACACCTAAACAGTCTCCCTTTTTATTAATCTTCGTCTCCTTGAGTCTGTTCTTTACACTGACTCAAGGGTCAGGTGTATAAAATAAAAACAGAGCACAATCTGAAGAAATATGAGGAGGGTCATCTTTGATTCATCTTCCATCTCTTTTTGTACATATGCAGCTCTTAACTTTTGCATGTGGTTTTTATTTTTCTGAAAAGCATTTCTCCTTCATGGCTGACTCCTTGTCATCATCCTGATATGAGTTGAAATGTGATTTTCTTAGAGTCAGTCTGTCTATAGTAGTGGTCGCATTCTTAAAACATAACCTTGATTTAGTTTACATAATATCATGAGGTCAATGAGTCATTATGTGTACTTGTTTAACTATTATTTATTGTTTCAACCTTCAATTAGAATGTGTGCTCTAAAGTGATGATATATTTTTTCTGGTTTGTTGTTGTTGTTGTTGTTGTTTTTTAATACCAGTGCCTAGGACTGTACTAGAAACAACTCAAGTGTATGTAATGAATTTGTGAATGAATAGATGAAACAATGTAGTTTGAGATAGCAACACCTGAAAGAGACTCACCTTTCACCCATTTGGAGCATCTTGGAAATAAATACTGTGATTCTCACCTTGGCTATGGGCTGAGAGGATATGATGACCACCTACTGGCTGTGGACCTCAGCCTCTTAAGCCTCACCAAATTTTTCAGTAAGATCTGTAAACTATTCCCAAATAAAATAGTAAGAACAAAACAAAAACCAACCACATTTCTGTATTACTATTTTTCAGGCATGGTTTTTGTGTTATTTTTTGAGAAGGAATCTCGCTCTGTTGCCTAGGCTGGAGTGCAATGGCATGATCTTGGCTCACTGCAACCTCTGTCTCCAGGGTTCAAGTGATTCTCCTGTCTTAGCCTCCCGACTTGCTGGGACTACAGGCGGGTGCCACCACGCCCAGCTAATTTTTTGTATTTTTAATAGAAATGGGTTTTCATCATGTTGGCCAGGGTGGTCTCGAACTCTTGACCTCAGGTGATCCGCCTGCCTCAGCCTCCCAAAATGCTGGGATTACAGGCATAAGCTGCCATGCCAAGGCAATTTCAGGTATGTTTTTAAATGGCTAATAAAAATAAAAAACATTTTCTTATTAAGTCATAAGTAAGAATTAATGGGAAAAAGCGCACGGTATACCATGAGGTTCAAGAACACCACTCTGCAGTACAGAGCATGAGAAAGTGCCAAGAACGAAGTCAAGGTTTGAATTATAATCCTTCCACTTCTTAAAGAGCCACACCCCAAGTGCCTGCACCCAGAAGGCTTCAATCAGCCATTCACTCCTCCAGGCCACTTTTATTTTTTATTTTTTATTTTTTTTTTGAGATGGAGTCTCGCTCTGTCACCCAGGCTGGAGTGCAGTGGCTGGATCTCGGCTCACTGCAAGCTCCGCCTCCCGGGTTCACGCCATTCTCCTGCCTCAGCCTCCCGAGTAGCTGGGACTACAGGCGCCCGCCACCTCGCCCGGCTAGTTTTTTGTATTTTTTAGTAGAGACGGGGTTTCACCGGGTTAGCCAGGATGGTCTCGATCTCCTGACCTCGTGATCCGCCCGTCTCGGCCTCCCAAAGTGCTGGGATTACAGGCTTGAGCCACCGCGCCCGGCCCAGGCCACTTTTAGGAAAGGGATTTTAGCTAGTGATTCTCCTTGCTTTTAATAACCCCAGCCCTGCCTGGAGTGGCTAGAAGCAGGCAGGCACCCATGTGCTACTGATAAGTGCCTCAGCTTTCCCCAAGCTGGGATCAGGCTGTGGAAGCAGCTATATTTGTGCTCTCTGCCAAAGACGCCAGTGGGTGTCCTCACACCTGCCCTTTGCAGCGGGGCCGGCTCAGGCCGTCCTCATTCAGATTTGCTCCTCCCATGCCCACTGCTGTATGGTCTGGGGGCCACCACCCTTGCCATTGGCCTGTGGTCTGCCTCCCATGGCATGGAGGCGATTTGGGGCTGGTGCCTGCCCCAGGGGTAACCCAACAGCACTTCCTCCTTGCTCCCACCCCTGGCAGCAGGGAAGGGCTTTGCCTGACAACACCCGGCTTTACCTAAATATTCTGCAACTGTTACTTAGCAAGCATGGAGAAGGCAGGAGTGTCCTATGGCCTCCAGACTCTTGTTTGTGCAGAATGTATTATAAAGCCTTCATTACAATTACTTTTGGTGTTTTAGTCATGAAGTCTTTGTCCATGCCTATGTCCTGAATGGCTTTGCCTAGGTTTTCTTCTAGGGTTTTTATGGTTTGGGGTTTTACTAATTAAACTAAAGACCTTCTGCACAGTAAAAGAAACTATCATCAGAGTGAACAGGCAACCTACAGAGTGGGAGAAAATTTTTGCAATCTATCCATCTGACAAAGGGCTAATATCCAGAATCTACAAGGAAGTTAAATTCACAAGAAAAAAACAACCCCATCAAAAAATGGGCAAAGGACATGAACAGACACTTCTCAAAAGAAGACATTTATGCAGCCAACAAACATTTGAAAAAAAGCTCATCATCACTGATCATTAGAGAAATGCAAATCAGAACCACAATGAGATACCATCTCACACCAGTCAGAATGGCAATTATTAAAAGTCAGGAAACAATAGATGCTGGTGAGACTGTGGAGACATAGGGATGCTTTTACACTGTTCATGTGAGTGTAAATTCATTCAACCATTGTGGAAGACAATGTGGCAATTCCTCAAGAATCTAGAACCAGAAATACCATTTGACCCAGCAATCCCATTACTAGATATATACCCAAAGGATTATACATGATTCTTCTATAAAGACACATGCACAAGTATGTTTATTGTAGCACTATTTACAATAGCAAAGAATTGGAACCAACCCAAATGTCCATCAGTGATAGATTAGATAAAGAAAATTGTGGCACAATATACACCATGACCTTGGAAAGTATTCAATAAATATTGCTTCTCTTCCTCTTTCCTTCAATTCCTTATGTTATGAGTTGAATTGTGTCCCCAGCCCAACAAAAATATGTTGAAGTCCTAACACTCAGTACCTCAGAATGTGACCTTTTTTAGGAAATAGGGTTGTTACATATAATTGTTATGATGAGGGCATATTGAACTAGAAAGGGCACTTAATTCATATGAACAGTGTCTTTATAATAAGAGAATGTGAAGACATACAGAGAGAGAATGTCTGTGACAATGGAGGCAAAGAGTGGAGTTTTAGCCAAGCATGGTGGTTCATGTCTATAATCCTAGCATTTTGGGAGGTTGAGGTGGGGAGGATAGCTTGAGCTCAAAAGTTTGAGATCAGCCTGAGCAACATAGCAAAACCCCATCTCTAAAAGAAGAAAGCAAAAATTACCCAGGCATGGTAGTGTGTGGCTGTAGTCCCAGCTACTCAGGAGGCTGAGGCCGGAGAATGACTTGAGCCCAGGAGGTTGAGGTTACGGTGAGTTATAATTGTGCCACTGCACTCCAGCCTGGGTGAAAGAGCAAGACCTTGTCTTAAAAACAAAAAAACAAAAAAGATGCAGTTTTGCCACCACAGGCTAAGGAATGCCAAAGATTGCTGGTGATAGCAGAAGCTAAGAGAAAAGCAAGGAACAGACTTTTCCCTACAGTCTGACCCTAGAGAGCATGGCCCTAGTCACACCTTGCTTCTGAACTTCTAGACCTCAGAACTGTGAGATAATAAATTTTGGTTGTTTTATGCCACCCAGTTTGTTATATACTTTGACACAGAAAACTAATATACTCAGGAAGGCAGCTGCTGGAATATGTTATCAGGCAATAGTATCTTTCTAATCTCTCAATTTTATCCCATTAATCTTCATCACATGTTTTATCACCTCAAAAAATCTTGTTTCTTAGTATTTGTGACTTCAGATACTGGACAGTTATACACCTCAGCTTTTTTTTTTTTTTTTTTTTTTTTGAGACAGAGTCTCGCTCTGTCACCCAAGCTGGAATGCAATGGCACATTCTTGGCTCACTGCAACCTCTGCCTCCTGGGTTCAAGCAATTCTTCTGCCTCGGCCTCCTGAGTAGCTGGGATTACAGACATGTGCTACCACGCCCAGGTAATATTTTGTATTTTTAGTAGAGACAGGGTTTCACCATATTGGCCAGGCTGGTCTCGAACTCCTGAACTCAGATGATCGCCTGTCTCAGCCTCCCAGAGTGCTGGGATTACAGGTGTGAACCACTGTGCCCAGCCACCTTAGTTGTTTTTTTATAGCACATATTTAATTACTGTAATATCTCATCATAAACCAATTTCTAAAATCCTTACAACATTTGTAGGCCGGGCATGGTGGCTCAAGCCTGTAATCCCAGCACTTTGGGAGGCCAAGACGGGTGGATCATGAGGTCAGGACATCGAGACCATCCTGGCTAACACGGTGAAACCCCGTGAAAAAATACAAAAAACTAGCTGGGCGAGGTGGCGGGCGCCTGTAGTCCCAGCTACTTGGGAGGCTGAGGCAGGAGAATGGCATAAACCCAGGAGGAGGAGCTTGCAGTGAGCTGAGATCCAGCCACTGCACTCCAGCCTGGGCGACAAAGCGAGACTCTGTTTCAAAAAAAAAAAACAAAAAAACCAAAAAAATTTCTGAAGCTAATCTTGCCATGATTTCCTATTGCAAGGAAGTAGTAATTAACTGCGTTCGACAGAAAAATGTCAGCAAGCTTCGGTATCTGATATATTTACACAGTTATGACTGTCTCCCTGCTATACATCTGAAGGTTTATGTGAAAAAGAAGCATATTACATTTTCTTTTTTTATTATTACTAGTTTGAGGTATGTTTGATACGTTCTTCGTGGGCTGTAATCCATTGCATAGTCAGTGTTATTTGCAATGTATTTATTTTTACAGGGACACAAGTTTTTCTTCCAGTAGTGCTACTCTTTGATTTGTTACTTTTAACTCTCAAAGCTGTCGAAGAAGGTAGTTGAGGACCTTTCTTCACAGCTCCTGCACAATCCCTTCCTTGACTTTCTTTTGCAACCATTTGGTGTCAGTTAGAAATTTCCATAAGATGATGTTTTATTGCTCTTCCACTGAAAAAGTCGTATTCATGTTTTGGACTGATTTATCCCAGACTTCAGGCCAGCATTCCCTGAAAGGGAGTTATCGTCCTCTTCTGACAATGTGGCATGCCTACCAAATGGTCTCTGAAAATAGCCAGTCTGCAACAAATGATTCAAGTGCCAGGCACTATGCTAGGGCCCAGCATCCTATGTGAAGACAGGTATGGACCTTCCTTGATAGTGCTTCACTGTTTCATTAGGAAAGAGGACAATGAATGCATAATTGATAGCATGCAAAATTTTATGACAAAAAAGTTTATAGATAACATAAAACAGAGCACTGTAACCTAGATTTGCTTGGTCAAAGAAGATTTATTTGAATAAATGATGTTTATGCTGAGTGCTCAGGATAAATAGGTGTTAATCAGGTAATAGAAATCTCATAACTTTGCAATATATACTTGTATCTATGTTTTATTTTTATTTTCAGATGAGAAAACATAGAGAAATGATATACGTTTTGTCATATAATGGCAGAACTGGGACTCGTAAGAGTCCTGTCTCTTCAAAGCCTTTGAACTTGACCACCACACCATACCCTTATGCTTCCTGCTACCTGGAGTGCCTTGTCTTCAGTTTTACTAAAAGATCATCTAGAGGCCGGGCGCGGTGGATCACGCCTGTCATCCCAGCACTTTGGGAGGCCGAGGTGGGCGGATCGTGAGGTCAGGAGATCGAGGCCATCCTGGCTAACACAGTGAAACTCCGTCTCTACTAAAAATACAAAAAATATGCCGGGCGTGGCGGGCGCCTGTAGCTCCAGCTGCTGGAGAGGCTGAGGCAGGAGAATGGCGTGAATCCAGGAGGCGGAGCTTGCAGTGAGCCAAGATCGCGCCACTGCACTCCAGCCTGGGTGACAGAGCCAGACTCTGTCTCAAAAAAAACAAAAAAAGGTCATCTAGAATGGCATAATTAGTAAAACCTTCTCTGATGTGAAGTTGCTCAACCTGATCCTCCTCCTACAAAACTCACAGCTTTTAAAAATATTAATATTATTTTTAATTGACAAAACATAATTGTGTACAGTTATGGGTTACACTGTGATGTTTTGATATGCATATATAATGTAGGATGATTAAGGCATTAATTAACATAATTAACATAACCATCACCTCACTCACCTATGATATTTTTATGGTGAGACGTTTGAAATTTACTCAGTCATTTTGAAATGTAGCATACATTATTATTGAGTACAGGCATGCAGCTGTGCGATAGATCTCAAAACTGATTACTCCCATCTCTCTGAAACTTTCAACCACTCCCCCTTCCCTCTCTCTTTATATTTCCACTCTAGCCTCTGGTAACCCTCATTCTACTACTGGCCACTTCTATGAGTTCAACTTTTTTAGATTCCACATATAAGTGAGATCAAGTGGTATTTGTCTTTCTTCTTGTCACTTATTTCACATAGCATAATGTCTTCCAAGTCCATCCATTTGTATATATGTCTATGTGTGCCTGTGTGTGTATTATAAAAGAGATACGATTTATGAACACACACATAGGTAGAAGCAACTTTATTCTGTGTTCCTTTTTCTTCTTCTAACTAAATCTACATGTTTCTTCTACTATTACAGAGAAACAGAGAGGGGGCACTCAGAAATTGGCAAAGAGGGAGAGAAGAAGGAAGAAAAGGAAGGAAAGAAGGAAGGAAGGAAAGAAAGAAAAGAAGGAAAGAAGGAAGGAAGGAAGGAAGAATGGAGGAAGGGAGGGAGGGAAGGAAGGAAGGAACAAAGGAAGAATGGAGGAAGGGAAGGAGGGAAGGAAGGAGGAAAGGAGGGAGGGAAGGAAGGAAGGTAGGAAGGAAGGAAGGAAGGAAGGAAGGAAGGAAGAAAGGAAGGAAGGAAGGAAGGGAGGAAAGAAGGAAAGGAGGAAAGGAGGAAAGAAGGAAGGGAGACAGGGAGGGAGGGGGGTCAATTTCAAATAAGATTGAAACCAACAGATGCTTGTATCACCCAGAGTGCCTAACAGCCATGTGAATATAGACTCTTTTCTGTATATAACAGCTGACTTGAAAGTCACTTACAGATTATTAAGTATAAAACTGTGTAGCTAAACATTGGTATAACTCAACCAGGTGGGGAATAGCTGACCTTAAAATTTTCGTGGGTATTTTTCACAGACTTTCTTTCCAAAATATGAACAATGAGACAGTACTAAAAATTTTAACTGTATTTTATGGTTGGAAGGTGCTTATTACTGAGAACAAAACAAAACAAAAATTTTCTCTCTAGATTTAGTAAATTTTTTTCCAATGAAATTTCATCTAACCATCAAACCCCAATTATTCTCAAAATTATTAATTTGAGTTACAAAGATCTCACCTTAAGAACTTTCCATGTCAAATACAGAGAGAAAGGAGCCCACTTGAAAAAATAATACATACAATTGAAAAGATTAAAACAATCAGAAGTCTGGGGCAGCAATATCCGACTCTATAAGAACCAAGTTAATAATTTAAAAAGCACCAACACTCCCTTACCCCAGTAACATAACACTTGCTGATAATAGAAGCATCTATTGTATTCAGTAAAAAATGTGTATTTACCATAGCAATGCCTGCAAGACATATTACAAATTGCCCTTCAGAGATATGGAGAGAAATATGGGGATGAGGTCTCTTAAAACAAACAACAATTTATTTTTATGAAGTTTTTCCCATATGGAAGACTAGATTTGAATCTCTCAAGAGTATTTTCCCCAACATTTCTGACACCATGGAGAAAGGGAACAAATGTTTCCCTAGGGTGTCTTTGCTAAGGCAAATGTTTTTCTGATTTTATGAAGTACTTTTTTTCTATTCTCTTCTTCATGAGTTGCATGAAGAGATTTAGCCAGAATATATTCCAGAACAACAAGAACCTGCGTTGTCTATTTTCACCCAATCTTGGACATTGTTACATGCTTCTCCTCCACTTTCTTATTTGATTCCTGCTTGATATTCTCCTTTCTCAGCCTAGAACATATCAAACCTTGTCAGTTCATAGACCTTTGGGCTAGTGTCTTACTCCATTTACGTGGCTATAAAGGAGAACCCGAGACTGGGCAATTCATAAAGAAAAGAGTTTTATTTGGCTCCAGGTTTTGTAGACTTTACAAGAAGAACGGCATCAGCATCTGCTTCTGCTGAGGGCCTCAGAAAGCTTCCACTTATGGTAGAAGGAGAAAGGCATCACATGGCAAGAGGAAGGAAGAATGAGACAGAAGAAGGAGGTGCTAGGCTCTTTTAAACAATCAGCCCACAGGAGAACCAGTAAGTGAGAACTCACTCATTACTGGAAGCATGGTGTCAAACCATTCATGACCCAAACATCTCCCACAAGCTCCCATGTCCAACACTGTGGATCAAATTTCAATAAAGTATAGAATCTATCACAGATCTTGAGAAAGATAGATCCTTAAAATTGGCTGGTTCTATCTATGCTGGATATTTATGATGTCCCCTTTGTATTATTGTATTATTATTCATGTGGCTTTCTCTCTCTCTCTCTCTACATATATATATGTGTGTGTGTATATATATATATATATTTTTTTTTTTTTTTGGAGTGGGGACAGTGTGTTCCCCTATTACCTAGGCTGGAGTGCAGTGGCACAATCGTAACTCACTGCAGCCTCTAACTCCTGGGCTCAAGTGAGTCTCCCACCTCAGCCTCCTGAGTAGCTGGAGCTACTAACATGTGCCACTGCGTCTGACTAATTGTTTTTTTTTTGGATAAAGATAAAGTCTTGCTATATTGCCCAGGCTCATCTTGAACTCCTGGTCTCAAGTAGTCCTCCTTCCTTAACCTCCCAAAGTGCTGGGATTATGGGCATGGGCCACCATGCCTGGCTACTCTTTAAATATATATATTTTTTATCACTAGCACTGTTTGTTTCATTCATACCACTATAATTATCTGCCTAATTTGTTTTGTTTTGTTTCCTTTAACAATAATGTCAAAGACAGGGGTGACACCTTGCCCTTGTGTCATGATCTATTAACAGAACGGTATCGAACACTTAATAGCTATGAGTTGAGTAAATAAAACAATTCCTGTCTAGGCCTGGTGGCTCACGTCTGTAATCCCAGCACTTTTGGAGGCTTAGGCGGGTGGATCACTTGAGATCAGGTGTTCAAGACCAGCCTGGCCAACATGGTGAAACCCTGTCTCTACTAAAAATACAAAAAATTAGCGAGGCATTGTGGTGCGTACCTGTAATCCCAGCTACTCGAGAGGTTGAAGCATGAGAATCCTTTGAACCAGGGAGGCGGAGGTTGCAGTAAGCCGAGCTCACACCCACAGCACTCCAGCCTGGGCAACAGAGTGAGACTCTGTCTCAGGAAAAAAAAAAAAAAAAAAAAATTAACACATGTATTTTCTCTGTAAGACCCATCTTAGCTTGCATGTATGGATACTAGACAGTGCTTTGGCACTATTCTTGGGGAACATTTTAAACAGGTAAATTACAAAAAAAAAAAAAAAGGCACAAAATTTGAAAACTATGGCACTAACTAGACCATGAAAAAAACACTTATTTACACTCTGATAGTGGAAACAATAAGGCAGAGCATCTCCTTGTTCAATCTCAGCTGTGAATATGTGCATCAGGCAACACAATATTTTTTTACCACTCTATGCACGTCTATGAGTGACCACAAAAATGTCAGTAATGAGTAGTGAGTAGACAAATAGAATTTATAAATAATAAGCATGATCTATAACTTGTCTGAGGTCACAGGGTATTAAATCATGCTATTTAGGATTTGATTCCGAAATTCAGTGACCTGCATTAAACATCCACAATGTATAATAAAATAAAACTCTAGCAAAGATATACTCACCATATTGTTTTTATTTCCCTAAAGATCATGCTGGGGTGTGTGTGTGTGTGTGTGTGTGTGTGTGTGTGTGTGTATTGACATATTACATTTCAACAATGAGATATATGACCATTTTTTTTATTCTGTAAATTAGAAAAAAATAATTGGAGAATTTTATTCTGGTCTCCTTTAGATATATTTTGTTTACTTTATTTATATAGTTACGATTCTATATTAGTGTACGAGCAAGTGCTAAGTCTCACTTCTGCCCTCTGAATGTCTGCTGAAGTCAACTAACAATAGACAAATTAGCAGAAAAGCCGTATACACTTATTAACATGCACATAGACACAGGAGTCCTAATGATACTAAAAACAAAACAAAACAAAACCCACTCAAGATAGTTTAGGCTTAAATGCACTATTTATGAGGGAAAGAAAAAATGAGGGATATAGGCAATTTTGAGGAATAGTGTATTATTTTCAGAGAAATTGAATGAGCTCAAAGATCAGACAATAGTTTTTAAATGATTCTCTGTCGAAGCTGAATGGAACAAGTAGTAGGATGGTGAGGGGCAGAACTGTACTGCAAACAGAGGCTGTCTTATTATGCAGATAAAGTTTCTTAAGATAATCTCTCATAGCTGCACTCAAGAGAATAAATCAAAAGTCTGTCTGGGCATGGTCACAACTTTTCATCTTTTCTCAGATGCTAAATCTTTCCTGTTTATTTGATGAGATTCCTAGGGAGGAGGTCTTGAGACAATTGTATTTCTTTTGGAAAGAAGTTCCCTCAATCAGTTAAGGAAATTCCAAAGAGAACTGGGGGTAGTGAGACAAGAGAAAATTGGAGGGTATTTGGTTTCAAGGCAGCTTCTAAAGTCTTTCCATTTTTTTTTAATTCAAAGTGTTCAGCATGCCAACAAACCATACTCTGGGGTATTATTTACTGAGCCTCAACATCATGATCTAATTTTATACCCTACATACAGAATAAAATTATAAGAAATTACTCAGAAATTCATTGCAAGTCAAATTAAGAAAATAACACGATATGTACTATTTCAACTGTTTTGAGGATACATATATAGGAAGTATCTAGGAAGATATAGATGGCGGTATAAATAAGGACAAATCATTGTTATGTATCTATATTTATATCAAGATAGATAGATACATAGATAGATAGATAGATAGATAGATAGATAGATAGATAGATAGATAGATCTTTACATACACTTAAAATATATGCCTGAAAAATGATTGTAAGCTACTGATATGGTTTGGATATTTTTCTCCTCCAAATCTTATGTTGAAATATGATTTCCAATGTTGAAGGTGGAGCCTGATGGGAGGTGATTGGATCATGGAGCAAATCCCTTATGGAAGGTTTGGTATCATCCCCTTGCTAATAAATGAATTCTTGCCCACTTAGTTCACATGAGGTTCGGTTGTTTAAAAGTCTGGGACATCCCCCTACTCTTTCTCTCTGTCTCTCTCTCTGACCGTGTGATGTGCTGGCTCCCTGTCACCTTCTTCTATGAATAAGAGCTCCCTGAAACCCTCACCATAAAAGCTAATCAGATACTAGCATCATGCTTCCTGTACAGCCTGAATAACTGTGAATGAATTAAATCTCTTTTCTTTATTAATTCCCCAGTCTCAGGTATTGCTTTATAGCAATGTAAGATTAGCCTAAGACAGGTACAAATTATATATTTTGTTTATTGAAATGTTACCGATAATGTATCCTGAAAAACTCTCTGTGTCAATAAAAAATCTATATCTACACTCTAATTTTGATGTCCATATTCTCTTCTACTTTATAAAAGTATTTAATTACTTTTGTCCATTTCCCTTTTTTTGACTTTCAATGTGTTCCCTATTTCTCCTGTTAGAATTGATATCTTTATTAATACATGTTGGAACATTTAAAGCTTCTTTTTCCCTAGTGGATATGCTGGATCTAAACACATATATAATTTAGGACTTCGATGCATATTGCTGTATTGCTTTATTTAAACATTTTAACAAATTGCATGCTTATTATAAATGTATAAAAATATATTTTCCAGGGCATAAACCAGATTTTATGGTAAACTAAATCAAACTATCATTTAAAATGTTAAGTTTATTTGATTACTAATGAGGTTGAATAACTTTTATTTCTTATTTTAATTTTTTTTAATGAAATGCCCATTTATGTCTTTTGACATATGGAATGCTTGTTTTTATCCCTAATTTGCCAGCCTTTTTTTGTTCTTAAATTTTATTGTCAGGTTAGTCGAGGTATAATAACCACAGTAAAATTCACTGTCTTTGGCTTACTGTTCTGTGAGTTTTGACAAACTTTCGGTGGTGTAAAAATCACCACAATAAAAATAGAGAATACTTCCATCATTTCAAATAATCCCCCACCATGGTCCTTTTTAAATCAACCCCTCCTTCCATGTTTAGCCCATGCAAACATAAAAGTTTTTTTTGTCCATACAGATTAGTCCTTACAAGAAAGTCATATAAATGAAATCACACAGTAAAGTTTGTCTTTTAGTCTGCCTTCTTTCACTTAGCATAATACACTTGAAAATCATCAGTGTTATTGTGTGCATCAATAATTTTTTTCTTACTGACTGCCAGATTGAGTAGATTTCATTGCAATATGAATTTTAATATATATTACATAGATGTAATATACATAATGTATGTACTATTTAATATAATTACATAGATGCTATTCAAAAGATTGATTGTACTTTAGGCGTGTAGTAGCAAAATACAAGAATTCCTGTTTAACATCACAGAAAATATGAATAGTTGAATGGGATGCTGTATAATTTGGGTCATAAAATACTAAAAATGTGACATACCTAGTTTGTGTCACCACTTTTCCTGTTGTAATTGTACATTTTTCTTTATTTTATGCTGGAAATCCAATTCATTTGTCTTGTTAGCTATTAAATTCCATTGTTTCCACATGAATAGCTAGAATATTTAGGTCCATGAGCTGTTGCTCTTATTTTCTTTAATATATTTATTTATTTATATACTGCATTATTAAACTCTCTCCACTGAATTGCTGATTATTTAGATGATTTGGA
The DNA here is from genome assembly GCF_037993035.2 of Macaca fascicularis. Classification (NCBI taxonomy): domain Eukaryota; kingdom Metazoa; phylum Chordata; class Mammalia; order Primates; family Cercopithecidae; genus Macaca; species Macaca fascicularis. The sequence goes on from NC_088394.1 coordinate 58,462,247, forward strand.
AATAGAAAGTGAGAGATTCCAGATTTGTCTAAACTTATAGATAGTAATAAAATCTGAGAAACAGTTAAACTGAGAAGTGAATCATATATATGATATATCCTATCATATACATTACATATATGAGAGAGAATATTAATTGAGCATAAATTACAAAGAAGCAATAAGAGATATGTTTTTATGGAGTCCAAGCTTAGTGGCAGGGGGTGGGTGGCGGTGGACAGATAAGAATGCAGACGTGAGGTGGAATCTCTAGTTACATGAGGAAGAAGCATAAGAGTCAAAGGAAAGTAAGAGGCAGTTCACCAAGGCAGGGAAATCTTTGACCATATGTTTGTTTGTTTGTTTGTTTGTTTGTTTGCTTTGAGACGGAGTCTCACTCTGTCACCCAGGCTGGAGTGCAGTGGCACAATTTCGGCTCACTGCAACCTCCGCCTCCCAGGTTCACATGATTGTCTTGCCTCAGCCTCCTGAGTAGCTGGGATTATAGGCAGGTACCACCACGCCTGGCTAATTTTTGTATTTTTAGTAGAGACGGGCTTTCACCATGTTGGTCAGGCTGGTCTCAGACTCCTGACCTCGTGATCCACCTGCCTTGGGCTCCCAAAGTGCTGAGATTACAGGCGTGAGCCAGTGTGCCTAGACAGATCATCTGTTTAAAACAGACAATAATCACATGAAATGGCTCTGTCTCTGGGAGGAAAAGATCTTACATTTTAATGAGATAAATATATAAAAGTAGCCCTGTATAGACCTTTACTTGAGCCTATTTCTCTTCTACTAGAATGGAAAGCTTTCAGACAAGAAACACATCTTTTTAAAATATCTTTTTTGCTAACATCTATCTTGGTAAAGGGGATTTACAGCAAATGAGCACATGGTATATTTCCTCCACAATGTGAGTTGGGGGATGTTGGTTGAAGTTGACTTTTTCTCTCTGGTTGCTTAGGAACACTTCTTTCTAACTTCACCATTCTTCTCGCTATTTTCTTCTAACCCCACCCTAAGAGATTTCTTTGTTTATTTAACAACTATTTATTGAGTGTCACATATTATTTTAGGCACTAAAATGACTTTAAAAGTGAAATTTCACTGGATCTGCATGTTCCAGACTTTCATTAGTTATTTTCTACTGCATTCCTGACATAATTCTTGAAATATTAGAGGAGAGTTCATCCTTATTTAGTGTTTTATAAATACTAATTATTTACTTAATAATTTTTAGTTAAAATGTTTATTTAATAATTTTTAGCTAAAATGTTTATTTAAGTGTTTTCAAAATAAAATTTTATATTACTACCTGTTATGGAATGAATCGTGTCCCCCTCAAAAAATTAATACGTAATCCTTCTGTTGTACATAAACATGATGATTGTATTTCAACGCTCATGTGTGAGACATGCCTCTCACTAACGTTATTACAATGTTGGCACATTACCTGTCTGACATTTTCTATATACATATCAGATGCTGAAATCCTAACATCCATTTCCTCAGAATATGACTGTCTGGACATGGGGTCTTTATTGAAATAATCAAATTAAAACGAAGACATTAAGGTGGCCCCTAATCCAATATGACTGGTATACTTATAAGAGAAAACTTAGGTGCAGGCACATACAGAGAGTGCCTCTAAATGCATTTAAAGAAAATACATTTCTCTTGTTTAAACCATCCAGTCTGTGATATTTTGTTTTGACAGCACTAGACACTAATACTTTACCATAACTGCAAAATCGTTTCTACTTGCAATATAAAAATAATTATTAAAAATAAATGAAACTCTACTAAAAATTTACATAGTACCTTAAAGGACCTTAAAAATATATATTCTTGTATCTCAGACTTTTACAATACGGACTGAGCTTTGGAATATCACCTAGGAAGGTAAGTGTTTACACATAGTTGGAGACAGGCATCAAGGCCACGATGCCTTTTCCAAAGCAGCTGCTTCTTCCTTTGACATTGTATTCATTCAACTCAGTATATTTGGAACTGTGTCAGGGTCTGCAGTCATTGTATGAGGGACCGAAACACTAGGGCCTAGGCAGCATTTAAAACTGGCACAGTGAAACTCTCTCCAGGGACCCTCCCTGCAGCCCCTGGGGCTACTTGCATCCAAGAATCACTGAACTGAAGCAGGTATACAGTTCCTGCCCATGCCCCTCACTCCAGGCTGCCTCCAGCTTGGGCCCCTGCCTGGACACTCCCAAGTGAGATGTTGAGAAACTAGGCCCCTAGATCCAATTTGGGAAATTGGCTTGAGGCAATAACTGAAAAAGAGATAAAAGACTGGATGGTGAAAAATGATATGTAGAGAAACAAGGACAGCAGGTGGTAGCCCGGGAGGCCTTAAGAGGGAAAAACACTGAATAAACGACAGAAGATGAATAGAAAGGAAGATCTTGAAAAATGAGATTTGAATGAGAAAAGCTAGGGGAAAATAGAAACACATTCTCTATCCTTTAAAATGTTGATTCTTTTCCTACCACCTCCTTTTCTCATGCTGATCTCTCTTGGCCTCTGTGTCATTTAAAGTCCATTGATGCCCTTTATCTTACCCTTTGCTAACCAGACTTGCCAGGTCCTTATTTCTTTGTCTCGGTCACCCTGCCTCACTCTTCTCCCTATTGTTATCTAGTAGATGAGGAGTGCGCTCTGATGGCTCTATTTCAAATGCCATGAGGAATAACTATTATTTCTGATACTCTCAAATTGTTTCTAAATATTTTTAAAGCACTATTGACTAAAGTTGATGTGGGATTTTCACAACTATGTAAAAATGTGCATCATTTAGAATGAATATGGTAAAGTTGGCTTCATTTATTAAAATGCACCACAGTCTAATATCCAACTACTCTATGGATGGCTATTGTTTCCATGCGGTTATATTTCACCATCATGAAATACATTTCATCAGCCTATCTCAGTCTTATCAATGAAAGAATTTCACCATTTTAAGAAAATACAATGATTTTAAAAAAATAAAACAAGGCTTTCTGACATTGCCACCTTGATTACAAAATGATATACCACTTCTTAAAATGAGCAAGGTCCAGAAACAGAGAATCTATTAGAAATGTATTCTCAGGATGACTTAATTATGGAACATCTCCCAACTAAAGCACACTAAGGAGTTATTTGCATGTAAATTCTGTTGACAGTGTATTATCTTTACTATAGAACTGTGCATGAGAAAGCATACTTCCAATTACTCGTAGAAACATAAATAACACTATTTTTAAAATGTATTTATTTAAATGTTGGTAAGAGAAATATTCCTACAAATCCACAGTAGACTCACTGTAACTCTGGATATGCATTTGTAAGCATATGGTGGCATGTATGAGAAGTGTAGCCACTTCTTTTTCTTTTAATTTATTTTCTGAAGAAATTGTTGCCATTTTCACCTTTATAGTCACCAATTAACAGTCATCAACTCTGAATCAACCTCTAAGGCATTCTCAGGTTTCATATACACAATGAACCCGAGAGTGGGTATTAGTTGATCACTTGTGAACATGAAGAATGAGGCATAGAGAAGTTATGGAGTTGGCACTAATGGTAAAAGAAATATCCAAGATTCAAAACCTTGCCTACTGGGCCCTAATCCATGCTTTTTCAGGAACACAAAAGATTCTCTTTCCCTGTCTCTCTGTTCCTCTCTCTCTTTCTCTTTTACATATTCACAATGTTGTGCAATCATCACCACTAATTCCAGAATATTTCCATCAGCCCAAAAAGGAGCCACAGTACCTATTAGCAGTCAGTCTCAATTCCTCCCTCTTCCCATATACTGACCACCACTCACCTACTTTCAGTCTCTATGGATTTGATTATTTAGGATATTTAATATAAATGGAATCTTACAATATATTTCTGGATTCTTTCATTTAGCTTAAGGTTTTCAAGGTTTACCCATCTTATAGCATACAACAGTGTTTCATTTCTTTTTATGGCTGTATAATACCCCACTGTGTGGATGTACCACATTTTGCTGATGGACATTTAGGTTATTTTCTTTAAATCACTTTTAATAACATAATCAGATCAAGCTGTCCCAACAACAGCGAAGGTTCTGAGATTTTTACCTTACTAACCAACTAACAATTTAACATACCACAGTTTAATGGATGCCAGCAGAAGACATGAGACTCCTGGATCAGGGACACAGGACTTTACTACTAATGGCACAGTAATGAGCATGAGTATCATTTTTGCTCTGTTGTGTATCACTAAGAACACAGAAACTGATCAAAGAAGGGTGTCTCTAGTTATAAGTATTACAAGTATTTGGTGTGGCAGATATGTAGTATGGCTTAAATAATTACACAGAAAATTCACATATGACCAACCTTTCTGTTGCTTCTCCTACAAGTTTCATGGAGGCAACCCTGAGAGGTCCAGTTGAAGCTGTGCATACAGCGGATTTTCATCACAGCAAAAGAGCCTCAAGATTGGTGAATACAATTTTTTAAATATATAATAAACTGAAAGGAAGCCTTCCCAAACATAGGTCTGGAAAAAGACATTATCTGTTGCACTAGATAGTAAACAAACCTGCCCTGGTGACACGATGGATATTTTCCAAGGTTTTCCTATATAGAATCCTTGAAAAGATACTCTGAAACCAAAGGTCATTCACTGACTGTACTCACAAGATACTGAGAAACACAAGAGACCTATGGAAAATTGTCTCCCAGTAGAGAGTGCTCTGTTGCTTTTCTCGTTTAATGAATGAAGTACCTACCAACGAATAGTCTTTGATATTTTATTAGCTATAATTTGCTTTTACTATCAATACTATATATTTTTTTATTAGAGTATGATTTGTTCTTGAGGAAACCAGCTAGCATTACAAGAGTCTATTGGTCCACTATGGGTCAGGCATTGGACAGTTTGTTATATGCATTATTTTATTTAATTTCTATGATGACACATGCATAAATTTATACTTTTCTCATCTTACAAATGAGGAAACTTCAGCTCTGAGAGATTAAGTGACTTGCATAGATGTTCACAGCTAGTAAAGGATGGAAGCATGATTTAACACCACGACTAAGCTGATTCCAAAGAATTTTTTATACTAATATTTTATAATCCAAGGCAGATTGTGAATGTGCTGAAACAGATATATGAAAGCTAATGTCATAACAAAAGAGGTTGTTTCCTGTAGAGAAATAAAAAATTGTGTATCACTAAGAACACAGAAACTGATCAAAAAAGGGTGTCTCTAGTTATAAGGATCACAAGTATTTGGTATGGAAGATATGTAGTATGGCTTGAATAATGATACAGAAAATTCACATATGACCAAAATGATGGAGGACCTTGAGTAACCTGACATCATGCTCAAAAGAGACTGAAGATAACAAGTCTTCCTTAGGAAGATACCACTGACATCGGGTCTTAAGGTTCTGGCTTTTTGCTTTGCTCAAATATAGAAAAATGGATATATAGAGTATCAAGGAAGAATAGGGAAGAAGCTTTCCAGGTGTATTTATGCCGTAGGAAGTACAGATGTCTTAAGTTTCAGTTCTTAAGATATTTGGGTGGCAAAAAAAAAAAAAAAAAAAGGCTGCCAACAATTTGCTGTAGCTTCTATTTTTGTTCCTCACCAATTCAGACTTTGGGAAAGTAAAATAAATTCTTTTTATTGTGTGTCTAATACAATCAAAATATAATATATTCAAGCTGAATTTATGCTTATAAATTCTATTCAAGTGGCTTTCAAACTGTTTTTGTAATAACAAAATTTTGTAAATTATTATGCTGAATTTCACTATATAAAGCAAATGGTGTGCTCAAATCTATAGAGATGAATTAAGAACCAAAATTACTAGGCCATCCCTTTTCCATACATTGACTCCTGGAGCTCCTTCCAGGGATGCTAAATCTCTGTATATCCCAGTGCAAAAGTTGCCTACCTAGCCCAATAGCCTATTTTACTACGGAGAGAACTGAGGCGCAGGGAAATGAAGCAGCATGCTAGTATGTTAGTGGTAGAATTAAGAAAATTTCTAGCTAAATACGGCACAGAATTCTTTCCGTGCCACTTTACCTGCCGGAAAACTCCGCGGCGAGTAGCGCCCCTAACCAGGCTTTGCTCGAGCCCATTGGCTTGCTTCGCCCACTCAGTCCAGCAGGCTGCGCTCAGCTCGCACTACCGGCCCAGCCAGCTACGGTGGCCGCCTTGGCTCTGCGCTCCCCCCACGGCTGGTCCAGGCGTGCTGCGACTGGCTTCTGCCTTGGACACTGGCGTCTGGATGAGGGGGACGCAGCAGCACCTCAAAACGTGGAGACTCCAGGAACCGTGGAGCCCCAAGAAGCTGTCACAGCATCTGGTCGGGGAGTCGCGAGGTCTGAGCCACCAGGGAATGCCACCGTTCTCTCTCTCTCTCTTTTATTGATTGATTGAGACGGTGTCTCGCTCTGTCGCCCAGGCTGGAGTGCAGTGGTAAAATCTTGGGTCACTGCAACCTCTGCTTCCCAGGTTCAAGGAATTCTCCTGCCCCAGTCTCCTGAGCAGCTGGGATTACACGCACGTGTCACCACGGCCGGCTAATTTTTATATTTTCAGTAGAGACGGGATTTCACCATGTTGGCCAGGCTGGTCTCAAACTGCTGACCTCATGATCCGCCTGCCTCAGCCTCCCAAAGTGCTGGGATTACAGGCGTGAGCCACCGTGCGCGGCTGGTTCTCTCTTTCATTCCTGCTACTTAGAGCTCAGCAAACTGGGGCATGTTATAGCTCATTTGCTCCACAGTCTGTGGCTGGTCTAATGGGGGAGTGTTACAGCTCTGCCTTGGGGAGTTCCAAGGTCTGGGCCCCCAGAAGGGTTGCAGCTCTTCACTCCTGTAGTCCAGCGAACAGGATCATGTCACAGCTTTTTCCTTCCTTCCTTCCCTTCCTTCCCTTCCTTCCTTCCCTTCCTTCCCTTCCTTCCCTTCCTTCCCTTCCTTCCCTTCCTTCCTTCCCTTCCTTCCCTTCCTTCCCTTCCTTCCCTTCCTTCCCTACCTTCCCTGCCTTCCCTGCCTTCCCTGCCTTCCCTGCCTTCCCTTCCTTCCCTTCCTTCCCTTCCTTCCCTTCCTTTTTCTGGCAGAGTTTCACTCTTGTTGTCCAGACTAGAGTGCATTGGCACGATCTCTGTCTGCTCACTGCAACCTCTGCCTCTTGGATTCAAGTGATTCTCTTTCCACAGCCACCTCAGTAGCCGGGATTACAGGCATCCACCACCATGCCCGGCTAATTTTTTGTATTTGTAGTAGAGACAGGGTTTCACCATGTTAGTTGGGCTGGTCTCGAACTCCTGACCTCAGGTGGTCCACTTGCCTCGGCCTCCCAAAGTTCTGGGATTACAGGCGTGAGCCACCAGGCCAGGTCTCACAGTTCATTTCATTCATGCCGCCTGCAGCTCAGTGAGCCTGCGAGGAGCATGTTACAACACTTTTATGCTCCTACCGTTTGTCAGGTGCCAGGTTCGCCTCACGTGACCAAGAAGAATGAGGTACGTGGACGTCAGAGAGTGAGCATTGCAGGGAAGAATTCTATTCAGCAACAGAAAAGCTCTCAACAATGAGAGGGAAATCAAAGTGGGTAGCCCTCTGTGGGAGAGGGGGCCCAAAAGTGGGTAGCCATTTCTGTGGCTGAGTCTGGAGTTTTTATAGGTTTGGAATGAGAAGGTACAGGCTATAGGTAGCCTTGGAAAAGGCAACATTGGATTGGTTAAAAGCATTATTCAGAAAGAACCAATCGGGAAAGCATGGGCCGATAGGACTAGAAGTTCTCACTCCAGTTGTGGATTATATCTGGAAATGGCTTGGTTTTTAGGCTTTAAATTGTCGTTTGTTTGAAGTTGGGTTTCACCAGGGACCTGTCCCAGTCTGCCTAGGAATTTATCTGTCTCCTGTCGCTATCAAATAGATTTAAATTAATGTTTATTTAAATAATTAATCTGTCAAAAAAAGGTAATATTGTATTCATGCATGTCTGTTTGCATATTTCTGAATTATGTCCTGTTTGTTTATTTTTGAACATCTTCAGAGAACTACTTCATTTTTCATTTTCTATTCTTCTGAAAATATTAGAGACACAATAAATGAGTATGAAGTGAATATACTTTGGAGTAAAAAGGATCCTTTTTTATATCCCAACCTTATTACTTTGAACAATTTGCCTAATCTTTCTGAGCCTTAGATTTAAAAAAACATGTTTTGATATATAAAAATTATACATGTTTGTAGGGTACATGTGATATTTTGATACATGCATACAATGTGTATGATCAAGTTAGAGTATTTAAAATATTCATCACCTCAAGCATTTATCATTTATTTGTGTTGGGAATATTTCGTATCTTATAGCTATTTTTAAATATACTGCATATTGTTATTAATTATAGTCTATTGTGCTGTTAAACACTAGAACTTATTCATTCTATTTAACTGTATGATTGTACTCATTAGCCAACCTCTTCTCATTACCCGCACCCCAACCTTTCCCAGGCTCTGGTAACTATCATTCTACTCCATACCTCCATGAAATCAACTTTTTTAACCTTCCGCATATGAGTGAGAATGTGTGATGTTTTTCTTTCTTTACCTGGCTTATTTTACTTAAGATAATGACCTCCAGTCTCATCCATGTAGCTGCAAATAACAGGATATCATTATTTTGTGTGGCTGAATAGTACCCCATTGCTTTTAAATGCTACATTTTCTTTATCTATTCATCCGTTGGTGGACACTTAGGTCAATTCCATATCTTGGCTTTTGTAAAGAGTGCTGCAATAAAGACAGGGGTACAGATATCCCTTTGATATACTGACTTTAATTCCTTTGAATAAATACCCAGGAGAGGCATTGTTGTATCATATGGTGGTTCTATATTTAGATTTTTGAGGAATCTCCATACTATTTTCCATAATTGACGTACTAATTTTCACCAACAATATGTAAGAGTTGTCTTTCTCTGCGTCTTCTCCAGCATCTGATATGTTTCATTTTATTGATAGTAGCCATTCTAACTGGGGTAAGACGATATCTCACTGTGGTTTAGATTTGCATTCCACTGATGATTAGTGATATTCAGCATTTTTTTTATATACCTCTTGGCCATTCGTATGTCTTCTTTTGAGAAATGTCTATTCAGATTCTTTATTTACTTTTTTAATGGGATTATTTATTTTTTTGCTGTTGAGTTGTTTGAGTTTCTTGTATATTCTGGATATTAGTTCTTTGTTGGATGAATAGTTCACAAATATTTCCTCTTATTCTATAGGTTATCTCCTCATTCTTGATCATTTCATTTGCTGTGCAGAAGCTTTTTAGTTTAATATAGTCCTAGTTGTCTTTTTTTGTTATTGTTACCTAAGTTTTTGTTATTGTTACCTGTTATTGTTACCTAAGTTTTTGAGGTTTTAGTCATAAATTATTTGACTAAACAAATATACTGAAGCATTTGCCCTGTGTTTTGTGGTAGTAATTTTATAGTATTGTGTGTTACATATAGGTCTTTGATCCATATTGAGTTGATTTTTGTATAGGGTGAGAGCTGGGGGTCTTTCATTATTCTGCTTATGGATATCTAGTTTTCCCAGTACCTTTTATTGAAGAGACTGTCCTTTCCACAATGAGCATTCTTGGTACTTTTATCAAAAATCAGTTAGCTGTAGATATGTAAATTAACATCTGGGTTCTTTACTCTGTTCCACTGGTCTGTGTGTGTGTTTTTATGCCAGTATAATACTCTATTGGCTATATAGCTTTATAGTATATTTTGAAGTCAGGCAATGTGATGGCTCCAAGTTTATTAATTTTGCTCAGGATTACTTTGGCTATGTTGGGTCTTTGTGGATTCACATAAATTTTAGATTTTTTTTTCTATTTCTGTGAAGAATGCCATTGGTATTTTGATACGGATGTCACTGAATCTGTAGATTTCTTTGGATAGTATATGAGTCCGTTTTCACACTGCTACAAAGAAATACCTTATTGCAATCCTTTGGAGGTGTCACGTTTCCTTGCTTTTTAATTGTGTGTGTGTGTGTGTGTGTGTGTGTGTGTGTGATTATGTTCATATTCAGACATACGGTATAATAGTACTTTCTTCCAATTTTATAACTTGGGTTTTGTAGGAAAATACAGGAAAATATATTTTTGTATATGTGTGTCTCTAGTATCGGTTGGGCAGGGTGCTTTGACTCTGATTCTAGGTGCAGAGCCTTGTAGTCTTGTAGTCTCTGTATTATTTATACAGCTGTAACCGGCTTTAGTCATATTTGTGGTTTCCTCAGTGGGTTAGCTGTGGTTATTAGTGGAGGCTATGCTGAGGCTTTGTTGGGGTCAGGAACACAGGCAGGCTGGACCTTAGTGGTGATGGTGGGGGGTTAAGTATGCTGATCCTTGGGTTCCCAGCTGGTATACATGGGCACCAGAGGTAGCAGGTTCAGGGAGGCCAATCCTTGGGACTCCAGGGGCTTTCCCAGGAGATGACAGTGGCAGCAGTTAGCTGGGCAGCAGGCAGGCCATCAGGCCCCTGAAAGGCATTCCTGGTATCAGTACTGGCTGTGGTGGCATCAGATAAACCTTTGGATCCCCAGGCAGCGTGAGTGGAAAGCAGTGGTGGTGGCAACATGGTAGGACAGACAGTCCCCAGATCCCCACATGGTATGTATGAGTGGATGCCAGTGGCAGTGGTGGTAAAGGGTGGGTGGTCCCTTTCTTAGACTTCCAGGAGAAATGTGTGCAGATGCCAGCAGTGGTGGATAGGGTGGGTCAATCATCAGGTCCCTGGAAAAGCTGTGTGGGCACTGGCATGCTGGGTGGCCCCATGCTCGGGTCCCTGGAAGGCATGCATAGGAACCGGTGGTGGCAGGCAGGGTGGGTCCATCCCCAGGACCCTAGAACACATGCATGGGTACTGGCAGGTAGCAGCAATAGGTGGGGTGGGCCAGTCCTCAGGCCCCCATGGTATCCATAGGTGCAGGCAGTGGCTGGTGGAGCTGATCAATGGCTAGGCCCCCAGAAGATGAGGGCAGGTGTGAGTGGCAGTAGGCAGGGCTGAGCAGTCATCAAGCCCTTTTATGACACACTCTGGCACTGGCAGGGAAAGGGTTGCAGGTGGTGGGCCTGTCCTCCGGCCCTCCAGTGGTGTCCGTGGGAGCAATGATCCTTAGATTACTATCTGTAAAGTAGAGATAATAATAATACTTGACTCCTTAGGTTATAGTAATTATCCAGTAGTATAACATATGGAGAGTTTCTAGCATAAAACCTAGAACATAGAAGGTGTTTCATAAGTAAATGCTATTTTCCTGGAGATAATGGTTTACTATTTGGACGATACACTGGACTATGTATCAGGAGACATGAGTTATAGGTATATATTTGTCACTAACCAGCTATGTCACCTTGGGACAAGTTACTAAATCTCTCTAGTTCCTAGTTTATAAACCCAGAAAAAGGTCTGTGTCACTTTTTCCTCCAGGGTCGCTGTGAGCAAATACAATTCTATGAATTTTTATGACTTCATACCAGGTAAGAAGTAGCATTCATTTTCCTTTTAAAGTGGACTTTGGTCAGGTACTTCAGTGGAAAGTCTTGTTTTGATTATTAAAATCTTTTCATAATTCATTGCATATTCAAAAAAAGAAACTTTTTTTAACTCATAAAATTTGAATACCTGATTAGTGCACATTTCATATCTGTTAACTGTGCATCTGTATTTTCACAATTTAGCATATAGATACATTTGGTAGTCAATTCTGCATTTATAAAGAGATATATATATGTGTGTGTGTGTATATATGTGTGTGTGTGTATATATATATATATAGTAGAATTGGAAAGATACCTTTACTGACACTTTGTAGCCCCAGTTCTTGATGTCAAGGTCAAGAATTTAATAAAGATCACAGGCAAAATCTGAACAAAATAGTAGTCCATTTGGACTGAGCTCATTCAGAGGATGGTGACCATTTCTTCTGCCAAGCTTGGTGAAGGAAGTGGAGAAATAGAGAAGTGGAGATGACATAGTTAAGCTTTGCCATTGATCACACCAGTCTTATTGTCAGATGCTTCTTCATTTATAGCAACAGTATTTGTGGATGCATAATTGCCATTCTGCCAACATACAGGGCATAGCACTGCAAATGGAAGCCAAGAAGGTGACATGCTAGAAACAAAATCATGAAGGGATAATAGAAGTAATGGAGAGTAGATTAAGGTCAATCTATTGATACTAATATTGTATTTGCACTGTGGTCCGGTCATGGATTTGTTACCTTGTCCTGTTCTTTCCTGTGATTTTTTTTTCCTGCAAGATTTGCTTATATGAAGCTTTAAAAAAATCCTAAATGTGAGCATAATATACTGACTCATATCTATCCCCAAAGCCCAGCATTTAAGTTGCTGCTTTATTTCTTACATTCTGACCCTAAGAGGCTTCATACTAAAAGAATTTTGGACTCTGAGAAAGGTGCAAAGACTTGAAAGCATCCTTTGAAAAAATATCAGTGGTATCAAGTCCACAATAGATTCACCTACTGAGATTGCCAACACACATTCCTTAGAATCATGAAAGTCAAGTCCATGCTGGAAAGTGAAATGCTGCCAAAGACTATTCTTTAAAATGGCCAGCAATACTAATTTCAATCACTAGTGTATGTGCCACTCGTTTTTATTATTTGACTTGCTTTTTACAAATCTATAAAATAGGCATCTGTTCAATCTGCCTCAGAATATTTTGAAAGCTTATAGTCAAATAGTACAAATGAAAGTACTGGGAAAACTCAATATGTGGATTTGTAAAATATCTTTTAAAAAACAGCTAAAACGACTATTATTTTTCAATTTTCCTATCTGTGTTTAGAAAAAAATCATTAAGAGATGATCATTTGCGATCCTATGATGAAATAAGTGTCTCTGGAAGCCCACTAATGCACTATTTTGTAGCTGGAATTGCACTGTTACCCTTCCAGAAATGAATTCCTGCTCTTAACCTTCTGGAGAACAAAGCCTTGGCTCTAGATTTGTGTTTTCCCTCGGATATCATTGTTATTTCCTGGCATGAATAAACTTCTTCATTCCCTTGCATTTCAATGGTTCTACTTTCTACCTCATCTTACCTCTTAGTCTTTTGTTGTTTGACTTTAACACAGGAGCAAACCCAAGTACAGAGATGATATTCAGAGGAAGTCCATAAAGAGCCGGAGATCCTTGAGAGCTCTTTGATTTCCTTGCCACTCTTTTATTTTAGAAACAAATTCTTCTCCTTGACCTTCAGATACCTCTTTTGTCAAAGGTGTCTCTTTTGTCAAAGTTGACCCTCTAGCCTGTCTGGCACTCCCCCTTAAGCCTTCCTTCCTGAACTCTGATCTCTGTCCTGTGGCTGAGATCTTGGTTCTTCTCCTTCGAATAATTCTCCTGCAAGCTCTAATACATTTGGCTTGTAGCACCTAAGAGCAGATTTCTTTTGTGGTAACTGACATTCCTCCAAAGAAAGTTGACTGAAACTAAAACCCACCACTTCGTGCCACTTCACTCTGTCACCCACTAACTGATCATTATAATATAGTAACCTCTTGCATAAAATTGTACCTCAGTCATGCAACAATCATTAATAGCCTCAAACTTAACCATACTTTCATACCTCATGACTTTACTCTTGCAATTAAAAGCACATATTTAAAGTCACCCACAATGTTGTGACATACCTGGCTTGGATTTGGGTCAAATAATTTCAATTTTCTAACCCCTTCATTTTGAATAAATATAAAGGGTAACAAAACTTAATAATATGTTCAAATATATGTAAATGACAAGCATTGAGCAACTTTCATTAAGTGTTACATCATCAGCAGCAGCACCATCATTTTCTCATCCTTTCCAAACCTAGAATTTTTAGACTACTCAAATGCCATGTATCTCCAGTTCGGGACCAGGACCACAGGATTCCACTAGGCTATGCAGTCAGAAAGGAGAGTGAGTGAGGCCTAAAGCTGTAGAGCAGTACTTTCCAAATAGAATCACTGGAAGGAATTGACACTTCTCATACCTAGGAGGGGCCAGTAAATCAGGACCCTGGGGCGAAACTTTGAAACCAATATTAAAGATCCCTAAGTACTTCTACTCTGCAGCCAAAGTTGAGAATCACTGTTTTACAAACAGCCCATGTTTCTGTTAAGTCTACTAGAAGCAATTTAAGAGCTCCCTTTCTGCCCTCTGAAAGACAGTGACTTGCTTCACGGCAGCAGGTTTTCCCAGTGAAACAAACAGCAAAATCAGACAGAGGTGGACCATCTAGGAGTGGAAAGCAGGTGGTAGAGCATCTGGGCTTGAAGACTGGTCAAGACAGATTTCATGTGCCTGAGTTTGACTCCCCACTCAGCCATTGGATAACTGTGTAGCCTTCGTCAAGTTATCCAATGTCTGTAAGATTCAAAACCCCTTTATGTAAAGTGAGGCTAAAAATAACAATGAGGTCACAGTTGTGTAGTAAGGACTAAATGAAATAACATATATCAGTTAACTTAGGCCATGTAGGATGCAGTCTTTAGAGTCTACAACCATTACTCTTCTTCTTCTTATTAAGAAAGTAGGGGATCAGTTTGTCACGTGGTCTTCTAATAGTTCCTCTGAAGTCACATGAAAAATGAGTAGAGGTGGAAAGTAGCAACTTTTAATTCATGTTATAAAGTTTTATTTGACTTTATATCACCATTTGACATAGTAGGAAAAATCTAATTGAAATCATAACCCAGGATCAAAGGCATATGCTTTTCCAGGATATTATTCAAGGCCCCATGCAACAATCAAATTTGCATCAAATCTTCCTATCCTGGCTTTCAAATCATATCCTCTTAGAAATAGTAGGTGTTCAAAAATATTCAGTGCATTTCAGTAGGGGTATCTCTTTCATCAGATTAGATGGTCTATATGGTTGGAACCTACGTGCCTGGCATTGTCCTAGTTATCCCAGACTCCAGGGACAACCATACTGTTATCCATAGGCTCAGAGATATTACATAATATGGCCAAGGTTGTACTTCTAGTCAATGTCAGCTATCTCATCTGAGCCCAGGTGGGGATGACTCAAAGTTGTACTATTTCCCATGCAATGCAAAGACAGGGTCAAGAGGAAGACAACTGGGCTATAAGAACAAAGAGGAGGACAGAAACGGAGGTAACATTCTGCTCCTGCAGCTTTATACTTTTCTTATCATTTCCCTTGTACCCAAGTGTCCTCCTGCTTCCTTTTCCAGTGATTCCTCTGGTGGTGGCGGTGCCATTCAATCTCTCTGTCAGTGTCTCCCTCACTTTTCTGTAAGAGAAAAAGATAAGCACACTTTCAAAAATGAGCACAAAGGGAGCTTATATGTGTTAGTTGAATAATTATTAGAACTCACAGGCTCTATTTAAAGATTTGGATAAGAGCCCTACACATGGGACTGGAGATAGAAGAGTGGCTTGAAACTCCATCTCCTGCATTGCCACTATTTGCATAACCAACAGGACACTGTGTCAGTTTTGGATGAATTAGATTTTTCACAGCGAAGGTTAAGACAAGAACAAGGGATTATGGTATATTCTAATGAAGTACTGGACCCAGTGATTCTGTGTCAATGCAGTTGAATAATTGCCTGCTTGTGGGGGTTTAGATGATTTGCCCAATTATACATGCTTTGGAAAAAACTAGAGTGTATCAGTGGTGATTGCTATACAGCAATGAGTGAAAAATCGTTCATAAAAGCTGCACATTTTGATAGCTTCTGGCTCTCTGAAGTTTTCTGATTTGAAGCTCTAATCACTCCTGCTTATTCTCAACCATGAGTAAATTATTTGAGAAGTGTCAGACACATTTTACTCATCATGAAAATGTACATTTTTCTCCCAAATAAAAGGAAAATAAAATATTACTTTCAACTGGTAAAATAAAAAGCTTTAAAATAACTTGTTCTTAAAACTAGTTCTTAGCTTCATGCAAAATAGAGGAAGCTTTATAAAATAAAATAAAACAGATATTATCAAATATTTGAATTTGCATCAGGTTATGAATAATTGCAATTTAAACTACATCTAAATTTAGAGAAATTTATATGTATTTAATCTTAAGAAAACTCCATGTTAATGTTTTGATGCTGTCACATTAATAGAATCTGAATCAGCCAGTATCAAACAAAATATAGCAATAACTTTTCTAAAAATGTGAGATTGTGTGTGTGCATGTGTGTACATATATATGGTAATGTATCATCACTACTAAAAGTGTCTCTATCGTTTATAAGAATGAATGGGGCCAGGTGCTGTGGCTTACACCTGTAATCCCAGCACTTTGAGAGGGTAAGGCGGGCGGATCACGAGGTCTGGAGATCGAGACCATCCTGGCCAACATGGTAAACCCCATCTCTACTAAAAATACAGAAATTAGCTGGGCGTGGTGGGATTACATGCCTGTAATCCCAGCTAATCAGGAGGCTGAGGCAGGAGAATCACCTGAACCAGGGAGTCAGAGGTTGCAGTGAGCTGAGATCGTGCCACTGCACTCCTGCTTGGTGACAGAGCAAGACTCTGTCTCAAAAAAAAAAAAAAAGGAATGAATAACAGTGCATAACTCTAAGGAACTCACTGTGTCCAATCTATTTGGGAATACTTTTTCAGTTTTGCACTACTTTTGAGGGCAGATGCTAGAATATAAAGCAGAGGTTGAGGTTTGGTTTAGAGCAAATATCAGAGCACATCATCACTCCAGACTGAAATAGGTAATGACAATAATAATTTTTTTTTTTTTTTGAGACAGAGTCTCACTCTGTTGCTGAGGCTGGAATGCAGTGGCGCGATCTCAGCTCACTGCAAGCTCCGTCTCTTGGGTTCACGCCATTCTCCTGCCTCAGCCTCCCAAGTAGCTGGGAATACAGGTGCCTGCCACCACTCCCGGCTAATTTTTTGGATTTTTTAGTAGAGACAGGTTTCACTGTGTTAGCCAGGATGGTCTCGATCTCCTGACCTTGGGATCCGCTTGCCTCGGCCTCCCAAAGTGCTGGGATTACAGGTGTGAGCCACCGTGCCCGGCCAACAATAATTCTTTATACAAATAAAATGTGGTATCCTTGGTTGAAGGACTTTAAAATAGAAAATAAAATAATTTTACAAATAACATTTTATCTGATCTTGAAAACAGTTTAAAAATCAGTCTAAGTATTTCATTGTTATTCCCATTTTACATAGCAGAAATTGTAAGTGATATTTGTCCAAGATCAAAGTGAATTAGAAGCACCATCTCTTATCAAACCGTCTATTCCTTGTTCTAAAGTCTTAACATTATGCGCTGCTATGTACCAAGTGCTCCTCAGTGCTTCAACACTTCTTGTTCAAGAGAAAGTATTTGCGTTTTTCATTCAATTGTTCATTTAAGAAATATTTACCATGTGACTTATGAATGCTAGTCATCACGTATACTAAGCAAAGTAGACAAAACTCCCTCCCTTTTTGGAATATACATTCTAATATTAAAAGACAAAATGACATTAATGAACTCCTCCAGTAACCTAAAATTGTTGGGTTTGTTTCTTAAAATTATTAAGTAAATTTGATCCTCACATACTAATAAAACTACCTATGCAAAAATTATAACAGTGAGAAATTATGACAGTGAAAGATAACTGATCTAATCAACTCCCATCTTGTCATTAGTATTCAAACTGCCCTTAATTATTCCTCAGCTTGGGCTTAGCTAATTTGGGGAGATATTTAGTTTATAGTTTAAATGATAATAGCTCTTCCCCAAAATCAACCACCTTTGTAAAGCTAATGAAAAGACCACGAGGCTAGGAGGATGAGAGGAGCCTGAATTCTGCTAAGCTGTAGACATAAACAATTACCTACCATTATTTTGGAGGTCACAAGATATGCAACTTCCCCAGTTATTCCTGCAGATAACATCACTATTGTAGAACCTAAGATTGGCCTTTTGAGATGTCTTTTCAGTTTTTTTTTTTTTTTTTTTTTTTTTTTTTTTACGTGTCTGATGACCAGTGGCTTCACCTGGACTTGCACACTGATGGCTCCACCTGGACCCACCAGTCACTCCTGTGGCCCCTCCCAGAAGCAACCTAGCCTGCATGAGGACCATTTCCCACATTTCTGATTGTACCCCAACGAATCAGCAGCCTCTCCAGCCCCCTTCTCTTTCCTTAAACTATCCTTGAAAAACCCAAGCCTCCAAATGTTCAGGGAGACTGATTTGAGTAATAATAAATCTCCAGTCTCCTGTTCATCCAGCTTTGCATGAATTAAGCTCTGTATTGCGATTCCTCTGTCTTGATAAATAGACTCTGCCAGGGCATCAGGCAAAATAAACGTATTGGGCAGTTACACTAAGTGCTTCATGAAACATCCTATGGCTATTCTTGGACTAGGATTCCGAGGTTCTGGTTTCTCAATGTTGTATTACAACTCACTATGTGGCTTGAACTCTATTACTCTTGATATGAACATCAATATCTTTAAGAATACTACACAAACAATGCCACCTGTCAGAAGCTATATCATATTGCTGTTGAGAGGGTCTGGAGAACAGTAATTTCTTGAGGCACATTTTGATGAGTAAAACATTGCGTTTTTTACTATGCTTCCTTCCAATTCTTCCAATATTCTTCTCCTTTCCTCATAACAATTTTTTTTGTCCCTTTCCTTTTTCTTCCCTTTTTCTCTGATTTAAACCAGTCCTAGCCAAGAACACAGAGAAAGTTCAGTAGAACTTCACGGAAACTATCTCATGCTAGATCTTTTTAATGGACATATATCAATATCTGAAGTGTTACAGGTGTGGGTTCCCATGTCCTTCAGATCAGTAATTTTTCTATTTAAATGTGTTAATTATTTTTGCATTATGCATCAGAACGTCAGTTCCACTTTAATATCTGCTTTTAGGACAGAAAAAAATGAAGAAAGTAGGATAGAAAAATACATCTATAGAAGAATAATATGTTTTCTGAAACAGTTTCATTTTTGTTAAGTTTATATCACCTGGGTTACCGGATAGCACAGGTATAAATTTTGCACCAACCAGTTTTTGTTGCTATTGTTTTTGGTTGTTAAAGTCTGTAGATATTTCCATGTATAGTATCTCGAAGAGTTCTGTAAATCTTAGATATTCATCTACTGTGTCTCACTGGCAAAGCCCCATAAGTTATGGCCTTTTTACATTTCATATCTTATCACTTTTGAATGATTATGTCACTGTTTTATTAGAGGTTTTGTAATTACCCCTTATTAAAGTATTATATAAGTAAAAGTCTTCAAATGTTTAATCAGGGACTAATTTGATCAGGCAAAATAGAAGTTTCTCCAGTGATGGAAGTGGCAAGATTTCTCACTGAATTCAATTTACTGGGTTCTGCATGTATCTCCAGTGTCTGCCAGGATTACAGGTCAGGGGAACTTACTTGGTTTTGCATAACTCTTCTTACAAATACTGCTACTTACTTACAGGTAGACAAACATACAACTGATTGTAGCCTCGACCTCTTTCAGAACACATTTGAGAGAATGGCTCTATTTAATTTCCTGGGCTAGGCTAGAACCTAGAATGAACAGCATAATTTTAATTCATACACACATTCTCCCTGACGGCATTGTAACTTTCAGCTCACCATCCAAATATTCAGCTGTTTTTTTGCAAAGTTTGCCTCCTTCATGCAGCTTCACTCATAAAAGAGATAGATACAGTCCTCTCCAAGCAGCAGTTCTTCCATAGTGTGTTCCCATGCTGATAAGTCAGCGTCAAGAGTTCAGAACCCAAGGCGTTCTCAGGGCTGGATCATTTAAGGCAGAACAACATATCAATTTGTAGACAAAAGCAACCCAGGAGACAAGTGTTGACCATCGGGACTGAGTATTTCTGCAGTAATAAGGCAGTTGACAAGGCTGCCTTCTCAGCAGGGAAACTGGAAAAGTGGCCACTAATTGCTCTGTTCTAGTAAGCATCCTTTCCTGCCAAAAAAAAAAAAAAAGTTATGTAGCTTCCTACAGATGTGCATGCCAAATCCCCTTGCCTCAAGTTTTTCTTGCTGTCTTCCAATACTTTCCCAGATAATTTACCTATTTTTAATTAGAGGAATGCTTATTTTGAACTTGTCATCACGTTCTAGATGACAGTGAAGAGAGTGAAATGTTTTTCTTTCTTTTTCATTTTAGATAATCAGAATAGTACTAAATTTAAGAGAAAGGTTTTATCAAATATGTGTATATGGGGTGGGTACTTGTTATTTTTTCCTGCCCAAGTGTCAAATGCATGAAATTACAAGGAGCTCATCCTGAAAAATGACCAAACCTCTGGGGGAGAAACAGAAGCATGTTTCATTTTCCTGCACATTTGTGGAAAAAGACACTCTTTGAGATCAGTGGAAGTTGTTTAATTATTTGTTGTCTCAAAACTTCTTTTCCTAATCCTTTATAAAATGCTGCTAGAAAACCACTGTCTCCTTAGACTGTCCCCAGGGGACAGTCTTTTAAAAATATATTCAGAAATAATACCACACATCTACCACCATCTGATCTTTGACAAACCTGACAAAAACAAGGAATGGGGAAACGATTCCCTATTTAATAAATGGTGTTGGGAAAACTGGCTAGCCATATGCAGAAAACTGAAACTGGATGCCTTCCTTACACCTTATACAAAAATTAACTCAAGATAGATTAAAGATTTACATGTAACACCTAAAACCATAAAAACCCTAGAAGAAAACCTAAGTGATACCCTTCAGGACATAGGCATGGGCAAAGACATCATGACTAAAACACCAAAAGCAATGGCAGCAAAAGCCAAAATTGACAAATGGGATCTAATTAAACTAAAGAGCTTCTGTGCAGCAAAACAAACTATCATCAGAGTGAACAGGCAACCTACAGAATGGGAGAAAATTTTTGCAATCTATCCACCTGACAAACAGCTAATAACCAGAATCTACAAAGAACTTAAACAAATTTACAAGAAGAAAACAAACAGCACCATAAAAAAGTGGACAAAGGATATGAACAGACACTTTTCAAAAGAAGACATTTATGCGGCCAACAAACATATGGAAAAAAAGCTCATCCTCAATGGTCGTTAAAGAAATGCAAATCAAAACCACAATGAGATTCCATCTCACGCCAGTTAGAATGGCGATCATTAAAAAGCCAGGAAACAACAGATGCTGGAAAGGATGTGCAGAAATAGAAACACTTTTACGCTGTTGATAAGAGTGTAAATTAGTTCAACTATTGTGGAAGACAGTGTGGCGATTCCTCAAGGTTCTAGAACTAGAGATACCATATGACCCAGCAATCCCATTACTGGGTATATACCCAAAGGATTATAAATCATTCTACTATAAAGACACATCCACACGCATGTTTATTGCCTCACTATTCACAATAGCAAAGACTTGGAACCAACCCAAATGTCCATCAATGTTAGACTGGATAAAGAAAATGTGGCACATATACACCATGGAATACTATGCAGCCATGAAAAAGGATGAATTCATGTCCTTTGCAGGGACATGGATGAAGCTGGAAAACATCAATCTCAGCAAATGAACACAGGAACAGAAAATTCAAACACCACATGTTCTCACTCGTAAGTGGGAGTTGAACAATGAGAACACATGGGGACAGGGAGGGGAACATCACACACCAGGGCCTGTCAGGGGGTGAGGCAAGGGGAGGGATAGCAGGAGAAATACCTAATGTAGATGATGGATTGATGGGTGCAGCAAACCACCATGGCGCATATATACTATGTAACAAACCTGCACATTCTGCACATGTATCCCAGAACTTAAAGTATAACTATATATATATATATATATGAATAGAACGTGTCATAAATATAAATAGTTCTCCTGAGAAAATAGTGAAAGGCATTGTCTCCAGTTAACCAATATATAGAGTGAATTCTTAATTCACTCAGTTGTTAATATAGCAATTCTTTCTAAATTACCCTGTAAATTCAATGTGACTTTAATCAAAATCACATTTTTAATGCAACTAAATGAGTTTACCTCAGGAGTGCTGATCTCCTGACCTTGTGATCCACCCACCTTGGCCTCCCAAAGTGCTGGGATTACAGGTGTGAGCCGCTGTGCCTGGCCGAGTTTACCATTAAATTTCAATGAAAAATGAAAGGGTTACAAATAACAAGAGTATTTTAAAAGGAACAATGTGAAATCACTTTTTCTACCAGATATGTAGATTTTATGTTTAATTTAAAACTATAATGATTAAGAGATGTTAGTTGGGATGCTAGAGAATAGAAGTTGAAACACTGACTATATGAACTAAAACCAGACCCCATAAAATAAGCCAAAAGATTTATAAAAACTAGATTTGGGACATAATACTGTAGATCAATAATTAAAAGATTGACTCAACATATAGTGTTGTAATACATTATTATTTACATAAAAAGTAAAATTAGCAGTTTACATGCAATTCTAGCTATACTAAAGATGTAAATTTCAAAAGTAAAATCTTGAATTTTTAGAAAAATATCTATACAAATAAAATTTATTACCTTAGTGTACAAAGCCAACTCTTAAAGACAAAAAAGCATAAAACATTAAAAATTGAAAATTGTGTTTATGTCAAAAATGAAATTTGTACAAAATACAAAGCAGATAAAAGACAAGGCACAGACTGGTATAAGATACTTGTAACACATGTAACTGATAAATATTTAATGTAGAAAATTTGTTATAACAGATAAGACTCTAGGAGAGAATAAACATCTTATTAGAAAAATGAGCAAGTATAATTCACAGAGAAAACCTGAAAGACTAATACGCTTAGCAAAGTGATCAGTCATAATAGTAATCAATGAAATACAACCTAAAACAAAATGTATCCAAGTTTTGTTTAATTAAATGCATAATTATCTAATTATCCATTCTTTATACACACCTCTGCATGGCCATATATATATAATATATAAATATATAATAAATATATTATATTTAAATATATATTATGCATAATATATTAAAAACATGCATTTCTTTTGCTGAATATTTGCTATTTTCATTTTTTTAAACAAATAATATGCCATGTGGGACACTAAGTATTGCAATATTGGCCTCCCAAGTTGTCATGGTAACTTACACTCACTAAGGTGCCAACCAGTTTTGGTTTGTCTGAAATATTCCTCTGTTCCACAGAGGCAAATTGTTGTATTTGATCACCCTAAAGAGAGAGATATCTTCACCTACCTGAAAACATTAGCATCGTCACATTACTTAAAAGAATATATATATATTATATATATATTCTGGCTGGGTGTGGTGGCTCATGGCTCTAATCCCAGCCCTTTGGGAGGCCAAGGGGAAGAGATCATGAGGTCAGGAGATCGAAACCATCCTGGCCAACATGGTGAAACCCCATCCCTACTAAAAATACAAAACTTAGCTGAGCCTGTTGGTGTGTGCCTGTAATCCCAGCTACTCCAGAGGCTGAGGCAGGAGAATCACTGGAACCAAGGAGTCGGAGGTTGCAGTGAGCCGAGATCGCGCCACTGCATTCCAGCCTGGCGATGAAGCGAGACTCCATTAAAAAAAAAATATATATATATATATTTCACAAAATAAATGTGATAATATAAAAGTTTGAATATATTATCTCAATTTTGTGAAAACATATTTAATATTTTATAAGTTTATAAGAGTGACATAGCTAAAGATTGTCATTATCTACCTCTTCATTTATATCTAATTAATTACTGAAAAATCTCCTTGGGCAAAGGATTGAGGCAGGGCAATATAATTATGGTAATTTTTATTGCCATCTGTTTTATTTCTCTACTTTAATAAGAAGTATAATTAACACAATTAGTTAATAGCATATGACTGACTAATTTGTAGACATGGTTTTCAGATTAGCTTAGGTGACCAAAAATCACTTTTGCTATTTTTCTGGTTTCTCGTAGATAGTATAATGAGTAGAGCTCATGGAGTTTTCTAGCAATTGTATTCATTGTGACTAAACTATTTTATCACTAAAGAGTGTACATGTACATGCACCCTAGACAGTGCAAATAGGAGGGAATACAGAAAAACTACCCTTTAATCATCATTTGTCTTTGATTAGTACTCTTCTAACGTTGAGGCAGCAGGAAAACTGAACCATATATGTTGATTTTCGTCATTAGTTTCACAGCATATGGGACATTACCCAACAAATGGGCTTAATTTGAAAGTAAATGAAACAGGTAGAATATGTCTTAATACTGCCTCATCTTTGCTTACTCTAGTGGCATTCCCTAACAAATGCTACCACTTATAGAAAAGCTGACAGGAAGAGTTACAAATTAGGTTTTGCAAGGTCCATTGAAGTAATCTGGCTACAGTGCAGTGTGCACAGCTTAGAAAGTTGCAACAAACACAAAAAGTTCTCATCAATTATTCAGAAAGGTCATTTTAGATGAGTTTTTGCAGGCTGATAGAAAAAAATTGCTTTCAACTGTCAGTTTGATATAAATTGAAGATTCAATAATAGAGAACTGTATATCTGTTGCAATTTGTACCTTTTTTAATTTTTAGGGGAAAAAACCTTCCATAGCATAAAAAATATTGTTACAACAACTGGATGCTAAAGCAGGAAAATTGATAAAGTGTCCAGAGTGATAAAGGAAGTCTACGTTTGTTTGGTTGTACTGGCTTGTGGTTTTGGCTTTGGCTTTTACCTTAGTATGAGTTTGGGTTGCTTGGCTTGTTCATTTTTTGCAGATGTAAGGTTTATGATCTATATTTCCAGACTCTTCAGCCCTTTCGGGTCCTGGACTTTTTTAATACGACAAATATAGCCTTGTTAGAAAATAGCAGGGATGGGAAGGCAAGACAAAAATTGCAAGAATCATGAGATGAAAACAGCTAAAAAAAAACTTCATGTTCAGAATTTACCTTACTCTGTATCTCCCTTTTCAAGAAATCCTAGATGTGAGAGTCAGGGAAGCACTGTGAATATACAATCCAGTCATAGAACAATGTTTCCAGTGGGAGAAATTCTGGAAAAATTGTGTAGGTAATGGTGTTACACGATGTAGAACGGAACAAGAATAGGCCTTTTAGAATTTACTAATGAATTGGTTAAGGTTGTTATATGATCTTGAATTAGATTCATGAAAAGAAACATCATATTAAGGGTACAGAAATACACGCTTGAATAATGATGTTTCTAAGATCTTAGCATTAGCAAAACTTTTTATAAGCTGTCATTTACTCTTAAATAGGAAATAAAAACCACTTATTCTTATTAAATAAAAAGCAACACTACCTACAATTCATGCTACATATTATTATCATTATTTTAAAATCCTACTGGAATAGTGGAGATACTGGATCCTAGGATAGGGGTATGAAGAACAATGCAAAGTCATGTATAAGAAAATATGGCAATGTATTATGAGATTTTTGTTAGAAATGCCAGAAATTAAATCGTATTTGAGAAAATTGTGGAAAATTAGTAATTTCTTAAAACACCTTTACATGACTGCACAGCTTTAAAATAGAAATGGTATAACTTCTTAGTTCAGGAAGCTGTCATTAATTTAACAAATACAAAGCCAGTGAGCTTAGATATGCTGGGTAATCTGCAGGATACATCAGACAGAAATGTGTGCTTTCAGGGAGCTCAAACCCAGAATGGAAGCCAAGGCTCACTGGGAAGATCTCTTGCTCTCTCTTCCATGCTCCCCTTGTCAATTTAGGAGACAGGCAATTTAGGATAATGTGATAATGTATTCATTAGGATAGTGGAAGGGAAAAAATATAGATTATTTGTTTGCTTGTTTAAAGAAGTGAATCATATAAATAATCTGTTTTCCCTTTCCTTTCAATACTGTTACATTTTTTAAGTTCAAAAATATGAACACATCCCCAAATTAACACCTATCTCGCCTTATTTGCTACTTTAATATGTCTTTGAAAAAACTTTGTAAATCATTTGCTTTTAAAATCATTTGGCAGAAGCCGCTATTGGAAGGAATTCTAAAAACCTCATGGGAACTCTGGGTTTTGTAACAGTGTGAGAGCTGTAGCAATATTCAAACACTACTGGAAACCTTCTGAAAACGCAAAAAAGAAAGAATGCTTCTTTTTGTCCTATTTTAATTGTGTTATCTAATAAACTATGAGTGTGTGCCAAGAGTTGAACTTGTCTGTCACTTCTTTTTTTTTTTTTTTTAGACAGAGTCTCACTCTCTCGCCCAGGCTGAAGTGCAGTGGTACGATCTCGGCTCACTGCAACCTCCACCGCCCTGATTCAAGCAATTCCCCTGCCTCAGCCTCCTGAGTAGCTGGGATTACAGGTGCACGACACCACGCCCAGCTAATTTTTTTGTATTTTTAGTAGAGACGTGGTTTCACCATGTTGGCCAAACTGGTTTTGAACTCCTGACCTCAGGCAATCTGCCCTCCTTGGCTTCCCAAAGTGCTGGGATTACAGGTGTGAGCCACCATACCTGGCCTCTTATTTCTTCTGACTAATGCAGAAGAAAATAGTTGTTTTTCTTCAACAAATTAAGCTAAATTTCTTCACCTTTTAATGGGATTGAGTCATAGTTGCTTTTCCTAGTAGTATTAGATTTATAGTCCTTTCCAAATACATGTGTTATCTTCAAATGGTTTGACCCTAGTTAATAACATAAAAATGGAGAACTGAGCTGAAGAAGAATCTGACATTAAATGGAATTTTCGTTGATGTTTAAATTATATGTTCATTAATACTTAACTACTGAAAGAGATGAGCTACCCTAATGGATTCCCAAAGTTAATCAATACGTAGCATAACAATAGTGGTTCTCAGTCATGGCTGCACATTGCAATCACCTGGAAAATATTTTAAACTAGTGAAGTTGAAGTCCATCCAAGACCACGTAAATTAGGATGTCTGAGAGTAAAGTCTAAGCATCAGTACATTTTCTGTGATTCTAATGTGCCATCCATTTTGAGAAATATTGGTACAAAAGAGTATTCCCAAATACGTGCTCTGTATTCCTCCCACATCAGCATTATCTGAGGTGCTGGTACCAACTCAGATATACCGAATCAAAATATGGTGGTCAGGAATGACACCACTAACATGGTGGAATAAGAAGCCTCGGACCCTTTCTTTCCATGGAAACACTGAATTAACAGCAATATACAGATCAGATGGCCTTTCTGAGAACTCTAGAAACCAATTAAGGGATTATAGCACCCCAGAAGAGTACACAGGCAAAAAGAAACTCATCAAATTGGGTTTAGAAAAGTTTGTTAGACTTACTCACAATAGTACCTTCCCTTAGCAACCTCCCAACTCATGGCTTCTTCATTAGGAGGGAAATAGAAAAGGAGAACCTACATCCAACATTTTGTCTTTCCAGAAGGCTTCCCAAGGGACTCGTGTCTGTCTTGTTTGATGTGGAGTGCTAACAGAAACTAGCAAATATTGACGCTGGTGGGACTACTGAGAACAAAGGTGAGGCTAGTAGCTTGTTGCAGCATCAGAGACTACATTACTCTAAAAAGACACTATAGGAAGCAAAAGATTGTGAACAGCTAAAAACAATAGGGGGAAAACTCTTTAGCTGGGAAATTACAGCACAAGCCAAAAGAAGACGCATTCACAGATGACTTTTGAGAGAACCCCATCATCTCTAGCAGCTCTGATTGGTGAAAGTCTTCCCATATATAAAACCAATCACTAAAAATTGGGAGAGATGGCTATTTTCTTCAAAGGCACAAATTTTAACAAAGGACAATGAGGCATACAAAGAAACTGGCAAACATGAGCCACTTATACGACCAAAATAGATCTCTAGAAGCCAACCCTAAAGAATTTCAGATCTATAAGTTACTCGACAAAGAATTCAAAGTAACTGCTTTAAAGATGTTCAATGAGCTAAAGGTAAACACAGACAATAAAATAAACTAAAATATATGCATTAAAAAAACAGAATATCAACAGAGATAGAAACTGTACAAAAGAAACAAGCGGAAACTTTTGAATTGAAGCATAGAGTTACTGAATTGAAAAATTTGCTAGAGGGCATTAATAGCAGTTGTGAACAAACAGAGGAATGAATTACCAAACTTGAAGACAGATAATTTGAAATTACTGAGGCAGAGAACCAAAAAAAGAAAAAAAAAGAAAAACAAACAAACTAAAAACAAAACAAGAAAAAGAAATAGAAAAAAAGAAAAAGATAATCTAAGAAATTACAGGAAACCAGCAAGTGGATCATTATATGCATTATGTCCGCTTAAGAAATAAGAGGTAGACCAGGTGTGGTGGCTCACCCAGTAATTGTAGCACTTTGGGAAGCTGAGGCAGGCCGATAGCTTGAGCCCAGGAGTTAGAGACCAGCCTGGACAACATGGTGAAATCTCATCTCTACAAAAAAATACAAAGCTACCCAGGCATGGTGGTGCATGCCTATAGTCCCATTTACTTGGTGGGCCGAGGGAGGAAGATTGCTTGAGCCTGGTAGGTTGAGGCTGCGGTGAGCAGAGATCCTGCCACTGCACTCCAGCCTGGGCAACAGAGGGAAATCCTGTCTCAAAAAAAAAAAAAAAAGTGAAGGTAAAATGAAGCCTCTACCAAGACATATTACAATCAAGCTGTCAAAAGTTGGTGACAAAAACAAAGTGTTGAATGCATCAAGAGAAAAGAGAGACAAATGATTCATTACATATAAGGGAGCTTGTATAAGATTATGACTGGATTTCTCAGCAGAAACACTGCAGGCCAGACTGGAGTAGAATGATATATTAAAAGTGCTGAAAGAAAAAAAGAAAAAACTGTCAACCAGGAAATATATATTTTACAAAACTGTCCTTCAAAATGATTAAGAAATTAAGGCTTATCTAGATGAATAAAAACTAAGGAAGTTTATCACCACTAGTCCTGCCCTACAGGAAATGCTACAGGGAGTCCTTCAAAGTCTGCGAGACAGCAATATAAAAACATGAACAAATGCGTGACTTCCTAGTGAAAGTAAATATGTAAATAAATACGGAATCTTATAGCATTACAACATTGATGTATGCATCATTTTTCATTCTGGTATAGAACTTAGAAGACAAAAGCATAGAAATAATAAATTAATATTAATGGATACACAATATGAGAAGATGTAATTTGTAATATCAGTAAAATAAAAAGAGGGGCATAGATATAAACAAGTACACTTTTTGTATGTGATTGAAATTAAATTGTTATCAGTTTATAACAGACTGCTATATCTGTGAAAAATACACAAAAAAAGAATATGAAAAGAATCAGATCATGCTACTACAAAAACTCAGTGAAATTCAAACAAGGTAGCAGGACAAAGAAAGAGGAAAAAATAGATTTAAATAGATTTTAAAAACCCAAAATGGTAATAGTAAGTTCTTCCCTACCAGTAATTATAATATCTTAAATTTAAATACAAAAATAGTTGGGGACTTCAACACCACACTCTCAGCATTGAACAGATCATCTAGACAAAAGCTCAATGATAAGAAAAAACAACATTGGATTAAAAGTGTACCATAGAACACATGGATGTAACAGACATTTAGAGAATATTTTCCTCAATAGATGCAGGAAACACATTTATTTCATTAGCACATAGAAGATTCTCCAGTACTAACCATATGTTAGAACACAAAGAAAGCCTCAACATTTAAAAAATAATAATAAAATCATATCAAGTATCTTCTCAGGTCCCAATAGAAGAAATCTAGAGATTAATAACAACAGGAACATATGTAACTACACAAATACATTGAAACTAAACAACATGCCCCAGAATGACCAATATGTGAAGAAATCAATTAAGAATGAAATTTTAAAATGCCTTTAAACAAATGAAAATAGAAACATAACATGCCAAAGCCTATGGGGCAAGCAAAAGCAATATTAAGAGGCAAGTTTATAGCAAAAAATACTTACATCAAAAAACTAGAAAGAATTCAAATAACAGTGCACCAAAAAAAACTGAAAAAGCAATAACAAACCAAATCAAAATTAGTAGAAAAAAGAAATAATGAAGATTAAAGCAGAAATAAAATTGAGACAAAAAAGATACAAAAGATCAATGAAACAAAAAGTTGTTTTTCTTAAAAGATAAATAATATTGACAAATTTTTAGCTAGACCGAATTTTAAAAAAGAGAGAAGACCCAAATAAAATCAGAAACAAAAATAGAGATATCACTGTGGATACCACAGAAACACAAAATATCATTAGAAATAACTATGAACTATGAATGATTATCCACTAATAAATTCAAAAGCCTAGATGACATGGATAAATTCTTGGACACATACAACCTACCAAGATTGAAGCAAGAAGAAATAGAAAATCTGAACAGACTAAGAAAAAGTAAAATGATTGAATCAGTAATAACAATTTTTAAAACAAAAAAACTCCAAGACTAGATGGTTTTACCAATGAATTATACTGAACCATTAAAAAAGAAATAATACCAGTTATTCCCAAAATATTACAAAATGTTGAAGCACAGAGAACTCTTAACTCCTTATATGAGGCCAGCATAACCCTAATATGAAAACCAGAGAAGGACACAATAAAGACAGAATACTGTAGGACAACACCCCTAATGAACCTAGACACAAAAATCCTCAACAAAATACTAGCAAACCAAATGCAACAGTACATCAAAAAGATAATACATCATAATCAAGTGGGATTTACTCCAGAGATTCAAGGATGATTCAGCATATAAAAATTAATAATGTGATGCATCACATCAACAGAATAAAAGTCAAAACCTATGGGATCATCTTAATAGATGCAGAAAAAGCATTTGATAAATTTCAACATCACTTTATGATAAAAATTCTCAATAAATTAGATATGAAAAAATACCTCAATAAAATAAAGGCCACATATTACATGTATTTAAGTGAGTATTATGAGCTAATATCTTACTGAAAAGGGAAAAGTTTAAAACTTTTCCTCTAGAAACTAGAACAAGACAAAGATGCCCACTTTCACCATTCCTATTCAGTATAGTACCAGAAGTCTCAGCAAAAGCAATAAGATAAGATAAAGAAACAAAGGGCATCCAAATGGGAAAGGAGAAAGTCAAATTGTTCCTGTCTGCAGATGATGTGATCTAATAAATTAAAAACCTAAAAACTCTACCAAGGAACTCTTAGAATGGATAAAAGAATTTAGTAAAGTTGCAGAATACAAAGTCAACATACACAAATCATTAGCATTTCTATATGTAAACAAAATACTCACTGAAAGTGAATTTGAGAAGGCACTCCCAATTATAATAGCTACTTAAAAATATGTAGGACAACATTTAACCAAGGAGGTGAAAGATTTCTCCAAGAAAAACCAGAAAACACTGACAAAAGAAATTGGAGAAGATGTAAAGCAATGAAAAGACATTCCATGCTCGTGGATCAAATAATTAATGCCGTTAAAGTGACCATACTACCCAAAGCAACCTAGAGATTCAATGCAATCCCTATCAAAGTACCAAAGAAATTCTTCAAAGAAATAAAAAAAGATTCTAGAATTCTTATGGATTCATAAAAGACTCCAAGAAGCCAAAGAAATTCTGAGCAAAAAAGAAGAAAATGGGAGACCTCACACTACCTGACTTAAAAATATACCATAAAGCTATAGTAACCCAAACAACATGGTACTGGCATAACAATGAAAACATAGACCAATAGAACAGAATGTGGAACTCAGAAGTTAATTCACATATCTACTGCCCCAGGATTTTTGACAAATGCACCATCAATACTCAATGAAGAAAGGGCAGTACCTTCAACAAATGATGCTGTAAATCATCTTATCTTATGAATAAACTCTCTTATGGATAAATGATATCCAAATGAAGAATAAACCTAGACTCCTACCTCTCACTCTATACAAAAATCAACTTCATATGTATCAATGATCTAAATATAAACCACAAAATCAAAATCTACTACAAGAAAACATAAAGGAAATATGTCAGGACATTGGTCTGGGAAAAGATTTTATGAAAAACGTCAGATGCACTAGTATCAAAAACAAAATAAACAAATAGACTAACATTAAGCCAAAAATCTTCTGCACAGCAAAGGAAACAAACAGAGTGAAAAGATAACCCAAAGAATGGATGAAAAGTCTGGGTGCAATGGCTGGCACCCGTAATCCCAGCACTTTGGGAAGCCAAGGCAGGTGGATCACAAGGTCAGGAGTTTGAGACCAGGCTGGCCAACATGGTGAAACCCAATCTCTATCAAAGATACAAAAAATTATTCAGGTGTGGTGATGCACACTTGTAATCCCAGCTACTTGGGAGACTGAGGCAGGAGAATTGCTTAAACCCAGGAGGCAGAGGTTGCAATCAGCTGAGATTGTGCCATTGCACTCCAGCCTAAGTAACTGGGTAAGACTCCCTCTAAAAAAAAAAAAAAAAAACCAGAATGGGTGAAAATATTTGTAAACTATGCATCTGAAAGGTGGTTAATATCCAGAATATAAAGGAAACTCAAACATCTCAACAACAACAACAAAATTCAATTAAAAATTGTATAATCATCTGAATAGACAATTCTCAAAAGAAGACATACAGGCTGAGCACCATGATAATCCCAGCATTTTGAGAGGCTGAGGCAACTGGATCACTTGAGGCTGGGGGTTTGAGACCAGCCTGGCCAACATGGCGAAACTCTCTGTCTACTAAAAATATGAAAATTAGCCAAGCATGGTGGTGCATGCCTGTAATTTTAGCTACTCAGGATGCTGAGGCATGATAATTATTAGAACTTGGAAAGCAGAGGTTGCAGTGAGCTGAGTTCATGACACTGCACTCCAGCCTGGATGACAGAACCAGATTCTG
This sequence comes from Macaca fascicularis, assembly GCF_037993035.2. Classification (NCBI taxonomy): domain Eukaryota; kingdom Metazoa; phylum Chordata; class Mammalia; order Primates; family Cercopithecidae; genus Macaca; species Macaca fascicularis. Next base: position 58,495,122 of record NC_088394.1, read on the forward strand.
TCTCAAAAAAAAAAAAAAAAAAAAAGAAAAAGAAAAAAAAATATACAAATGTCCACCAAAATATGAAAAATGCTTAATGTCACTAATCATGAAGGAAATGCAAATCAAAATAACAATGAGGTATCATCTCACCCATTAGGATGGCTATTATCAAAAAGACAAAAATTAACAAATGCTGGTAGGATATGGAGAAAAGGGAACTCTTATGCACTTTTGATGGAAATGTAAACTTGTATGACCATTATGGAGAATAGTATGGAGGTTCTTCCAACAACTACAAATAGAACTACCATATGATTCAGCAGTCCTAGTACTGGGCATTTATCCAAAGGAACAGAAATGAAGACACATCCACACCTCTATCTTTATTGCAGCACTATTTACAATAGCCAAGATACAGATTAACCTAGATGTCAACAACAGATGAATAGATAAAGAAAATGTGATAAATATATATACTATGGAACCCTATTCAGACATAAAAAGAATAAAATCTTGTCATTCCTGGCAACATGGATGAAGCTAGCAGACATTAGACTAAATGAAAGCCAGAAACAAAAAGTTAAACACTGCATGTTAATATTCATATGTGGAAGCTTAAAAATGTTAATCTTATAGAAGTAAAAAGCAGAACAGCGTATATTAATATTAGAGGTTGGGAAGGGTAAGAGGAAGGGAAACATAGGGAGAGATATGTTAAAGGACACACAATTATAGCTAAGTAGGATTAATAAATTCTAATGTTCTATAACACAGTAGGGTAACTATACTTAACAATAATATATAGTTTCAAATAGCTAAAAGGAGGATATTAAATGTTCCTAACACACACACACAAAGATTGATATGATGAATATGCTAATTACCCTAATCTGCTTAGTATACACTATATGTACCAAAACAGCAATTGGTACCCCATAATATGTATAATTATTATGCATCAATTAAAAATTAAAAGAATGCAACTGAATCACACTCTCTCATCTAAAGACATAGATTAGGGGAACATTTAAAAAACCAGAATCCAATTATATGTTATATACAAAGGATCCATGTTAGACTGAAGGACACATATAGGCTAAAAGTGAAAATTGGAAAAAGATATTTCCTGCAAAGAGGAACCTAAGGAGAGCAGAGGTGCCTATACTTATATTAGGCAAAGTAGACTTTAAAACAAAAAGTGTCACAAGAGGCAAGGTAAAACGTCATATGAACATAAAAGGGTCAATGCACCAGGTACACATAATAAATATAAATATATATGCACATAACATTAATGATCTGAAATATATTAAGCACAAATTGACAGAATGAAAGAGAAAGGTTGGCAACATAGTAATAGGCATATCCCATGTTCAGTTATGGATAGAATAACAAGACCGAAGATCATAAGGAAACAGAGAACTTGAACCATGCTACAGAACAATTAGACCTAATAGACATAAACAACTACACATGGAGCATTCTACAATCTAGAACACAAAGTAGGCAGCAAAACAAATACTTTGTAAAAATACAAAGTTTATTTTTAAATGAGTGTTATGTAACTAGAAATAAATAGCATAAAGAAGAAAACAATAAATATATAAATATATAGAAATGAAACAGCATACTCAAGTAGCCAATAGGTAGAATAAGAAATGATAAAAAACATTAGAAATATCTTGAGACAAATGAAAACAAAATATTACATACCAAAACTTACAGAATGCAGCAAAAGCAATACTAAGAGGGAAGTTTATACCAGAAAAAACTTACACCAAAATTGAAAAAAGGCCTTAAATCAACAACCTAACTTTATACCTCAAAGAAGCAGAAAAACAACAAAGTAAATCCAAATTTAGTAGATGGAGTAAATAATAAAATTAAAATAGAAATAAAATGGAGAATTAAAGAACAATAGGAAAATTTAAGAAGAACAAGAGTTTGTTTTTTACAAACATCAACAAAATTTATAAACCTTAAGATACATTAACTAAGAAAACAGGAGAATACTCAATCAAAACCAGAGATAAAGTATTGCAGCTGATGATACAGAAATATAAAGGCTTGTAAGAAATGTTGATAAAGAATTATATGCTAAAAATTATATAACCTATAAGGGATGAATAAACTTATAGAATTGCACAATCTAACAAGGATGAATCATTTTTAAAAATTTAAAAATATGAACAAATCTATAACCAGTTAAGAATTTGAATCAGTAATCAAAAACCTGGCAATAAATAAAAGCCCAGGACCGAATAGCTTCACTGAATATACCAAACATTTACAGAATAATTAACAGCAGTCTTCCTCAAATGCTTCATAGAAATAGAAGAGGAAGGAACACTTCAAACTCATTTTATGTGACCAGCATTGCCCTGATACCAAAGCTAGAAAAAGATACTATAAGAAAAGTATAGACTAAGGTACCTGATATGTATTGATGCAAAATCCTCAATAAAATACAAGCAGATTGAATTCTACAACAGAGTAAAAGGATTATGCACCATGTCCAAGTAGGATTTATTCTTGGAATGCAAGGATGGTTCAACATAGAAAAACCATCCAATGTAATACACCACATTAACAGAATGATGAATGAATACTGAATTATCTCATTTGATGAAGAAAAAGCATTAAACAAAATTAAACAAACTTTCATAATGAAAATATTTAACTCACTTTAAATATAAGGAAGCTACCTCAACATAATTAAGGTCATATATCAAAAGTCCACAACTGGGCTGGGCACAGAGGTTCATGCGTATAATCCCAGCCTTTTGGGAGGCCGAGGCTGGCAGATCGCTTGAAGTCAGGAGTTAAGAGACAAGCCTGGCCACCATGGTGAAATCCGTCTCTACTGAAAATACAAAAAGTAGCAGGGTGTGGTGGCATGTGCCTGTAATCCCAGCTACTAGAGAGGCTGAGACAGGAGAATTGCTTGAACTCGGGAGGTGGAGGTTGCAGTGAGCCCAGATCATGCCACCACACTCCAGTCTGGGTGACAGAGTGAAGCTCTATATCAAAAAAAAAAAAAAAAAAAAAAAAAAAAAGGCCACAACTAACATCCTACTCAATGGTAGAAATCTGAACTATTTTTTCTTTTGAGAGCAGGAACAAGGCAAAATGCCCATTCTTGCCTCTTCTATTAAAAGTGGTAATTGAAGTCCCAGTCAGAACAATTAGGCAATTAAAAAAAAGTCATTTAAATGGTATAAAAAGAAGAAAAGTAAGTTCTTTTCACAGATTACATAATGTTATATGTATAAAATGCATATGTATAATCTTTAGATTGTATACACCCACACTTATTAGAACTATTAAATGAATTCAGTAAAGTTTTCATGATACAAAATCAACACACAAAAATCAGTTGTGTTTTTTCCTACACTAACAATGAGCAGTCTGAAAAAGTTATTAAGAAAACAATTCTATTTACAATAGTATTTGAAGTATTCTACAATAGGATCCAATAGTACCCAAAATAACCAGGAAGAAACCTAATCAAGAAGACACAACACTTCACTAAAACTACAAAATGTTGCTGAAAGAAATTAAAGACACATATCTAAATGGAAAGACACACATCTTCATGGGTTAGAATGGACATTCATGGTTCATGAAAGTTAACATTACAATGTTCATATAAACCCAAGCAGTCTACAGACTCAATGCATTCTTCATCAAAGTTCCAATGGCATTTTTCTTTTCAGAAATAGCAAAAAAGTCCTAAAATTTATATGGAATCTCAAGGGACACCAAGTAATCCAAACAATTTTGAAAAAGAACAATTTTGGTGGCCCCACACATTCAGAATAAAAGAAATATATCACAAAACTACAATAATCAAAACCAGTTTGGTGTTGTCATATAAACACATATAGACACATGAAAATAATGAAAAGCTCAGAATAAACCATCATACATACATTCAAGTGATCTCCAACAGGGGGTGCCCAGATCACACAAAGGGAAATGACAGTCTCATGAACAAATGGCAAAAAATAAAGTTGGATCCATAATTTTCATCATATTTAAAAATGAACAAACATTAATTCAAATAAACATCAGACTTAAGCTATAGAATTTCTAGAAAAAAATATTGGGGAAAAACTTCATGACATTGGAATTGGCAATAATTTCCTTAACATGATACCAAAAGCACAGGCAATTAAAAAAAAAAAAGACAAATGGGACTATATCAAACTTAAAATCTTTGCACATCAAAGAAAACAATCACCAGAACTTAAAGGCAACCCATGGGATGGTAGGAAATATTTGCAAATATGTACCTGATGAGGGGTTAATATCCAAAATATATAAAAAACTCCTACAACTCACCAGCCACAACAAAAATAATCTAATTTTAAAACGCATAAAGGGCTTGAATGAATATTTCCTTAAATAAAATATACAAATTACCAATAGACATATGAAAGGATGCTAAGAATAACTTATTAGAGAAATACAAATCAAAACTGCAAAGAAAAATCACCTCGTAACCATTAGAATGGCCTCTAATACAAAAGCAGAAAACAAGTGTTGTTGAAAATGTAAAAAAATTGTCACACTTGGGCACTGCTGGCGGGAATGTAAAATAGTACAGCTACTATAAAACATAGTGTGACATTTTCTCAAAACATTAAAAATATAATTATCATATTGAGGACTAAGCTATGATTTTTTTTTTTTTTTATCTTGCCCAAATTCCTATCTAAGAGGTCTGGGAAGCCATGTCCTACAAGCCATAAATTCTAATCAGATGAGTTTTATTTAACCCTGTATATCATGACTTACTTTCCAATGTGACTCTGGCATGACAAGGAAGAAAATCAAAATGTTTTACCCCAAAATATATTTCCTTGCCATACCTTGATATTGCTCTGTAAAGTCTCTTGTGGGAAGAATCCAGATTCTATAGAGAATTCCCTTTCACCTTTGTTTTTATTCCTTCCTTTCAGATCCAGGAGATAATCAACTAAGAGCCAGGCACCCTTTTAGGGTCCAGTAAGAGGCATTTTACAATCTGCTCTCTCTCTGAAGTCCGCTATCTGGGAGCTTCCTCTGCACAATAAAACTTGGTCTTCACAATCCTTTATCTTAACCTGAACATTTCTTTTGATCCCAGGTCTGCAGATAAAACTCAACCAATTGTTACCAGAAAATGTTTAAATTTACGTATAACCTAGAAGTCCCCACTTTGAGTTGTCCCGCCTTTCTGAATGAAACCAAAGTATTTCTTAAATATATTTGACTGATGTCTCATGGCTCCCTAAAATATATAAAACTAAGCTGCACCCCAACCACATTGGGCACATGTTCTCAGGACCTCCTGAGGGCTGTATCATGGGCCATGTTCACTCGTATTTGGCTCAGAATAAATCTCCTTAAATATTTTACAGAGTTTGAATCTTTTCATCAACAATATGATCTAAAAATCATGCTTCTTGATATACTATGTATCCAAAAATACTTAAAAGCAGGATCCTAAAGAGATATTTGCATACTCATGTTTATTGTAGCATTGTCCACAGTAGCCAAGAGGTGCTGGCAATCCAAGTATCTGTCAATAGATAAACAGATAAAAACAAATGTGCCTATACATGCAATGGAACATTATGAAGCCTTAAAAAAACAAAGGAACAAGAAATCCTGCTACATGCTAGGACATGAATGAACCTTGAGGACATTATGCTAAGTAAGATAAGCCAGTCACAAAAAGACAAACACTAGATGATTTCAATTTTAGGAGATGTCTAAAGCAGTCAAACAAATAGAAACAAAGCACAGTGGTGGTTGCCAGGAGCTGGAGGTGGAAGAAAATGGAGAATTGTTTTTCAATGAGTAAGCATCAGTGTTGCAAGTTATAAAAAATTTTTAGAGATATGTTGCACAACAATGTGAATGTAGTTAAAACGGCTCTACACTTAAATCAATAAATGCTATGCTATGTGTTTTTTACCACAATTAAAATAATAATACGTAAATGAAAATCTGATGGTCAGGCTTGGGAAATTGCACTTTAAAGAAACTTTCCATCCTGTCATTATGTCAGCATCTTAGGCATAGATTAAATACGAGGAAGAAAAATTTAAGTCTACACGGATGAAATAACTCCATTTCTTTTTGTTACCACATTATGTAAAAGTGGAAGAATTTTTTCAAATATAGATGGTTTGATTTTCTGACTTTAAAAATTTGATATCTGAAAAAGGCAGTTGCAAGAAATGCACAAAGACCTGAAACTTATTTACAAAAAAAGTCTGGTGTCGGCTGCATCCTGGAGATATTCCACATGTATGAAGATGACAGTAATAAAGAAAACAGATTAGTGGTTTCAGATACAACTCCAAGTATGAAATCAAAAAGTCAGAACCTTGATTTGCAATTGAGTTTTCCTGATATAGATAATTCTTATTGAAAAGATTGCTCTAGAGTGAATAGCATCAAGGTTTAGTTATTTAATTATGATTGATGATTTCCCCCTGCAAAATCTGTTTAATTAAGCTATTCAAGAATGAGTCAAGATTGAATTGGCTGAGTAGTTCAATACCAAAGCCATGAAAGTGAAAATGATTGTTGAACTACTTGCTAATAATAACTAACAAATTTTCTGCAGGTGGAATCTTAATGACTTAAGAAGGTGTTTCACAGATAAATAAAATTAAACTAAAGTGCTAATGCAGGGTTATACACACATATATTTTTAAGGACACTTAAACTTTCCTAAAATTGCCCCTAACTACAATCATCATTTCGAAAGCAGAGGACATCTTAACACCAGGAAAGTAGAAAGAGTATAATCTCAGGAAAAAAACTTCTTTTAATCGACTCATTTTTATTAAATATTTTAGTACCCTTTATTCATAGGATATTTACTCATAGGAAACTTTACCTATTTTGGTATGCTTCCTTGGAGTCAAAGATTGTCAAATAACAATCCAAGAAATTACGCCATTTTTTTAAATAAAGTAAAATAATTTTGTGAAAGCTCAGACAGGAGAATTTAAGTTCCAAAGGTGGTTTTATTTCACTGAATCGGAAGTTACCTATAAATCATTACTCATAAACCTGTACTGCACATAATCATTAATATGAAAATATGCATAGAATTCATTCTATTTTTAGTCATTCATTTATTTTTCAAAAACACACAGTAAATATTTAATACAGCACAAAAATTCTGTTAGGCACTGGTAGAAAATAGTTGAAGAGACTCATCTAGTTCATGTCTTCATGAAACATAATCTTCTAAGGAAGACAGCCATTGAACGAGTAAAGTGCTCTGGAGAAAGTTTTGATCTGTATAAGAGAATTTCCAATTTACAAGGATAGCGCTTTTAAATATGTTCTATTTTGCTCTGCAACAACCATAGGCTTTGTTTTAAGTTTCGTGTTTTTTGTTAGGGTGTTGTTTGAGTATTGCCCATAATTTACTAATTGCCATAACCATTTATATTAGTTCAGTAATCCCCTCATTCATTAAACATTTATAGAAGAATAATTGTGTAAAAGGGCCCTAGTTAGACACAGTGAGGGAAAGCGACATTATTAGTCATGAGCATTACTATTTAGAAATTCTAAATGAATTGGAGGAAGCTGTAGGGAAAAAGGATGAACATCATTGAAAAGATAAAAGTTGCAAGAACCAAATGTCAGGCATTGACAGGTCTCAAGAAAATCAGATGAAAAGAAAGGGCTTCTGACTAGAGAAACCAAAGAAAGAATCCTTCCTTGGAGATATGAGTCTTCTCTTCTTGGACATCTCTGCTTGTTTCTCAGTTTGTCAAAAATAAGGGTGAAAATCTGAAACTTCTTTAAATGAGAAAACACTAATTTTGCTTCTTTAATCAGAAAATATTAACTATAGCAGGAATGGGATCCATGTTGGATCACTTATGCACAGTTTTAATTTGACTACCTATTACTTACTCTAAACTCTTGAAATGACCCTGGAAGAGGAATTATCAGTGCTCATGCCTCCAATGTGGTCATCACATTGACTTTCATAGGTAACGCTGAAGAGTCTCTGTGTGACTCCTTTTTAGTTCCTGTGACAATGAAAGACATTACTGGCTAGGACTTTAAACATTGTCAGAATCAAAAGAGACCCCATTATTGGCTACATTTGCAACTTTGGACAGCATCAGATTTTGAGAAGAAGGTCAGCAAGAAAGAAAATGTGTTCTTAATTGGATGTGACATCTCCTGGAGGAAGAAAAAGATGGAGGAATCATCAGAACAAAAGAACACATGATGATGAACAAAAAACTAGAAAATTCTAGAGAGAATGTCAATTTAAGTCTATTACAATAGCCAATATACATTCCATTCAAGCTAGGAAAAAAAACTGCGTAATGTAAGCAGAAAAGGTAATTTGCTAGTTCATGTTGTCAGAGGTGCTCAAACAAGAGTGACTCCATCTTGAATAGCGGCTGGGTAAAATGAGTGACACCTACTGGCTGCATTCCCAGAAGGTTGGGCATTCTTAGTCACGGGATATTTACAGGTAAGGGAACAAGTTAATAATATTTACTGAACAAACCCAGGATTTAATCAGTCCAGGAAATAACAGAACTAGGAAATGTCCTGATACTCCAATGTCTTAAGGACAAAAGCATTTTCTTAGTTTAAAAATAAGTTTCACTTTAAAAATAATAATATAGGTTCTTAGAGAAGACATTAATTACAAAAAAGATTAGCAATCCTGTCACAAGCTGTTGTAGTAGAGTACTTCTCCCTTATGATTTTATTTTGCCATGTTATCTTATATATAAAAAAAGCATTGGACCTAAGGTGGTCACGTTCCTCCTCTTGCTTTTGGAAATGCCCTGATCTGTTTATGGAGTAGCTAGTCTTTCATTCCTTTACTTTGTTAATAAACATGCTTTCACTGTACTCTGTGGACTCATTCCAAATTCTTTGTTGTGAGAGATCCAAGAACCCTCTCTCAGGGTGTGGATCAGTACCCCTTTCTGATAACAATGTAACTGACGCATGCAAAAGCTAGTCTTCCTTCAATCACAGCTAAGCCAAATGGTTCACATCAACTTATCAGGCCTTTCTCCCACTCTCTTTCCCTTCCTCACTCTCTCCTTCCTTCTCCATCTTCCACTTCCTCTCCTCCCTCTCAGATCCATCTATCTATCTATCTATCTATCTATCTATCTATCTATCTATCTATCATCTATCTATCATCTTTCTATCTATCATTCTAACACAGAACAATGTAAAAACAATGAAGCCCAAAAATAGAACAAAGGCAAGAACAAAGGCTACCAAAACTCCCAAGACTATATTTTACTGGTTGTAATTCTAAAGAAGAGACATCAGTTATTTCTTTAAATTTCCCAGTATTAAATTGTAAGGAAGGTTTTCTGGCCTATTTTTGATCATCTTAACACTAAAAACTGTATAGAGGTAGATCAGTTACCTTGATTAGTTTATGGAATTTGATGGATTGGATTCCATCATTGAAAGGAAAAACAGGAACATACTGATATCTCCGCCAGAACCATTTTTAATAGGGAAGGATGCTTTTTTCAAAGAACTTTTGCTGGCCAGTAAAATCAGCATGCCACTCCTGGCCTCTTCTCTCTTTGGTGCTAAAAGCTAGTTAGTTTTCTCTTATTACAGGGTCTGTTTTCTTACTAGTGTTATAAAATAAATGTGTATTTGTACTGAAGAAGTAGAGGCACATAAGAAAAGGAGTCTCTGTCTCCTACAGAGAAAGATGGGAAATAATGTGAATAAGCTAAGAACAATCTGTCAAGCTTGTGATTTGTAGAGATTTGCCAAAGCTCTTCAAACCCCTATACATTTAACAGGTGTGAAAATTACTCTTACTTAGTTAACTCAGATATTTCTCTTTTTTCCTCTTGCACCCACTGACACAGGCCTGAAAGTTTCCTTTTTACTTTCTAATTGATTGTCTGCACTATATTTTCTGCAGACCCCCATGTCAACATTTAGGAAAGTGAAATGCCAGTGCTATTGCAAATTGGGGAATAAAGTGTAGCTTGGACATTTTTATAATAATCACATTAGACAAAAAACGCGTTCCAGGGTGTTTTTAATGGGTCTAATAGAGGCCCAGAGACTCAGGGGAGCATAAGGCTATAGGCCAAAGAATTTCAACCACCCGAGAAGAAAACTAATGGCCCATTAAAGCACGCCCTGGAGTGCTTTATCGTTGTCATTGGAATTAGAATATATGTCTTTGTTTAAAATAGAATGCTACTTTGATGACATTTTAACATGTCGCCTACTTTTTCTCCATTGACTATCAGTACCTTAAAAAGTCAAGCAGAAATTAGGCTACAACAGAAGCAAATTAAACCTTTGGTTTCACAGAGAAACTAGAGGTATTATGACAATTAAATTATTTTACAGAACTATGAAGTTATTCTATAATCCAATTATTTTACCAAGGAATTTGGATAGTAGGTATTTGAATGATGGTAGAAAACAGAATGTTAATGCAATCATAAGAAGTACGATATCTGGAATAACTTTCTATTGACTGATGTCAGATTCTTAAATTAATATATATTCAAGTATCTCTGAAATATCTTTCATTAGGTGGGTTTTAGCATTTAAATTGATCCATAAAACTTGTGTATGGTAACATACATGTGGAAATTACAAAACTGGTAACATTTTTTAAAGAAAATTATGTTTAGGTGCATGAAACTGCATCTTTTCCTCTGTTATATAACTTGAAAAACCATGTCCCTCTGCATTTGGTAACTGTAAGATACTACTACTAAATCAAATGAGTTTCAGTAATGGATTTGCATACTTATATAGAAACATCTTTCATGAAAGCCTATTGACAAGATCTAATCATCAGCTTATATTCAATAAATGTTAATAGAAAACTCAGAGAGCTCAAAGAACAGTAAAAGTGACTCCTGGAAAAGATACTTTAAAAACTAAAGTAGGCATAATGTTATCTGATCATCTTGCATGGTGAATTCATATGTTATTACATCATTTTATACTTAAATGTATGAAGAACGTATTTTATAGTCTGTGACCAGTTAGATACATTGTCCAGAAGAGATGCCTCACAATGCAGCAGGAAATAATAAATGTGATTAAGAATTAAATTCTAATACTATATATATTAATTAGCAGTCTTATTAGAAAGAATAGTGTGGTAAGGAGTTAGAGACTGCTTACGACACAGAATAGTTTTCAGTTTAAGGATCAGTGTGTACTGCTTCCACTCATTCTTAATGGGCAAGGGGTGTGTGTGTGTATGTTTATGTAGGTATGTTTAAATAATTAAATGAAAAAGGGGGTAAAATTGTTACCGGTAGAAGAGATCCAAATTACCCCGAGTCACTATCAGCGAATCCATACAGGTCCACGGCAACTTCAGTCCTTCCCTCCTCAGAAAAAAAAATTCGCCCAAGGGGCATAAAGCAGAAAAAAGAGACTGAGGCAAGTTTCAGGGCAGGAGTGGAAATGTAAGACTTTACAACAGGTAACAAAGGAAAGAACACTTGGAAGAGATCCAAGTGGGTGCCTGAAGGTCCAAGAGAAGAAAAGGGCAGAGAAAAAGATCCTTCAATCTTGATTCTAGGTCGTTATGGGCTCGCCTTTTTCTCCGCATGCAGGATGCCCTCCTTACCCTTGGGAATTGAGCATATGCAGTGTGTTTAGGGAGTCATACGCATGCCCATCCGAGGCTTTCTTCCCTTTTTCGGTGGCACGTGCCCCTGAAACATCATACTTTGCCATTTTTCATTTTTATCTCTTAACACGCATGCCCAGGAAGTTGCTTCTTCCTGGGGCCTTCATTCGATTAACCTTTTTTTTTTTTTGAGACGGAGCCTTGCTTTGTCACCCAAGCTGGAGTGCAGGGGCGTAATCTTGGCTCACTGCAACCACCGCCTCTGGAGTTCGAGCGATTCTCCTGCCTCAGCCTCCTGAGTAGCTGGAACCACAGGAGGGCGCCGGCATGCCTGGCTAACTGTATTTTTTAGTAGAGACGGGGTTTCACCATGTTGGTCACGCTGGTTTTGAACTCCTGACCTCAGGTGATCCACCCACCTCGGCCTCCTAAAGTGCTAGGATTACAGGCGTGACCCACTGTGCCCAGCCTCAATTAACACTTTTAATGTTAACATGTATGGACAATCAGGAGATTGTCTCTCCGTGGCTACTGAATTATCATTTTTAGAGAGGCAATGTGGTAGTTGACTAACCATCACAGAACATTCCTAGTGGGTGGCGGGGAGAGCCCTCTCCTGCCCTGCTTATTGCCGATCTGACTACCTGTAACAAAATCACTAACTAATGGGAGGTCAGACTTACATATGTGCACATAGACCCAAGTTTCAATGATAGGCAGCATCTACTTGCTTTAGTCTGAACATACATACTCCTAAGGAAAGTGGCCTTGTGAGCTGTGTGTATTGACACATCTATAAGATACCTATGTATGTATGTAGCATAACCTTGACCAAATGCATTTTCTCTTTAGTACAATATTCAACAAAGAGAGCTGCCCAGCCACAAATACATACGTAAAAAAGGAAGAAGAAGAAGAAGAACAAGAAGAAGAAGAAGAAGAAGAAGAAGAAGAAGAAGAAGAAGAAGAAGAAGAAGAAGAAGAAGAAGAAGAAGAAGAAGAAAAAGAAGAAGAAAAGATTATCCCATTACTTAGTGAAAACAGTTGAAATTTTTTCTTGTTATATTATTTTCAAAGCAACCAGCCCCAAGTCAGGCTGTGCTCCAAAGTTATAGATTTCCTGGAATATTTTGTTAAATCAAATTCTTAATTCATTCATATATGGTGCTCTGGATGACAAAGGAAATTCAGTTTGTGCTGTAAATCCCAGATATGGATAGGATGGCTTACAGTTATGGATAGGGTGGCTTACAAGAATATCAAAAGGTGAAAATCACAGAAGAAGAAATTAAAAAAAAATCCTGCAACTATAGTTAATATAGAAGCATCAGTGATTGACAGCAGCAAGTAGCCATTTCTGGTCTTTGAACAGCACCAAATACCGCTATATTCCTCAGGCAAAAGTTGATCTTTTAGGACAATTACACTTTTTACCTTATATGTTTATATATATATGTGTGTATATATATATATATAACAATTATAAAAATAATATGGCCTGAAAGTCAAATAAAGATGAATGACCATTGAAAAAAAAGAATTTTGGAGAGCAGTACAGAAGTTTTCAATTTATAAAATTAATTGCATTTAGATTTCTAATGAGACTTGCTAACCACATTGGTAGCTAATTTTGCCCAATAAATTTGAATTTTACTTCACCTTAGCACAGGAGAAGAAACTGAGAAAAAGAGCCATTTACTCATATTTATTTGAGATGCCTGTGAGTCTTCATTTTTTCCTTAGACAATAATCTGATGTTTATGCAAATAAATTAGTTAGAAAAGGAGAATTTGGTAAGCTTGTAACACAGATCTATTACTAAAATAAATATAGCTCATGTAGCTCTCAGTTGATAATGAATCTTTTAGTAGTTACAAGTAATGGAATTTAGTACAAAAGTGGTGACTAAACCCATTCATTATTTCTATTTATTTCAAGTGACTTACAAGAATGCAATTAAATGTAGGCTCTCAAATGCATTCTCTTAATTGGTGATTTGACATTATTAACTGTCCTTTGATGCAAAAGGAGAAGTTGGTTTTTTTTTAATATACATTTTCTAAATTTTTTGAACATAAAGAACAGCATAATAAATTGTTTCCTTTGTTAATAAGTGTTGATAATGTCATTCTACTCTTCATAACAGTGTCCACGCAGGAAATAGGTGAAGTGAAAGGATGATAGGAGGGTGATAAGAGGAATTGATGCAAGCAAGTCTAAACTGATGTTCCAGAATCCGTTTCCATGGTCATCATGGTAAGAGGCTTAACATCAGTTGCTCTTAGATGGCTGATGAGTGGAGCTAACTCATGAAACCAATTTGAAGAGTTATTCAGGCTTGATGAAATGGGAAGACTGTTGCATTTGGAATCTGAAGACTCTGGTGCTGTTTTTGGATCTATCATCTATAAACCATGAAGAGAAGCAGAATATGCCACCCCAAAATATGCCATTTTAGCATAAGGATTATTTTGAGCTGAAGGCAATGTAGAAAAAAAGAAAAAAGGCACAGAAGTACCCTCTACCCTTCCCTTATCTGCCTAAAAGTGGAGCTTAAATTTTCTTTGTGAATATATTTCCCTCTCTCATATCAGAAAGGGAAGAACAACTTTTATCAGCAGAGATAGGAACAGTACTGAGATGAGACTGCATAAACAACATCTTACAGAGTAACCCTATCTTTCTTTACTTTCCCTAATATAATTATAATCTGATAATGTACCACCATGAGAGACTAACACTTTTCTTCCTTGGTCTTTTCTTACAATGTTTTGCCCTTTGCTAGAATGGTATATAAGCCCCCAGGTTTGAATGCTTCTTTGGGTCTTCATTTCTTCTCTATATACTCCTCTGTGTATGTAAAACAACACAGCAAATAGTATTTATATGCCTTTTGATATAGTTTTGGTATTTGTCCCCTCAAATCTCATGTTGAAATATAATCCCCAATGATGGAGGTGGCTCTACATGTGCCTGAGCGGCTGTCATAGCTCTGCATATCAGACTGCAGCCCTGGTGGAGAGAATTCACAAGGAAATTTTCTGACCAGAGGGTTTCAAAGATCTGTGGGAGATGTGTGAGTCCTCAGGGTTGCTCACTTACTCACCACTTCCCTGGGCACGAGAGGCTCCCCTAGCTCCATGTCACTCCCGAGTGGGTGGTCATTCTGCCTTGCTTTTCTGCATTCTGTGTGGGTTGAACTGTTTTATGATGAATCCCAATGTGCATCCCTGGATGTTTCTGTTGAAGGTGCTATATTTACTTGCCCCCTCTATTTCTCTCTGTGAGAGTGGGGCTCAGTATCTGCTTCTAGCTGGCTATCTTTGTCAATTCACAATCTTGTTATTTCTCATGATTGCATAGTATTTCTTTTCTCTCTCTCTCTCTCTCTTTTTTTTTTTTTTTTTTTTGACAGAGTTTCGCTCTTGTTGTCTAGGCTGGAGTGCAATGGCGCCATCTCGGCTCACTGCAACCTCTGCTTCCCGGGTTCAAGCGATTCTACTGCCTCAGCCTCCCGAGTAGCTGGGATAACAGGTGACTGCCATCACACCCAGCTAATTTTGTGTATTTTTAGTAGAGACAGGGTTTCACCATGTTGGCCAGGCTGGTCTTGAACTTCTGACCTAAGGTGATCCACCCGCCTTGGCCTCCCAAAGTTCTGAGATTACAGGTGTGAGCCACCACACCCAGCCTGGCTGCACAGTATTTCATGGTGTATGTGTACCACATTTTCTTTAACCAGTCCACTATTGATAGGCATCTAGGTTGATTCCAATGGCAGTGGCAGACCATGTGGAGTGGTTGCTGCCATGATGCAGCTGCAGTGGAATAGGTGTGTCCAGGGCTATGCACTCCGTAGAGCTGATGGGGACTAGAAACAGGTAATCCCAGTGGGAGCACCACATCCTACTGAGTTGTTGGGGCAGGAGCCCATGTTCCTGGTTGCAGCTGCAGCTGCCCAGCTCTGCTCCGGATTCAGGCATCCCTGTGCTCTTGGGGGATCAGGAAGCCCTGCAGGCTTGTAAGTGCCTGCTCCTGCTCCCTGGACTCTCCCTGCTCCTGGTGCCAGCTCTGGTGTGCAGCAAAGTTGTGGCTGAGCCCAGGTGCTGTTGTGACTTGGCCAGGTGTGTGCATGTTCCAGATAGTGCTGATATGCCTTCTTGACCCCCTCTAGACTTTAGGCACTGACGAGTGCAGAAGGGAGGCCCCAGGGCTGAGGGTGGCTTTGCATGAACATGCAGGTGCCCCTTGGCACAGAGATAGTCTGGGCACCATGGATGGCATGTTGATGGTGGTGGGAGACAGGTCCCTAGGCAAGAAGGGGCGGGTTTCTGGTGAAACCACACCTTTAAGCCAGAGACAGCCTGAAGCCTTTGGGGCTGGGCTATCACTTCTGTGTGGAGTCTGCCACCTGGAGTAAGAACTTCATTGATGCCTTTTGGCCAATTTTATGGTGCTTTTTTCAGGCCTGCTCATGGATGCCCATGGACCAATCAGCAAGCACTTCCTCCCTTCTGAGCCCATAAAAACCCCTGACTCAGCCAAATTCAGACACTTGCCTACAGATAGTAACTACCAACTTCGGGTCTCCCGAGAGCCATTTTGTCAGTCAGTAAAGCTCCTCTCCACCTTGCTCACCCTTCAGTTGTCCACATAACCTCATTCTTCCTCAACGTGGGACAAGACCTTTGGATCCACCAAATGGCAGGAGTGAAAGGAGCTGTACCATGTTCCTGGCCAAGCTGCAGGTGGTGACACACTCCCAGACTATGAGAGCAAATTGTGTCAACCCTTCTGGGGCACCAGACCTTGGGGTTTCCCAAGCCAGAGCTGCTGTAACACCATAGCCCTCCTGCCTTTTTTCAGTGGTAGGCAGCTGCCCCATGTGACAGGAACAGTGGTATGACTGGGTCAACCCAGGAGCTGCAGGCTGGAGCAGGGTGGTGGGACTGAAAGAGCTTAACACAAATGGGCTGAAACAGGACCCACCAAAACACTCCCCAACCTCTCACAGTAGTGTGGGCAATGAGGAGAGAAGAGCTGTGGCCCTTCTGAGAGCCCAGACCTTGGGGCTCCCCAAGCCATGGCTGTGACACACTCTAACACCCTCTTTGGGGATATGCAGTTCCTGGCGTCTCTGTACTTTTGGGTGCCACTGTGTTCACCTCATCTAGATGCTGGTGGCCACAGCAAAAGCCACTTACGGTACATCTGGTCCAGCCACAGCCTTGCATGGAGCTGGCACCTGTGTCGGCACCTGGAGCTGCCTGCCCTGCCACAGCAGCAGGTGTGCCTGGCTGTGTGCAGTGGCCAGACCCCACACTCACTCACTCACACACCCCTTGCCACTCTGCACCTGGCTTGCATTGGCAGGCATAAGCTTGGGGTCGATAGTGTAAGCCAAAGGCAGCCTGCTGGACTGAGTGAGCGGAATGATCCCAGCGGGTGTGAGCAAAACTTAAGCAGAGGCGCCGCTGGCCACAGAGGTTCCTGACTGGCAAAGCCACAACCTACGGGTCCTGTGACATTTGGAGGGGCTCGTCAGGGATCTGCACAAGTGTGAGTTAAAGCAGACTTGCTGCTCTCTGTCCTTTTTTCAGAGTCCCTAAACTCCACAATAGCCAAAATGAAGGAAAAACACTGGGCCTCTGTCGGCCTGTTAAAAGAACTATCGTAGCTGCTAAACTTAAGACACAGGGGACGGGCTTGCTAGGGAGGAAACTGGCAATCCTCCATCACCCTTGGGTGTTGGAAATGTTGGCTTTGTTCCAATCCAGTTGGTACTTGGACCTCCAGTACCTCCCATTGCACTTTCTTTCTGTCTTTTTTTCTGGTGTTATCATGTCTTTACATACAATGTTTCTTTCTGTCTTTTTCTCTGGTGTTATCCTTTCTTTACATACAATGTGAAGGATGTTGTTGCAAAGCACAGAGATGATATTACACCATAATGGGTTTTCAGGAACTGGAGCCAGTCTAGGAGCCTTCATGCAATGCCAAGGTGTGGCCTCGGCCAGATGCCTTCAGTTACCCCAGGACCTTATTCCAATCCTGTGCAACAGCTAGACCTCCATGAAAGGAAACTGGATTGGAACAAAGCCAATATCTCTGTTTCCATGCCTTCTTACAATCTTTTACCAAAAACACATTTTACTTTCCTTACACACCTTGCAAGTACACTTATTTTCAGACATCTCAATGACATGTTATAATAGTAACTCTTAGTAATTTTTAATTTTGGTGTAAACCCTGTTAAGTTATTTTAATTATGTACTAGAGGTGGATAAGGTCTCACTTTTTCCCGCATAGTTAATTTAAGATTGTGGTTAAGTCCGTATGTCCCCAAGCCTTACCAAACTGTAAAATGGGCATGTCAAACAATTTTCAGAAGCCAAAGAAGCAGTTTATGACCTTAAAGCATTTAGCCAGCCTAATATTTGACCTGCATAACTTATAAGAAGGCATGGGAATATAAATTTTTACCTTGTTTAGAGGATTAAAGAATTGTTTTAAATTAGATAAGATAAAGCTAGAGGTTTAAATAAGTTGTGGAAGATTTATAGAAATTAATCTTGTAAAAGACATTCTGTATGTGCACATACTGATTAAATTCAAAAGGTTTTTCCAAAAGGGTTTTTCAAAAGGGTAAATTCAAAAATTCAGTTTTTCCATAAATTGAACATTGAAATAAAAGCACAACAGAGTTTTCTTAAGGCACTGATCTATTTAACAAAAATTTCTAAAGGGCTATAAAAGGGTTATAAGAATCTCACCTCATGGTCAAACTGATTACGGTTGGATAGATTTTTCTATAACGTTCTATTAAAAATTGGGGTTGACATTAATAGCAGACTAAAGCATAGTTGAAATTCTGCTTTCTCTCTCTTGAATAAGATTTTCATGTCGTAGTAAAGGATAATGAAAGATTTTTGTTTGCCTTTTGAATAAGCTACTGAAAAAAGAAGCAAAAGACAAGTTGGAAAGTTAAGTCTTCCCTCTTAATGAATTAAGGTTTTTGATTTTTTTAAAAAAAATTGAGTCATCATTTTGGCTAAATAAATAACTTATGGTAACCTGGAATAATTTTTCATAATATCTAGTGTTTTAAATCTTTAACATATTTGATGGGCTTTCCAAAATCAAATTGCAGCCTAAAAATTGTCTTTCCTGACCCCTAACTTTAGGATGCTACAGAGGACCCCCAAACATCCAAAAGGGAGGTAAACAAGATTATTTAGCATGTTAAGTTACATGGGATTTTCAAAACAAAACAAACATTTGGATCAATGTTTTAGTTCTGAGCAATTATCCTGCAAATCTTGTCAGGTGATGGGGGTAAACGTGGTGCCAATAACCCAGTTTCCTTATTTAGAAAAAAAAAAGATCAAGGGAGCTAACCAAAACCTAGCCGCATGCATCCAAGTCTTAGCAGGCATAACTGTAATCACCAGTTATCTGGGTGTGTCAGCAGCCTCAGGATTTTTAAGCTCTCTTTACCCCTTTGTTTTGTTTTGATACATATCTTTTAAGAACCTGCTTTCTTCTCTTCTTGCCTTCAGGCCATCAAACTCCAAATGGTATTGCAAATAGAGCCTTGGACAATGGCTTCCTTTTAATAGGGACCCTTGACAGGCCTCTGAGAGAGATCCGACTTTTCCCCAAAACAGTGCGCCCCCTGTCAGCATGAGGCAGCTAAGAGCAGTCATCATGCCTATCTTAATGGCAGTTAGATGTATCTCTTCTGAGGGGGGATTGATGGCAGCAGGGGTTCATGGTGACATGTGGAAGCTGCCCACTCTGCCACAGAAGCCAGAGTTCTTGGCTGTGCACAGTGGCCAGGCCCCATGCTCACTCACTCTCACATCCCTTGCCATTCCATGCCTGGCTTGTCCTTGGCAAGTGTGGGATTTGGACTAGTAGCACAAGCCAAATGCAACCTGCTGGGCCGAGTGGGTGGAAGGAGCCAGTGGTTGCAAGCAAAACTCAAGCAGAGGTGCCACCAGTCACAGAGGTTTCCAGCTGGCAAAGGGACATCCTAAGGATCCCATATCAATTTCATGCCTTTGCTGTTGTGATGATACTGTAATAAATATACACATGCGTGTGTCTTTATGGTCGAATGATGTATATTTGGGTATATTCTCAGTAATGGGATTGCTGTGTCAAATGGTAGTTCTATTTTAAGTTCTTTGAGAAATCTCCAGACTGCTTTCCACAGCAGCAGAACTGATTTACATTCTTACCGACTGTGTGTAAGCATTCCTTTTTCTCTTCAACCTCACCAGCATCTGTTATTTTTACTTTTTCACAATAGCCATTCTGACTGGTGTGAGATGGTATCTTGCTGTGGTTTCGATTTGAACATCCCTAATGATTAGTGATATTGAGCATTTTGTATGTTTGTTGGCCTTATGTGTGTCTCCTTTTGAGAAGTGTCTCTTCATGTTCTTTTTCCAGTTTATTAATGGGGTTGTTATTTCTTCTTGAGGTCCTTATAGATTCTGGCTGTTCAGCTTTTGCTGGATACATAGTTTGCAAATATTTTCTCTCATTCAGTAGGCTGCCTGTTTACTCTGTTGATAGTTTCTTTTGTTGTCCAGAAGCTCTTTAGTTTAATCGGAGTCCATCTGTTATTTTTTCTGTTTTGTTGCAATTGCTTTTGGAGTCTTCATCATGAAGACTTTGCCAGGACCTATGTCCAGAATGGTATTTCCCAGCTTTTTTTCTAGTGTTTTTTATAGTTTTGGGTTTTACATAAATCTTTTATCCATCTTAAGTTGATTTTTGCATATGTTGAAAGGCAGAGGTCCAGTTTCAATCTTCTGTATATGGCTAGCCAGTTATCCCAGCACCATTTATTGAATAGGGAATTCTTTCCTTATTGTTTGTTATTCCGAGCTTTCTCAAACAACAGATTGTTGTAGATCTGCAGGTTTATTTCTGGGTTATCTAACCTGTTCCATTGGTATATGTTTTTGTTCTGTTTTTGTACCAATGCCATGCTGTTGTAGTTACTTTTGCCTTGTAATATTGTTTGAAGTTGGGTAGTGTGATGCCTCTAGCTTTGCTCTTTTTGCTTAGGATCGCTTTGGCTATTAGGGCTCTTTTTGGTTTCAAATACATTTTAGATTTTTTTTTTCAATTCCATGAAATATGTCATTGGTCATTTGATAGGAATATCAAACATTTGGTTTGGTTGATGGTTCGCAATGAATCTATAAATTGCTTTGGGCACTATGGCCATTTTAACAATATTGATTCTTCCTATTCATGAGCATGGAATGTACTTCCATTTGTTTGTGTTATCTCTGATTTTTTTGCAGCAGTGTTTTGTAATTTTTGTTGTAGGGTTCTTTCACCTCCTTAGTTAGTTGTATTTCTAGGTATTTTATTTGTTTTGTGACTATTGTGAACGGGACTGCATTCTTGATTTGGCTTTCAGCTTGGATATTCTTGGTGTTTTATTAGATATAGAATTATACTGTCTGTGAAGAGAGACGGTTTGACCTTCTCTCTTCCTATTTGGATGCTTTTTCTTTCTTTCTCTTGCCTGATAGCTCTTGCTAGGACTTTCAGGACTATGTTGCATAGAAGGGTTGAGAGTGGGCATGCTTGCCTTGTTCCCGTTTTCAAGGGGAATGCTTCCAGCTTTTGCTCATTCAGTACGATGTTGGCTGTGGGCTTGTCATAGATGGCTCTTATTATTTTGAGGTATATACCTTTGATGCCTAGTTTTTCGAGGATTTTTAACATGAAACATTATTAAATTTTATTAAGAGCCTTTCTGCATCTATTGAGATAATCATGTGGTTTTTGTCTGTAGTTCTGTTTATGGGATGAATCACATTTATTGATTTGCATATGTTGAACCAATCTTGTATCCCAGAAATAAAAGCTACTTGAACAAGGTAGACTAGTTTTTGATATGCTGCTGGATTTGATTTGCCATTATTTTGTTGATTATTTTTACATCTATGTTCATCAGGAATATTGGCCTGAAGTCTGAAGTTTCTTTTTTTTCTTTTCTTTTTTTTCTGAACTACACAAGGTTCTATGTATTCTTAGTCCAGTCATTAGGTAGAGATATTTCATGCTGGATACTCTATAATATTCTTTGACATTATTCTCTTATGATTTTCCTCAAGTCTGAAAATTTTAAAACAAAAATCTCCCTATGCTAACCAAACCCTGAAAACCCTGGGCTGGTACCCATTTCCTAAATAATACAGTCAAGTATCAAATGTTCTCATTTTTGACTGCTTCCCTGATACACGTATTGACCAAATTCTGCTTTACACATTCTGCGTAAAAACTATGAGCACACTGTGCATTTTTTTTTTTTTGCTTCTGTATTCACTAATTCTTTTCCATTTTTGTCCTTTTCTCTTTATTTTCTACTTCTTATTCTTCAAGATTCAACTAAAATGTCATCTCTTCTAGGAAAACTTCCACAGCTTTTTCCCCCTAAGCTGGCAAAAGTTTTTCACCCTGCTTCTGAGTAAATTTCACTGCTATTTTTTTCATTTTATTTGATATTGTTACAAAGTTTCTTATTCATGCATAAGTCTCACTAAAGAAAAAAACAAAACTCTGTTTTTCTGTACATGTTCTTTGTATCACTTTACTTCTGACATCAAAGTGTGATAGACCCCCACACTAACCAATTCTCCCAATTTCAATGGACACCAACTGAGTGTCCTACAATTTAACTAAATTCTGACACTACATGTTGAGTCAGTGCAGACCCTATAAGTTAAAGGCTCAGTCCCATAAGACTGCTACCTTCCTACTTCAGATGTCAATCACAAATCCCAGGTTGTCAACTATACTTTTGACCAAATTGCTACAAATTGGCAATTCTAGTAATTCCTCTTGTTCAGGTTCTGTAACTTGCTATAATGGCTCATACATCTCAGGAAAACATTTTTCTGACTTATTATAAAGGATATTACAAAGCATACAAAGACATAGCCAGATGAAGGGGTACATAAAGTGAGGTCCAGAAGAGCCCCAAGCACAACAGTTTCTGTCCCTATGAAACTGGGTTGTGCATCCTCCTAGCACATGGATGTGTTCACCAAACTGGACGATCTCTGGATCCCACAATAGTTTAGGGATTTTTATGGAGTTTTCATCATCTAGGCACCATAGATTATCAATTTAATATCCAGCCCCCTTCCCTCCCTGGAAAGGGCAGTGGCAGGTTGAAGCCGAAAGTTCCAATCTGAGCATGACTTGGACCTTCTGGTAACCAGCTCCCATCTTGAAGCTATCCAGGAACCCACCAAGAGTTGCCTCACTAGAACAAAACATCCTCCTTATTATCCAAGAAATGCTAAGGAATATAAGACCCCTGTGTCAGGAAAGGGGGCAGAGACCAAATATGTATTTATTTATTTATTTATTTATTTAGTTATTTATTTTTATTTTTATTTTTTTGAGATGGAGTCTCGCTCTGTCACCCGGGCTGGAGTGCAGTGGCCGGATCTCAGCTCACTGCAAGCTCCGCCTCCCGGGTTCACGCCATTCTCCTGCCTCAGCCTCCCGAGTAGCTGGGACTACAGGCGCCCGCCACCTCGCCCGGCTAGCTTTTTGTATTTTTTAGTAGAGACGGGGTTTCACCGTGTTAGCCAGGATGGTCTCGATCTCCTGACCTTGTGATCCGCCCGTCTCAGCCTCCCAAAGTGCTGGGATTACAGGCTTGAGCCACCGCGCCCGGCTCAAATATGTATTTATTAAGCCACATTCACCTAGCAGTCTTAAAGCTCCATGAGAGCAAAGCCCATGTCTTAATTACTGAGCAACTGTTAATGTTGCAAAAATATGTCTGTTGAATAGCAGAATTCATAAACGAGTCATCCTTCCTCAATAATCCTACATTTTCACGCTACAAGGAGGCTAATAGCCTTTACTCAAAACTCTCAATGAATAGTAATGGGATCACAGGTACTTCTGAAGAAAAAATTACATTCTGTAGCCATAATACTGCTTATCACATAGCAAATTTAATCTTACATAAAAAATATATTATCAATAACTACTGCCTAATGAGGGAAAGCAGTTCTAAATAGTGTCTTCATATAAAACTCTTACAAATTGATTGAATTCACTATTGATCATTCTTTGGAAATTCTCTCTTCAAGTTATTTAGGAATCAGAGGTAATACATGCTGAGAATATAATTAAGATTAATATAGAGAGAAAGACATGATTAACAGACCATCACCTCATAGATGCAGCTGGAGGCCATTATCCCGAGCGAATTAATGCAGGAACAGAAAACCAAATACTGCATATTCTCACTTATAAGTGGGAGCTAAACATTGAGTGCTGATATAGACATAACGATGACAACAGTAGACACTGGGGGTTACTAGAAGAATGAGACAGGGAAGAGGGCAAGGGTTGAAAAACTAACTGTTAGGTACTATGCTCAGTACCTGGGTAATAGAAGCAATTGTACATCAAACCTCAGCATTGTACAATATACCCACAAACAAACCTGCACATGCACCTTCTGAATCTAAAATATAGATTAATAACAAACAAGCAAACCATTTTAAAATGTTTAAGTGGGCATCAGACCATTAGGATGCAAGGTTACAGTAAAAACCTTAAATAACTGAATCCTGGCTGGGTGCGGTGGCTCACGCTTGTAATCCCAGCACTTTGGGAGGCTGAGGCGGGTGGATCATGAGGTCAGGAGATTGAGATCATCTTGGCCAACATGGTGAAACCCCATCTCTACTAAAAATGCAAAAATTATCTGGGTGTGGTGGCGTGCACCACTGAGTAGTCCCAGCTACTCAGAAGGCTGAGGCAGCAGAATTGCTTGAACCCAGGAGGTGGAGATTGCAGTGAGCTGAGATCACGCTACTGCACTCCAGTCTAGTGACAGAGCAAGACTCTCTCTATATATACACAGCCTCCCCCAAAATAAATAAGTAGCTTTTAAAATGGGGAAGTTTTAAATATTCCAAATGTAGCATGTAAAAACAAAACACATAGGAGTTTTAGGTGACAGGTTTTGATGAATAATACTGTTAGAAATTAAAACATGTAACATATTAAAAAAATTAAAGCCTTGCATGTAATCTGTACTGTTATTTGACTAGCTAATCCATACAAAAATTATTTTTTTATAAAACTACACTGGGATGCTTTCAGAGAACCTAAACAGTTGCCTGGAAATACTGATTTTACTGTGCCTAAATTTTTTCATATACACGATTATATGATATTTGACTGAGAACATAGAAAACATATTCTAAGAAGTTACATCTATCTCTTTTAGAATAAATTTGATAAATATCTCTTCAAAAAAGCATCATTTATTGGTCCCGAACATGGAAAATGTATACTTGTAGTATATTCAGTGTTATTTCTCTCTCTCTATCTATGCATTTACTCTTCATCAAAAATCCATGAAATAATTATTTTTATCCTGTTTTTATGAAGAAAGGAAAAGAAACAAACTCAAATTGGTTGAAACTGGAAAGAAAAGGGATTCAGGTCTAGGACTTTCTCTCACTCACTTTCTTTTTCACTTTAACTTATTATCTGATCTTGTAAAGGGATAAGGTAGCATGGTCTCTTTATCTGCCATTCTCTCCCTTTCCTTCCTGCCATCCCTCTATGATATGTTATTTCTGCATATATGTCCTAGTCTCTTATTTGGAGAACATATCCCAATGTGAGGTGCTTTATTTTTTCTTCTCCATAACAATTTATAGAATATGTCTCGGTACTGTGTTGCTGACTCTGGTGCACTCTCTCTGATATTTAAATTTTTACCACCTATCAACAATTAATAACCTCCCAAAAAGGAAAATACCAGATCCATGTGGTTATACTAATACTTATGAATTTTACCAAATACTTAAGAAAGAAATAATGTCAATTCTCTATCATTGTTCCAGAAAACAGGAGCAGATGGGGACATTTCCTAACTTATTTTATGTAGCCAAGATTATCCTAATATCAAAACCAGATAAAGATAAGAAAGAAAAGTTACCCACCAATATCTCTCATTAACAGAAAACAAATTTCTTCATATTGACAAATCAAATCCACATATTTATAAATAGAATTATAATTATATGCCACAACCAAATGGGATTTATTTCACATATGTAAGACTAGTTCAAAATTCAAAAGTCAATCAATGTAATCCACCACATTTACAGGCTAAAGAAGAAAATCATATGGTTGTATTAATTGATGCAGAAGATACATTTCACAAAATATAATACCTACCCATGATAAAAACTCTCAGCAAATAAGGAATAGAAAAGAATTTCTTCAATTGATAAGAACATCTAAACAAAACTCTACAGTTAACATCATACTCGATGATGAGAAACTGGATATTTCTGCCTGAGATTGGAAAGTAAGAAAAGAACGACTAAATAGTCCATTAAGAAAAAAGATATGTGATCAAAATGAAGAAGTAAAACTGTCTCTTTAGCAAAATGGCATAGTTATCTGTGTAGAACACACCAATGGATTTACAATAACAACTACAGCAAAATCCTGAAACTAATGGGTGAAGACAGTAAGGTCACAAAATAAATGGTCAATATACAATAGTTAATTCCTCTTTTGCATGGCATGAATTTGTCACTATAATTTGAAATTTAAAATAAAAATAATAATAACATTTAAAATTGTACCACAAAATTGAAATAGGTATAAATATAACAAAATATGACCAATACCAACATTTTGAAAACTACAAAACTCTAAAGAAATAAATAAAACGAAAGCGAAATAAAGAGACAGGTATTCTGTGTTCCAGGATTGGATGACTAGATATTTTTAAGATACCAATTTTTCTCAACTTTATTTATAGAGTTCATGCAATCCCAAGCAAAATCCTGAAAAGTACATTGTAGATATTGAAAAACTAATTCTAACATTTATATGGAAAGGCAAAAAACCAAGAATATTCAACACGATACTGAAGGAGAACAAAATTAGAATACACACCCAATTTCAAGAGGTGTTATAAAACTATAGAAATCAAGACACTGTGGTAATTGGCAAAATAAGAGAAAAACAGATCAGTGGAACAGAACAGAGAGCTGAGAAATAGACTCACACATATATAGTCAAGTTACCTTTGACAAAGGAGCAAAGGCAATTCAGTAGAGAAAGGATAACTGTGATGGTTAATATTAGCTGTCAACTTGACTGGATCGAGGGATGGATGCCTAGATGGCAGTGCAGATGGCTGGTAAAGTATTGTTTCTGGGCATGTCTGTTAGGGTGTTGCCAGAGGACTTTAACATTTGAGTCAGTGGACTGGGAGAGGCAGACCCACCCTCACCACCCAGTTGGGTGGGCACCATCCAATTGGCTGCTATCACAGCTGGAACAAAGCAAGGATGAGAAAGGCTGTAAGTTTGCTTGCTAAGTCTTCTCTAGCTCACTCTTTTCCTGTGCCTGAGCCTTGCTTCTTCTTCTGCCCTTGATATCAGACTCCTAGGTCTTCAGCCTTTGTACTCTGGGACTTGCACCAGCAGCCTCCTGGGGGCTCTCAGACCTTTGGCCTTAGACTGAAGGCTGCACTATTGGCTTCCCTGGTTTTGAGGCTTTTGACTTGGACTGAGCCACTACTGGTTTTCTCTTCCCCCAGCCTGCAGATGGCCTAATGTGGGAATTCACCTTGTAATACTGTGAGTCAATTCTTCCTAATAAAATCCCTTTTATTTATACATATATCCTAATGGTTCTGTCCCTCTGGAGAACTGTAACTAATAAAAGTCTTTTCAACAAATTGTGTTGGACCAATTGATGTCTAAATGCCAAAAATTATAACTAGACACAGATTTACACTTTTCAGAAAAATTAACATAAAATGAATCATATACTTAAATATATGAAACAATGACACTTTCAGAAGACAGTATAGGAGAAAATCTACGTGACTGTTGGTTTGGTGATGTTTTCAGATGCGATACCAAAAGCACAATCCATGAAAGCCATAAAAATGGATAAGTTGCACTTTATTAAAATTTAAAACTTCTGTGTTGTGAAAGACATTTTAAGACAATGAAAAGACAGTTTAAAGACAATAAAACTTGTATCAAAAAATATAAAGAACAGTTAAAACTCAACAATAAGAAAACAACCCATTTTAAAAATGAGCAAAAGATCTGAACAGATATTTCAGCAAAAAAAATATGCAAGTGGCAAAGGAGCATGTGAAAAGATGTTCAACATGACTTGTCATTAGGGAATTTTAAGACCAACCAACAATGAAATAAAATTTTGTAACAATTTGAATGTCTAGAATTTAAAAAAATGACTTTATCAATTAATTGCTGGTGAGGATCTGAGGCAACAGGAACTCTCATTAATTGTTGCTGGATACAGCCACTTAGAAGGTAGTTGTCAGGTTCTCACAACACTAAATAATCACATGACACAGTCCAGCAATCACACTCCTAGTTATTTACCCAAGTAATTAAAAAATTTATGTCCCCACAAACACCTGCATACAAATGTTTAGAGTATCCTTTTTCATTATTGCCAACACTCGGAGGTAACTAAGATATTTTTCAATAGGTGAATTGTCAATAAACAAACTTTGGAACATTCATATAGTAGAATATTATTCAGTGATAAAGATGTAAAATTTCAAGTTACAAAAAAGCCTGGATTAATCTAAAATGCATATTGCTGTGTGAAAAAAAGACAGTAAGAAGAAGCTACATGCTATATAATTCGTATTATATGACCTTCTGGAAAAGGAATAATCTAAGAGATAGCAAAAATCTTAGTGGGTTCTACTGGTTCATTGGGAGGAGAGAAGGGATAAAAGGTAAAGCACTGAGGATATTTTAGGATAGTGCAATTATTCTGTATTATACTTAATTTATGCATACATGACACAAAGCATCTCTCATAACCCATTGAACTTTACAATACAAAGAGTGAAATTTAATATATGCAATTTTTTAAAACATAAGGGGTTGAAAATAGATAGAATGCACAATATGACAAAACAATCTAACAGTATTTCAAATATATAAAATAATTTAATTGAATGGATTGGGAAAAAATGGTTCTTACCTGAGTAACTTTGGAAATGAGTGGAATCTCTACAACTAAAGATAAAGTAAACTTAAGCATTGTAACATACTTTATAAAAATTTTTTCCCCACAGGGATGTGGGCAACAATTCTGATACTGCTATGCTTACTATAAAAATTTTTTCCCCACAGGGATGTGGGCAATAATTCTGATACTGCTATGCTTACATACTAGAGCTAAATTAAACAAACAGATGGTGGATGGTAAGAGCCATGTTTTTCACTGTTATAGTAGAAGTTTACAGGTAAAGAAGGGGGAAAAGACTAGAATGATCTATGTGGCATGGATTAAAGTTGGAGGCACCAGTATAAACTCATTTTTAGCTGAATATAGGAACAGATACGTATATATTTGTATATATGAATTAGTATACACACATATACCTCGTTTCTCTCTTAGCAGAGTGGCCTAAAATGAACTATACCCCAGTAACAATGGGCCCATCTAGGGCCAGGATTGTGGTTACTAACTCTGGTCTCTCCACGCAAAGGAATCTTAGATCCTTGAAGAAATGGCTGACTCTGGAATTATGGCAGAGAATACACAAGATAAAGCATCTTGTGGTTCCAGGAAATAAGGATGTATTCACAACCAACCAACCAACCAACCAACCAACAACACTCAATGTTGCGGGTACATCACCAGGACACAGGCATCAATTGAAAGCAGGAACACTTTGGGAAACAAAATAATTTGGGCAAAGCTGGAACAATTTGGGCAACAAAATAAAGAAGTATTATATTATAACATAAAGCATAAAATCAATATTCATGAGCCCATACTGATATAAATGATTGTATAACAAACGGGGGAAAAGAGACAAATATCCCATGCAGAGAATTGCAATGCAGAAGAATAGTGTGTGTAGTTACTCTACCCTCAAAGAAAGAAAGCATAGCTCCTAGATGTGAGCTGCAGAGAGTGTCTTTCTTCCAAAAAGTACAGCACAGAAAGGTGCAAGAGGAAAAACTTTACAGTGAAAAACCCTGACACACACTGTCTCAGCCAGCTGATCAAGTTCAACATCAACAGTGATAAGTCACGTTGCTAGTATGTACCCTTGATATGAAGTGATGAAAATAGCAATTTATCTCTGTGGCCTTTCCCTGCAAAGAAAATCCATAACCCCAATCTAATGAGAAAAGCATCAGACAAATCCCAGTAGAGTGACGTTCCACAAAATACTTGGCCAGTGCTACCTCAAAAATATCAAGGTTATCATAAACAAGAAAAATCTAAGAAATCCTCATAGCCAAGAGAAGCCTAAGGACGCATGACAACTAATGGGATGTTGCATCCTAAATAGGATCCTGAAACAGCAAATGGACATTAAGTAAAAACAAAGGAAAATCGAATAAGGTATGGACTACAGTTAACTCTAATGAGTCAATATTGGTTCATTAATTGTAATGAATATACCATATTATTGTAAGATTTTAATAATACAGAAAATAAGGTGTGAGGTTGAGGGAAACTATAGCTGTACTTATCTTTACAATTTTTCTGTAAATGCAAACTTGTTCTAACAATTACATTTTGTTAAAATATTCTAGTATTCAACACTTGCTAATTAAGTCAACATGTCTCTATTTCAGATCACAAGAGAATATCTGACTGAATCAGTCAGATATTACAATATCACAGTGCAATCTGGTTTCAATCAAAGTTATAGGTTTGTGGATACATGAGCATGTATCAAATCCTATAAGCATGCAAATCCTGGTTTTGCGGGACCTGAGGCTTATTCACTTTGAGGGATTGCCTTTAAAAAATGAATGCAAAACTGTAAATACAAAATTAAATTTGTACATAGGTTAGGGTCCATTGGGTGCTAGGGTAAAGTCTGTGCACATGAGAGGTCCTGAAACTTCATCTTCATTAGCATCATGGTAAATATACATCTACAAGTGAACCTGCTCTAATAGGGATTTGTACAAAGGTGTGAGGGTGAGAAGAACATTAGTATTAGAGAAAATTATTGGTATTCCTACTTTTTGTTGGTATCTCTCTTTATATACTTTTTTGTATTCTCTTCTAAAATGGTCAGCCAT
The DNA here is from genome assembly GCF_037993035.2 of Macaca fascicularis. NCBI lineage: Eukaryota > Metazoa > Chordata > Mammalia > Primates > Cercopithecidae > Macaca > Macaca fascicularis. Next base: position 58,525,896 of record NC_088394.1, read on the forward strand.
CACATGTGGTCACAGGAAAACAAAGTTGATGAAACTCACAGGTCCTAGAGACGTGAGCTACTCAAGGGTGATACAGTTTGAATGTCTGTCCCCTTCAAGGCTCATGTTGAACTGTGATCCGCAATCTTGGAGGTGGGACCTGGTGGGAGGTGTTTGGGTCATGTGGGTGAATCCCTCATGAATAGCTGGGCGCCCTCCCCTCACACTATTAGTTACCACAAGATCTGATTGTTTAAAGGAGTCTGGCATCTCTCTTGCTCCCTCTCTTGCCAGGTGATGTGTCTGCTCTTCCTTAGCCTTCTACCATGAGTGATAGCTTCCTGAGGCCTTGCCCAAAGCTGAGCAGATGCTGGTGTTGGGCTGTATAGCCTGCAGAAATGTGAGCCAAATAAACCTCTTTCTTTCATAAGTTATCCAGTCTCAGATATTCCTTTATAGCATTGCAAAACAGACTAACACAGAGGGCACCATTGAAAAGATAACAGGATGGTTCAGAGGCAGAAGACACCAGAGAGGGGAAGGTTCAGGCAACTGTCCTTGTTGGGATTTTTGTGGAAAAGTCAATGAGGATGGGATGAACAGGATAGGATTGGCTAGTTTGAATAATTTTGGCAGACTTTGAACTCTAAGGGTAACCTCTAGTTGCCTGGCAGCTGGCCCTGGGATGATTAAGGCAGAGGAATATTGCCTCTTGGAGTATAGAGACAAATAAGATCTGTGTCTCTGCATTGGTTAATTTGCACATCAAAGACACACTCCCAGCTGGACCTGTTGCTACCACTAAGAACTGATTAGCCACAGGAATGGCAGTTTCTCTCCATCCAGAAAGATAATTTAAGACATTAAAACATAATATACAGGAAATTAAGAAAACTGATTACAATACACAGTTGCACGAACACACATACACCCAGAAATACCCACACACAACTAGACTTGTCTAATTTTTTTCATTTTAAGTTGATTTGGACTACTGCTGAATGCCCAGTTCCTGATATTTAGCAAATATTCAGTGCCTTTTCACCCAACTTGGTACGAAGAGATTCTCTTTGAATCCATGAGAATATAAAACTCAGAGCATGGTGGAGGGGTTGGCTTATGATGAAGTTTTTGATAGAGATTTTCTATTCAAAGAAACAGAAGGGAGGGTGACAAATTCCAGTACAGAGCATGTTGGTTGTTTATGGGGTGCAAATAGAAGGAAATGTCTCTTTGGTTCTATTTTATTAGTGGATTATGACTTAAATGGTTAGCTGAGAGTTAGGATAAGAAGATTGGTGTAGGAGTTTTGAGGAGTGATGGAAATGTGTGAAGTAATTAAGGAGAGTGGGATGAGAAAAAATAGTAGAAGTGTATAGTCGGATTGCTGAGCAATATTGCATTAATTTGGCATTTATGATCACAAAATTAAAGACTATTTATCACACTTGTACTTCTCTGCAGGGAAGATCATTGCTTAGTGCAGTCATGAGGTGCATTCTAGGTAGGGATATTTACCAAATGAGTACAATAGAAAGAAAGCGAGTCAAGGGGTTAACGTGTTTGTGAAGGAGTAGATACAATGACAGATCTTACTGAGCTACTAGGACTTCCACTCACTCTCCAGTTTTTCTGGACCTCTTAGCTTTCATCTGGCTATTTATTTCTCCTTGCAATAATTCCTTGTTTCTTTGAAAAAGTGGTGCTTAAAGACTCAGGTTAAATGTCACAATTTATTTGTTTGCTTTTCTATAGTCCCACAGCCTCTTGTGTTTCCTTTATCACAACATTTATAATAAAAATTCATTGTAATTATCACATTATATATGAGATATTTCTTATACATAGTCAATATTAATTATAATTATATCCTCACTCTCAGTATTTCTGGGGCATTAGTTCCAGCACATCCTGAGGATACCAAAATCCATGAATGCTCAAGTCCCTTATATAACAAGGCATCGTATTTGCATATAATCCATGTATACCTCCTGTAAACTTTAAATCATTTATATAGTACTTATAATAGCTAAAACAATGTAAATAATTGTTATAATCTACGTTTAGAGACTAGCAATAAGAAAAAAGTGTGTACATGTTCAGTACAGATGCAACCATCCTTTATTATTATTATTATTTTACTTAATTAATTTATTTTTTTAGATGGTGTCTCACTCTTGTTGCCCAGGCTGGAGTGCAGTGGACTGCAACATCCACCCCCTGGGTTCAAGCGATTCTCCTGCCTCAGCCTCCCTAGTAGCTGGGATTACAGGTGCTCACCACCATGCCTGGCTAATTTTTGTATTTTTAGTGGAGACAGGGTTTCACCGTGTTGGCCAGGCTGGTTTTGAACTCCTGACCTCAGGTTATCCACCCACCTCAGCATCCCAAAGTGGCAGGATTACAGGCGTGAGTCACCACACCCAGCCATCACCCATTATTTAAAAAATATTTTTGATTCACTATTGGTTGAATCTGTGGATATGAAGCCCATGGATACAGAGAGCCAACTGTATATTATTATTGTTGTTATAATTATTAAAACTATTGTCATTCACCATGGAGAAGACACTTTTACTTCATACTTTTATTTTTCATAAATAGCCCCCTTTATTAGGATGAAACTCTGTTTCCACTAATACTTTTTGTCTTGCTCACCAAAATAGTGCCTGCCTCTGTAATAGCAGTCACTCAATTCATTCTAAACAAAATGGTTAATATATGAGCGTGTGAATGAGTATATGCAGGGAATGAGTTTCTTTCTTACCATTTGTGAATTATTGAAGCTTAGCATAGCTTCTATTATTTTGAAGGCTCATAATATATGCTTGCTTAATAAGAAAATGAACTTGTTAATCCTGTACTGTACATAAAACTTGACATTGCTGATATGTATTGACTTGCTCAGCAAGCCTTTCCCAAGCACACTAACAATGAATTTCTTTGCTGGTAATCCATTCAATGTAATAATATAGGTTTAACTCTCTTGATGTTGTAGATTGTTGTTTTTGAAAGAGTATTAAGGAATTCTCAATAATTGTTCATGCTCAAGCACTATTCTTTGAGGTGTTTAGGGATTAAATATGAGGACCCACAATATCAAATGTAGTATTTCTCTTTAGAAATACTTATTCTTAGTTTGCTGAAAACACCTGGTGAGGGGAATTGTAACTTTTTCTCAAATCCTCTTTCAGAGTAATCTAAGCACAATTCAAATTTCAGTTGTCATTTTAGTCATTATCTTGAGGAGGTAAGCACACTTTAAAGGCTGTGTGCAGAATAAGAATACATGAATAGAAAATATTGCAGAGAGAGTAGCAGTACTCACAAACTAAACATCTCTAATGAATGACCAACTTTTATTATCTCTGTGAAGGCTGCATAAATGATACTTCAGATCTGATATATAATCTTTCCATTAGATCCCTTATCCCCACTTGGAGTGCGTAGGGTACCTCACTGGGAAAACCTGCAATGGGAATGACCTTTATGTTACCTAGAATTGATCTCATGGATAATTGTCTTAATTATCCCGGAAAGTGCATTTCTACTGTTGGCCATAACTACTCCTGTAGACATAAAAGTGCCTTTATTGTTAATCTCCAACATTGTGAGTACCTTACAGGCAGTGCAGAAAAGCTCTAAAAGCCTGATAAGAATTCTTGACAGTGAGCATTTAATGGTGATGTGGACTTAATGAGGAAGTAAGAACTCTCCTGCAAATTGGATTCTGGTGTCTTTAATCAATCAGTGGCGACCACAACACTGTATCTTGAAATCCGAGAAGAAACATATTTTCCAGACAGATGGACATCTTCAGCAAAAAGAGGTAAAGAATTGAAGTGATGAAGATTCCTTGAAGCTTATGATCAACTAAAGATTTAAGATTCTCTTTTGTTTGAAGATTTAGAGATTGGTTTGATATATTTTCAAACATATATATTTTATAAATTATTTCTCCCCTCATTTATTTTTATTTCTTTATTTTTTTCTGCCTTTTTTTCTCTCTTCCATCTCTGTAGTTGATAGAACTGGTTTCGAACAACCACTTCATAAATTACCCAGTATGTAACCTTGAGGTAGTTTTTTAATCTTAATAAAATTTAATTTTCATACTTTCAATGAACCAGGTTATTAACTTTCCCAAGTTCCCAAAATTCAGAAAGAGAGAAACCTAATCTTGGTCAGGTACTGAACACAGCAGTGGGTATACAAAAATGAAAAAAGTGTGATCTTTTTCCTAAGGGGAGAAATGAACGTGCAGAAAGTCAAATATTGTGGGATATGAGTGATTTCATTGTGCGCAGAATACTACTACATTCGGTTTGAATTCTGCCAGTGTACAAGCTCTTAACCTCTGTAAGTTTCATTTGGCATATGAGAAGAATAGTCATACTTCACAGGGCCTTTAGGAAAATTAAACTAGTCAACATATAGGAAAACATAAATCATTATAAAAATGCAGTGGATTATTTTGATAGAAACGTAAATACCATAAAATTCTGTGAAAGTGCAAAGGTGTTACAGATTCACGTCGTTTTCCCAGGAGACAGCCTACAAGATGGAGATTAGCACCCAGGATATTTACTAAGGAGTGTTTTGAAGATTAACGACTGCGGAAAGGAAAGTGCAAAAGCCAGATCAGGTCAAAGCTGCTGGGCTGCAATGCATCTCCAACATAGACCAAACTCACAGGGAAGTCTGGAGCTGGGATGTTCCTTCAGAGTTGGGGTGAGGAGGTGCTTTTTATACCCACATTTTGATTGGTTGTTAATATAGTGGCCCCACCCAAAATCTCATCTTGAATTGTAATCCTCATAATTTCCATAATCCCTATGTGTCAACGGAGAGACCAGGTGGAGAGTAATTGGATTATGGGGGCAGTTTCGGCCATGCTGTTCTCGTGATAGTGAGCAAGTTCTCGCGAGATCTGATAGTTTTATATGGGGCTCTTCCCGCTTCCCTCTGCACTTTTTCTTCCTGCCGCCTTGTGAAGAAGGTGTCCTGCTTCCCCTTCACCTTCCACCACGATTATAAGTTTCCTGAGGTCTCCCCAGCCATGCTAAACTGTGAGTCACTCAACCTCTTTCCTTTATATATATATTACCCAGCCTCAGGCAGTTCTTTATAGCGGTATGAAAATGGACTATTACAGTCTTGATGCAGCCTGCCTCTGAAAGGAGGCATAAATATGGACAAAATTTTCTTCTTTAAACTAAGTCGACCCTCCAGCGAGTGCTGGCAACTGACAGACGTCTTCACTTAGCACTCCTAGAAGCTGGAAACATAATTTTAAATTCCAGACAGCAGATCGAGATGGTCCAGCATATAAGGAAAGGTGTTTGACTGTTCTAATTAGGAATAGGAGGTTGTAAAAGGCTATGGAGAAGAGGGAATTGTTTAATTTTTGCCTTAAATTTAGATTTGATAAATGCTTCAACTTCTATTTACACAGTCACACAGGAACACATATAGAATCAACCCCCTAAAAAGCAGATATTTTATGTTTGATCTTCTATTTCTTAATGAGGAAAAAGAGAGAGTTCAGAGATGAAACATTGCATTTGAGTACTTTTTCTCTCCTGAAGAGGTAATTTCAACTGATAGGATGATAGCTTTTTATGATATATCTGTATTGCTTCTCTGACATCACTTAGACTTGCAAGTGTGAAGTGTTTTCTGAAGGAAATTGCTATTAGCTCATCGACATACCCAGAGGTCACTGATAAATACTGAATATAACCATTTTTGGAAGAGTTAGCACAACAGTTTGTGTTTTTATCCAAGGGCAACTGCAGAAATTTGCTTTGGTGTTGACTTAACTGCTTCTTGATGTCTCATTTTTTTTTCCTTTCAAATGACCCTGTAACAGATGATCAAAAATTTCTATCCACCTGTGGTTTGCAGAAGATAAGCTTCCCACAGCATTTTTCTAATACAAGTTTCTACCACAAACTTATCTTTACAGGCTGTTAGGCCATGTGAGCACTATGACCTCGTGCTTTACAGGAAACTTGATTCCAAGGAAGGAATCCATTCAACCTATCTTATCAATGGCATTCTGTAGGATTTCACAGCATTTCTGTTTTTCACTGACATACCGATTTCATTAGCACATATGTAATCACGTGGGTCCTACTTCATTAACTTGAGTTTAGCCAATAGCCATTTCACTTGGCACTTAAGGAACAGGAGAAACAGTTTTGCTTCATTAAAAAACCTACACTTAACTGCTGTTAGACCATAATGGTTTCTAACTGACACAGCGATACCTTGTTTGAGTCACTAGAAATGTTCACTCACATTAGAGGACCCAGAATACAGACCTGATTAAGCATAACAACAACAACAAGACATTGGAGACATACCATCTAGGAAAAACCCAATAGATTAAACTCTTATTTTAGCAGAAACAGGCCAATTTATTTAACGGTAGATCTTAGCTTACCTAAATTGGAGTAAATAATGACAACTCAATTATATTCACAGGTTGGTGTTTTGTGGCTCCCTCCATTCTAGGGAATTCTAGCCTTTCTGTAGTTTATCTCAAGGCTATAAGACATATTATTGTAATATTAGTAATACAGCTACTATCTTTAGAGCACTAGTTTATAAAACACACAGCCCAGTGGCCGAGATTTCATCATCCTCACTAGTGTCCTATGTATTTGATGATAGAAAGGTGAGAATACTGAGAGAAAGAGCAGTTTGGTAACTTTTCTAAAATCCTTAGCATGTTTTGCGTTTTACAGTCAGAGTCTCAGCTGTATACTTTCCTGCTATACACACACCATTCCTTTTGACTAACCTGTTTCTCATTTATGTTCTGATTATTCACAATGACTTAAAAAAAAAATCACTGTCAATGCTAAACGTAGAAGCTATATCTCCAATGCAATTTGAAGGCACCCCTGCAGCCAGGACCCATCCATGTTGTCACAGCTGCTAAGGCCTGGGGTCATGAGCATTGATGGTAGTAAGAATGTCACCATTTCATCCCTGGAGGAACTCACTAGCTCTGTCCAGCAGAGATACTGTTTACTTTTGTTTCTCAGAATGATTAAAAATATGCTATTTAGGTTTTTTGCATTTGAGTTTCCTCTTGTGTGGAACTAAGAGTGAGGTCTACCAGAGTACTCTTCACCAAGACAATCTGATATAATAAATTATATCTGGAAGCGGAGGAAGCTTAGATAAATCAAGGCATTCTAAATTTGTCCTATAAATATGGTCTCTACTGGTCTGCTCTGAGTCATCTCAATTTCAGGTGCATCTCCTTAGGTCTTTAATAATGTAGCCTGTTACAGTGGCCAGATATGAAGATGATACACTCACTGGTATCCAGCCAACTGAATTAATTAGCTAATATTCTTTTATTTTTAAAACGAAGACATCAAATCAGGGCAAAGCTAAAGAATCTGCAAATTTACTGCTGAGGACCTAACACTGTAGAAATTTGTCTCTCGGTCTGTGAAATATAAAATAAAAGAGTTAGTTTGGCTATTCCTTGCCAGTGTAAGGCCCCTTATACCAACTATGTATTTATGACTAAACTGTCAAAAATAAATTTACTCTTCTAATGCCGCTGGCTCCATCTTGACTACAAAGAAAAATGGTCTCTCTATGATTATTGATCTTTTAAGTAATACATTTTGGGGGGGATGTGTGTGTGTGTGCGTGTGTATGTGTGTGTGTTGGAGGAGACAGGAAAGGAAGATGATCTTTGAACAAAAATATGGACTTTGAAATTAGACAGACTTGATTCCCCTCAATGTGAACTTGATTGGACATAGATATCAATATATAGACAGAAACCTAAAATCCATTATTCTTTCCCAGATGTCTGTCTAACTAGCTCTATGATTTTGGAAAAACTATATCACCTTTCCAAGTCTCATCTGTAATATTGAAATAAATAATCATACCTAAATTGAAAAGTTGCTGTGAGATCAGAGGGTTAAACAAGATAAATATTTAGCAGTAAGCATTTAAACTCACTCAATAAATAGTTACGGGGAATGTCTGCACTGCTTCTCAAGAGACAGCAGGCTGGACCCTTTGCTGATGGTTTAGCCTTGTCCCCAAGTACCTATGTGAAGCCTTTCTTTATGTTAAAATGTGCTGAACTACTCTATTCACATTAGCCAGGATATGGAATAAACTAAGTGTATATCAACAGATGAATGAAAATGATATATGTGTATACAGAATGGATATTATTCATCTGTAAAAGAATGAAATTCTGTCATTCTCAACAACATGCATGAGCCTGGAGGATATTATATTAAATGAAATAAGTCAGGCACAGAAAGATAACTATCACGTGTTCTCACTCTTATGTGAGAGCTAAAAGAAATTGAGCTCATGTAAGTAGAAAGTACAATTGTGATTATGGGAGATTGGAAAAGGTTGGGGATTGGGGAGAAGTGCAAGAGATTGGTTAATGGATACACAATTACAGTTACATGGGAAGAAGTATTTCTAGTGTTTTGTAGCACTTTTGGGTGAATATGGTTAACAATAATTGAGTGTACATTTTTGAAAAGCTAGAAGAAAGGATTTTGAATGTTCACAACACAAAGTTATAAATGTTTGACGTGATGGACATGCTAGTTATCCCAATTTGATCATTACACGTTGTCTGCATGTATCAAAATATCATTCCGTATTTCATAACTATGTACAATCCTTACATGGCAACTAAAAATAAAAGGGGAAAATGTGGTGAAGCAATCTTTAGTATTTTTTTCTTGTCCAAAAACTAGTATTAGATTGCCAAACCAGTCAAGTAAACATGCTTAGTACATCAAAAAAGCAGGTGAGAGATACATTCAGAAAGTTGACAGAAGGCTATTAACCCATCATATTTTATTCATGACACTGCTGTTTAAACTGCATAGCAACATCATCTGGGAAGCTGAGAACCCCCAAGACAAAGTGTGGAGTTCCACTCCAGGTCAGGAAAAATATATAATCAGATAGAAAACCACTTTGAGGATTCTTCTTTCACATTTTCTTGCGTTGTCTTATTAGAGGTACCCTAGCTGTAGAAAACTGACTATCCTAGGTGTGGGAGGGATTAGATAATTAGTCATTGGAATTTTCTGTGCTGTACTCATAACCTACAGGGTAAAAAGGGCATAGGAAGAAAATTACTTATAGGGAGCACAGATAAAACCATTATGCATTGACTTTGAAAGAATTATAGTACAATCACAGCTAACAGATAATTATAGTACCATTAAGCTAATGAGTTAATTATTATATTAATTGGCAGGTTAATGGAACTCCAATATGGAATTTTAAAGTCTGCACTTAAATTTCAGAGAAATAATATGTTGCATTAAGAATTTTATCCAGATAATGTATCTGTACAAAAATACAGTTTGTTTTCCCCACGGAGAATTCCTGATTGAATTTTGACTCCCTTTTGATCAATATGTTGGAAAAACTTAATAAGAAAGCATAATAGACAACAATATGTAATAATTACAAATAATTTTTAAAAAGTAAACATGGGATTTGAGATATAACATCACATATGTTTTAACTTGATTTTTGTTTATCAAAAGATAATTTAAGTAAAGATGTCATTTGTCTCTTTTCGATATTTGTTGCCTTTTGCATTTCTTTTGAGGACAAACCACATTCAGTTCAGCATGGGATAAGTCATTCCGACAGGCATTATATTTGTTCTCTTTCCAGCTGGTTTACAGAGAATGCGAGGTTGTATAAATAAATTCCGGGCTAACAATGTTGGAAGTATGATTTGTTAGAAAAATTATAGGCTCTATAATTTCAGAGTCAAAATTTTATATTTCAATTTAATTTGAAATATTTCATTTTCGTAATTTCCAGGTAGATATTTTCAGAATTGAACTAAGTTGTAGGACACCAGCTACTGTTGCAAAATTGATTAGTATAGGGAAATAACCCTTATACATTTGATGTCCTATGCCTTTTGTGAATAGAGATATTTCATAGTACCAATATCACCAAAGATTTTTAAGTCGCAACCCTAATTCTAATGCAGCAGTATTTGGACATGGAGCTTTTGGGATCTAATTTGGTCATGAGGATGGGACCCTCATAAATGGGATTAGCAGTTTTCTAAGGAGAGGACAGAGAGATAGCTAGCTTTCTTTCTGCCATGTGGGAATAGAATGAGAAGCTGGCTGTCTGCAAATAAGGAAGTGGGCCCTCACCAGAAACTAGTTCTACTAGCACCTTGACCTTGAAGTTCTTGGACTTTACAGCCTCCAGAATTGTGAGAAATAGATGAATGCTGTTTAAGTTACCCAGTCTATGGCACTTTGTTATAGCAGCTCAAACTGACTAAGACAGAAATTGCTACTGGGCCATGGGGTGCTACTGCAACAAATACCTAAAAATGTGGAAGTGGCTTTGGGACTAGGAATGGATAGAGACTGGAAGAGTTTTGAAATAAATGATAGAAGAAGCTGAGACTGTCATGAAGGGAATTTTAAAAGCAATTCTGGAAAGGGCTCAGAAAGGGAAAAGAGATCTGTAGGAAAAACTTCTGTGTTTGTAGAGAATACAGAAATAGTCATGCACAGAATGCTGGTAGAAATGTGGACAGTGAAGGCCATTCTGATGAGGTTTCAGACAGAAATGAGGAACATGCTATTAAACAATGAAGGAAAGGTGATCCTTGTTATAATGTGGCACATAACTTGTCTGAATTGCATTTGTGTTCTAGTGCTGTGGCAGGTAGAACTTGCCAGCAGAAAAATTGCATATTTATCTTAAGAACTTTCTAAGCAAAGAGTTTTTGGAGCAGCTCAGTTCCTCCTGGCTGATTAGGGTAAAATGCAAGGAGAGAGAAATGATTTGAAGTTGAAATTATTAAGCAAAAGAAAACAGAACTTAACAGTTTAGACATTTCTCGGCCTGTCCGTATTGGCAAAAGTCAGAAAATGTGTTCAGAAGAGAACAGCAAGTCTGTGACCAAGCAACAGTTTGATAAGGAGTTTAATGTGGATGTGAACTATGGACTTAGATTATCCACTATCCCAGCAGGAAAACTGCTAGTTTGAACTAAAGGGGAAGGAGACTGGGAAAAATCAAGGAAGATTTTTGAGGTTGTTGTACTTCCTAGATTTATAGAGCAGGACCATAGAGCTATTCAACTGTGGACATGTTCTATTCTGCAAAGCAATGGAAGAATAACCTTGAGGACAATTCAGAAATTATCTGGTCTGCCTTTTGGGTTTCAATAGCAGGGAGGGTGAAATTGCTTTGCTTTCAGCAGGCTAGATAATCTCTGCCTAAAGCCAGGAGGGTGGGCTAACCCAAACTGTGGGGCTCAAGCACTGCCTGACAGAACATGAGAAACAGGACCCCTACCAAGCTGAGCCGGGGGCATGGGGCCACTTCTCCAGTGAGTATGGAAGGTGGAATCAGAACCACCTTCTCCAGTAGTCCTGAAGAGCTGAGAATGGAACCAAAGGGGATTATTCCCAAGCCTTACCATCTTCTAGATTTGGGACTTGTTGGTACCCATTACATCTTCTTTCTTCCTTATTTTTCCCTTTTGAAATGGAAATGTCTGTCCTATGCCTATCCCACCATTGTATGAGGAAGCACATAGTTTGGTTTTACAGTTGATACTGTGAAATATACAGTTCATCTTCAACACTCTTTCCTGGCATACAACTCCTAAAATTCTTAGAGACTCCAAAGTGATGTCCTGGAGAGTCATGTGCCCTGGGAGAGGATGGAAGCTCCACACCCTTTCTCATATGCCGTGCCCTATGCATCTCTTTATCTGTATCCTTTGAAATATTCTTTACAATAAAGTAGTACATGAGTAAATGTGTTTCCCCGAGTTCTGTGACCTGCTCCAGCAAATTAATAAAACTCAAAGAGGGGATTGTGAGAACCCCAACTTGAAGCTGGTCAGTCAGAAGGCCCTGGTTTTTGGTGCGGGTATTTTGGGTTCTGAGCCCCAGACCTGCAGGATCTGACACTACCTCCAGGTAGATAGTGGCAGAATTGAAGAGCACCCAGTCAATATCTGCTACAGAACTGATTGCTCACTTGGTGGTGGGGAGAACACTTCAATCCCTACATTTCATCACAGAATTCTTCTTATGTGTTAATGATTGTTGCATTGACTGAAAGAATAGAAAAGACAGGATTTCCCCCTTCCCCCCAACCCCCAAACATACAGATTTACAGCTGGAAAGGAATTTTGCATCAGGATAAAGTGTACTTCTAGTCTCAATCATACCTGATTTAGATATTTAAAAGAGATTTTCACTTAGACTTTAGAGTTTATGGTGGGATAAGCTAAGACTTTGGGGGCTTTTGGAATGAAATAGATTTTGCACGTGAGAAGAATATGAATTTTGTGAGGCCGGAAGCAGAAGACAATGGACTAAATTGTTTTTTCCTGAAATTCATATGTTGAAACCCTGATCCCAATATGATGGCATTTGGAGGTGGGGTCTTTGGGAAATAAGAATGCAGTTCTCATGAATGGGATTATAAAAAGAGACCCGAGAGCTAGCAAGCTCTCTTTCCACCATGTGAGGATACAACAAGAAGTTGTTTGTCTGTAAACCAGGAAGTGTGCCTTCAGCAGACACTGGAGGTACTGGCACCTTGACTTTAGACTTCTGATAAAACAATAATTGCTAACACTTTCCTAAGTTCTGTAAGTCATTTTAGTGAATTATTGAAATTGCATATGGATTGTGGAAACCCCTGAATTTGTAGCTGTCCTGGGTGAGAGAACTTCAGAAGAAGTAGATTAAGCATAAATCCTGAAGCTATGACCAAATTGCATGCATGTATTTTTTTTACAGTTGATTTCAGTGTTGTTTGTAATTTTATACAGTTTCTTCTGCTCACAACTCAACCATTGTCTTTTTAACAACCATACTAACTCAAGATTAAATATAACGACTGACTCTCAGTTTAAAGCATCTCTAAAATTTCACTGTCCTCTTACAATACTTTTTTTCCCAAGATAATATGGTGCTTTAGAAATACTAGTGATTTCTCAAAGCATGTCTTGACTGGTGACTTCATTCCAAGTTTTACAAAGGTAAAATTAGAGAAAAATCTGTAGTTACTCTAATACTCACCCTTAAAGTGTGAAATAGCTGCTGGAAGACTCAAGAAAAGAGCATGGTTTAGATAGTGTAAGCCAGGCAAAACACAGAACACAAGAGAGCATTTTATGGCCTGAAATTTTGTAAATTACCCTTTCTGTAAAATGGCATCGTTACGAGATGAAAAGTATCTGTTTACCTATTTTGTGTGTACCCCAAAGATGCTGTTGCATGGTATCTGAAAAGAGATTGGCAAAGAAGGGAAATATTATTCTTGAGCAAAGAGAAGTCACATATATCAGACCATAAACATTTAAAGTTACAAGAAGCTATAGGGAAGTTTTGTATTTTCTCTTTTCTCTCTGAAGTTTCAATAATGTTAGTCTATCATCAAGTGAAGTGACAGTAGACAGATTAACGAGAGGGAAGAAAGCAAATACAATGTATTATGTGCATAGACGCAGAAGCCACACACAAAGTATAAGACTCAAGGAAGGGCCAGATGACTGAAGTTTTTATACCAAACAGAAAGGAATAGGGGCTTGGAGCTTCTTTGGAGGTGGTAAATTATGGGAGGATGAGAGGAGGAAAAGCATGGTGAGCAATGGCTGTCTTGTCATGCAGATAAAAAGTCTCCGAGATAACAGCCCTCAGAACATGTAGATGATTGCCTGTGGTCATGTCTGTCTGGGTAAGTGTCAGACTTTTATTCATGATGAGGTAGGTAAAGGGGCCTCAGAGAAAATACCTGCTTGTATCTGCTGTTTACCCTACAAAAGTAGGATGATGTAAATTTCCTTTACAAAAGGACAGGTTTTCGGAGCTAATTTCATTTACAGTTGCTCTAAATAAACCAACTCAATTATGTCAAATAATTATTTTCTGGGTGGTATATTTTGGTCTCCCACAATGGATGCCATAGTATAGGATATACTATTTTATACCATGCAGGCGTAAAATGTTCTTGTAATAGATGTTCCTATTCTAAGCATAATTGACCACTAAGTGTTCACATGCAGTGTTGATTTTGGTACATTTTATTTTTGATCTCTGCTGGCATACTGAATTTCTTTCCAGGCCTTTCTCCCATTTCTCATTTTTGACCAGGGAGAAGAAAAAAGTCAACACTTAGAAGTTACTTGAGAAATGTTTTATATCAGCTGGGCATTGTGAATGTCACACTGCTTTCCAGATCACTGTCCCTCCACATTCTCTGATATCTTTCTGAGCAGGATCACCAATTTCGTCAGCATTTAGGACACTGTGGCTTCTCACACTGAGTAAATTCCCAAAAATGGGCAGCAAGAGGTTTAACAATCATGTGGGAAGTCAGACCCAGAGAAATATATTGGAAGGCAATTCTCCTTAAACTACTCTGCAAGTAGCAGTCAAGACATTTTTTCTCTTATTTTTCAGCACCTCCAAGAAATGTAAGAAAGAGAGGTGGCCCAGAGAACGCTCACTGCCATAGGCACTGAGGGAAAGACACAAAGATAATAGTTTCTGTCACAGAGCAGAACATTCTGTGACGGCTTTTCTGCAGGAGTTACACAAGTGAGGCTAACACACTCTGCATGAGCTCTGTCGCTTGCCTCTGCCACGGAGATGCAGAGAAGCTCATGAATACTTAGTTTCCAGCAACTGCCAGAGCTGCCAGGCTCCACAGAGAGCAGTTAGTTGAGATGTCCTTGCCCATGCTGGGCTCATATCTCCAGGTGACGCTTTCAGGCACACATGGTCAACATCCATGAGACAAAGTTCACTCACTTGCTCTGGGCTGCTGCTGTTGTTTCTATCATTGTCTTTTTTTTTTTTTTTTTTTTTTTAGTTGATTTTAACGACTTCTGCTTGGCTATGTTATGTGACTGTTAGTGAATTTGAATACGTTCTTGGAACAACGTAGGTTATTTCTAATTGATCCTCTAAAAGTAAGACTAAGCTCCAATAATGCAAGTCCTAAAGATTTGCTTCTGTGGTCCATTTTGCCTGCTTTCTGCTCTTCCCCCATCTGAGAGCTCTCTTGGGTTGACCAGACTTCTGATCTCTTGTATTCACCTTTTATTTTTTTCCAGGGTTTTAACTTTTTCATCAGATTTGGCAGGTAGTCTTAAATTTTAATTAAAATTAAAATATAAAGATCCTTGAATCATCTCCTAGAATGTTGTTATTTACTTAAGACTGGTAAGATTCTGGTTATATCAATGAACCAACACCCTGTGGGATTTGTTAGAAAGGGAAATCCTGTGGCTACATCCTATACCTACTGAATCAACTAAGATATTGTGGGGACGGGTCACAATAATATGTCTTATAGCAAGGCCCCCAGGTGATACGGTGAGAACCATTTGGCTATTCAAATTCTCCTACTTTAACCAACTTTAGGCCCTGAATCTAAATATGTTTTTAGTATCCCAGCATTAGTCTTCCTTAAAGGGGCATAAAGACCAGACAGAATGCAGGCAGATGCCTCTAAGTTGAAACAGGTGACAATGATCATAAAACAGAAGAATAAGCATATGCAATGATCTTGAACTAAAAACTGTATACACTGTGGCAAGCAGAAATTATTGCCTAAATCCAACAAACTGACATTCATCTTAAGGGACTGTATGTTGCTATTGTGGAGCTGGAAATAAAATGGCATAAGAAAGGAAGGGAAAAAGGAAAGGAGAAAGAAAGAAGGTCAACCAAGGAGAAAGAAAAGAAGAAAAGAAGGAGAAGAAAATAACAGCAACTTGATTTAATAAGACACAATGGTTGGTGGACTTTAAGAACAATCGTATGGAGAAAAGCAAAGGCTTTCTAACTCTTCTAACACAAAAGAGTAGTATCTCAAGGCTTTTAGTTGATAGAAAGTTTAGACTTGGGGCCGGGTGCGGTGGCTCAAGCCTGTAATCCCAGCACTTTGGGAGGCCTAGGCGGGTGGATCACGAGGTCAGGAGATCAAGAACATCCTGGCTAACACAGTGAAACCCCATCTCTACTAAAAACACAAAAAATTAGCCAGGTGTGGTGGCGGGCGCCTGTAGCCCCAGCTACTCAGGAGGCTGAGGCAGGAGAATGGCATGGACCCAGGAGGCGGAGCTTGCAGTGAGCCGAGATTGTGCCACTGCACTCCAGCCTAAGCAACAGAGTGAGACTTTGTCTCACAAAAAAAAAAAAAAAAAAAGGAAAGTTTAGACTTATTGCTCTGATGCTCTTACTCATAAATTAAACTCTTTGAAAATTGCAAAAAAGTACAAGAAGAAAGCAACTGCTTAATATGATTAGGCGTGATCTGTCACTGGAACTGCTCAAGTAACAGTTAAGAATACTCATGTCTGCATTAGGGTATACGTGGAAACAGGTGTTGCAGAGGTGTCTTGTTACAATTTTTAAGTTGAGCATCATTGGAACACAAAACAATTCAGTGTTTAAGAAATATAGAAGGTAATCATCTTACTAAAAGTAGCTTTAATTAATGAAAATCTGGGACTCTCCGTGAATCTTTCATGATTTCTTAATTGTAAATGAGGAGTTAGAAAGTGTCTGATGCAGATAGATAAGTTCACATTTCTAAAATACTTATTTATATTTGTACCCAGAACATTTCAGTATAGTCAAAAGAACCCAAAACGTGAAGAATCTAAAAGAAACACTGTTCCAAGAGGAAGATCAAGGTGGCAGAGGAAGACCACCTCAAGAGAAATTAATGCATGCAGAGGAAAGAGACTACGGGGAGGAAAGCAAGAAGAAGAGTACATTTAGCATGAAACCTGTAACATCTGACCTTTCATCAAGATCATAGCCCAGCTCATAGCTGCATATTTAATTGAATCACTTAACATCAGTGTAGACACATCAGTAGGGTGTCTTGGAATGGCCTTGTTTTTTTCTCACATCCAAGTCAGGAAGTTGATAGCCCAAAGAGATGACATAATAGCAGAAATTTAGATTCCATGTGAGTATTCTCTAATTATAACAAAATAATTAGGCCATGTGCCAATCCTTTTTCATCTGCCTTTATCAGTGTTGCCTCAAAGAGAAAGCAATGAATGCCATCTCCAAAGTTAGCTTGAGAACCTTCACTTTCTTAGAGGTCCTCTTGTGATAAATAGAAGGCGGGCTTTCAGGTCCAAAGTGGTGTCATCAAAGTGCGACCCTTCTAACTGAACAGCTGAGTGACAGTCAGCAAGTTCCTTTACCATCTTAGCCAGAACATATTCATCCGCAAAGTGGGATAATACCTTCTGTAAGAGTAAATGAGGAAAAATACATCTAGTTGCTGTGTGGCTGAGTAGAAGCCTCCCAAAAGGGAGTAAAATTATGGATTTTATTTCTCTCCAGAGCCTGACCTGAATCCTTAGTGACTTAGAAACATTATCCTACCAGTGAATCAGTGTGGCTGGATTTAGTATTTCAAACTCAAAAAAAAAATTCAGAAGAGATGAATATGTGGACCTGAATATCTGCGCTTTTATATATACTGTGATATATAATTGCCTAGAAAATTAAAGACTTTTCCTAATAATGGCAAACTTATTTTAAGAAACAAAATTATGACCAGAAGGGGGTTTGGTGGATTAGAAATTAGGGGCAGGAGGAGGATATGTTATATGTTCCTGTTCTCATGTTTCATGACAGCTGGGTAAGAAACCCCAGTTCAGCTGCTTCTGCAAAAAAATTGCCTTGAAATAGAACTAAAATATTTGCATTGCATTGTCCAAGGCCCTATCTTTGAATATGTACTGTGTACCTTGATATCCTTGATTATTTATTATTTGCTGACTTCCTAAGCAACTATCCTCTGATTAACAGTTTTTATTTAATAAAGGATGCTAGGTGTTAATTTAAAAAGTGAAATTTGAAATAAAGCAGGCCTATTCCACTCTGGCTCTACTAACTACAAGTTTATCACATTGAAAAAATAACAATTGGTATTTGAGTTTCTTATATGTAAAATGTTTTTAATAACAATTCCTGATTCACTGGTTTGTTTTTTTGGAATAAGTAAAATAGTATGGTTCTCTATTTTGGTTCTGTTGTTGTTCCCACTTTATAGATTAGTAAACTCAGGTTTATAGAAGTTAAATGACATAGCCGATACTAAAACACTGCTAAGTACATGACTCGGGAATCAAACACAAATGTAGTGGCCTGACAACTCACCTGCTTAACCACAATTCCATACGGCAAGCTGGCAGGCTACCGTATCCAACCTTTTAAAGTGGAGAATGAGCTTGATGTCATAAACTCTTCTGAAATCTGCTCGCCACACATAATAAGGAATATAGTGAAGAAAATGTCCCCTATTTGGCGTCTTCCTTAGTGCTAGACGCCCACTTTTTTTCTGTTGGTTCCTTGGATTTTCATGCTAAACTCCCTTGTTTTAACTACTTTTGTTCTGCTAACATTTTGTGGCCATTATTAGGAAAAGCTCCTTCCTATTTATAATAAGAGGAAACCGTGTTATTTTTATGTTCATGTTAGATGTAAATAAACTCCATTTTGCTTAGATTAATGCTAACATGAGTGTCTTCAACTTTCCCCCAGATCCCTCCCACTTTCCTTTCCCTCAAATTCTCCCTGATCGTCTCTGCTCTCTCACCCTCTAGGGGGTTCCTTAAGAGGTCCCAATGGTATGCGTAAAAAGTGTGTATATGACAGGTAGTAACTGCCAAAAACCTACGTGTGCAATTGCAATTCACGTAAACCAATCCACCTGCAATCTGATTCAACTTGCCTGCCGTTCTTCCTAGCCCTAGGTGTAATTTCTGTGGTTGGCTTAGGTATTAGTCTGTTTTGTGTTGCTATAAAGGATTATCTAAAGCTGGGGAGTTTATAAGCAAAAGAGATTTATTTAGCTCAGGGTTCTGCAGGCTGTGCAAGAAGCATGGCACTGGCATCTGCTTCTGGTGAGGGCCTCAGGGAGCTTCTAATCATGGTTGAAGGGGAATTGACATCACAAGGCCAGAGGAAGGAAGCAAGACAGAGGAAGAAAAAGCAGGGGGAAGTGCCAGACTCTTTTTTAACAAATTGGATCTCATGGGAACTAATAGAGCGAGAAGTCACTCATTATTACCAGGAGGACAGCACCAAGATGTTCATCAGAGATCTGCCCCCATGACCCAAACACCTTCTACCAGGCCCCACTTCCAACACTGCGAATCAAATTTCTACACGAGATTTGGAAGGAATAGATAGCCAAATCAGCTTGTTTCCTTTTTTGCCTTGGACTCCACTTGTGGAGAAGCCTCCTCAATTCAGATACTTTTCTGCTGGGTACTAATAAAGGTTTGTGTATTACATCCAGTGTCTGCCATGTCATCAGTTCAGTGATCTAATAAATTTCTGGGAGCATCACCACCAAACCTCTTGGTCCATTAAAAATATTGTTTAATTACTATCTTCTTATTTTTGAATGTCATTCCCCTTTCAAAAGGCTTTATGAAGACACCAAATCTAAAATAAATTCAAGTGCACTGGCATCGCCCCAAAACTATCTAAAATTCAACATCTCATTGACTTTCTGCTTTCTCCAGAAATTCCTCTTTTTCTCATATTTTTGTTGAAGCTGCAATGCTCTTTCTTATTATCAAACATACATTTTATTCATTTATCTATCAATTTCTGATAACCAATTATGCAAGGTCACCAGAGGACAAAAAGATTAAAACATTGGTAACTTTAGTTACCACTGCTTCCTTTTCTTTTGCAGCTTTGAAATCTAATTAAATGGAAGCTATCAACTTTCAAAGCTTTATCTTTTCTTACTCACATTTGTCTTATGTTTTTTGTTTGTTAGTTTGTTTTTAATTTGTATCGTTAACCAAGTTCAGTACTCTATTTTTTTTACTTTATGGATATTTCAGTAGCTTCCACTTAGTTTCCATAATAAAAATGAACTTCTGGCATTTATGACCACAGATAGAAAGACAGAAAGAGAAAGAGTATCTTATATCATATAAACTCATTTTTTTTCTATTCTTAAAAACACCCAGTAGTTATCATCAGTTATAGAATAAAATTGAAATTCTGTTGTAATGCTATTAATTCCAAACACTCCACCTATCTAACATTATGTTTTACTACTTTGTAAATTACTAGCTTTTAACTCTCTTCATTCTTAGGTTTTCTTGAACCAACAATGCCCTTTCTTATTCTAAAACCATCCATTAAAATCCTTTAATTTTTTCTACCTTAAATAGTTCTACTAAAGCTGTACCATTTATAGAAGGAACCTGCTTCCCTGTCTCACTCTCTGAACTCCAGTTCTTCTTTCTGGAATCACCTTCAAAATAAATTACACACATGCAAGCTGTTGTCTCCAGCTGTCATTTTAGGAAAATCAAATCTAATACTATAACAAACAAATCTAACACTGATTCAGTATTATTATTTAATATCCTATTTATGTTCAGATTCATTTAATTGTCCAAAAATGTTTTTCTCCTCAATCCAGAATTCAATTAAAAATCACACATTCTATTTGGTTGTATTTTAAGTTAAAACACCTCTACTCCATCTTTTTTCTTTTTCCTTGTGGCTTTGACAATTTGAAATAGTTTAGGCCAGTTTTTTTGTAGAATGCCTCACAATCCAGATTTGTCTGATTTTTTTTTCCCTGTGGTTACTTTCAGGTTAAATATTATGTCAAGTGATATATAATTCCCATTGAGTAGTGTCAGAAAACATCTTTCCAGTTTCTGAAGACTCAGTTCTACCTGACCTCTGTATTATAAAGCACTTTTTTCCTTCTCATTCTACAAAGTTGCCATACTGTTTGTGAACTGTGAAATTTTATAGCATGTGTTCTGTTTCACACAAACAGCTTTCCATGTATATCTGAGCACTCCACCATAATTGATAAGCCTGGAGAAATTCATGATTATATCTTGGTAACCTTTGCTGTCTCTCAAGTGACTTTCAAAATGTTCATGGTTTTCAACTGAGTTAATGAAAATATAAATAACCTCAATATTAGTTTTAGGTGAAAACTTGAGTTGTTAAAACTAAACTTTAGTTGTTAAAAAAATTCAACTCCTCTTCCTAGAATATTAATTGGCGTGATGATAATGATTTTTTCACTTAATAATCTCTAAGAATAAATAAATTAGCTTCAACATAGGTAGGGTCATCTAATCACAGGATACTTAATAAAATCTGCTTATCCACACCCTCATACACAAATGCATGTATGCCCACAGATACATATTCGTATATGTATTTCTTTTGCTTATTTATTTGTTTGTTTAATTATACTTTAAGTTCTGGAATACATGTGCAGAACATGCAGGTTTGTTTCATAGGTATACACGTGCCATGGTGGTTGCACCCATCAATCCATCATCTGCATTAGGTGTTTCTCCTAATGCTATCCCTCCTCTAGCCCTCCACCCCCTTATGGGCTCTGGTGTGTGATGTTCCCCTCCCTGTGTCCACGTGTTCTCATTTTTCAACTCCCACTTATGAGTGAGAACATGCGGTGTTTGGTTTTTCTGTTCCTGTGTTAGTTTGCTGAGAATGATGGTTTCCAGCTTCATTCATGTCCCTGCAAAGGACATGAAGTCATTCTTTTCTATGGTGTCATTGTATTCCATGGTGTATATGTGCCACATTTCTCTTTATCCAGTCTATCATTGATGGGCATTTGGGTTGGTTCGAAGTCTTTGCTGTATATGTTTTTCTATGAGTTTTTGATGTTTTCTGGGAAAAAAAAAGTAGTCTTTTTTTTTTAAATTATGAAAAATGGTCTGTTATTTTAGTAATTGGGCACTAATTTTTTTTGACATTTTCGTCTTTGGAAATTTAGCGTATTCACAATCAGTGATTTGTTAAATTTGGAAACTGTTCATTTTCTTGGTAAATTTGTCCCCTTCAGAATGCACATACAATGCAAGCTATTGCAACATGATTTTTAAAACACATCTTACAGAGAATTGAACTTGAAATCCATGTGGTGAAGAAAATAAATTTACTCTTTATCGTAGTTTTTGCAATGACAGGGTATCTTACTGATCTCCCACTCTTTGCTCACCTGCACAGCCATTATGTGCTAACCAAATATTACCTGAATTGGCTATAGTTTTTTTGTGTATTTTTTTCCAGGTCTATAATAGCACCACAAAACCCGCTACTCAAAATGTCTCTACAAGGGGTTATCTATTTCAAGTTGTAAAGGAGATTGAATAGATGGAAAAAAAGAGAAACTTCTCTTAACAGAAGTATTACTTTCTATTATAATATCACCCTGTCAAACATTTTATCCTGTGGCTACTTGAACTTTGAAAGGAATGCCATACTTCCATCTTTCCAAAACTCTAATCACTCTAGTCCTTTGAATAACAATCTAGCAAAACAGATTTTCATGTTTGTTGTTAATCTATAATATTAGCCATGTTGATGTTACATTCTTTCAGTCTAGCCCAACAGAATTACAGAAATACCAGACCTGTCAGCCCTTGCAGATTATCTATAACCAGTATCTAAATCTGTATCACTCCTTAATTGTATTTTCCTGTTTCTGTTTCAGCTAGCTTTCATCTGATTTCTGGCTTTTTCTTCCAAACGCCATTTACAGTATGGGCTTTTGACTTTTTAATTTATTATCTGCATCTATGCCCTCATGTCTTCACTCTTGTTTCCTCATCAAAGACTCAGGCTTCATCTATCTGATTATCAGTAAATGGACCTTCACACTAGGGAATCCATTAGATCAATCAGTGTTTCTTTTTTTTTCTTCTCATCTGCCTTGGAGTCAGTGAAAATTAGACCTTATATTAGTATACCTTAAGAATACCTCTATTTACAACACACTGCATACCTACAATCTTTTCAAGTACTGTGCAATATTCCCAGGATACAGGATGTAGAAATAATGAAGAATTAATTCATTAAAGTCAGATAATCTATTGGTCTCCACTTGTTTTAGAAGCAACTCTCTGAGCTATGTAAGACTTGGATTTTTTCATCACTGCATAGACTGATAAAAAGTTTAAGTAACTGGTTCAAGATCATGTGTCCAATAATTTGCTGCTCAGGACAGCCAGAGACCAGATCCTAGAGCCTACCACCCAAACCTATCTCCAGACAACAAGAAGTCAAGGAACATATTTCTGTCACACAATGACTATCAGCATAGATTGACTAGTTGTGTCATATTTCGGTTCATTTTTGTCTGGTTCCTGGAATCTGTAAATATCAAAATGCTCAATTCATTATATGACAATGTTAGAACTTTGGTGCAAATGGTTAGATTTATTCTAAATGGTATTCATTTCTGTTATATGGCTGTAACCTTGTTGAATGAAAACTTAAGTATTAGTTGGGAAGCATTTGTATATTCCCTTCAAGAATATTTCTTTTTAAAAGTAAATCATAAATCTATTTGCAGATACTTTGAAAATGTTGCGAGTAAAATATGAGTTTACCATGAAAATGTTGTAATTACTTTCTAGAATTAAATATTTGTTATATAAGTACCTAAGTATGCATGTGAATGGAAGATTATCTTTTTACTTTAAAGGCAGCAATGTCTCACTTCGGTCATTTATACACTCCTTCATTCATGCATCGTTGCATTCTGTATTTCTTTATCATTTTATTTTTTTGAGTATTTACTATTACCAGGCTCTCAACTTATTGAAAACTTATGACATCAGTTGATAGTTTTAAGAACATTTGTCCTTCATGTAGTGCTTTCCACATTTGAGAGGGAAATAGAAGTTTTGTTATTGTCATTGTTTTTAATCTGAGCTTACATTTTCCCCTTGGCCCTTTCCCTCACAACTAAGAGTGCTGAAAGTAGGAAGCAGCAAATTTGAACCTTAGGAAACAGAGAAATTAATGCTAAAGAGATTTGAATTGCATTTCAATCTAGTCTGTTGGGAAACTATTAATATTTTCAGTCATTACCATGTCTTTCTCAAATCTCTAGAGATTTACCTACTGAATATTGTGCCCTTTCAGAGGGACAATAAGTTTTATTCTGCAGTTAATGGTAACACTGGGCAAGGTGAAGTGTTGACAGAAACAAAGAATAACAAAATGTAAAAACAAGGCAATTGTGTTAGGTTAAAAATGGCTTCCCCAAAAGATATCCATGTCCTAGTGCCTGGAACCTGTGAATGCTATCTTTGAAATAGAGTCTTTGTAAGTGTAATTAAGTTAAAGAACTTTAAGTGAAGAGATTATCCTGGATTACAGGGTGAGCCTTAACTTTAATCACAAATATTGTTATAAAAATGAGGCAGAAGGATATTTGATACATGTACAGAGGAAACAGAGTAGACAGGGAATTGAAAGTGCTAACCTTGAAGATGAGGGTGAAACAACCACAACCAAAGAAATGTCAGCAGCCACCAGAACCCGAAAGAGGCAAGAAATGGATTTTCCCCAAGAGGCTCCAGGTAGAGCGTGCAGCCTGGGCCCTGCCACACCTTGATACTGGCCCAGTCATGTTAATTTCATACTTCCGGCATCCAGAACTGCCAGAGAACAATGTGCGTTATTTTAAAACACAAGGTTGTGGTATTTTGTTAGAGCAGCCTCAGAATATTAATACAGTAATATGACCTAACCTGTGTTAGATAGATGTCCTTTTAATAAGAACACAGAAAACACACTGAGTTCATTGGTGATTGGCTAGAGGTGTGTGACTCTGATAGTTGACACATTTGTGAGCATTCTTTTCTTTAACTTTAAAATGGTGGTGATGTAGTACCTTTTCCTACTTTCAGCCATGGGGGAGAACTAGTTTTACATTCTCACCTTAGAAACTAGAAAACTTCAAATATACATATTTTACAATATAATGTATTAATAGAAAACTTGAAGTATAGTAAAGCCAACACATTAGTAGACAATTCTCATTGAAAAGATAATTTATTACATTTTCCAAGAGTAGGGGGTTTGCCTATTTTTTTTTTAAATTTTACTTTAAATTCTGGGATACATGTGCAGAAAGTGCAGGTTTGTTGCATAGGTATACATGTGCCATGGTGGTTTGCTGCACCGATCAACCCATCATCTAGGTTTTAAGCCCTACATGCGTTAGGTATTTGTCCTAATGCTCTCCCTCACCTTGCCCCCCAATGCCCGACAGGCTCCTGTGTGTGATGTTCCCCTCCCTGTGTCCATGTTTTCTCATTGTTCAACTCCCACTTGTAAGTGAGAACATGTGGTGTTTGGTTTTCTCTTCTGGTGTTAGTTTGCTGAGAATGATGGCTTCCAGCTTCAAAAAGCAGGGGTTACGATCCTAGTCTCTGATAAAACAGGCTTTAAACCAACAAAGATCAAAAAAAGACAAAGAGGGCATTACATAATGGTAAAGGGATCAATGCAACAAGAAGAGCTAACTATCCTAAATATATATGCACCCAATACAGGAGCACCCAGATTCATAAAACAAGTTCTTAGAGACCTACAAAGAGACTTAGACTCCACACAATAATAGTGGGAGACTTTAACAACCCACTGTCCATATTAGACAGATTAATGAGACGGAAAATTTACAAGGATATTCAGGACTTGAACTCAGCTCTGGATCAAGCAGACCTGATAGACATACACAGAACTCTCCACCCCAAATCAACAGGGTATACATTCTTCTCAGCGCCACATAGCACTTATTCTAAAATTGACTACATAATTGGAAGTAAAACACTCCTCAGCAAATGCAAAAGAACAGAAATCATAACAGTATCTCAGACCACAGTGCAATCAAATTAGAACTCAGGATTAAGAAACTCAAAGCTGAACAACTACATGGAAATTGAACAACCTGCTCCTGAAGACGACTGGGTAAATAATGAAATTAAGTGCTTCACTATTATAGAAGGAGGCACATGGGGAAGCAGTGGAGTCCACTCAGGGGCAGAGGGAGAGCGAGGAACTGCAGGCAAGGGCCTTTTTGTGGTTTCTGCAGGAAGGCATGAGCCAGGTGAGGTAAGCAGGCTTAGGATTAGCCATTTTGAATAATTACAATGATCTCTCAGGCACAGGGACTGTCACTAGGTTTCTGGTACCTGGCCCTGGGTGACTAGGGCAGGTAGATAATACCAGAGAATGAAAGCTGGACCTAGAAGGTAGTCGGAGTGTGGTCTATGGATTGGTTAGTTTGTATTTCAGAAGCTTGTCCCCTAGTAAGAGAATCTTCTCAAGAGGGTAAGGAGTGACAAGGGGTGCAGGAGGTCAAGGCAGGGTAACTCAGGCATACTATCAGGTTGTCGATAACAAGGCATGCCCAGCATATGCATGTAAGGCAAATGTTAAAGCATCAGATTTACAGAAACTAGAAACATAGTTAATACAACATGGAAAAAAGATTTTTAGACACTGTATAACACATGGCATTGGACAATGATCACTCAGAGAAGGGAAACAAAAAAGATAACCCCTACAGTTGCCCCAGCTTAAGTCCAAAGGGGAGTTTATAGGTCAAGGGACAGCGATGGTAAACGTGATCTAAGTTTAGAGCCTTCATTGAGTTGAGGATGCAGAGATGAGTGCTGTGGGAAGGCAAAATATGGACTAGGAGGGCCCTGACCAGAATGAAAGCTCATGAGACCCATGAGAAGGGAGCCGAGGAGGTTTTGGCTGAGTATTCATCTTCACATGCTTGTGAGTAAACCCTGAGCTATACTCAAGTAGGTTTTTATGCTACCTACCAAGTGGCACAATAATGTCTGAGGGAAAACTGTTTTGTGTTCAGATATATCTTACGAAGCCTAGAGAAACCATTAAAATTAACAAAATGGTTAATGGCTAAAAAGCCACTAGCAGAGATAAAACAGAATTTAAAAGATTCTGTTTGCATTGATCCAAAGAAGGAAGAGAAACAGTCTCTGAATTTTCTTTCTTTTGGAAAGAAAAAAAGGAAAGAGAACAAGTTTAAAAAGAATTGTAGTGAAATTTATTCTAGTAGGTTTCCAAGTTATTATGACTTGTATTACCAGGGTAACAATGAAAATGAGTGCCTCTTTAAGTCAAGCTACTTGACAGCGAACTATGGTCCTTAATCACTATCATAATCCAAACGAAGACTCTGACCAATTAGACTCTAACACTGTTGAACTGCTTATATTGTCTGCACCTTAACTTGGCTAATTTGGTTTGGTTCATTTCATAAGAACTTTTATTAAGGAGCGCACCTTGGCATTTTGATGGTATCTTCTTGATAGTCACAATAATAGTCCCCTTGGCACACTGTATCCTCTCAAGTCTTAAAATGTTTTGTAAATGGCTATACATTGAGAGTTGAATGGTGTCACTCCAACTGGATCAGCAGGAACATAAAGAATCGTTTTGCTGGTACAAAGCTGCTACTTGTGAATTCCATATAAACACCAAAGAAGACTTGTAAGAGTCCATAATGAAACTAAAGACAACTTGTGAATTCCACACTGAGACCAAGTAGGTCTTTATGATGGTGACAGAGAGCAGTGTCAATGCCTAAAGTTTTGGTCAATCTCTCTAAATTGAGGGGCTGACCGAAAGGGGGAATTGTTAAAGCGGACTAAATATGGCCTGAGAAGGACTCCGTACTTCTATATATGAGTCCTCGTGGATGAACTGTAACCTAGCTTAGTAGGCAGACAAAACTGGAAACCTAACTTAGTAGTACGCATCTGTAATAACAGCTGAGTGTTGGCCAATCCCAGTAGCCATACTCCAACCACTCATAGACTGCTGAGTGTTCAAACTGCGTTCAAATAAAGGCAAATAATAAATTAAATTTCTACTTATACCTTTTTCACAAATAAAATACGTGATTCACATGGTTTTATTGATAAATTCTACTATACATATAAGCAATGAATAATACCAATTCTACACAAACTCTTCCAGAATATGGAAGAGGAAAAAACGGTTCTCCACTCCTTTTATGACACCAGCATCACGCTGATGTCTCAATTAGGCAAAGCCAGCTCAAAAAAACTTCAGATGAATGTCTCGGATGAATATAAAACAAAAATTCTTTAATAAGATATAAGCAAACCAAATCTAACAATGCATAAAGATAAATCATGACCAAGTGAATTCTATCCTAGGAAGAAAGTTGGTTAATATTCAAAATTAATGTAATTCACCACATTCCTATGCTAAAATATGATTATCTCAATAAATTAAAGAAAGATTTGACAAAGTTCAACATAAGAATAGAAGCATTATTCAAAAGGCATTAAAGGTATCCATAAAAAATCAAAAGCTAATGTCATCTTAATGGTGGAAGGCTTCATTGTTTCCTTCTATGATCACAAACATGGTGGGTGTCCCTTTATATAAATTCTATTTAACATTGCACTGGATTTCTTAGAAAGCACAAAATTGAAAAAAAAGGTAAAAACTGTAAAGATTGAAATGA
Organism: Macaca fascicularis; assembly: GCF_037993035.2. Lineage (NCBI taxonomy): Eukaryota > Metazoa > Chordata > Mammalia > Primates > Cercopithecidae > Macaca > Macaca fascicularis. The sequence continues at coordinate 58,554,297 of NC_088394.1, forward strand.
AGCATAAAAACTATTTTTATTTACAAATAGTATGTTTATGTCAAAAATTCTAAGTAATCTAAAAATTGTAATAGAATTTATAATTTAGCAAGGCTGCATAGAAAGTTTTGAAAAAAGTGAATTCTATTTCATTATACTAGCAATGAACAAATAGAAATTAAAATTGAAACAATCCCATTTATAATGACTTGAGATTTATGAAATATTAAAGGAAAATTTACCAAAAACTGTGCAAGACTTGTACACTGAACACTACAAAATGTTAGGGTAAAAATTAAAATACACACGAATGAATCAGAAGATTCACGATAAGAAGTTTCAACATCTTAAGATGCCTATTATTCCCAAATTAAGCTATAGATTCAACTGAATCACACTCAATATCCCAGCAGGATGTTGAGATACAGACAATATTCTTGTCAAAAAGACACACCCTGAAGTTGCCCGAGCTTAAGCCCAAAAGAGAGTTTATAAGTTAAAGCTTATTAACAGACTGATTCTCATATTTCAGGATTTTCGCTATCTGATATCATGGCATACATAAAGTTAGTATAGGCAGTATGCTATTTGCACTAATAGAGACATGCAGATGATGTAACAGGACAGAGTGCAAAAACAGACCCACACATTTATAGTTAATTGACTTTCAACAAAGACAGAGGCAATTTAATGGGAAAGAGTAATTGTTTCAGCAATGGTGCTGTAACATTTGGATCTTTATATGCAGAAGAAGTGAACCTCACCCTTTACTTCTTTCATATAAAAATTATCTCAAAATCGATCATAAACCTAATTGTTATTTTGAAAACTATAAAACTTCAAAAAATAAAATATAGGAGAAAATACAAGTGACTTTGAATTAGGGAAAACACTTTAAAATGAGAAAAAGAAAGCATGAGGAATACAAAATAATATATTAAACTTCATTAAAAAGTTAGTTCTTCAGAAATCATTGTTAGGAGAATGTAAATGCAAACTATGGAAGGAAGAAATCTGATAAAGAATGTGTATCCAGAATTTGTAAGAACTCTTACAACTTAATAATAGAAAAACATCTGATTTTTTTAATGGCAAAGACTTAGAGACATTTTATCAAAGGATATATCAAATAGCAAACAAACCAATTAAAAACAGCAAAGTGTATTTATTTGTGAAATGCAAACAAAGACCAAAATAAGATAGTAATATATATCCAATAGATACCTAAAATTAAAGACTAATGGAGTTTTGGCAAAATTGTAGAGTAAGTGAACATTTGCTCCAAACATTGCTGATGGTAATGAAAAACTGCAACAAGTTTGGAATACAATTTTTTTAATTATAAAGCTAAATATTCACCTAACTATAACCAGCAATTTCACATCTAGGTCGTTACCCATGAGAAGTAAAAATCTATGAAGATTTGTATTCAAATATTCATAGCAGCTTCGTTTATAATAGTTGAAGCCTGGATAAAATGTAAATTTGTATCAACTGGTAAATGCATAAAAATACTGTGGTATATCTATACAAAGGAATTCTACTGAGTGATAAAAAACAAGGAACTAGTGATGTGTGCAACTATATGGATAAATCTCAAGGTTATTATACTAACATGAAGAAGCCAGGCACAAATACTATATACCATATGAATCCATTTCTATGAAATTCTGAAGAGGGTGAAACTCTAATGATATAAAGGATAGTAGTATTTGTCAGCCCAGGGGATGATGAGAGGAACTGACTACAAAGAGATAGCATGAAACATTTTGAAATGATGGAAATAATCTCTGTATCTTGGTTTTTGTGGTGATTGTACCACTATATACATTTATCAAAACTCTTCTAATTCTATACTTTAAATTGGTGAAATTTGCTATATATGTAAATATCACCACAATAAAGTAAATTAAAACAAAATGCCTGCTGTAACTCAATAAGATGATACGAGAGAAAAATGGACCATGTATATGAAATGTAAAGTATCTTTTTTACATGGGCTTGCTTTGTTAGACAAAGACATAGCTAAGATTCAAAGAGACCCTGTTCGCTGATGCCTATTGCAAAGCACTTTGCTCTTACTCTTGTGGAAAGGAGTATGATTCAGGCAAATATTCTCCACCGTGAGAGATTGCTTTCCAGGAGAAAGAAATCAATGTTCAATGTAAGCAACACAAATGCTTCAGACATTTGTTGATTTGAAGTTACTTGGCTAAATATTAATCTTCATTTTCATTAAAGATTTGATGTTTGGCATTGGCATTGCCAATAAATTTAATGGATTAAATTATGTGGAAGAAATCACAAAGTATTGATCGTCATTCCAAGGTTGAGATGGAAATTACTTATATTGAGATCTGAAAGACTGTACCAAAGTCATTGACTTTAGAGGGAGTTGCGTGAGCATAGAAAACATAATCCTATTAAATGTGCAAACAATTTACCTTAGGGAATTAGAAAACTGCAGTCCAAACTTGTATTTTCAGGAGAGTGCATAAGATTTAACAAGTATATTTTCCTAATGTAACTAAAGTAACACAACATAAAATAAGATGTGACAAAATATACTGGGATATAATTACACAGAGAACCCCTTGAAACTTTAAGCATTTGCATTTTATTTCAGACCCCTTTATCTCCTGAATTGAATCCTATTAGAAATTCCAGAAGATAAACCAACTAACTTCCTGTGGAGAAAAAAGAAAAGAAAAGGAAAAAAAAAAAAGAAGTTGAAACTCCTCATTTGTTATTGCTGAATATAATCTACATTCTGGGCAGCCTCTCTGAGCAAGCACCATTTTATCAAAAGCAATCCTAAGAGGGTATATTGGAAAATTATTTCTCCTCGTTTGCACTCACTTCAAAGGTGACTCCATCACCATTGTCTGAAAGACAGTTGCCCCTCAGTAACAAATGATCACCGTTAAATGAATCCCAGAGGTTTGAGACTAATGTAGAACAAAGGAGTAAGAACGCAAGTGATGACTCAAGATCTATTTTTCATCACTGCATAATGTTTTGCTTCACTGATCTATCACTAAACAACAGCTGCTGGGCTAGAGGCAGAGTGCACCCCAGGAGTGACAAACACCTCTGTTAGTGACTGGGAATCTGGGCTTGCCTCGGGCCTTGGACAAAGTCATGGACTGAAGAAAACAAATGGGTGGGGTGTTACTTCGAATCTGCTGCAAGACGGTTGACTGATGCTCTACACATCAGCATGACAGTCTGCAGCAGACCCAAATCCTCCGGGATATTCATTGTTATCACTGCAGATGTAGCTCATCTATTTTAAAGGAAAGAGTCATTTTGGAGGATAGCATATTTAGCAAATATTTTCTGCTTTGTCCACAGCAGTGGTGTTGGAGATTGCCTTGTTTTTACTTTTGGTAAGGCATTCAGATTTAGAATCTCTTCACCCCTTTGTCTATGCCCTCATACCCTGCCCTGTTTCTGCATTCTAATCCTCTCCTGCACCCTCACTACCATCAAATACCTGCTTACAAAGTAGATTTTGCTTCATCTCTGTTATCCTAATTAACAGGAATCTCTGTTTCCATTTCCAGATGTTAGAGAGTGACCTTCACTTCAGTTTTCTGTGTGCAATTATTGCAAACAGCTAGAATTTTTTTTAAAAAAAGACTTTTTCAAAGCAAATTCATAAGAATCATAGGAAAAATGAGCACTTTTTTAAAAAAGGCAATAAAACAATATTTTTTGAGAGAGAAAAAAGTGCATGAGAAAAAAAAGAACCTATTTTCAGTATATATTTTCATTATTGAAATGAACATCTCTACCATAATTTTCACTTATCAATTGCATTTTTAAGATCTATTACCAATTCCAAGAAAAGAACCATATGTTATTTAACAGTTTTTAGGATACTACTTTAAAAAGACTTTTGGTGAGGAGATGCTGTCAGTTCAGTTATAGAAAAAAATAACTTAAAATAATTTAAAATTAAAATTTGTGTCTAATAGCTTCTTTTCCAGGATGATAGAATTGTCTAGCATTAAGTTTAATTACAAGGGATTGTTATGACAGAAAAAATACTCCCATCCTTGTTTCTTCTTTTCTTTCTGATAATTATGAAATTATGATTATTGCAATGTGAACACAGAAATTTTATAACTATACTATAGGTTCGTGTATTCTTGATAACAAATACAATTATCTTACATAAAAAACTCTCTTACTAGAAAGATTAATTTGCTTTATAAATGCAAACCCTTCGTCTACCCACTCATCCATCCACTTCTTTTCTTGATTTATTTATTCACCCATCCACTCATCCATCAATCTATCCATTCACCCATCTCCCATCCACCCATTCACACCATGCATACATACATAGATACATACATTCTTCATTTGTTTAGATAATTAATAAGTCAGGAAGCACTTATACCACGGACAGAATGAGGCACTAGAGATGTGGAGGTAGGAAGGTGGTGTTCATGCTTCACAGTTGAGCTTTAATAGAAAGACTTGCAAATATTATAACCACTGCGCACCAGGTAATTGATTGAAATGGACCTGTTGTGCACTATAAACATATAATAACCTCAATCATTTTGATGTTATCAAGGAAAGATTTCAAGTAGAAGTAGTATTTTGAGTACTGAAAAATTGGAAGAGATTTTCCAATTGTGCAAGAAAGAAAAAGTAATTTTAGGCTGAAAAAAATATTAAAAGTGTGTGTGTGGGTAGACAGGTGGATTTCAGTATATTTAATTATCTAGAAATGGATCAGCATTGCCAAATACTGGTGTTTGAGATGAGGTCCATGAGAAGAAGATGAGGCTGGATACATGGCTAGGGAGCAGAACATGAAAAATTCGGTAGGACAGATTTTGAAGCTTTAATACTTTCAGTTGGGAGCCACTGAAGAATTTGGGGTGAAAAAGGGGACATTATCACTCTCCAAATATATAAAAGCTACCATTGAAATCTTTCTATAATAGACTTGTGAAGTATCTTAAATAAAAAAACTAAATTATATGTAGCACATATTGTGTGTACACACTTACACACATGCACACACACACGCACACACACATACATGCACACACAGTTACAAGGCCAGGAGTTAGGCTGATATTCATATAGAATGTATTATTTTCTTGATTTTACTTACTTTTGTCTTAGATTATTTAGATGAGCAATAATTAAGAGTAAATTTTCACATATTCTTCATACGAATAAAACATTTTAATCTAAGCATATTAATCTTAGGTTTGTTTAAACCCATCTGGAAAAGTAAGAAAAAATTAGCACTTGCTTCCAAAATTGGTTATCTTTTTCTCCCACTTATTCTCAAGCTTTCTGGCTCTTTCCTCTACCCCAAATACAGTCATATATCACTTGATGAAAATATGTTCTGAAAAATGCATTGTTAGGCATTTTTGTCATTGTACAAACATCACAGAGTGTACTAACACAAACAGAGAGGTTACAGCCTACTGCAAGCCTACTGCACACCTAGGCTATCTGGTAGAGTCTATTGCTTCTAGGCTACAAACTTGTACAGCATGCTACTGTACTGAATACTGTAAGTAGTTATAACGCAATGGTATTTGTATATCTAAACATAGAAAAGGTGCAGTAAAAATAGGAAATAAAAGATAAAAAATGATAGACTTGCAGCATAAGGCCCTAACCACAAATGGAGCTTGCAGGACTGGAAGTTGCTCCAGGTGAGTCATAATTGAAGACCTAGGACATTTATGGTACATGACTGTAGACATTATAAACACTGTATACTTTGGCTACACATTTATTTTAAAACATTTTTATTTCTGGGGCCGGGTGCCGCGGCTCACGCCTGTAATCCCAGCAGTTTGGGAGGCTGTGGCAGGTGGATCACCTGAGGTCAGGAGTTCAAGACCAGCCTGACCAACATGGAGAAACTCCGTCTCTACTAAAGACACAAAAAATTAGCCAGGGGTGGGGGCATGCCTGTAATCCCAGCTACTCAGGAGGCTGAGGTAAGAGAATTGCTTGAACCTGGAAGGCGGATATCACAGTGAGCCGGGATCATGCCATTGCACTCCAGCCTGGGCAACAAGAGCAAAACTATATATATATATATATATATATATATATATTTTTTTTTTAATAATAAATTAACCTTAGCTTACTGTAACTTTTTTACTTTATAAACTTTGCTTTAACTTTTTTGACTCTTTTGTAATGACGCAGCTTAAAACACACATTGTACAGCTGTACAAAAATATTTTCTTCCTTTATATCCTTATTCTAAAAGCTTTCTTTTTTTTTTTTTTTTTTTAACTTTTCAAAGTTTTTCTGAAAAACTAAGACAACATGAGCCTAGTTCTCCACAGGATCAGGATCATCCATATCACTGTCTTTCACCCCCACATTTTGTCCCACTGGAAGGTCTTCAGGGACAATATCATACATGGAGCTGTCATCTCCTATGATAACAATGTCTTCTGGCATACCTCCTGAAAGACCTGCCTAAGGCTGTTTGACAGTTAACATTTTTTTATAAGTAGAAAGAATACACTGTAAAATAATGATAAAATGTACAGTACCGTAAATACATAAATGAGTGACATAGCAATTTATTATAATTACCAAGTATTATGTACTGTACATAACTGCATGTACTAGACTTTTATATGACTGGCAGTGCAGTAGTTTTGTTTACACCAGCATCACCAGAAACATGTGAACAATGCATTGTGCTATGACAGTAAGGCCACAACATCACTAGGCAATAGACATTTTTCAGCTCCATTATACTTTCATGGGACCACCATCATCTAAGCAGCCTTTTGCTGCCCCAAATGTCATTGTTTATGGTGTATGAGTGAACATTTGCCTTTCTGTCATTCCATCTCCATTTTGGTACTCCCCACAGTGACAGTGACCCATTTAAAATACACAGATAAGTCTGAAGAGCAAGATTTTCCACCATTCAGGCTTTGTACATTTCCAGATAAATGAGATAATACATGCAAAAACATTCAACATAATGCTTCATAGAGTCTAATATAAAGGAATTAATGTATGTAAAGCAGCTCAGACATTTCTTGGGAAGATAATATGCGGTGATGGTGATTCATACCTCTGTGTCTAGGAGAGTTAAATGCCAGTGTAGAGACAAAGAATGAGAAAAAAATCCCACCTGCCCGGAAGGTGCATTCCGTCAGCTATTGCATCTACATGTGCTGTTGTGACTTTGTTTTTCTTTCTGTTCAATAGTGTGATTTTAAATGGCCTCAGTATTAGCAACTGTGGTCCAAGGAAAGGAAATATGGTGATTTCAAGGCTAGCTGACACATTGATTCTCATAGATATATAATACACACAACTGTAGGTAGTAGCCTTGTAAAGGCAGCCATGCATGTTGGCAGCTGTTTGAGTTCACAGAAATAGCACCAACATGCTGCTTGCTTTATTACAGATATCATCCGAACATACCAACACGAAGTTCCAGCATATAGATCTTAGATTCTCTCCTAATGAGACTCCAGGAATGACTGAACAAAAAGGAGTCAAATTCAGTCTCTGATCTCCTAATCTTTCTCTCTCTCTCATGCACGCACACACACACAAATGAGCACACCAGAATAGGACTCTAATAAGAGCTATTAAAATTTCAGTTACCAAAGTCAGACAAGAGAGTTTAGGGCATGATCCCAGGATCAAGAAACATTATAGATTAAAATAATATGGAGGGTGGAGAAAGAAAGAGAATAGATGCTGTGACTTCGGAATCACACAAGCAGTAAGACGCATCCCTTGGGCAAAGGATCCCAGTTCTGCCAATGGACACATGGGTACAGTAACCTTAGTTTTCAAACATGCTAGATGGTAAGAAAAAGACTACTGCTGAATGTCCTATTCTGATCACATTTGACGTAAGAATTGGTTTCTGTATGTATATGTCTGTGTGAGAAGGAATGTTTGCTAGCAAACCCAACTGAGGATTTATAATGAAAAAGGTTAGAAAACTATGTAAGAACTAGAATATTGCACAAGGAGAAATATAAGGAAAATCTCAGGTTCTGTTTATGTTTTTCTTTGAAATTACTCAAATTCATATTGCCTAATTAAATTCAAAATTCTAAATGAATTAATCATCAATTGAAATGAAAAAAAAAAACTTGGAAAATTTGATTGAACTAACCAGAAAGTTCAAACAAGAAGGTAAAATCTACGTACATGAAATCAACGTTCTAGAAGACACACATTCTCGTTCATAATTATCCCCTTTACAAAACACTAACTTTACAGTTTTACTACCAGTTTACAATGTAGACACATGATAAGGAGACCAGCTGTAGTCCTAAAGGTAATTTATTTTTGGATTATCTTGAGTTAACTTATTTCTTTAGAATGAATTTTGCACAGCAGCTAGTTAATTAATGAGCCTAAAGACACGGGTGTGAAGCAGTTGGCCTTACAGCAGTCCCTGTTTAATAGAAAATACATTTAGAACATTCAATGTGCCTGATTAGTCTCCTCAGTCAGAAAATCCTGTTTCAAACCACATGTGGTGAGGTTTAAATAATTTTTTCCTGCCCTTGGGGGTTTGATATTCTTAATGACTAATTGTTTTCTAAGAAAGAAAAGAAAATGTAATGTTTTCCAGTAGGAAGCATAATTTACTTGACAATTACAAATCTAATTTGGAGACCTAAAGTAAAAGTAAGCTTTTCCTTAAATTCATATCGTTAATAATATGATGGGGCCTGGCTATACATACAATGCTATAGAAAAATATAAAGATGTGCCTCCCAATCTTCGCCCTCCAATATTTGCCATTTCTCTGGGGACATGTGCCCAAGGAAGATGCATTTATACACACTGCAAAATAGAATATGATACGTTGTTACTAAATAGGGGAGTATTTATTCAGGGGTGGGGATGGTGGGTGGGAACTATGTCTGGAGGGGTTCTTGGAGAACTCAGAGGACACAGGATACTCTTTTATGAGTGAAATAACAGGCTGAGCACGGTGGCTCAAGCCTGTCATCCCAGCACTTTGGGAGGCCGAGACGGGCGGATTACGAGGTCAGGAGATCGAGACCATCCTGGCTAACATGGTGAAACCCCGTCTCTACTAAAAAATACAAAAAACTAGCTGGGCGAGGTGGCGGGCGCCTGTAGTCCCAGCTACTTGGGAGGCTGAGGCAGGAGAATGGCATAAACCCGGGAGGCAGAGCTTGCAGTGAGCTGAGATCCGGCCACTGCACCGCAGCCTGGGTGACAGAGCGAGACTCTGTCTGAAAAAAAATGAGTGAAATAATAATAATAATAATAATAAAAAATAAGTTCCCCTTTATTATTTTTGTGGAACCAGAACTCCACTTGCTGAAAAATGAATCAATATAATGATTCCAAGATTAAACCATAGCTGCAGATTCTCAAATGTGGGGTGGGAAGGGTGACAGTTTTATTAAAATGGAATGCTATTTCCAGAGACTGAGGGAGGAGTGCTGAATGTGCAGGACTGTAGATGTCCACTGAGGCTTTTTCTTATTTGACAGGCTTTTTTATTCATAACAGTAGTAGTTTGGTCTAATATGACATCCAAACTATGTGACTGCTTTCTTATGGATTGTCCCTTTAGCGAATTCTATAAAGATAGCGTAGTCTTGTCTCTACCTATTTCTCCAGCTCAGACTCTTTATAAGCTCCATCTGTGCAGCAGAAGATCTAAGATGATTTGTAACATCTCGGCCAAAGAATAGTGAAAGAAGATGCCGAGAGCTCACTCCAGAAACTTTTAATGGCAAATCCAAAGTTAGACTCCCATTCAAAGCAGCTGAGCATGACCCAGAATAAAGAATGTTCAAAGCAGAAAGGGGAACGCTAGGTTTAATCAAATGGATGTTGAGGAGATAAATAGCAAAGTCATGATTGGAAGGCATGCAGGTGTTCAAGGATCTCTCCCACCACACCAGACACTACATCACAATGAAAAGCCTTATTTCAGATCCAAACTGCTGATTGTAGCCTTACCTGTCTGTGCTGCATTAGGAAAGGATACAATTGAGGATGGTAACAGGAATTTTAGCTTGGAGATGTAGGAAAATAAAAGTCATTAACATAGATGTCTTAAATACTAGGGGGTTGTAAATGCTTAAGGTTATATCACAAGGCAAAAAACAATAGAGACTAAAATTAAGAGGTCCAAAGACATGATAGTTATGTATACTGTTCTAGGAATCTTACTATTTAAAATACATGATCCATGCACCATCTCTAAGATATTCACTATATTTTTTGTAGATACAGAGAATGAGTTGTGTTCCTCGTTTTGAAACAGACTAACTTGTGCTACTCAACACAAATGGTAACAACCAAGGAAAATAACAACCAAAATATGAAACATTTAAGACAATAACAGGTTAATCAATCATTTAAATACGATACCCTTTATTCTTTCTTAACATGATAGCCTTGCAGAAGCATAGAAAAAAATGAGTAGCGAAAAACTATTATGAAAAGAGTTTATTCACAACATTGCTTTAATAATTGTATGTTATTAGATTGTTTATATGTTGCTAAAATGACTCTTCGCAATGATGAAAATTGATGCCTAAATTCTGAATAATTACAAGTACTATGAACGTCACCGCCATACATAACTTGAATTATTCCTGATCAACAATGAAAAATCCATAAGTAGGATCTGTGTCTCAACCATGGGGTAAAATATTTCTGGCTGAAAGGAGTATTTACACAATAAGCCGCTACCTATCCTCTATCATCTTTCCTTTCTTTGCAGTTGTATTTGCCTTTGTTTACTACTTGCAATCCAGGTACCCTGATTTCTTTCTCTTTCCCCAGGTTCTGACTTGAGTCCAAATTTCTTGACTAGAATCTCAAATTATTGTTTGATCTTTCCTTGTTAACAAAACTATGGTCTTTGAAACAATGAGGAGTCTCAGTACCATTTTGCTGTCAAACACCCAAATGAGAGAATTGACCCTGCTCAGATCTTTTGTGTCTCCTCCTAGACTGATTGAACACAGAGATAGGGACTTGAGAAGAAAGGATTCTGTACCATGTTAATGTCAAATATACTCTTAACATTTGGGAAATCAAATACAATAGCCTGGATAGTTCTCTAGCCCAGCCCACTGATCACTTCCCTTTAACAGATGCTACGCTTCACGGTAGAGTCTATATGAGTCAGTAGGCAGAGATAATTAGGGAAATTTGAGTTACAGATCTCAAGAAACTCAGAAAGAGACAGAATTTTTTCTTAAGGAAGATACAATTCTGTGGGGCAAGATGTCATTCTTGAAGTAAAATGAGAGTAATCTCTAGGAAAATGGGAATTTTCAAGTAAAGGACCATAACTTTAAGCACACATTTCCAAAGAATGAAAATGTATCAAGTCAGATAAATTGCTGGAGTGCCTGTTTCACCTTTTAAAGCTTTGTCTGAAAATAACAGTAGTTCCTTTATAAGTGGGGGTACTCTCTTGTCATAAATCCCAACACAGAGGATGACATTTATTATGAACTGAATGGTCTATACCTTAAAGTCAGAGAGTAAGAGAAAATGGAATGTTTTTCATATTGCTTCTCATCTCATGAACTTAAAAAATACTCTTGCATCTTCTATTTTGGTGAAAAGCAAATGCTTTGCCATTTTGAAATTAAAATAGCTATTTCAACTAAAGAAACTCATCAATACCAAGTTAAGGCTGAAAAAATGTAAACAGTAAATTCAGACCCTAAAATTTCATATTTTCAGGAGAATATAACATAGAGTATTTAGAAAATTTATGTACAGTGTGACTTGCTCAGAATCTGAATTTTGTGAAATGTTTTTTCTTTCATGTACAATTACACAGAAAGTGACATTTTAGTGAGGTTGAAAGCCTAATGAGGATAATCATACCCACACTTTACTGGGCACTATGCTAATTTCATTATGTACAATATATCATTTGAATATAAAATAACTGTATGTGGTCTTATTATTTTCCACATTATAAATGAGAGTGGAAAAAGTAGTCACCTACAGACTTCAATGTTACACAACTAAGAGGTAATGCAGTTAAAATACAAACTCGAGATTATAGGCAGATCTTGGAGATATTGTAACTTTGATTCCAGACCAACACAATAAAGCAAATCTTACAATAATGCAACTCACCAATTATTTTTGGTTTCCCAGTACATATAGTACATATAAAAGTTATGTTTCCTGTTTACTGTAGTCTATTGGGTGTGCAATAGCATCACGTTTAAAAAACAAAGTATATACCTTAATGTAAAGATATGTGGTTACTAAAAAAATGTTAATGATTATCTGAGCCTTCAGCAAGTTATATCTTTTTGCTGGTAGAAGTTAATACCTAAATGTTGATGGCTGCTGACTAATCAGGATGGTGGTTACTGAAGGTTGGGGTGGCTGTGGCAATTTCTTAAAATAAGACTGCAATGATGCTTTCCACATTGATTGACTCTTCCTTTCACACAAGATTTATTTGCAGTGTGTGATGCTGTTTGATAGTGTGTTACCATAATATAACTTCTTTCAAAATCAAAATCATTGTTTTCAAAGCCCTGCCACTACATGATCACCTAAGTTTATGTAATATTCTACCTTGTTATCATTTCAACAATGTTCACAACATCTTCACTAGGAGTAGCTTCCATCTCAAGAAACCACCTTCTCAGCTCATTCATAAGTAGCCATTCCTTCTCCATTCATATTGGATTGATCATGAGCTTGCAGCAATTTAGTCACATCTTCAGAGTCCACCTCTGATTCTAGTTCTCTTAATAGTTCCACACATTTGCGGTTACTTCCTCCACTGAAGTCTTGAACCCCTTAAAGTCATCCATGAGGATTGGAATCAACTTTGTCCAAACACCTCTTATTATTGGTATATCAACTTTCTTCCATGAATCACAAGTGCTCCTAATAGCATTTAAAATAGAGAATCCTTTCCACAAGATTTTCAATTGACTTTGCTCAGATCCATCAGAGGAAGCACTCTCTATGGTGACTATAGCCTTAAGAAATGTCTTTCTTTAATAATGAGACTTGAAAACCAAAATTACTCTTTAATTCATGGGCTGCAAAATGAAAGTTGTGTTAGCAAATATGAAAACGGCATTAATCTCTTTGTATATCTCCATTAGAGCTCTTGGGTGACCAGGTGCATTATCAATGTGCAATAATATTTTGAAGGAATTTTTTTTTCTGAGCAGTAGGTCTCTACAGTGGGCTTCAAATATTCAGCAAACCATCCTGTAGACAGATGTGCCGTCATGCAGGTTTTATTGTTCTAGTTATAGAGCACAGGCAGAGTAAATTTAGTGTAATTCTTAAGGGCCCTTGAATTTTCAAAATGATAAATGGCCATTGGCTTCAACCTAAAGTCACCAGCTGTACTGACTGACATGTAACAGAGAATCAGCCTGTCCTTTGAAACTTTAAAGGCAAGCATTGACTTCTTCCCTCTAGATCTGAAAGAAGATGATGTCTCTTTCAACGGAAGGCTGTTTTATTTTGATGCAAAGTCTCTTGCTAAATCTCAGCTAGATCTTCTGGAAAACTTGCTGTTGCCTCTATCTCAGCACTTGCTACTTCACCTTGCACTTTTATGCTACGGAGATGACTTACTTTCTTAAATCAAATGAACCAACCTTTGCTGGCTTCAAACTTTACTTCTGCAGCATCCTCACCTCTCTCAGCCCTTAGAAAATTACAGGAAATTAGGGCTTGGCTTACTAAACTCAACTTGAGCTAAAATTCACTTCGTAATCTTATCTGTAGGTTAACTTTTTCAGGGCATGTTGTGGCCAGTTTGAGCTTTCATCCGGACCACTCACTTTATCCATATTAGCAATGAGTCTGTTTTGCTTTTCTATCATTTGCGTATTCACTGCAATAGCACTTTTAATTTCCTTTAAGATCTTTTTCTTTGCATACACAACTTGGCTAACTCTTTGGCACAAGAAGCCTAACTTTCAGCCTATTTCAGCTTTAGATGCCTTCCTCACCAAGCTAAATCATTTCTAGTTTTTGATTTAAAGTGAGAGACACGTGACACTTCCTTACACTTTGAATATGTACAGGCCACTACAAAATTATTAATTGGCCTGATTTTAATCCTATTTTGTCTCAAGGAATAAGGAGGGCTGAGAAGAGTGAGAGAGAAGGGGAATGACTGGTTAGTGGAGCAGTCGGAACACACATAATTTTTGTTGATTAACCTTGCCATCTCATATGGGAGCAGCTCATGGGGCCCCAAAACTAGTACAATAGTAACATCAAAGATCACTGGTCACAGTTCACCAAAACAGATGAAATAATACTGAAAACGTCTGAAACGTTACAAGAATTACCAAAATATGACACAGAGACATGAAGTGAACACTCGCTGTTAGAAAAATGTTGCTAATCGACCTGCTTGATGCAGATTGGGTTTGTTGCCACCCAACTTCAGTTTGTTAAAAACACAATGTCTGTGAAGTGCAATGAAACGAGGTATGCCCGTGTATGATTCCAGAACCTAACCTTCCCGGGTGATGCTGCAATTGTGAAGAATCAGCGTGTTGTCACTGCCATAAATGATTTCCACAATTTTTCCAGTTTTGAACTAAGAGTTCTATCTACAATTTTGAAAGTGAATACAGAGGATGGTGCTTGTTGTGAACTGAATGGGTAAACGAGGTCCTCATAGTGGGCATCTCCCATAATCTTAACTAAGCAAGTTTAGGCCTTTGGAGGAGCTTTATTCTAAGTCAGAAAACCTTTATCTTCAGAGCTCTTTCTCCTCCACAATTTTTCTTTGCTTGTTCTCCTCTAGAAAGGTAACTGGATAAAACTTCAGATTAAGGAAATATTTATTTAAAATCCATTGTGTTCTATCCTTTAAAAACAACAACTGCAAACTTAAAGTTGGTTTGTTGAAATGTGAGCCAAAGGGTAATGCATTGGATCTTAATAAAATATATACAGAGGTCCATGTAATCAAGCACTTATTTGAGTAACAAAAATGTCCCTGCTACTTGAATTCATTGTCAGGAAGTTTGATCACTCAGAGCTGTGTTTCAGTACCCAGGCTACATTCTGAAGAGAAAAATGTTATGATTATTAAATAACATGATTATTAATTTCAATCAAGAAATTATTTTCTACTGCAAGGAAAATACATTCATATCCTCCCCAATACTATTAGGGATTTTGAAACAAGAGCAATGTTTTAGGGCATGCAGCATAGATCGTATACATGAAAAATCTCAAGATTTGAGTTCACCAAGCTACTTTATGTGTAGAGATCTGGATAAAGAAATGTTTTTGTGGTCACAGTTCTGCTACTTAAAGGGAGTGGGGTGATGGGGAGTGGTAAAACTAGGTAAATAACAAAATTCTTAAAGGATTGCTTTGACAAATCTGTTCATTTTTGTTTTTGTTTTCAGTTTTGGACATACTTCAAATTATACCGGCTCTTGGAATTCACTAATAGCCTTAGGAGATCATCTAATTGCTTATATCAATTTGTCCTTTAATGACTATGAGTTTGGGTTGAGCATGCAAATATACTCTACCTCAATTTCCCTGACAAAATCATGCTGATAGAAAGCTGAATAATTACTCAGGATTTGATAAGGATTAAGTAAAACTTTACAAAGAGAATGCACCTTTTCTTTCCTTTTCTTTAACTTAACTTCCCTGTCTGAAGCAGTAACTGAATATACAAAAAATAAAAACTTTTTTACAGGTCATCTCTATTTGAACCTCCCCAAGGTCACAGACAGAAAGGACCATGACAGATTCTATTAATTCAATTTAGGAGATGGGGGAAATGAGGCATGGGGAAGTTAGCTATCTTTTCTCATTTTTCTACTTTACATAGTTTTATAAGATGCAAATACCAAATAATGCACCTTGCAGTCAAACACTTAAAAGATTCTGCTCTGCAAAACCCCATTTTGAGGTAATATTAAATGGGTCAAATAAGTTTGGAAAACTCCAGTTTAACTATAATTAAACTCTAATGTGGGGGGTCCTGAAATGAAATGCTCGACTGAATTGCTTTTTATCTTTCTTAGCTAGAGGAGTTGGCAAAGCATCACAGATAGGCAAGAACAGAAAATAACCTTGAAATATACTTCCTGTTTTCCTGCTTTTGCAAATAAAAAGTTGAATGGCTTTTCTTTAATATTTAAGCATAAGTTTAGTTGGCTTCAGTTACTTGAGATTAACATGTCAAAACCTCATTTTTTTAAGATAATAACACGATCAAAGCATAACTCTAACCTTACAGAGCGTGGTCATCAGGGAACAGGAAATGTGCATATGTGTGAATATGATGGTGGGGAGGGGATGTTTTGGGTGTGTAAGATACCTGATTCCAAGACGGAGTGGTGGTACCAGGGTTGGCTGGCACCCGAAGCAGTTTGACATGAAAACTCAATGTGCTGGGTGCAAATAACTATACTTTTAGCGTTCAGCCCTTTGTGCATGAATCCCCTTTAAGTGATGTTGCCATCTCCCTCTAATTACCACTGAAAGGGCTCCACTCTGGTACCCAAAGAAGCACTCAGCTTCTGTCTCCTCCCTTCAGCCAGCTATTCAGAAACAACTTCATAGGTATGGTCAGATCTTTAGCTCTTAGTGGACTGTAATGTATACTGGAGTCTGTCCATTGCCACTTGACCAAGTAGCTCCGTCTGTTCCAACAGAAATACTCAACTGCCCCTGGCTTTCTGAGTATTGCCTCTGATCCCACAGTGAGGTTTTCGGCTCTCTGCAGTACTGACCCAATGCAACAAACATCCCCATAACATCATAATCTAGAGGACAACAGACATAAAACTGGCCTGATTATGCCAGGCCAGCAAACAGACCTTTAGAAGTACTGACGAAAGGAGTGGAAAGAGCTTAAGCCGTGTTGGGGATCAGAAATTGATACCCCAAAATATGGTACTTTGACATGCTGAAATGAAGAAGAAGCCATAAGGTCTCTCAGACCTTCTCCCCGACCTCCTGTTTCAATCCCCTGTGTCTCACAAAACACAGGATTAAGTTCTCTGTAGCTCCTTATCCACTTCAAATCCAAACCGGACAAGGAAGAAAATAATTACATCGGGTTCCTTCCCTGAATTTTCATTAATTGAACTCATGTTACAGGAAGAAATATTAAAATCTGTCAACACACCTGGACAGACTTTTGTCACAAACTGTTGTCCACTCTGCTGGCTCAACAGACTTTGTCCCAGACCCTTGTATGTTCTCCAAGCCCACTGAATTCCCCTAAAAATCATCCACACTTCCCCATTCCCTAAGAAGGAGTGTATATAAGCATCTATACCCCTTTGGGATATGGGGCAACCATTCTGTGATTCTCCCTGTGTAATATTAATAAATGTGTATGCCTTTTCTCCAATTAACCTACGTGTATTGAGTTGATTTTTTTAGTAAATCTTCAGGGGTCAAAGGGGAAGTTTTTACCTTGGCCTCTATAATGGTTAGTTGACAAGTTTTTAAACCTCAGTGGATGATGCTACCAGTCTTTATGAGAATAGGCTACCTACCTTTAACAAATACCATGACTGCTATGAGAGTCAGAAATGTACTTGTTTTCTTCCCTTTGGGCTCCACTTTCCAAGAAGGCTCTCTTCAGCATCTATAGAGTCTATAGTGTCTCCATATAGTGCCTTCAATCTCACTATAAAGTCTACAGTATCTTCAATCTCATTATAGATTTTATAGTGTGATTGAAATGAGCCACACTAAATTCTTCTCCTTACTGGGAATTAGTAGGCTTTCAAAAATCTTAGGCGTATAATGAAAAAGGAGGTAATCTGCCATCACTACCAACTTAAGGCTGATGATAACGTATCATTTTCACCCCAAACTATAACCTAAACAAACAAACAAAAAGCCTCCAGTTATAATGTATCTTTAATACAGGGATGTTTTTCGGAGCTTTACGTATGCTAACATACATTGCAAATATCCAGATATAAAATGTGCTGTATTTCCAAGTATTCATCATAGAGGCCCTTTTTTAAAAAAGCATTACATGAAACACACTTTGAGAAGTGTTGAATTCATAATTCTTTCTCCATAAGCCATTGGTGAGGCTGTGAAGTATTTTTACCCACAGCGATTGTCTGGGCTGCTGCTGTGGTTTAAACAAATCTATTCATTCCCCATCTTTCTCACTGATATTAAATTACTCAGGTTCCTTTCTCCATAGCCTTTTCCCTTAGAACTAAATAGAAATAGCTTCCTTTGCTGAACAGTTTACAGACTATCTTACTAAAAACAGCTCATGAGAGAATTGTTTTAGTTAACTTAGGAAACAGCTTTTAAAACCAACAACATACATTTCAGAGACCCATATTAGTTAACTTCTGTGTCCCTTGCGCATGTTTTATAGGGAGAGAACATGATCTTCTCCCTTCTATGTGGAATATTTTTATTAAATAATACAGATCGGATAGGGAAAAATACTTTCCTTATTGGATTAGTTGCTGCTATTATTTCTGAATTCTTAGGCAAATATAATTAAGGGATCTTATCAACTTAATCTAGATCAAATGTCTCCTCTTCCTCTTCCTCTTCTTCCTCCTCCTTCTTCTTTCCTTTCTCTCTTCCTCTCTCTCTCTCTCTGACACACACACACATTCTCTCTCTCTCTGTCTGTCTCTAGGAAAAAATCTTGGCATCTTTCCTAGTGTACTGTCATAACACAGAATGTTTCTGTGATCAAATGTGTGGGGATGTTTTACCCTATTCGTGATGTAAGTAACTAGTTCAGCAGTGAGCACCAGATGAGTGTCTAATTCAATTCAATTCTGACAGTATCTACATGGGCATAGCACCAGATCCCACAGGTTGAAAGCTCAGTCCCACAAGACTGTTCCCCACTTCAGATATCAGTTGCAAGTCTGTGCTTCCAGAACTTCTGACTGACTGGCTATAAATTGGGCCTCCATTGACCCCCTTCTGGGGTTTGATTAATTTGCTAAAGAACTCAGGGTAACACTTTACTCATATTTACTCATTTATTACAAAATCTATTTTAAAGGATGCAAATGAACATCCATATGAGAAAATACATAAGGCGAGGTCTGGAAGGGTTCTGGGCACAGGAACTTCTGTCCCCAGGAGTTGAGGCACACCACCTCCTGGCAGCTGCATGTTTTTGGTAGCCAACAAGGAAGCCCCCTAAACTCAGTCCTTTTAGGTTTCTATGGAGGCTTCATTGTGTAGGCACGATTGATTCAATCATTGGCCATTGGTGGTCCACATTACTTTCAGACACTGGCTTCTCCCCAAAGGTTAAGGAGATGGAGCTGAAAGTCCCAACCTTCTAGTTCTCCCTTGGTCTTTGTGGTGACCAGCACCCACCTTGAAGCTGCTGAGAAAACCCTACCCACCAGTCATATAATTAGGATAAAGAAGACACTTGTTCGGGAAATTCCAAGTTTTTTCTAAAAAACAGGAATGAAGACCAAACATATATTTCACACAGGTGCAAGGTGGATGCACACACACACACACACACATACACTTTTCCTTCTTCAGAGACATATCTCTCATGTACAGGTTTTCATTTCAAAAGTACTTTCTGTAATGGCCCCTATATTCTTTAATATTACAAATGTTTACTTGAAGAGGAGGTGTGTTAGAAAATGATTAAGCTAATATTTATTTATTAATATTTATTTATTTGTTTATTTTGAAACATTGTCTTGCTCTGTTGACCAAGCCGAAGTGCACTAGTGCAATTACAGTTCACTGTGGCTTCAACCTCCTGGGCTCAAGTGATCCTCCCACTCCAGCCTCCCAAAGAGCTGGGATCACAGGTGCATACCACCATGCCTGGCTAATTTTTTTGTTTGTTTGTTTTAGTAGAAATGGGGTCTTGCTATGTTGCCCAGGTTGGTCTCCAACACTTGGATTCAAGTGATCCTTTCACTTCAGGCTCCTATGCTGGGATTATAGGCATGCACCACCACACCTGGCTAAAGCTAATATTTATTAATCGGCCATTTTAGTGCTCACTTTATGAGAGTGTCCAAATGTATATTAATCTTTACTGCAATCCTAACAGGCAGATATTATTATCACTTCTTTTTAAGATGAAGAAAATGATACACATGAAGTTTATTTTACTTGCTGAAAATCATGGGTCAGATGGAGGTGATTCCTACGATTAAACAGGTTTAGAGCATACATTTTCTGATCAGACTCCCCTCCTGCCTCAAACTGGCTACCAAATTGTTTTAGTCTCATTCTCTCTCACTTTGATTGGGTATCTATATTTAGACTGTTTCTTCCTCCTGGCCAAATACAAAGCAATCTTCCCATTGTTCAAAGACAGAACGTGTCATCTGGGGTCCACCCAATGAAAAAAAAAAAAAAAAAAAAAAAAAGAAAGAAAATGAAGTAAATCTACTTATTTTTAGAGTAAATCTAAAGAAGAATTAAAAACAAGATAAATGGCATTTGATGCCATACTTTAAAAAATCATGAATTAATATTATTTCCTCGGGTTTAAGTAAGGAAAGAGTTAAGGCAAAGCTATCTAAAGAAAATGCCTCTGTAAATTTTGTTCAAAACATTTTATTAAAAATGATTTACCTTTTTTTTTAAAAAATATATTTTGTCTTGTTGTGGGATGATTCTTGAGCAAATGATTTATTGGGGGCATATTTGCAAGAGAAACCTGTAGAGAAAGTAAGTAAAATAGGACTGGACAGAGGAAAGGAGGTAAGCAAAAATGCAGTTTCAGCAGAAGGAGTCCCAGCCTCAGCTTGGTTTCATGAGGACCTCAGGAGTGTCAGTTGTTCTACAAGGTTGCCCATTAAGAGGACGGGGACCTGGCTTTTGTGTATTATATCAGTCTGTCATTTTCCACAAGCCATCCTAGGAAGAGGTTAGCAAGCTCCCATGCAACTCTCAGCTAGGTGGTTTCTATTAGTCAAGGGAACTCCTCCAGAGAAAGGTGAGGGTGAAAGGAGCTCTGGCTTGGGTGCACCAGCCTGCTAAGTAAATGGGATCTAGATGGGATGTCAACATTAACCAATATATGCCTTAAATAAGAATTTCTGTAATAAAAACTTTTAGAGTTCAGAACATGGAAGAGTCCTGTTTGATAATTATGTCATTTTATTACTAGAATATCAGAAAAAAATATACCACATCTCTCTTTTTGCAAAGACTGCCTTTTTTAAAATTTTATTTTATTTTCCTAATTTCTTAGCTGCAGCCTTCTTTAGAAAAGGTCTGGGGTCCAATTATTCTCCTCAATTTTCCAATTCTCCTAGTATATATCTTTTGCTCTTTTATCATTATTTCAAAGGTCTGATTTTACTTTTTTGTTTTCTTTTGTTGTGAGTCATTTCAAATTCTTTCTGTAAGTAGACTAGATAAATAGTAAACAACTAAAATAGGGAAATATATTAATCCAATGGCATGAAACAAATATGGATAAATGCAATACCTTTGCAACTACAGTACTTATGTAATCAAAAAATTACAATTTTTTCAATAGAAGAGTCCATTAAAGGTGACATTTATAAGACAAAGTTTACCACAGTGCTCATTTGCATAATAATACACATTTTAATTTCATCTTTCTTATTTATTAAAGTAATAATTCTTTAACATATTTTTCACAAGACAGTTATGGAAATATTATCAAGTTCAACCATACTCTAAAAACCTTTTAATTTAGGGAAAGCACCCGTTGGTCTTGACAATGATTATTCTATCTAACCAGGCACTTAAAAATGACAAGGTCAGAGTCTTGGATGTGGCATTTAAACCCTTTGAATGCCCTAAAACAAATTATTCATTATTCATAAATCCAAAATAAAATAGCAAGGTCAGCAAAGTACATCCCCCACATTTACAACCTGAGCAAATCATTAAGCTTCTATAATTATCTTTATCTTATCAAAAAGCCACTAACTCACTGCCCAGCCTCACTCCGGTCATCTAGGTCATTTTGTCCTTTTGCCATTTCTCAGAAAAACTCATCATCAAGAACTATTGACCCAATTTGGGACAGGAAGGAAAAGAAATAGCAAATGGTCAAACATTATTAAGCAAACAAACAGGGTGAGCTCTGGGCAAATTTTTGAAGTCCAGCTTTATTGCTCCTGCTTCTTTTTTTTCTTTCCCGCTATTGAAGTCTGTGATATGAAACAAATGTGTGCTGTATTCTTCACGTGAAGTAGGGTCTCAGCTGCATTGACTGTACAATTCTGGTATTTGTGTGGAAAGCTTTTTAGCCAAGGTGGCTGGTGCATGGGTAACCCTAAGTACTTCAGCTTTTGGGAATCATCATTTGCTTTAATGGTCAGTTAAAATGGCTCGTAACTCTGTGACATTTGCTGTGGGAAGTCTATTTACTAATCAAGATTTCTAAGGCTCTCTCAGTGTGACAAATGCGTTTTAAGGGTTTCTTCTATATCATCACACACGTGGCTCACCTCTAATGGTTGCTGATCTACTTTCTGACCACTTTTCCCCCAAAAAATATTCCAAAAGCTCTTCCTTTATTTTCTAATATGGCATTAACATAAATTGTGGTAAGTAGAACAACTTTTATAAAGGTTTGGTGTAACAATGGAGATTACAGGATAAAATGAAGCCAGGTGAAACCTTGATATGGAATATTAGACATGTCTATTATGAACTCTCTCATCCATTTTCACCTTCATAAATTCCTCTCTACTATGAATATATTTTCATGAAATGTGAAAACTAAAAATTCCCTAATGAATTTATAATAATAATAATAATTACAAAAATAATTTTACAGTAGCAGACATTGCTACCAATCCTCAGGAATTACTTTATTTAACATTCCCCAGATACATGTAGAGTCAATAATACTATTTTCAAGCTATGGGCGATTAATGAATTGAGGTTTATAAATGTTAATTAAATTGTCCAGGCTCAAATTCATAGTAAGTAGTAGAGTCAGAATCTGAACCAAAGTATCTCAGATGTTGAGGCCTTCTGTTTTAAAGAAATGATATGGTGGTTTGGGTAGCACTGTGCTACTTGTTAAGGATGGATAATGGACACTATCATTTGACAGATTTGTTGGAGCACAGAATAAACATAGATGTTTGCACAGTTCAGATCAGATTCTTCCACCCTGGTGAAGAAGCAAGTCAGGAAGCTTAGTTTTAGTAGGCATCAGAAGCAAATGATGCCAACTGCTTTGGCAGTAAGAACATCATATGCAAAAAGTGTTTTTTTGTTTTTGTTTTTGTTTTGTTTTTGTTTTTGGTCATAGAACTTTTGCTCTATCAGTAGCTTTATGATAAATGCTTCCTGGTTATAAAAAGAATGAAGGCCTCAGTGTTAGGAGGTAGAGTCATCCTTGATTCTTTCCTTTCCTACCTTCCTGCTCCTCCAGCTTCAAAATATATCCAGAATTTGCCAACTTACCTCCTCTGCTGCCACCACCTGGTCCTGGTCAGGGGTCGGTGGCCTCCGATTTGTATCATTTAGCTATCTTTGTAGTCCTTCCATGGTGGCAGATCCTAAGCTAGTAACATGACACCTTTGAATGCAGAGTTGAGAAGAAGTGCAACCTAACTGGTGCAAAGGAGCCTTAAGAGGCTTTTCCAGAACACTACTGAAAGCCTGAGAAAAAATGGACATGTTCAAGATTATCTGGTTATTAGTCTGGAATTAGAACCCAGGTGGCCTGAATTCTAAACCAGAGCCCATTTCACAGAGAAATATTTGCATGTTCAGTCTCATTCTTCACATTGTTCTACGAAAGAAAATCTGACTGTTGACAAGAGAGTGCAACAGCAGAGTGGAGGAGAGAGAGTTATATTAGAGCCCTAAGGACTTTGCGATGGCCTCAAGACTGTATTGGGGAGTTTTGGTGGCTCTTTCTCTCACTCATACCTTCACAGGTAAAGTGATTTATTAGGTCAGAAAAACAAGTTAAGCTTTCTCTGATGGTAGAGATCAACACCAAATCAATTGCTTCTAGGAGGGAAACCCAAAACATAATTTAATTATGAGGTTGTGATAGGCAGGATTGTGAATAACCGCATGGTATTTGAAGTAGACCAGAACTAATTTCAGTCACTCACTTCACCATTTGCTGGAACTAAGACGTGGGGAATTTAATGCCTCAAAACGATAAAGCCAATGAAATTGGAATAGCTACTCAATATTGTCATAGATAGGACGATATGATCACAGATCTGAGCACATTCCTGTTGCATGGTAAATATTCAGTAAATGCAGGAGATATTATTATTGGTAAAAACATTGTTTCACAGAACTATTTTAAAAACAATCTATTGGAACTTGAGAAGAAAGTTTTGATGAATATCTTCAATTAAAAATACAGAGGAATGAAATTATCCATCTGAACATTTGTTTACCCTGTAATATTCTGTCTGACTCTGCTTTATCCCTGAACCTTCTATATTGTGTTCCAAATTCCCTTTATTATAGTTTCAGGCCAAGAAGACAAAACCTTAATTTTAATCTAGAAATCACATCTTCCCTTAAAGCTGTGAGATTCATTATGCAATACTTAGAACCAGGTGACCTTGGGTGAAGTCTTTCAAAGTCTCATTTTCTTTTCTTACAACAGGCTTACTATTATACCTAAATGACATGCTTAAGATTTGGGGGCATTATTAAAATCACAACAATTAGACAAATTTTCCAGGGATATTGTTTCTAACAAAGCCTTTATCCACTTATACAAAACTCATACATATTCAAAGGATTATGTTTCAGAAAGTGCCCCAGCTTAATACTAACTGATATATTCCAAGTAAGGAACATTACAGAAGTCCAGTGTTTGTGGAGTTTATTAAAAGCTCATGTTTTCTTTTTCTTTACAGTTCACCAATAGGTAAATTAGAAAAAATTGATATGCACTGGGAACAATATAGGTCTACACTTTCAAATCTTTTATCTAACAAGCTGTTAGAAAGGTTGGCCTAATTACTTTTCTCTATTTAAAAGTGTCCAAGCATGTTGGAGTTTAGTTAAGTGATTCTGATTTTATTATAAGCTCCATAGGAGAAGCACTCCAGGGTGGCCAGCCATGCCAGTTGGGCTATCTGCTTAATTGCCTTGATTGCAGAGCATTTTCTAAGGCAACAACAGCCCAGGCAATGCTAGTATTGTATTTGAAAATTTCAGCACTGTGGTGTTTTCACACCACATTGGTCAAATGGTACCAATTTTAAAGTAGTAAGGAGAGAGATGCTCTGTGAAATATGCTAACTCTTGGAACAGCTGAGTCTGTGACAGTGTATCTAATGGTGACAAGCATAGGGTTTGGAGTTTGACTGTCAGTTACAAGCTGCACTAGTTAACTAAAATTCTCTGATTTCCTGTATTCTTTCTTCTGGCTAATATGACCACATTGACTATTTTGCAAGTAAATTAGAATCTATCTAACTACAAAAGGACAATTATAATTGACTGGGCAATGGAGCTCCTTCATTTTGGTGTTGTAATGAAACTGATTCTAGAATGACATGATTTCTACATTTACATGCCTTATCTTTCCTGTCAGCATTGCTCACATCTTTTTATATCTTTTGGTTTGGAAGCAACTTAGAGTAGTGATTGTGTTTTGATTCTGTTAATATTCCTCCAAGTTGTTCAGTAAATACTTAGTTATTTACACCATAGTATAAACAGGCAATTTGATGAGTTTGTAGTGGTATTGTTGCTCTTCTTCCTCCTCTAAGCCTGACATAGCCATGGTGAGAGAGAGAGAGAGAGAGAGAGAGAGAGAGAGAGAGAGAGAGAGAGTGTGTGTGTGTGTGTGTGTGTGTGTGTGTGTGTGTGTGGTGTCTACTAGGTAGGGACAAGCAAGAAAATGAGATATTTAAAGGAGCAACACCTCTTTAATCCCTAGTTGACCTTGAGATAATGCTCATTCAATTTATTTCAATTCCACAGACAGAATTAGCACTTTCTGTGTGCAGCATCCTTTCTCCCCTTGTATGCAGTGCGGAGCCCTTGATAAGATACAGTAAATAATTAGTTAATACTTAAATCAGAATCTGAGTATCTTAGAAATGGAAAGAGTAGAAGTAATCTTGTTTTGCTTTCCAGAAATGGAATGAGTAGAAGTAATCTGTTTCGCTCCCCTCAATTTACAGATATGGATATTGGGCTCAGAAATATTGAGATATGACCAAACTGCAGGGCTGTTGGTAGCAGAAATAATCAGCTCTAAATCAGGTCTACAGGGCTTGCATCTACTTCGTACTCTATCTCTATGACTCTAGAAATGCCAATTTCTCTCTCTTTCTCTTGGTAGCATATCAATTTCAAAGAGCACAGTAGTTAAAAACATAGCATCTAGTACAGGCTGTGGATTATGGGCGTACCTATTAATTCTAATAATTTTACTTTCCAGAAAAGATCCTTTGCTCTGGGCAGCTACCTCTCCAACAGTGGCTTCTGTTTTGCCTATCTGCTTCTGATCTGATAGGTAGGCAGTGGTTCCCTTAGACTGGAGAAGCAGTTGTAATTCTCAGCTTGGGACTCTGCCTCTTACTCAGCCTGCAGGTGATTAAGATTCTCACCTGGAGAGCACTCAGCTGAACATCTGCTGTGGTATGTCATAGTTGAGGGGGGTGCATCTCCCACTGTTCTCATTCCAACCTAGTAGCGGGAGATAGAGCAGCATATTTCACATCTACCCGAGATGAATACTTGCAATATTGAGCCACAAGTATTACTTTCTTTCCTCCTCATTTTACCCTAGATTTTATAACTGTAGTTAATCTTTTTGGTGGATTGGTGGAGGTATCCATTATGTTAAATCAAGCATCATGGTATAGTTAAATGAGCTTTTAACTCAGAAACCTACCAGAGTTCAAGTCTTAGTAGGTCACATGCTGGATGGGAAAACAGAAGGAAGTTGTTTAAGCTATTTCCTTACCTATAAAAGGAAACTCAAGTTTCTACCTACCTGAAAGAGCTATTTTGTGTGCCTGATGACATTTCCTCATTCATTCATTTAAGAACTATTTATTGAGTATACCCTGCCAGGAAATTCACTAGGTTGTGGTATGGAGTAGTGAAAATAACTAATGCTTATATAGCACTACAATTATAAAGACTTTTTTCCTCAAAAGATAATATATTAAAAAAAAAAAAGCTGGCCCTAGTCAAATCAAGAGTTTACAGGCATTTGGATATTTTCTTTCCCGATAAGCAAATGCCTTACAGTTTGACAAATACAATTAAAATTTAAAATTATGGCCCCAAAGCAACTGAATATCTCAAAATGCCTTGTAAACTACAGGCAGTTTTAATGCTGTTAACTCCTTCGTTGCCCTCAGAGGCTGTGTCTAATCAGTTTCCCAGTTCTGGAAATGAGTGATGTTGTGCACAATTTCTCATGTTAATCCTATTCTTTCTAGTCCCACTCATGCCATTGCAATTCAGATCCTTTACCCACATATACATTTTTGCAAAACTCTGCAGGCTGACTTCACTGACTAAAGTCTCTCTTTTTCAGCACACAAAACATGATGCTTTCTGATTACTCAGTAATAAATATTGAGAGTGTCACTTGACTGCTCAGAAGACTTCTAAGTATATCCTCTATCAATAGATTTAAACATTTTAACATAGCATTCAAGACCCCCCGTATCTTCTTTTACACATGCCAGTACTTGCCTATTTAAGCCTTTTATTTCATCCAATCTCAAGTACTCATCTATTCATTTATTCAAGCATCTGCTAAATCCAAGCAATTAATAAACACCCATGTGTTCTTGTCTCTGCTGCCTAGTAGACTGGACAAGCTGTTTAACTTACCCTAAAGTTAAGTTATAGTATCATTTAACTAAGGATTGTAATAACCACCACACAAGAAAAGATAACTCTAAAGATTAAATATGCTCATGTACCTAAGGTATAAGTAGAGTTCCACCAATAATGTATACTTCTTACTGTTCTTATTACTTTGAGTGTAATATTGTACAGATAACATTTGTTTAAATTTATAACATTTTTTGGCAATTCATTTATGATAAATGAGTTAACTTCTAGAATTTTCAACTAAATAAAACTTAGCACTCACAAACATCTTGTTTATTGTTCAATAGCACTAATTTTGATTTTGTTTATCCTTATTTCTGGTGTTTACCTTAAGTCCTACAAGGTAGCACATGGAGCCTAACAGTTGCTTCTGGGGCAGATGGACAGACCTAAATAGGAGCTACAGGATTATAAAAATGCAGAGAAAAAGGGAGCTCAATGTTGGACCAAGAATTGGAATCACAGGGCCAAATAGTCACTGAGAGAAATAATAAGGGTGTTCTGAGTTAAGAACTGAAAGGAATTGTTAGAAAAAACAGGCAGTGGAAAGGCAGCAATTGTTTGGAGAAAGGCCCAAGCTGCGGATTTCAGATACTCCGTTGACAATATTTTGTCTAAACATGTGGGATCCTTTGAAGTTCGAACCTGTCTTTCCTTGAAGGTGCTCAAATATCAGAGGGGACCCCAAAAGAAATGTATTTTATGCACATGTGTGTCCAGGAGAAGTGAGAAGGAGAGAGATTGATTGGAGTAACATTGAATTAAATAGGGAAGGTACGTTGTGGGAGGCATTTTCAGCCCCAACATTTCTTAACACTTCCTTCCTTTCTCTTTCCTTCCTTTCTACATCCCTCTCTCCCTCCCTTTTGGCTCTCTTCCTCCCTTTTTTCTCCTTCTCTTCCTCCCTCTCACCCTCCTTTCTATCTTCCTTCCTTCCTTCCTTCCTTCCTTCCTTCCTTCCTTCCTTCCTTCCTTCCTTCCTTCCTTCCTTCCTTCCTTTCTCCCTCCCTCCCTCCCTTCCTTCTTCCTTTCTTCCAGCAATACCCTAATTTTATCCAGTGTAAGACCAAGAAAATAACTTGTCGATTAAAGTACTCCTTTCTGAGAAGTCTCACAATTTCTTACCAAGCCTACAGCTCCTTCTCAAAGAAACTGACAAACCAAAAACCTCTATGAATACTAAGTTGCCTATGGATATTGACAATGCATGGTAACCTCATTCATACCATATGACTGCTTCCTAGAATGCAGCTGATGAGAAAAGAAAAAATACCATGATCTAATGGCAGGTTGCTCTCAGCTGGTTAGCAGCCTCTGAGCTTTGCCCAGTAGTGTTAACAGTGATTAACCATTCAGACTCTCATTTAGAGTGAATTTGAATATAAAGCATACAGAGAAATGAAGAGAGTGAGATCAAGAGAAAGAAAACAACCCAGAGAGAAAGAGCAATGAGTAGAAGCCATGTGATAGTAAAATCTAAGTTACAGTGTTATAATATTCTATTTTTCTGTGTACTTACTATTGCCAGTAAGTTATGTACCATCAGATAATTTTTTTGCTCATTATCATCCTTTTTTCTCAGATTAAAAAACTCCCTTTAGCATTTATTATATGACAGGTCTCATGTTCATAAAACCCTTGGGTTTTGTTTGCCTTATAATATCTATTTATCCTTCAGATTTGAAAGATATTTTCACCGGATATACTATTCTGGGATAAAAGTTTCGTTTCTTTAGCACTTTACACACATCATGCCACTCTCTCTTGGCCTTTAAGATTTCCACAGAGAAGTCCGCTGCCAGATGTACTGGAACTCCTTTCTATGTTATTTTTTCCTTTTGCTGCTATTAAGATATTTTCTTTATCTTTGACCTTTGGAGGTTTGATTATTAAATGTTTTAAGGTGGTCGTGTTTTGATTAAATCTGCTTGGCATGCTATAACCTTCTTATACTTGAATATTTATATCTTTCTCTAGGTTTGTAAGTTTTCTGTTATCTCATTGAATAAACTTTCTACCCTGATCTCTGTCCCTATTCCTCTTTAATGTCAATAACTCCTACAGTTACCCTTTGGGGGCTATTTTCTAGATTATTTAGGCATGTTTCATTCTCTTTAATTCTTTTTTCTTTTGTCTCTTCTGACTATATTTTCAAATAGCCTGTCTTCAGGCTCACTGATCCTTTCTTCTGCTTCATCAATTCTGCTATTAAGACTCTGATGCATTCTTCAGTATGTCAACTATATTTTTCAGCTCCAGAATTTCTGCTTCTTTTTAATTATTTTAACCTCTTTGTTAGATTTGTTTGATAATGTTCTGAATTCTTTCTCTGTGTTGTCTTGAATTTCATTGACTTCCTCAAAACAGATATTTTGAATTCTCTCTGAAAGGTCTCATATCCCTGTCTCCCCAGGATTGGTCACTGGTGCCTTATTTAGTTTGTTTGGTGATGTCATGTTTTCCTGAATTGTTGTGATGCTTGTGGGTGTTCATCAGTGTCTTGGCATTGAAGTGTTAGGTATTTATTGTAGTCTTCACAGTCTGAGATTGTTTACACCCATCCTTCTTGGGAAGGCTTTCCCGTTATTCAAAGGTACTTGGGTTTTGTGATCTAAGTCCTTAGTCACTGCAGCCATAACTGCTTTAGGGAGCAACCCAGCCTCATAATGCTGTGGCTCTTGCAGACTGGTAGAGCTACCACCTTAGTGGTCTTGGGTAAGATTCTGAAGAATCTCTTGGAATATCTGGCAGAGATTCTTGTTTTCTTCCCTTAATTTCCCCCAAAGAAATGGAATATCTGTGTCCTGAGCTGCGTGAAGCTGGGGTGACACAAGCATCCCTGAGACCACCACTGGGTCTGCACCAGGTCAGATCTGAAGCCAGCACAGCACTGGCTCTCATACAAGGCCTGCTGTGACCACTGCTTGGATATTATCTATGTTCACTCGAGGCCTGGGGGATCTAAAAGGATCTTTACCAATTCCAGGAAGGCTTGTGTTTTTCCCTTCAGGGCAGTGATTTCCTTTGACCCCAAGTGGGTCCAGAGATGCCATCTGGGAGCCAGGGCCTAGAGTCAGAAACCTTACAAATCAATTTGTTTCTTTATTTGACTGCTGCTGAGCTCACACCCAAGCTCCAAGACAAAATTCTGCCTGGCTACTGCCAATGTTCACTCAAGTCTCAAGGCCCAAGCCCTCTTCATTCAGCTTATGGTTAGTGCCATCAGTTCTCAGTCTGTCCTTTCAGGGAAAATTGCCTTCCCTCGGCCCAGAGCAGGTCCATATATGCCGTCCAGGAGCTTAGGTCTGGAACTGGGGACCCCAGGAGCTCACCTGGTGCTCTATATACTGTGGACGAAATGATACCCAAGTTGCAAGACAAAGTCCACATTACTCTTCTCTCTCCTTTTCTCAGAATTCTCTCCCCTTAGCTACCACACCTGGGAATGTACTGGGTCACACCCGAAGCCAGTGCATTCCTGAGTCTCACCTGAGGCCCATGGTGAGTATTGCTGGGCTACCATCACTGGTTATTCAAGCCCCGAGAACTCTTTAGACAGCAGGTGATGAATCCTTCCAGGACTGGGTCCTTTCCTTCAAGGCATTAGCTGCCCTTCTGGCCCAGGATGTGTCTAGAAATGTCATTCAGGATATAGGGCCTGGAATGAGGGCCTCTGTACTCTGCCTGGTTTCCCATTCTACCATGGCTGAGCTGGTAACTAAGTTACAAGACAAAGCCCTCTTTACTCTCCCCTCTTCTCTCCTTAAGCAGAGCGAATGATGTTTCCCTGAGCTGCAAACTGTGCTACCTGTGGTTGAGGGAAGGGTGGCATAAGCACTCCCTTGACTGCCCTGGCTAGTGTCTCACTAGGTTGTATGTACCCCCAAGTCCACTGGCAGCAAGCCCAGACAGCACCAGGACTTTCCCAGAAATTGTAGTCCTTGTGTCCTATACTGGCTTTCAAGTTTACTTAGGACTTCAAAGCACATTAGCCTGTGGTGGTGGGGCTTGCTGAAACTCAGGTTCTGACCACTGGGGTGGTGATTTGCCTCTGGCTAGGGATGGTCTAAATGCTCCCTCTGTGAGTGCCAGCTGAGTTCTGCCCCTTGTTACTTTCCACTGTGACAGGGAAGCACTGAGTTCCCCGGCAGAGTCCCATAATCACTGCACTCTCCCTCACACAAGTGTACAGATTCTCTCTCTGCTACACAGCTGCTGCTGGGGGATGAGGGTGGGTGGTGGTGTAGGCAATTCAAGACTGTCTTTACTACCTCTGCAGTGCCTCTTTTCTTAATACAGTGTAAAAACTTGGTGCTTTGTTTATTCACCTAATTTGTTGGTTCTTATGTAGGTGCTTTTTTGTGTGGATAGTTGTTCAATTTGATGTTCTTATAGGGAGACAATTGTTGGAGACTTCTATTAAACCATCTTCCCTTCTAATTTCAAATGATATTAAAATTGCCTCCAAGATTATTAAAACTTAAAGATTCTAGGTTGAATTATCATATTTCTACTTATTTTTTGTAGGAGTTCAAGTCTATTTGGACATAAACTCTGAGACAGATTAGTATACAGAACATTTTAGGGAGTGTCTTCTCACTTCCCTACAAATGTGAGAGTAAGGTAAGCAGGATCGGGCAAAGCAAGAAATTGAATGGCAATGCCAAGTTACAGAAGGCCTCAATGTATCCTATGGGAAGCTCTGGAGCTGGGGTGGCCTTGTAGAATTATCCTGAATTGGGGCAAAGGCAGCAAAGCCTTTATCCACTGCATCAAGGATGCAGGATGATCCCAGGAAAGAAGCATGACTTTGAGAAGATGTCATGAACTTGGGTGAGCCTTCTTTCCTCAGCTGGGAGCAATCTTCAGAGGAGACCAAGCTACAAGCCTTCAGTCAGCCAAACTGTCATCAGCTGATGGAATGCATGCTCTCCTGATGAGGGGAAGATCTGGGCTAAGCATCAGAGGACCCAATCCACTTCCAAAATATTTCTAGAACTGCACAACCAGAAGAGATTGTCCTGGAATACACAAGTGGCAGAAATAATGCTCTATCTTAAAAAAGAAAGTAAAGAAAGAAAGAATCATGCATCAACTTTTAATATTTGCAGACTTACCAATATCAGGGCTAGAAAACTGTTTACATCTTAGAATGTCAAAGAATTTCAGTTAGTTAATTATGCTGCAGGTGGGCAGATGTATCTAGGAGTAGATATTTGCAGATGCAAATTGAGAATTTTGCATGTGTAAAGGTAAATAGCTAACATGATTATTAAAGCACAGTGGAAAATAAAATGATATATAAAATGCAAATGTGTAGTGACAAACACATGGAGGCAATTTGCTTGTGAACTTTGACCTCTACTAGTCGAATGTCTCTGTTTCCTTCTTTGCTCTGTTATTTGCCATAATGAGACTGAGTTTCAGAGTGCAGCTTCCCTGCCCTGCAAATGACATTCACTTGCCCAGGACACAAGGTTAGCATTTTATAAATTACCACTTCAAAGCAGGAGTCACCATCTGTATGCAATAGAACTGAGGTGAGTGTCATGTGATAGCAACCCTACCATTTTCTTATTGTCCCATTTCAGATTTTATTAAACAAGTCTGATTTTCTTTATAGGGGCAAAGGCTTTATTAAAGAAGAAAAATGAATTATTCAGAAATTTTGTTTTTTTCCTGTTTCTTTTATCTGCTCATGAATCTTTGACTATCTAGAACCTGATTCATTAATCCTGGATGCAACTTCATTACTTCAAAGACCCATGCAAATTTATCATCCACTGTGTTTTAACTTTGCACACTAATTCTTTCAACCATGTCCCCACATGTTTCTGAACATAAAATCAACCTACTCCTAAGCCACTTCCTACCTCTATCCCACCTCTGTTGAATGTCCTTGCCCTCTTTCCTATAAGCAATGCCATTCATCCATCCATTCATTCATTTTAAATTATCATGTATACATACCTTATCCCTGGCAATATATTGGGCATTAGAATCATAGAAATGAATAAAATATGACTCTTAAGTTTAGTGGGAGGCATACCTCTGTATCAACTAAAAATATATCTAATTGGGTTTTGGAGTTTGTGTAGGAGTATGTCTAATATATTACTAAGAGTATGTATTCCATTAGAGGGAGAGACATTTACAAAGCCTCCGTGGTATTAAACATATGGCAACTTCAGAGAACTCTAAAAGTTTTCTATGATAACAGCACAGAGTACACGTCAGGGCAGGAGATGAGGATGAAAAGGTAAGCAAGTGCCATCTCATGGCATCTTTACTAAAGCAAATTCTACTTGCTTTAAGTCCCCATTTGAATATATGGAAATGTCAGTTCACATTAATACCGCATCTCTGTATTTTCTTACAGAATCAATTCTAAAAACTTTATATTGAAATGTCATATTGTAATCAAATTAGATGTGTATGTTATTTTCTTTGTAGGAAATGTATGTTATCTGTGTTTTCCAAAGAGAAAAAGATAAAATATGATCCATTTTTCTGGTCAATTAGGTGAAAGTATCTCAATTCAAAACCTTTAGCCACCTAATTCACTCATTGAAAGGCTTGATTTGAGCTTGATACAGAGGCAACTCCTCAGGTTGAAGGAGACTCAAAGCCAGCCCTGTTTAAGTTGTTCATTGTAAGTGATTGATGTGTGACTGAACATCAGAGAGTGAAATTAGAGAGCATGGGCTCCACAGGAAAAACACCTATCAGTAGAAGCTCATACTGCATCTTAAAATGCTATTTTGAACGATCTGTCTCTTAAGGCAGAATGTTAGGTACACAGAAGAGAGTCTGAGTCTCTTTAAGGGCATTTGGACCTGGAGCGTAATACAAGGCTCTTCAAAATTGGCCTTCCTGCTCGGTGCTACAGGCACAATAAATATCCTTCAAAACACTCAATCTGTTATTCTAAGTTGGCTTGAATTACATTGAAAACCAGTTTTCTGGAGGGCAAAACAGCCAAGATGAAATCTGTTGAGAGACACAATTCCATGGATTCTGAAAACTGCCCACGTATAGACCCAACATGTTGCTGTTCTCATGATTCCACTTAACAGATTTTTGTTGCTCTGCTCAAATGCACCCTTCTTAAGGACAGAGAATGCGTTATTTTTGTCAAATAAATTTTCCCACGGCAAAAACCGAAGAGCACTATTTTTTCCCCTTTACAAATTAAATAGGAAGAAATTTATAGTTTTTAAGCTCAGTAGTTGGAAAGTCTATGGAGAAATATTATTGAATTCATGTTTCTGGTCTCGTAACAGAGTTGAAACAGCTAAGTTATCAGTAGACTGACCATTCATTTACAGATGATAACATTGAAGTTCATAAAGTAGTATAATTTGCCTGAAGTCACTTGGCTCATATATTAGTCATTACTTAAACTTCATGCTGGTTTTGCATTTTTGTGTGTTTGACTGTGGGTAATTATGTCTGTATGCCCACCACATATAATTATTCTTTGTATTTTCAATTCATGCCAATTTCTAGAAAAATAATCTCTTGAATTGATCTGATTTTTAAGATGTACAAAATCATTCTTAGATGGAATTGAAGATTTTATTTTAAAAGACCATATTCTGAACCAAAATTATGGATTGCACAGTCTTCCAGTTGGCGTGAGACTTTAAAGGAATTATCTCAGTCTTTGCTCCCAATAACTCTATCAAGCCCAGCAAGTTAGTTTTTAACCTCCTTTTTTTTTTTTTTTTTTTTTTGTATCTTTTTTGCTGATAAGGAAATGATGGCTTAGAGAGTTTAAGTAAGTTACCCGTAGCTGCAGGTCTGGCATGCAGTATAGACAATTTGAAATGCTGACCTTTGTTTTAAACCACAGATCTTCCACATAGTAAAACCAATTATAGTATAATAATCAATTATGATTGTAGTAACCAATAGGAACAACAGAGTATGGAGGCACCATAATTAAGGAGTCTGTGGGATTCTATATGAAAGACAAATTGACCGAGCCTGGGATCCCAGGCAGGCTTGCTAGAGGAGAGGGTGCCTAAGCAACCAAAAGGAGAATTTGTTTTGTTTTGTTTTGTTTTTGGAGAGAGGTGTGCAAGGATATAGAGAAGCAAGTGAAAAAAGTGAATTTCAGGAATTTCAAACTAATCCTTATGGTAAGAGTAAAGTTTGGGGGGAAATTCAGGAGAGTGTAGCAAAAAATGAAATGGAAGGTGGGTAGAGGCCAGAGTATGAAGAGCTATGTGATTCTTACTTTATTCCAAAGTCTATGAAAGTTACTGAATAGCTTTATACAGGTATGTTGCATCTTCCTGTATATTAGGAAGATCATTCTAGCAGCAGCGTAGAAGATAGAGTGCAGGCATAAGGATGAACATAATCATTATGAATAATCACCACCCAGCAGGGCTTGTCAGCTCTGCTTGGGGGGAATGAGGTGGAGAACTGCTGAAAGTCGTAAGTTCAGATCAGCTCGTAGAATCCCTGAGCCACAGGGTGTCCTGATATCTTGAGAAAATCATTTCGGCCAAAACTGTGGTGCCATCGTCCATTTATTTTGCATTTTTTAGACATTCCCAGGAGACTGTCTTAACATGAGAGAAATCTGACTCAACACAAAATATACCGTCCATTTATTTTTCACTTGGGTTTATAAGATATTGGGTTAGTAAGCAACATGCCATGTATTGCAATTTGAATTTGAACAAGAAATAGATTTTCTTTTGATGTTACTTATCTCTGCAATGGAATATATCCGATTTCAAATAACAAATAATATTTTGTTGCAGTTTCTCTCTTTGGCAGTGTTGTGGTCTATATATTTTTCATCACTATAATTAGTCTTTCATCTTAAACAGAGTGATAATTCATTGCATGACATTCAGTCAGAAGTTTTGTTGTTGTTGATAAGGCAAAGCTTATTGTTAGGAAAAAGGGGGGAAAGTCTAATTTGCTAGAAGAGAACAGAGTATAAAAATAACATTATCCATTCAGTCGGATTGAAATCTTGGCAGCTGCTCTTCAAAAATGTTGCTGACATGGTTTATATTATATTAAAATTCAGAATTACTGCATTTTCATCAGTTTCTCTGTCTGCAGCTGGCATATCATGTTGTCAGCATCTTGGGATTTACAAGCCAATGTACATTGTAAGAATGTTCCTTTAAATGGACATTTTTATAAGCATGTTTTCTAGTTGATATGCTATGGAATTTTAAAGTGTAAACATATGTTATGAAAGTCAGAATGCTTTAAAGTGTAAGTGGAATGCATGAGTTGGGTTTTCTTAGCTCAATTTTCATAAGATTTGCTTAAAAGCAAAATAGTTCCTCTGGGATGATTTTAAAATGTCTTTTAATTTTCAAAGACATTGATTATTTCAATGAGGAAAATTGTTAAAAGATAAACTTTGAATAATGGATGCATCCAAAAAGCTAAATTATTCTAAAATGGGTGTAAAAAATTTCTGGCACTCAGAAAAATACTATCATATAAAACATTTGCCATCTACAATACTATAATAATATGTGGTGTCATTTTCATAGAATTATTAGTCTCACACATTAGATGGAGAAACTGCTACTAATAACATAATAAGCACAGTTTGGAGAATGTTGGATTTTAATGTATTGTTAGTATGTATTTTCTGTGACTAATTTAGAGTTCTTTGGAAACTATAATCAATTCTAAGAACTTGACAATTTCATAAGGCTTTCGATAATGTTAAAATATGTATACTTACACGTGGATCCTGCAGATATTTATAAGCACTTATGTGGTTATGATGATAAAACTAAATTAGCATATTCATCTCGACTTTAGAGGATCCTTAAAAATTGGATTTGAGGCTACATAAAGTGAATTTCTTTGTAGATTGAAAATGCTGGAAGGAACTTGGATTGTACCTGAAGA
This sequence comes from Macaca fascicularis, assembly GCF_037993035.2. Classification (NCBI taxonomy): domain Eukaryota; kingdom Metazoa; phylum Chordata; class Mammalia; order Primates; family Cercopithecidae; genus Macaca; species Macaca fascicularis. Next base: position 58,591,992 of record NC_088394.1, read on the forward strand.
GCATGGCAGATGAAATTTTGGATTTGAAAATAGTGGTGTTGACTTTTCATAATGTCCATTTAGAATGCATATATGAAAGATCTAGAAACACTGCAGAACTGTTTACCATTTCCTGTAAAAGGGAAGTGCATAGTGGACACAGCCAGAATGCATGGAGCCCAGACCCTAACAGAACACCTGGTGCTTGCACCTGATACTCTGATGCTTGTACTCTCTCCCAAAGCTGGCTGCCTCCTATCCTACACACACACACACACACACACACACACACACACACACACACATATTACTGGCTCTTCTTTGCACAATTGCCTAAGGATATGACATTAAATTGGTCTCTTTATTATATATACCAGCAACTGCCTAATCTCTCGTTATGACTCCAGAAAGAAGCCATTAGTATTTCTACCACCAGTAAGCAAAGCTACAAGTGAACTCGAAAAGTCAGGTGCACCATTCCAATAGCTCAGTGTCCATTTTCAGCATGAATACAAATGGCTTTGGGAAATCAAGATGTTGATGGAAACTTTGCTAAAGCTGAGATTTTTTTCCACCCTCAGAGAGACTGTAATAATTGTATTTCAATAGAATTGATATCATTAATTTATAATTATTACTTTCTTTAGTTGGAAAATATGCATGTGAAAGTTTTGGCCAAAGTGCACTCTCAGGAGGAAAATTACAATACTTCGTAATCAATAACAACTGGGCTTTTGGAATCTCTCCTTGGTTTTCATTAGCTGGAAGGAGAGCACATTTAAAGGAATGCTAACAAGTATTGATGTTTATATTTGATTTATCAATGCTATTTAAATGTATATCTGCACTGTGCTGAGTTTATTTTTCTACATTAAAGATTATTCAGTGATATCTCCTGGGGTAAGACAACTTCTAAACAAGATAAAGCACCCTGTGAATTAATTTATTTCAGAAAAACAAGGAAACGTAATTTGTGTCTTCTTTTCATTACATTATCCTTTAGTATATTGATTTAATAGGAACCAAAAACTTATTTGGCTAAGGAAACAAAACACAGACACAGCACTCTGTCACTTTGGTGACTCCTTTTTCTACTGAGGAAAAAATGCATGTGTGGATGTGTACATATATGTTGTGTTGTGAATGTGTGTTTGTGTGTAGTTCTCTGTGTTCATATTATAGGTGCTGTTTTATAAGAGAAAAACATTGTTCACTTCCATTCAAAAACAGACGAAAGAAGCACAGTCAGTTAATACTTGCTACCTGGCCCCTTGCATTTTGATTATACTCTGCATAAACGATAACATTATTGTGATTACATCATGAAATCAAATAATAAGAATTGACTAACCATAGGCAAGTCAGGGTGTACAAACACCCTGCGAGACCATCTGGGTTCCCAAATAACAGCAATTTTTCAACCCTTTAAATCAACAACTAACCATGATAGGAGAGAATTTGAAAACCAAGACAAGTTTAACATGTATTGGAATAACTGTGTGTGTGTGTGTGTGTGTGTGTGTGTGTGTGTGAAGACTTTATTAATCTGTTAATTTTATCTGTACCAAAAAGATGTAAATTACTATTTACTCAGGAAACATTTAGTCCTGTGAACTTGAATAGGTGAACCGTTATTAAATTTAGTCTCTCAAGAGCACTTACATCCTGATGGTAGCACAGAGACCAAGTCTGTATAAACTATTATTACATGTGAAAAAAACTAACTTCTGTAATTAACTTACAATATTATACATAAGGCTCCAGTTACAGTAAAATCCAATTTTCCATAGTATACACACTAGGCAGCTTTACTAAATATTAGATTTTAATGAGATTTATGACCTTACTCATAATTTATTTTTTAAGTTGGAAAAGTTTTGGTTAAAGTTCAAGGCAGTATCTTGAAGCATGAAAAAAAATGTATACGAAGCTTTTCTTAAAGACATTTTAGAATGAATTCTGAAAACAAGAAGGGGCTTATTTGATTCTCAGAATATGTCGTTGAAATTATTCTTGCTTTAACATGGAAGAATTCCCTGTTGACAATAAGGAAGTGTTCCGTGCTTGTCCTTGGCTGAAGAATGATAGTTTATGACTCTTTTCCTCTTATTGGTTATCTAGCAGCTTTAATTCATGGAACTATCTAGTCCAGCAAGTCTCAAATTTGCATGTGCTTAAAAATCACTTGGGAATCTTGTCAAAATCCAGATTCTAATTCAGTAGGTCTGGGGTGGGACTCTCAAATCTGAATTTCTAATAAATGAGGCTGATGCTGCCGGTTGGAGGACCACATTTGGAGTAAAAGGTATCTAGTACATACTAAAGATGATTCATGTTCTTCTCATTTTGCAAATGAAGAAAATGAGACTCAAAGAGATACACAACACCTTTCTATATGTGATTCTTCACCATGGCTATTTATTAGAATCACCTGAAGAGTGTTTGAAACATAAGAGACTGAGGCCTCACTCTAGACCAGTAAAACCAGAATCCCTGGGGAAATCTGTGATTTTTTTCATAACTTCTCCGATGCAGTGAGTGTTAAGGATCACTGTATAGGTCTCACAGCCAATTAGTGAAAAGGCCGAGTTTAATGGTAGACTGACTGATTGGAGGCCTAACTGATTGACTCATGATTGATTTCTGCTTACACTCAGCATATATTTGTTGAATTATGCCCCAGATGCCTTTGAGAGCCTTTAACATACAGTGTCCTCGTTCTTTAGATCTCAATAAATGTTACCTTTTCGGAAAGGTCTTCCTTGACCATAATATCTAAAATGGCTATTCCTGTCTTATGAGGTCATCACATCATTCTGTTCTATGTCTTTTAAAATAATGTATTATCATTATCTAAAATTATATATACACACACTCACACATTTGTTTCTGTATTAAAAACCAGAGATGTCTTGTCCCTGTTCACTTTCATAACTTTCATATCTTGCACTTAATAGAGTCAATATTTCTTTAACAAACTACATTTAAAAGAAAGCGACACAGTTAAGCAGCTGCAAGTATGAGTTTTAAAAAGAAAAAAATTAATTGTGTTTCTTTGGACATTTTCCTTATATCCTACTAGCTTTACTTTCCATATCTGTAAATAGCATCTACCTCATACAATTTTTGCAATATTAAAAGAAAGGATTTGTGCATAGTATTCAAGCCTGTGCCTGATATCCAGAAAACATTCAGTAAACAATACTATTGTAATCTTAATTAATGACCACAAAATTTCTGTACATTTCATATTGTAATCCTCGTTTAACAACTGGGAAAATACATCCATTAAAAAGATATCATTTGCTCAAGATCACAAACACAACTTTTGAGGTTTGACCTCAAAGCTAAGCCTAAAAGCTAAAAGAACCTAAAAGCTCATATGTGTAAAACTCTGTGCAAGACCCTTCTACTCATGTTTTCTGGTTATAACCTCACATCAGATGAGCCACCTTTTGACTCCTATTCCAGTGTTCTTTTGACTATACCACTGTGTTGTTTGATTGGCAGCAGAGAATGTTGCTTTTCTCCAGGTACACTAATGAGTGGGTTCATCAGTTGATGTCCAATTCCAAAACCCATTGGTGAAACCAAGGTTTATATGTGAGGCAAAGATCTGAGCTACAATACATCTTGCTACTGCCATGTATCAAGCACCCATCAATCCTCAGTGAACCACTGTGATATAAGTACAACAATTCTCAATTTATAAATGAAGATATTAGATGTCAGACAAGGGAAGTGAATTAGCCAGGCTATTATAACCGGTAAGACCAGAGGTAGGATTGAAACTGAAGGCTGTGAGTAATAAAAAAAAAAAGTTTGGTTTTGGATGGAATGATTACACTTCATAGATGGTAAGAGTCTGCTCTTTGTGAGATGGAGAACATACGGAAATCACTTATTTTTTTGGTCATTACTTTGGAGTCTTCCCAATTTTTGTAGAGAAATTTACCATGCAATAAAAACCTCATAAAAGGTGATAGTCTCCTAAACAGAAAGCAAGGGGGATCCAGTGAAGGAGTTGAAATGCATTCAACATAGTGTATTTGTGTGTGTGTGTGTGTGTGTGTGTGTGTGTGTGTACGCATGCACGTGTGCGCTTAAATATACTGAGTTTACAGTAAAATGTCAACCCCATAAAAGAGGTACTATAGGAGATATAGTTCTTAGACTCAGGAAACTCAAATTAACAGGCACAATTTTATTGAAATATGTCTGGTATAAAAATGAACAGATGTGTGCTGTAGCCAAGGTAGAAACCTTGTGAAATAGGATGTCCATTTCCCTGAAGTCATTTGAGAAGGCCTTACAGAGAAAGTGACATGTCATTTGCTTCTTAATTTTGGAGCAGTCAGAACTCATTTTAAGGGTATCCCCGTTAGAAAAAAAAAAAAAAAATGCAAAATCATGGCATATGAAAGAGTCGGAGTGTTTGGGGAACAGGAAGAAATAGTCTGTGGCTACAGCAGAGGGTGCGTGGGGGGAGTGCATAAAATGAAAGAAAACTTAGAATTTTATCAATAACATACTTTTTTAAGTTAAAAATAATTCCTTCTGCAAACTTACAAGTGAGATGCTCTCTCCTCTTTCCGCCTGCCGTTGTACAGCAGGAAGGCACCATAAGAAATATGCTATAAATTCTGCATAGGTTAACATTACTACACAGTTTTGAGAGCTGCTAATACAGCAACATTTTAGAACATCTTAAAAGATTTTTTAAAATTTATTTTTCATATGTAAGGGATTGACATTTGGCCCCTTTTCTTTACTTTCTGCTTGCTACTCTGTCCATATTTACCTAGCTCGCTTACCGGTTTGAAGAATCAGTTTACATATGGCCAAGAACGAATACAAAGATTTGGAAAGTCTCTGAAAGAGAACGTGATAAAATCCTACCTCCCCGCAGAAGCTGAGAAAGTCTGCAGCTTGTGAAGGGCAGAGATCCCCACTGAGCCCGAAGAGGTCCCATCACTCTGTATCCCTGCCCCAGGGGCTGCCTTTGACTCAACCCATTCCTGAAATAAGCCCTCTATAGTAAAAGGTCTGTTCTTACCTATGAGTTCTGCAGTGAGTCCCACAGCCATATTATAGAAATATTGGGTTCCTGGGGTGAACCACCCCCAACCTAAAATAATTTGAGATAGGAATGAAAAGTTTTATTTAAACTTAAAATACCCTTATCCCAAATATAGGGTTCTGTCTCTTCTGGTTAACAGAGGCATTTAAATATTTAAAAAGTAGAAAAGAACTTGAGGAAAATTCTTTTTCTGCAGAAGAAAGTCAGTCTTTGATCATACTCTGAAGGTTAATGATCATACTCTTGAAAGTTAATGGAGTCTTGGAGGGGCGAAGAGGGTCTGCTGCATAATTTGGGGCTTTGGAGGACTTATCTGCAAATAAAATTTGGAGTGGATGAAATATTTTCTAACTTTATCCAGGATTCTTGGAACTTCTTATGTTTCCTTCTCTCCTTCTGCTTTTTAAGAGGAGATTTAAATTTCATTTTCATGTCAGCAGATCCCCAAGAGTAAACTGAGATCTATTAGAGGAATCCTAACTTTGAGTACCAACCACCTTTTGTCCTGTATCAAAATATAGGGCAAAATACAGGGCCTAAGGCATCCTTATGTCACATGCCAAGTATAAATGGTGAGGGATTCCTCCACTGCAGCCAGGTTAGGAGGAAGGTTAGGAGATAGATAGCAGATGCCTTCATTTGCAACATTGCAAAGTGATTGAGACTGAAGGCCTCAGGAAGAAAAAAAAAAAAAAACGTTCACAGCAAAGATATAAAATTAATGTCTAAATTCAATCTACATAGCAAGTGCAGCATAGGCTGTAAATACTAAGCATTAGCCCTACGTAAGAGTCAAGAAAATGGATTATAGATCTTTGTAGGGGACTTGCTTTCTCTTCAACCTCAGTGTCCTCATCTGCAAATTTTGTAAATTTAGAGACTTAGATTAAATCATCTGTGCATGTGTCACCACCTGTATGTACTGTGTGACACTCCCCCTTGATTTTCCCTTTTGTTTTCCTAGATTTGATGACATCTGATGTTTGACCATCTCACTAGTTTGTCTCTTCCACTCCAACAGTCCACACTTTCCCACACCTTCTCCCTCCCACACCCATTTCAAGAAAGAGAGATTAAAGGCAAAAACTTTGCTAACTAACCAGTAGTTAATTCTCTAGGTCTAAGAAGTCTATAGTCTAAGCAAGAAGGTAGAACCCTAAATACTGAATTATTTTAAAGGGGAAAGTGTATCCAGAAAAACATACTTCTATAAGATGGAAGATCAAGGAGCACTGAAAAATGTTCTAGAAGCACAGTTCAACTCAGCTGAAGCATAAAGCTGAATATACTTTAATATATAGGTAATGTTTCTTTTTGCACACATTGAACAAGTTTGTAATGCATACTCAGTTGTGTCAGTGTATATGCATAGATGAGTGAAGACATACAGCTTCAATCAGAGGGTAGCATACTCCATCTTAGAATCCTTCACTCGGTTGCAAAATGATAATTGATAATTAAATTTATCAGATTTTTTTGCCTTCAGTCATTAACTTTTTTCAGCTCACTTGATTTTATGCATTCCACCTATCAGATATTATGCTGGGCAATGGAGAATACAGCAAAGAATAAAAGAAAAGGAATTAGGATAGTTACAGAAGGCCTCTTTGAGGAGGAGATATTTAAAGAAGTGACTTCAAGGATGAAGAGGAGTCAGGAAGGCTGAGAGAATATGGTATGTGGAGTGTGTTTGAGTATGAATGAATGTGTGTAAATGTGAGATTATGCGTGAATGAATAAATATGTGGTGGTGTGGGAGGTAAGAGGATGTCTGCAAGCAGAAGTGCAAAGTCTTGGGGCAGGAGAGGAAATTCTGTAAAATGAAAAATATCAAAATGAAAGACAATGAAAGAACTAGGCCAACAGTGAAATTCAGAAACATGAAATTAGTCAAAGAACTTCCAATTAAGCTTGCAATTAAGCTTCTCTCTTATAACTAAATGGAATCCTGGCTATTAAGTAGAGGATTCTTCAGACATGTGTAAGATGTGATATATGTAGAATTGCTTTTATGGAAATATTATACAGATAGTTGGATGTGTCTGGCAATATTTTAGGCGGTCTGTGAGTTCACAATTATGCTCATAATAAAACTAAGACATTGGTCTCTCTCTTTTTTTTTTTTTTTTTTGAGACGGGGTCTCGCTCTGTCGCCCGGGCTGGAGTGCAGTGGCCGGATCTCAGCTCACTGCAAGCTCCGCCTCCCGGGTTCACGCCATTCTCCTGCCTCAGCCTCCGGAGTAGCTGGGACTACAGGCGCCCGCCACCTCGCCCGGCTAGTTTTTTGTATTTTTTAGTAGAGACGGGGTTTCACCGTGTTAGCCAGGATGGTCTCGATCTCCTGACCTCGTGATCCGCCCGTCTCGGCCTCCCAAAGTGCTGGGATTACATGGTCTCTCTTTTTTTTTTACACATTGATACTTGCACTGATGGTGCAAAAATAATAGTGAGTAACACTGCTGGGGCCTTAGCAAAATCAAGCCAGTAATATCAAACTACAGTAGTGGTCACTGTATTTTTTTTTTTTTTCATGCAATTACAGTTTAAGAAGCCAACGTCAGCCAGGCAGTTTAAAAAGCCAATGTCAGCCGGGCGTGGTGGCTCACGCCTGTAATCCCAGCACTTTGGGAGGCTGAGGCAGGCAGATCATGAGGTCCGGAAATCGAGACCATCCTGGCTAACATGGTGACACCCCATCCCTACTGAAAAATACAAAAAATTAGCCAGGCATGGTGGCAGGCCCCTGTAGTGTCAGCTACTCAGGAGGCTGAGGCAGGAGAATGGCATGAACCCAGGAGGTGGAGCTTGCGGTGAGCAGAGATCATGCCACTGCACTCCAGCCTGGGACACAGAGTGAGACTCTGTCAAAAAAAAAAAAAAAAAAAAAAGCCAATGTCACTTAAGAATAACTTTTGACATAGGTCTTTTCTAGTACACTGTGTGATGTATAAAACACTTCTGCTACATCCTGAAGTGTAATGATTGCCCCAGGGAAAAAACTGTTCTGCAATTGTCTGTGAGCTGAATTAGCTGCCTTTGTCATGGAACAGTATTGTTGCTTGAAAGAATGGCTAACCAATTGTGAAGTTTGGAAAAAACAATGTTCCCAAGACCACTCCATCTTCTTACACTGATTTCTAGTTCAAGGTTCCCCCAGACCACTTTTAGGTTCAATAATTTACTAGAAGAACTCCAAAAACTCAGTGAAAGCTATTATAGTTAAGGAGAACTGAAAGATATAGATTGAAATCAGCCAAGAGAAGGGGCACATGCAACAGAGTATAGGGAAATTCCATACAAAAAAAGCTTTCTATTGTCTTTTCTTTGTGGAGTTGTGGACAGCGTTGCTTTCCTGGCATCGATGTGTGACCATATGCACAAGAAATTTCCAGCCAGGGAAGCTCACACAGCCTTGGTGTCCAGAGCCTTTACTGGGGCTTGATCATGAAAACTTGATTGGCTCCCTGCCATGGCTAACCTCATTCTCCAACTTCTCTGAAAGTCAAGTGATAGGACATGACTCAAGGCTCATGAATCACATTACTGGTGTGGCCAAAAGCCTTCACTCGAAATTACGTTGTAACTATTTGGCACCTTCCAAAGCTCCCAGGTGAACAAACACATACCTATCAGGCAGGATATTTTAAAAAACCTAGAAATTACTTCCAAGAAGCTAAGGACATAGGTTAATTTTTTAAACCTCTTTTGGGAAAGATTAACTTCTTTTTTTTTTTTTTTTTTGAAATTGGGTCTTGCTGTGTCACCCATTCTGGAGTGCAGTGGTGTAATCATGGTTCATTGCAGCCTTGACTTCTCAGGTACAAGTGATCCTCCCACCTCAGCATCCTGAGTAGCTGGGACTACAGGCACATGCCACCATACTCTACTGTGTTGTTTTAATGTAGAGACAGGGTCTCACTATGCTGCCCAGGCTGGTCTCAAATTCCTGAGCTCAAGTGATCCTCCTATATCAGCCTCCAAAATGCTTGGATTACAGCCGTGAGCCACCATGCTGGGCCCGAATTCTTTACTATACCTAAATCACTTATGATTAACCAGACTTGGATATTTGGCAAATCTTTTCTCAAAAGTGAGTAAAGTGATTCTGTCATGTCAAGGTAAACAACTGACTGTATGTGTTACCGAAGAAAAAAACAACTTACAAGTAAATGTTAGATTTTGGAAAATGTTATCAACTACCATGAGTTATAGATTTCCAATATTTAAAGACTTACCTAGAGAGATTGAAACTGGTGACCAGGTAGCCTTTACAGATTAGAGAGACAGTAACTGAAGTTCCTCTAGGTAATTATTAACGATAACTTTCAGCTGTTTGCTTACCCAGCTGTTTGCTTAGCTGTCCTCCTGACTCTTAAAATGTCATATAGCCTAACCATAGTTTCTGCAGTCTTCCTATAGATAGCCTCTTACCCTTGTGTATAGATTACAAGATGTTGGCTAAATTGTTTTCAGGGACTCAAAAGACAGTCCTGAATCCAGCTCAGAATGCTCAAGATCATCAACCCTTCAATTAATTTTGTGCAAGTGTCAGATGGGTACCTTTTTGACATCAAAAGTCTAAACCTCACTCCAAGAACCAAAAAAAAAAAAAAAAAAAAAAAAGTCAAAGACTCGGTTGCTAGGACCATGTCCTCATGGACCCATTTCTGAAATGAGGAGTACCTCAAATGGTTGCAACTCAGTGCCTGATCCATGGACTCTGGAATTTCCTTCATCTCAGCCAATCAACTGATGACCCCTCATTACCCAATTCCCCACCCCCTTAGTCTGATCCTTAAAGTCACCCCACTTAAGTAAGACTCATTGGGGAGGTGGATTTGAGGCTTGCTCTCATGTCTCCTCACTGGGCTGCCTCATGAATAAATCCTTTGTCTGCCACAAATCTCAATGACTCAGTGATTGGCTTGCTGTGCATTGGGGAAGGCAGCCTTGTTTGGTAACAAGATCAGTGATAATATTAGAAACATGATTGAAAAAATATTTCCAAATAAAATGTGTCAACATATGGAATATCTGCTTAACTCAATGAATCAATATTTTCCAGATGACTAATATATGATGTTATAAAATCATCATGCAATGGTAAGAGATCCATTCAAAGTGTAAGAAAGACTGATGGATTTTAATAAAACAGAGAGCGCAAAGTTCACTGGTATGGTTTTCAGATTGTGATTTACAATTAACATTTAAGAAACTATCGCTTATCAAGTTTTGATGTTGTATTAGTTCATTCTCCCACTGCTATAAAGAACTACCTGAGACTAGGTAATTTATAAAGAAAAGAGGTTTAATTGGCTCATGGTTTCTCAGGCTGTACAGGAAGCATGGCTGCGGAGGCCTTAGTAAACTTAAAATCATGGCGGAAGGTAAAGAGGAAGCAGGCACAGTCTTCACATGGCCAGAGCAGGAGAGAGAGAGAAAAGGGAAGATGCTAGATACTTTCTAAGAACTAGATCTCATGAGAACCCTATCGTGAGAACAGCAGGGGGGAATTCAGCCCCCATGATTCAATCACCTCCCACCAGGCCTCTCCTCTGACACTGGGAATTACATTCCAACATGAGATTGGGGTAGGAACACGGAGTCAAAACATATCAGATGTAGTATCAAAAAGGGATATCCATAATTATCTGATAAGTCTATAAAATACCTCTTTTTTTAATACATAGGCTGGATTCTCTATGAAGAGAGAAATAATGTACCATACCAGATTTTTTTAAGTTATTTTCTTCTCTTTCAATAACTTTGAAATATACCAGATTAAATGCAAAATAGAAGTGAAAATCCAGCTCTATTTTGTTAAGCCAGACGTTAAGAGAAATGCTAAAATATAAAAGCATATGACTCTTATTGGTAAATATTTCTTTGTTCTATAAAACAATTTTTAATAAATATGTCATTGATATTAATATGCAATTAAATTATCATTTGAAAAATGAATAAATACACTTATTTCTCAGTATAAATTTCTATTAAGATAAATACTGATGGCTATAACCCACATAAAAATTTTACTTCTTGCTTTAATAATGTTAAGAGTATGAAGTTGTCGTGAGGCCAAAATGCTTGATAATAACTATTTGAGAGCAGTATTCTCAAAATTAGTCTTACAGTTAGTCACTATGATCTCTGACTGGGACAACTACAGTTTGTGGGTCCAATCTGGGCAACCCTCTGTTCTATAAATGAAATTTTATTGGAACACAAACATGCCCATTTAGTCACATATGACTTATGACTACTTTCACACTACAATAGCAGAGTTGAATAGTTGAAGCAAAGTTGAGCAGTTGTGACAAACATCACACAGACACACACACACACACACACACACAAAATTCTATGGCATGCAAAGCTTATAATATTTATTGTCTGTTTACAGAAAAATGTTTGCTCACCCTTGATTATGTGTGCCATAAAATCAATTTTGTGGTTTGGATCAGCAATCTTCCAAAATAAAGAAAATAATTAAAGAAAAAAGAGAAGTAAAACACATAGATTCGATGAGGAAAAAAAAAGCAGTGCATCACATAGTGTTAGCCATTATTTTTGGAACATACTTGTTTTTGCTGTTTGCATGTGTGTTGAGTTTAGTTGTAAATTTGTTTTACTCTGGATCATGGTAAAAAATTGAAATCTACTGATTAAAGTGTAAACTAAGTACAATTAGGATTCTCAGAGATGAATTATTAACATTGTAAACGGTCTTAAATTCTCCAAGGCAGTAGGTGGCATATCAATCGAAAATAGATACATTGACACATTTACATTAGTCTTACTAAAGATATTCACAGATATTTATGGCAAAACAACTCCAACAGTTTTTGTAGAATGTGAATTTCCCCTAACTGTACAGATTTGGTTATGCTTTATAGCCTGTTATTTTAAGAAGACTACAGTTAATGTCATTTTTCTCTATATATGTCATTGTAGGTAATCGAGTTTGTTTCTTAATCTGAAATTTGTCTCTTTTGCATTGTGTGTTTTATTATCGTTAGTCACTTCAGAAAGTGAATACCTTTAAAGTAATTTGTTTATGTTTCATAAGTATAATACACACACACACACACACACACACACCTCCTAAGGACATAATACCATATATTTTTACAAACAAAACATACTCACGTAACCAAATAGAGTTTGGATCTTTTACATTACACATTGGAATACATTCGAATTGAATTATTTTTTAAGACTGATAGTTTTTGGAGCATGTTTTTAGGCATTTTAGGACATGAGAACATGAATAGAGCTGTTCTCTGTCATAAAGAAGTTTGAAAGTAAGATGAGAATAAGACCTAGATGTAAATAGTTATAAAATTTTGAGTGAGTGTGTGTGTGTCTGTGTGTGTGTGTGTGTGTGTGTGGTGTAGTTTTGAAATCTCATGTCAAACAGAAAGAGCACATGCTTTGGATTCACAGAGTTCTTGATTCATGCTTGAGGACTTGCAAGGCTTTATAAAATGTGTTGCACAGAGCCTAGCAAACCTTGAGTACTAAATAAATGTTGGTATCTTCAAATTGAAGACAATAGCAGCAGCATAAAAGATTCAGGCTTTGTGGCTGTTTTGCAGCATTCCTGCGAGGAATGCAGGAGGCACTTGTTACAGAGATGATGGCAAATTTCAGTGAACAGCCCGAGTGAAACTAACATCAGAGAATAGGGCTTGGGAGCTGCAATATCAACAAAACAAAGATAAGAGCATTTGGTTAGCATCTTTTCATATTTCAAAGTAGAATTTTGAGCAAAAATATTCGAGAATGGTCATTAGTCAAGTTCCTACACTAGTTCCTTCTTTCTCAGCATTCCTTAAAGTTCCAAGGTATTTCCAGGGTTCCCAAACAATTTTCAAAGCTATGCATTGCAAATTTTCTACTAAGGTTACTAGATGCTTCTCTTGTCCTTTGCTATCAGTTCCGCAAGCAGGAAAATAGTAGTTTTCCCTGAATCTTTGCCTGAGGAGAAAATGTTCAGTGTTTTCAAAATCAAAGAGATCAATCCAGAGCAAGATAATTGCAGTATTGCATTGTCCTATGTTGTGTGGTGATGCAATATATTCTTTACAGTGGTACTTGGATAGTGAAATTGCCGTAAGAGTTGAGTTAGTGCATTGCCAATAGAGTTCTAGTTACCTGACAGCTAAAAAGAAAAAAAGAAAAAAACCCTTCAATTACATAGACACAGTGCACATATCTATCCCTCATTACTCCTCCACCAATGACTGCCATTGATAACGAATAGCAACATCCTGTCTCCCTGAGCCCAAAGAGAGATTCAGGACACTCATTAATGCATTGATCCATGCAACTTCTACCAGTTGATGAACACTGGCACTCCCGTACACACACAAACACACACAATGTCTAGACATTTTTATCACCTGTATAGATTTGTATAAGCTTGACATTTTAAACACAATTTTCATTGTATGGTTCAGGCATCACAAATGAACTCCTTCTCTGAAGTTCTAGCATGTTTTCAGTTGCAATTGAAAATCTGAGCATTTATTATGCAGTAAACTTTTGCCAAAACTGAGTTATTCTTACACACATTTCCACCATAACATAGCAGATATTGTTAATTGTATACTCACTGACCATTATTATTTACATTCTTGAAAACAGAAACCTATCTGATTCAAGAATATGACATACTAAGCTCCAGCAGAGATTCTGACTTCCTCAGTTTCTCTTGTCGATAAGAAAGAAGCCACAAGACACAGTCCTTGTCAATGAGATGTAAGCAAAAATCAGTTGGGGTTTCAAGAAAGCCATTTTCTTTTCCTAAAAGTGGGTAACACGCGGCTGATATCACTACATATCCTCAAAGTTTTTAGCTTTGAACGTGAACTTCCAGAGTCATGTTATTACTATGAAATACAAGAGGGAAGGCCAAGAAAACCAGCCCATAAATTAGCAAACCTCTCAGTTGCCATCAGCAATTCAAAACTGAGGAGTAATTTGTAAGATTTGACCCTTCAGGGAAAAAAAAGTGGTATTGAAACCACATAACTAAAGCAGACCAAAAAAACAAAAAACACCCCAGACCTCAAACTAGCAAAATAATGAACATATCACTTTGATTCTTTGTTCTTGAGAATCTATAATTAGCCAGGCTACAGTATTTCATGCAACATTTTATTTCGTTCAGTAACTTTTTGAAAGAAGTATTTTAAACACAATTTTACAAATGAGGAAAATGTCCGTAAAAATCACTCCAAAGGTCACGTAGGTGATAAATATAATTATTAAAGTTTGTATTCAGGCTTGTGTGATTCGGTTATCTGCATTTATTTATTCTTATTATTATTTGTTAATTCATTCATGTAATACTCTATGTCTCTGTTAAGCAAACATAAATGGAGTTTTAATTTAGAATTCGAACCATCAGACTTTTTGTTAAATCAGAAAATCACTTTTTGTCGGAGCCACTTTAAGAAAAATTATTCATTGGGTGAATGTTCACTAGTTAAGTGATGGGTACACTAAAAGCCCAGACTTCACCACTCCACATGTGAGAAGCCTGCATTTGTACCCTCCAAATATGTACGATTACTTTAAAAATACTTTTAACAGAATCATATAGCTTTATCCCTGTTTAATATTAACAATCACACACATTTTGTTTCCAGTATATAACACTGGTAAGGCAATTCCTTTGAGTATAAGCAGAGCAAAACAAACAAAAAAACCCCCCCCAAAAAAAATCCAAAAAACAAACAAACAAAAACACAAACAAAAACCAACTGAGCACTCTCAGAGATGCTAGAGAGTGATAAAAGACACAACTCTTTGTCACGAAACCTTGAAAGTTATTCAGGAAGCTGCAGTTTGAGACGTATGAGACACAGAACTCTATGTTCACGGCGTCCGTGAGGGGGCAGGCAGTGAGATTTGGTTAGGAGTTGCATTTAATTTCTGGGCTAGATTGAGATTATACAACGCCAATGTGTAAAAGGAGATTTGACAAATGCCTTCTCAGTTTGTAAAGAGAAATTAGGCATATCTCTGTTTTATCATCACAGTCATCCACACTGTTTTAGACAAGCTAAATATATCAACATTTCTGATACATAAAATCACCATCCCCGCCATCTCTACTCCAGATTAAAATACTATATGGGATAAATTTAATCACTAATCACTAATCTGCAAATATATGTATCTCACTTCTTGCTTTAGAAATGTAGTATCTAGGTGATATAACATGTTTTTCTCTTTATGTTATTAATTTTCTATTTGATGTTAGGTTTGAAATGTAACAGAGGTCTCTGGCTCCTTCTGATTTCCATCAGGAGAGAACATTAATTGCAGTGTGCCCCATAGAGCAGAAGCAAAGGGAGACAGAATATTCTGGATAAGCATCAAAGCTCAAACTGTCTGTGGCAGAACACGTCTTCTGCTGACTTTATGCACCTAAATCTTACCATAAAGCAATATAATTCTAGTGGGAGCTGATTATCCTGTGATTGACACCTGAGGATCTGATGTAGTTTTACAGAAGTAAAGCAGTCTGCTCTAATGAGACAGTTTATGTAGGGTAGTGATTAGCCAATCCTGTCATATTCCGTTTCTTTAGGAATTCGAATACAAATCATTACGAGAGATGCAGAACATCCACAGAAGCAGAGAGACACAAGGGGGAAGGAAATAAGCAAGAGCCCTAAGGGAGTAAAACCCATGAGTAAGCTAATACCATGAGACAGGAGTGATAGGGAACACTCAAGTAACAATACTATGTTAATAATGTTAGTTAATAGACCAGGTGTGGTGGCTCACTCCTGCAATTCTAGAGCTTTGGGAGGCCAAGCAGTAGGATCACTTGAGGCCAGGAACTCAAGACCAGCTCAGGCAACATAATGAGACCCTCATCTGTACCAAAAAAAAAAAAAAAGAAAATCAGCTGGACACAGTGTCACACACCTATAATCCCAGCTACTCAGGACTCTGAGGCAGGAGGATTGCTTGATCCCAAGAGTTCAAGGCTGTGGTGACCTATGACTGCACCATACCCTGGGCAACAGAGTGAGTCCCTGTCTCAAAATAATAATGAAAATAATATATTAGTTAATAATTCAAAATAATAGAAACATTTTTGGAAAATGTACAATGTGCCAGGCACTGTCATGAACACTTATTGAAATTACATCAGCTTGATCACATACCTATGAAGCTTGCATTATTATCTCATTATTCCAAGTTTACCTGTAGTGCAGTAGAAATACAGGCAGGTTAAATATTCTCAAGTTTAAAGAATGAATACGTGGAAAAGTGGCTGTGAGCAGAGACAGTCTTAATCCAGACTGTCCACTTTTACCTATCCCACAGCATTGCCTGTCCTAGAGTGACTTGGGTAAGGTAAGCATGCTATGGCATCTTCAGTGATGTTCTCTAAGAGACCCTGAGGACAAACATCTTTCTGTGCTTCCCAACTTGGCCCCTGTATCCTTAAAATAAGCACTAGCTGTTTCTCTCTGGTCCTTGTAACACATAGGTGAGATTTTAGACCCAATTCTGCTGCTTATGAGAAGTTTTAGTATTGGAAGATCATTTAAATGACCTGACCCTTGGCCTCCTTTCTGTAACCTAGGAATAACAACACCAAAGTGTCCAAGGGCCACTGTGTACTGTGGATACTCAGAAAATACTGTTGGACATGGCTCTTTTGTTGTTTAACATGCAGCTTGCCATGGATGCTTAATAAAGTTCTTTGTTTGATTGAACTAAAGAGAAATCAAAATGCCGAAGAAATAACAACAATCACTAAGACTCCAGAGCTCTTTCTATAAAAATCTAAAAACTTATTGTCTCTCTCTCTCTCTTTTTTTTTTTTTTCTGTTTCAGCTAGATCACACCAGGGATTACCTCAAATGCTATAAAATGAATCTTTCACTGAAATGGAAAATGAAAAGTGGTGTTATGTTCATCATTTTGCTGGCTTGAGGTTTTTTGATTTCTTTTGTTTTTGTTCTGCATTAGCTACATGGCATCAATATCACTTTTTTTCCTGAAGGGACAGATCTTACAAATCACTCCTCAGTTTTGAACAAATATTGTAGTGAACAATGCAGGGAAGAATTTTGCCTCAAGGGACTACTTATTGTCAACTAGTTTCCGGAGTAGCTAAAATAACAGTGTTTTGCTCAACTAATATCACCTTTAGCATCTTGTTTTTGGAAGTATAAATGTAAGCACAGTAGAACAAGAGTGATTTCTCTTTTTTTTTTTTTTCCACAAACTTCCAAGAATGTGTGTTCACCCACAGCCTCACCCCAGTCTGGAGCACGAGCCCATGGTTCTGAATTATTCCTGAAGTTTTCATCTCTCTTAAGTTAATGTCTTTTATCTTGCATCAAAATAAAAATAGTGATAGAAAACTGTGTGTGTGTGTGCGTGTGTGTGTGTGTGGGTGTGCACATATGTGCATGCATTAACACTAAAAGTAAATCTAAATGAGTTTGGCAAGGCTCTGACTTTTCAGGAGAAGGTAACATTTTTGTGTATTTGATAAGCAAACATAGAAAGAGTTTTTATTTAAAGATCCAAATTAACTCTAGTCACGCTTTGTTAGAATAGGCAGATAGCCAGAAATGAGCAGGCAAGGAAGCCCCTGGGGAAAAAAGTCCTGGAGACACTGCCCATCAATAGTCAACACTGCCCACTGACAGTCAGCAAAAAAGACCATGGCTACATTGGCTACATCTGGCCTTGTGGTTGGGCTCCTCTAGCCAGAGATAAACATGGTAGGGAATTTCCCCACTGACAAGCAGGGAAAGCAGAAACTCACCTGAGCATAGCCTGCTGCTCATTATAATAGTAAAAAACACACCCCTAGGTGGAGATTTTAGATGCTGATGAGACATGGGACATGTATCCTAGCATGTATGGCCACGGAACATGCATGCCCAAAGGCACCTCCTGAAACATGCTTGCACGTGACAACCTCTCATGCCCCCTCATGAATAATTATGTAAGATTCTCATAGAGTTCCCCAGCACTAGCTGCTGGTGGTTCATTCTTTTAAGCAGCTCACTCTGCCTCATCTTTCAGAGTGTGCTGTCTGTCTAAATAAATGCTGCTGCTACCATTTTCCCAGCCAGAATAGCTTGGAGCTGTTTTTCACTCCTCTGTAAGAATGTACTTTATCTTCCTAATAAACTCTGCTACTTTACCCTTGTTATGTGTCTCTTGGCTGAATTCTATTTTGCAACTTGGACAAAAACTGAGGTTTCCCACACTTGACGGTAGCATCTTGACTTCTGAGTGGTATAATGTATATCATTAACAATGATATACATTTAATGCTGTCCTAAGTTAACTTTCCTGCAAAAAAAGAATTAGAAATTAATATAAAAATTTAGATATCTTTCTTATTTTGGAGCCCTCTGAATTTGAACAGGCTGGTATAATGACGGGGAAAAAGCTAAGTTTATTAGCAAAATAAGGAGAACTGAATTGCTAGTAAACTCTGTCTCAGTCAACTCTGGTTGCTGTAACAAAATACCATAGAGTGAGTTGCTTATAAACAACAGAAATTTTATTTTCTCACAATTCAGGACAGGAAGTATGAAATCAGGGTGCCATCATGGTGGGTTCTGGAGAGAGTCTTCTTCCTGACTTGTAGATGGCCACTGTTTCACTGCATGTGCACACAGCCTTGCCTCAGTGTGTGTATATGGGGAGAGATAGAAAGAGAGAGTGAGTGAGCAACAGTGCTCTCTGGTGTCTTTTCTTATAAGGGTGCTAACCCCACCATGAGACCCCCACCCTTATTACCTAATTATACCTCAAAGGCCTCGTCTTCAAATATAATTACATTGGGTGTCAGAATTTCGACATGTGAATTGGAAGAGGGGCATGATTTAGTCCATAGCAGATGGGGACCAAGGAAAAAGTAAGGAGAAGCCATAGGACTGTGGAGAAATTGGAAGGCTAACAAGATGATGGAGGCCTAAAATCTATTTTTTTAAAAAAAGGGAGGGATAAATCAAGATAATCCCCTTGGCCAAAATGAAGAAAATCTACTAAAGGTTGGGATGCCCAATATCCAGTTTTGGGCTCTTTATGGTGGATGTTAAAACACCACTCAACTCTTTTACATCAAACTCTTAAGTTTGTCTTCTCCAGTGAGATCATGAGGATATTTGTAGGAAAAGAAGTTATATTGTTGGCAATACCAAGTGGAATAGGATCTAACTATGGAGACAACTAAGCAAGCCATATGCTAATTTTGTAGAAACAGGAGCTCAGGAACAAAGTGGGTGTTACAATAGATCCCCTACCCCCCACACTCTTTTAGCCTAACCCCTAAATCTGCATAGTCAGTAGGAATAGAATGGAGTTTATACTGTGTACCACAGTATTCATTTGACTTTCAAAGAGCACAGAATTTAGTTGACATTTGGGTTTAATGACTATTTGTTGAGCATCTTCTAGTTTCCTAGTATGGTGCATATGGTGAATAACATGCAGAGAGATATCATTTAAGCTTGTGACTACTTCAGAAAAATCAGGGGAAAGGAGTTTATTTTTTAAAATTATTTTTATTTGTTTAGCTTCCATTTCCTGATGATGAGAGAGTTTACCATAACTGCATGATAGTGAGTGCATTCGTTTCCTGGGGCCGCCATAACTAAGTACCACATGCTGCCTGGCTTAAAACACAGAAATCTATTGTCTCACAGTTCTGGAGGCCACAGGTCCAAAATCAAGGTGTTGCAGGGTAGATTCCTTCACAGGCCAATGAGGGAAGAACCTGTTCCAGGACTCTCACCATGGCTTGTGGATGGCAGTCAGAAATTTCTGTCTCTTCACATCATTTTCCCTCTATATGTCTGTCTCTGTGTCTAAATTTTCACCTAATAAAAACAATAGTCCTTACAATTCTATGACATTTTAATTTGATTAGCCTTGTAAATACCTTCTGTATTTGGAGAGAATAAGGTCATACCCTGAGATTCTGGGAGTTAAGACTTTAATATAATCTTTGGGGGGGATACATTTCAGCTCCTAACACTAGGTAACAAATATGACTTCAGAAAATCACTATACATTATGAAAGCCTCTTAGAAAAATCCCACATTTACTTCACTTCATAAGGCTGCCATTAAAATAGCAAATGTAGAAAACAATGAAGATGTGGCCAGGTATTAATAGATAATAAGAAATTACATTCCCCAAATCATAAGGCAATTGTTTTTTCTAAAATTCATTTTTTTAACACAACCCAGGTATTACTTATAGAGCTGACTTCCTAAATTGTTTTGATAGCATTAGAATAATTTTATTTTCTGCCAAATGGGGTACATTTGAAGGAACAAGATCAATCTGAAATTTCAGTTACGGTGACTTTATTGAAATGTAGGGCCTGCTATTTTATAATAATGCCAGCCATGTTGTGGCTTTCCAAATCAGGTTTCTGGTTATGTTTTGGATTCTTGGAAATTTCAAATTTTACAAGTGATTTTTCCAATTAAGGATTTCATATTATTTAATTTGTGATGTACTGCTCTCTCTTTTTTTCTCAAAAATTAAAGTGTTATAATTATTGTAAAACTTTACACAAAAGGGCATAGAATAGTCAAATTCTTTTTAGGTAAAGTACGTGGCAAGACTACACTTCAATATCTCGTGTCTTTGAAAATAGATATTTTACTTTTTTTTTTAAAAAAAGGTAGTATCTCGTTGTCTTGAATGCATAAGAGCACTCATATTTAAAATGCTAAAGTCAAAAATTTGCATTATAATGAAACTGGTAACTGTCCAATATCTTATTCTAAACCACAAAGTTCAAGCATTCTACCTTCAGGGGCAAGAAGTCAAATTTTCAACCTAAGATAAAGAGTTGAAAAAAATAAAAAAATTTAAATATCTTTCATTATAATTTTTAAAATAGTTCTAGCTCATATTTTCTTATTTCTACATTGTCTTCATCAATGTAAGCCAATGACATAAATTTTAATACATGATTTATGGTTACAAATTCGTTTTTTTATTCTCATTTATTATGGGGTGTCACATTTTATCATGCCTGCATTTAATCATCTCCTGTCTGCATATTAATGGTTACAAATATGATACCTGTGTAGACCCAAGAAGCCAGGAGCTGTCTTGGAGTGCAACGGATGAGTGCCTTGAAAAGTGGGGTTGGAAAAAAAAATCTTTAGATGTCTTTGTACATGCATATGTATTATAGAATAGCTCAGATAGTGAAAAAGAGGGTATTCTACTGTGTGGAGTCAATTTGTGTAAATTGATTTTTCATAAGCCCCCATAATTTGTGCATCCATAGCTATATTGAACGTATACTAAGTCTTGTGTCAAAATCAGGTGAGATCATAAGCAAGACATTGCTAAGTTTTATTGTCAAGTTTAATCCAATGGGAAATAACTAATATCTCATAGTTGCATTCATTTATATTGGCATATTTCTTGAATCAGTGGCTAAAGTACATAAATGAGAAGACATGATTTTAGAAAGTTAGATTTTATTTGCACTTAACGACATGAGGTTTTGAGAGCTGAGTAGGGAATTTACAATTAAAAACAAGTGGGGAATCTGTTGCTGCTAGAGTGTGGGTGTTTGACAGAAAGCACGTGCTAAATATATGTTTGTTTAATGAATAAATATTCTATTTTATTTTACTAACAAAGAGTACCTAAGAGCCATATCCAGTGCTGATGCAAACTGAGCTATAACACCATCCATGGAACTAGTATGGTGGGCTAGGTATGGAAGAAGGACTGGGGCTTATTTCTATTAAAAAGCTTTAAGAAAATGAAAAACAAATTAGGGAGTACACAGTGGGTGCAAAGAACAAGATTAAATCAAGACCAGTGAAAAGCCATAAATGCATGGAGAAAAAAGGAACTGTGGTAAGCTTGGGAGAATAAATAATTTGAGAAGCGGAGTATTAATACAATCAGGAAAAAAAAAAGTCTGTGATCAGTGACAAAGCATGTGCTGCTGACCATGCAAATTGGAGTTAGTTTGAGGACTTCAAACAACCCTTTAGGAAGGCGGGGAGTATATTAATTAAGAGAAACTGCATGCATGATTGGTACCATAGTAGACAGACAGAAATAACGTAAGTTGTCATTCTTGGCCTTCAAAATGACCACATAGGAAGATTCTCCTAATTCACGATGAAAATAATTTAAGACATGCTAAAGTATAGAAATGTAAAGAAAAGAGAAGGTAATTTGTCATAGCTATCTATGCAACCACATGCAAGGATTAAGAATAAAGGCACATTCACCCCTGTTTTCAAAATAGGATGCCAGTCTTGAAATAAATTGGACCAGCCTTGAAAATCTGTTACCCCAGTTTCTAAATGAGAAAAACATTCAAACAGAAGCTTTATGGTTAAGAAACAAGGTACCTGTTCAGTCTTTCTCTGATTCTATATTGTTCTGTCTTTTTAGACAAAACTTTAAGGTTAAAATGTCAATATACTAAAACAAGGCCTATACATTTGAAAAAGGCATTTTTCTTATAGAAATGAAGATTTCTGAAACAGAAGGTAAATTGCTCCAGAGACTCTTAAAAAGTATTTCTCCCTTTTCAAACATGATGAAGTCCTCATGATTAATAAATAGTTTTGCAAGAAAATAAATTCTTCAATTAGAAATTGCAACAGCCATTAACAGTATAACATTTGTTCTCTAAGCATTGTGGACTTGCCAAACCTGTAAATTATAGGCATTTTTCCACATCCTGCATTTAATACCTCTCCTGTTGTCTTCCATTCAAGTAGGTAAGTCATTAGGCAACTTTACAGGTGATTAATATTATACAGTTGTAAGTACAATCTGCCCTATTGTATCAACTTTAATGATGATTGGTTTAAAGTAAGTTACTTGTGATGATATAACTTAGGTCATTTTTTTTTATTCTTATTTTTTCTTGAGACAGAGTCTCACTCTGTCACCAGGCTGGAGTGCAGTGGTGTGATCTCAGCTCACTGCAACCTCCACCTCCTGGGTTCAAGCAATTCTCCTGCCTCAGCCTCCTGAGTAGCTGGGATTACAGGTATGCGCCACCATACCCCACTAATTTTGTATTTTTAGTAGAGATGGGGTTTCACCTTGTTGATCAGGATGGTCTCAATCTCTTGACTTCGTGATCTGCCCGCCGCTGGCTTCCCAAAGGGCTGGGATTACAGAGGTTATTATCTTAACAGCTAAAAGCTTTCCCGGCCGGGCATGGTGGCTCACGTCTATAATCCCAACATGTTGGGAGGCTGAGGCCGGCGGGATGACTTGAGGTCGGGAGTTCAAGACCAACCCTCCAATTGTTCACTCCTAGTTGGCATTTTTACAAGATTCTTTGTTGATACATAAGTTATGTGTAAAAAAAAATCACTTAACAGATATAAGATCAATCAGTCAATCAGTTGGCCTATTTAAATGAATGTACAGGGGTCCTACTCTCTGTGCTAGGGATGTTGACTGGCTAGAGATCCATTAGCCATGATCTGAGTGACCATGTATGCCAAATATCCTTTTCTTCATGTGCTGTGTAAACTCTGATCCCTTGAAGTAGTTAAATCCAAGACTGGGATTACTGTTGTTGACAAGACTCACACATAAATCACAAAACAAAGGGAGAAGGAACAACTACAAGTCTCTAAACCTTTGCTGGCACCAAAAAAGTAACCAAACAAAAAAAGGCACTCAGCACATAACAGTTGTCTGAATTATTCAAACTCCTTTGCTAAGGAAAAAAAAAATTAAAAATACGATTTTTTTGTAAGGCTTTTAACAACGACAAAAGCTTGCAGGGGACTTTGAAAATACTGCTGTGTTTCATCAAGGCTTTTTGACTATTACAGAAGATAAGGCTTTTTTATTGTTATTATTTTGTGTGTATGTGTGTAAGCATGTACTTTAAAATCACAAGAAGCAAAAGAGGAGGTGGTAATTAGGTAATCTAACAATAAAGCAACGCTTGATTTTACTTGGCTCACCCTGGGAAAATATATATGTTTTGTGAGAAAGAGTGATTACATTATTTTAAAGAAATGGATTGTTGTGGCCTGAATTCTGTAGCCTCTGGCTTTCCCCTTAGTAAGGGGAACAGTGAGAGATTTTTTAAGGCTTCCTCTGACAACTCAATGCCTTGGATTCAGGATGTGATTTGTTTTCACAAGGCCAACTGTATCTCTATTTCTAGAAAGACATTTTGTCTTGAAAGGGGTAATATCGGGTGTTGTATTCTCTCCTCCACAAAACTCTGCAATTCCACTGAATGAAGGGAATTCTAACTTAGTGATGGAAATCTACACACACACATACACACACACACCCTCTTAAAAATATATTCATAGTAGTTTTCAGCTTAAAACACATAGCTTAAAACACAATCCTGGATTTCTGCTCACTTTTCTGCAATCTAATTGAGGCCAGTAAATCAAATGTGGGTTGGCTAATCTAGACTAAGCTTGGGTAATTTGGCCTCCAGGCTAAAGTTTGACAGTAGTTGTGCTTTATCTTTCTGGGATCATGGACAACCTAGGGCATATGCTTTTCATGAGATGAAAGAGGCATAGGAAGACAGGAGAGGGCAAAGGTCTGTCCTACAATAGCCAATGATCCATTTCCTAACATGGGGAATACTTAGTCCTGAAACTTTTTGAAGGTGGACAAATTTGTTAATAGATGTGCTGGTATCACTGGGATGCCATCTCGATGTTTTCCTCTTTAAACTGAGGATGGCAGAAACATCATTGTTTGGGGATTATTGGGATTCACATGTGAAAATGCCTCTGAAAATATTTAACAAACTATTACATGTAACATGACTGGTCTGTTAGACCCATCTACCTTCTATTACTTTAATGACAAATTTTCAATAGAATATAGTGAATATAAAACTTTAGTTTACTCTGTGTAATCTCTCAGTTACTGTTCCAGCACGTAGTCCACAAAATAAAATTTTGAATGTAAACAACATATATTTGACTTGTGCGTGTATCATTTGCTAGTTGTGACGTCCTGCACGATTACTAGTTGTAAGCCTTCTTACAAAGCTGAAAGATAAGGCTTCCCTCACACATATTTTAAATAGCAAAAGGGACAATATTTCCTTTGTAAATCACTTAGCACACTAAAATATCTAAAGAAAAATTAGTTCCCTTTCCCTCCAATTTTGAACTTTTATAACTGTAAAATAAGTAATTTGTCACATGCATGTTTTGAGGCGATATCTGAAGTCATCTGATCTCTGTATGTTAAGTGACACTTTGGATGAGTGCATACTGTAATATTCTATTGCTACCAGAGCTGCAAAATGACAAAATTCAATTGAGTTTTGCAATGTGTTTTCTTTTCCAGATGTGTATTGGAAGCATAATAAAGTCTGTTTGTCTTGCTTCCAAAACTCGGTATGTTGGCAGGAATCACTGACAGGATTTTGTTGAAGAAGAAGAAAAAAAAAAAAGATTGTCATATGGTGATCAGGAACAGGCACAAATCTATAAAATAAAATAACATGCTAATTCCATTAGACGCAATATTATGCAGCATAATGTTTAATTGGTTTCAATTTAACAGAGATTCATGGTGAATTGCACTCTGGACAATCCAGAGATGTTGATGGCCATATGCTGAATTCCTCAAGGTGCAGTGAGAGGGGCTTGTGTGCTTGTTAAGGACATGCCAGGCCATCAGCAGCATATGTATTGGATGGCTTCATAACACACATGCTTTCAGGGGGGAATAATATGGGAACATCATAGTCTGAAAGGAATTTATATCTTCTTTTGTACAAATAGAAAGCTCATAGGTTTGTATTAAAATTCACTAAAAACTCAAATGGCTTATTCTTGAAATGTGTATAGAGTTTCTGTAGCCTTCCTTTAGAAATCTTTGAAAAGTTGTCAATCTTGGCCAGGCATGGTGGCTCACGCCTGTAATCCCAGCACTTTGGGAGGCCAAGGCGGGTGGATCACCTGAGGTCAGGAGTTCGAGACCAGCCTGACCAACATGGAGAAATCCCATCTCTACTAAAAATACAAAATTAGCTGGGCACAGTAGCACATGCCTGTAATCCCAACTACTCGAGAGGCTGAAGCAGGAGAATCACTTGAACCTGGGAGGTAGAGGTTAGAGTGAGCCAAGATCATATCATTACACTCCAGCCTGGGCAACAAGAGCAAAACTCCTCCCCTGCCACCCCCCCCCACAAAAACAAAAAGGAAAAATTGTCAATCTTGTTTCTCACATATTTTGCCCATCTTTGGCATAGATGTAAAATGTGATGAGTGGAAACTAACTGTTTATTCAGAAATCAGAAATCATCACCAGCATCATCAATATTATTATCAATTTCAAGTTATTATTTACTTAATTTATGCCAGTTGGTCTGATGACCATTTCATTTCCATGATTGTATTTAATCCTCACGATATTCCTATGATATCTTTATACACATATTACAGGTCAAGAGACTAATACTTCGAAAAATTAAGCAGTTTCCTCAAGATTTCACAGCTACTAGATGACAAAAACCTGGCTTTTGACCCCAATTCTATAGCATTAAGTCCTCCTCTGTCTTTCATGTGAATAAAGTGAAGAAAATACAGGTGTTGAGGAATATCACGAAGAATATGATGTAAGTTGAACAAGTCAATATCATCCTTTTGTATCTGGACTATGGCTCTTAAAGAGACATGAAAAATATTTGCCTAGTGAGATAAATTTGTGTTTGTTTCTCATGTAAATTAAAGCCAAGACTTGCATGGTGCTCCATGGTCATGAGAGTTCATTTGAATCACTGCTTTCAACCCAGACATCTCTTATTACATAACCCTTGGCCTCACAATCCAAAATAGCTTCCAGCACACCAGCTACCAGATTCCAGGTCCAGGTAGCAGGGTAGAGAAAAAAGATAAAGAAATACTTATTATCTTATTTTTGAATATTCTTGATGCCCGTGTCTCACAAAACTTCTGGAGATCTCTTTCTTGGGGGTACATGGCCTCATCTACCTGCAAGAACCACTGGGAAACATACTCTGTTATATGGGCAGCAATGCACCAAGTTGAAAAGTGTGACCATAATCAAAGCTGAAGGAAAGAATAGATACTATATACCACCAGCAATAGATGCCACAGATTCCAAAGACACTATTCCAAGAAATTAATTCAAAATTATTTTCATTTCAAAAGACAACTTGGAAAATATTAATGTCTTATTATTGATAAGACATTAATTATTATTGATCATCTGGATGGCTAGTTACAAACAAAATATTTCCATAAAACTTTAGGACTCACATTTGCATTACAGTTTATACAACTGTCAGTAACAACACTGTTTTAATGGTTAATCATTAATGAAGAAAGAACTATGGAAATTCTATACTACATGAGTAACATGCATGTGCCAGATGAAGGTCAAATTACATCCTTCAGAGAGAAATGATCACAGATTTGATTCCCCCAGGATACGTGGCAGAACTGACAATTTCAATTGCAAAAGCTCTTGTGCTGTAGCAATCACATGGCAAGAAGAGACTCCACTTCCACAAAACAATATCATTTATCAAGAAAAATTCATGAATGTTAATGTGAATTTTATTAATGTAAAGCTTTCGTGTATTTAATTATAAATTTGTGTTTTATAGTTGCTTTTTAGATATAAGCCTATGAAGTTTCTCACTAGTTCTATGTGATTGTGTAAACTTGTGGTAAAGTTAATTTAAATCAGCATGGGTTCTGTATTTTTTCCCTCTTTTTAAGTGAGCTCATTTATACATTGGTCAAATTTCAGAAGCACAGACCTATAGAAAGTGCTTGGTAAATGTAAAACCTCATGTGTGATAGTTCAGTCGAATTAGCCTCCCAGTGTCCTCAAAAGCAGACCCATTCACTTCCCACTAGGCTATATGAGTCCCAGTCTGAGACTAACTGACACTTTTCTCTCTAATTCCTTCTTCTCAGCATCCATCATTTTTTTTTTTTTTCCCGTGTCTCCTGGGCACTTGTCAGGTTGATCAGGAAAGACTTAATAATAGTACTTGTGATTGCTCATTTTGAGCCCTTGTAAAATGCAGGATCTGTGGGAGCCCATGTGGGCCTTTCATAAGAGTGACTGATGGACTGACTCAAGAATCACGAGTGAAAGTGCTGAGTGAGAGTGCGGACGCTGAGATGAGCTGGGCAGATCTTACTTCAATGAAGGATTTGCTGCTTAGCAGCTGGTAGTATGCTCAGCTCCATCCGGGTCAGCCCCCACTCCTGGAAGCTGATCCAGTGAGCTCACACCCTTCCTGGGCTGCCCGTGTCCAGTGACTGAGTGAATCAGGGTATAAAAGTCAAGCAATTTTAGTTTCTTGCAGCACAGCACTGGGTTGGTTTAGGTTTTGTCAGACTTGCATTACAATTTCACTTCTTTTGCTGCCCAGTCCTGCTTTCTTCCCCTTCCTTTCACATGTAATAATCCCTAATACACATTTTGCTTTCCCAGTGCATCTGAACACCTTCTTCTGAGGAGCCTGAGCTGTCACTCTGAGTAACTACTGGGTTGTAGGTGCTAGCTAGGGTTTTTTTTTTTCCCCCCTACTCTTGGTTTGTTTTATCTTATTCTCTATATTTAGTCATTTACACTAAGTATTGGTATTATATTCCTGTTTCACGTGTAAGGATAGTGAAAAATCAGAGAAAATCACTACTTAGTCAAGGTCACACAATTGGTAAGTTGTAAAGCCAGGATACAGTTAAGAGTTCAAATCTAGCAACCTTAGATTCATTTGTTTATTCATTTTTTCTAAAGAACTCAACGATGATTTTATGAACATTTAATTTATGTCAGACATTGTGCTAGCCCCTGGGTAGATGAACAGGAAAAAGGTCATGAGAGCAGAAGTAGAACCTCTCCCTGCCCTTGTGAAATTTATGGTCTTGAAGAGAAAACAAACATTTCCCAATTCACCAAATTTCAGGAATTACAAACTGTTGCATCCCAGAAGAGTCATACGTGGTCAGTGTAATCTATAGAGGGAGCTTTGAACAATGGCAGGAGATTATAGAATACTTTCAGTGAAAAAATAAAATAAAATTTCATCTGATATCAAAAGGCAAGTAAGATTTATTTACGTAACAAAAACAAAAAAACAAAAAAACAAGAGAAGAATGTTTAAGACAGAAAATAGGATGTATGAATCTCCTGTAACAGAAGGTATCATGGTTAAAAAAAGAGAATCCATGAAACTGGATCACATAGAAGAGAGAACTAGAGTCGAATTAGAGAGATGTATTTGTAGGGCAAATTCCTACAAATATTCCTCAAGGTAAGGAGCATTTACATTTACTGTTTCTAAGAGTCATGAGACGTTATCAAATAATTATAAACAGATTTGCATTGTGTGGTCATCAATTTGTTGTTATTTTTGGTGCAAAGAAAAGCGTCATTGGAGAGGGCTTAAATGAATGTGAGAGGTCTTCTAGAAAGTCCAAGAGATGTCAGGATCTTAAAATGGATAGAGAAGATAGACAGCAAAAGGGGATAACATGGAGAAAGTGATACATGAAACATGACACATGAAAGTTATCAATATGCAATTGAACGATATTAGTAATGCAAACAAAAACCCTTGATGTTTCAGCTGAATAGAGTGAAAACAATGCAAATGCTAGAAACAAGAAGAAATCTAAGCTAATAAGCCCTATATTCACAAACCTTACAGACAGAAAGCAGTGAATTCAGACAAATTAGCAAGCCTGGGAAGTGGTAACACCTATACATGTCCCTGCTGGTCCAGAAGAAAACATGTTCATAACTTCTCATAGCATGTGAGTATTTTAATACCTTAAAGATTTCTTTTCTTTTCTATTCTATTCTATTCTATTCTATTCTATTCTATTCTATTCTATTCTATTCCATTCTATTCTATTCTGTTTTACTGAGACAAGGCCTTGCTCTATTGTCCAGGCTGGAGTATATTGGCACTGTCGTAGCTCACTGCAGCCTTCAACTCTTGGGCTTAAGCAATCTTCCCTCCTCAGCCTTCTAAGTAGGTTGGATTACAGTTACACGCCACCATCCCCAGCTTACTTTTTAAATGTTTTGTAGAAATGCCGTCTCCCTATGTTGCCCAACCTGGTCTCAAACTCTTGGCCTCAAATGATCCTCCAGCTTTGGGTTCCCAATGGCTAGGATCATAAATGTGGGCCACCAAGTGCAGCAGATTCCTTCTATTTTAAAGACAACGCTGCCTATCTTCTAATGGATCTTCTAATTTATAATTATGAAGTCTGTTCTTGACATTTTTGCCTATCTTTGGCCTTAATTTAGTAGAAGCTTGGATATAAAATACTGGGTAGGTAACTTTGCCTTGCTGCTAAATTACATTAGCAGTCCCACACAGATCAATCCTTAACTTTAACTGTGGAACAGTCTGCTTGTGAAGCTCCTCTGTGGATATTAAGTTTTAATTTCCGGTGCATTGGTTATGAATTTATCCATTGGTCTCATCAAAGCATTTGCATTTTCAAGTATTCTAAAGATTGTTTATTTTTATAAATTAGCTTTTATTTCTTTAAGACACATAACAAGCAATCTAAAAGCCTTTCATTTTCAAAGAAGTGCTCACATTTAAGCTAACATGAGTGTTAAGAACTACAGGATAGGGCTCAAAGGAGATAAATCAATATTTTACCCAACGAATATGGCACTTCACTTTCAAGAGGAAAACCTGATCATTTTTCTCTTCCTTCTTTTCTCTTTCTATTCTGATCCATCCTCCAGGCACAGCCAGATTTATTTTTACAAATCAATCTACTCATGGCTGGCTTATGCTTGAAACACTAGGAGGATTGTCTACTTCCTACAGAATGAAGTGCAAACATCTTAACTTGGCGTTTAAGACTCTTCAAAATTTGATTCCAAGCTATGCTTTCAGCTTTATCTTTTGCCATACCTACCTTGAGGCCACTCTGCTTTTCTTCCAGAATTGCTCATTTGGTCCCCAGCAAAATACGCTAACACATACCTCGCTGGTTTTCATATGCTTTTTCTCCATCTGAAATTCCCTCCATTTTTTTCTTTTCTGGAAATTACTAGTTTAAAATTTAAGACCTATTTTAAACGTCTTCTCTTCTGAAGAGCTTCTTGGTTATTCTGTAGTTACCCCCTCCCCCTTTTTTTTCTTATTTCACATTGTCAATATCTCTATTACCTCCTTCATCATAGTTTTTTGAGATGACCTGTTTACTTATTTGTCTTCCTGAAGCACTTTTGGTGGGTTATAGAATTCAAGGAAGAGATAACTGATGCACATCATGGTTTTGTTGTTGTTGTCTGTTTGCTTGTTTGCTTACCTTGTTACAAGGATACAGAATCTTAAACACAAGCAAGGTGGCTGCTCAGCATTGGGCATACATAGCATTGTGCCTTCTCCTGTCCTTCACCTGACTCAAGGTATCACAAACACCTATATAGGGAGAAGCTTAACATATGGGAAAATTTGTATGAACCTACACAAACATGTAATGCTTCAAATTAAGACAATGTGTAAATATACTGGGCTTTTCTGGCACTTGAGCTAAATGTAGTGCCACATGGAAGAAAGTAGCGAGAGGCCTGGAAGGAAGTGTATGACAAGAATGGAGATTCTTAGCAATGACCTTAGACGTAAAAGATCTGGTTTTGAATGCCACATTTGCTTTTGATTTCTGGGCTTCATTT
Organism: Macaca fascicularis; assembly: GCF_037993035.2. Classification (NCBI taxonomy): domain Eukaryota; kingdom Metazoa; phylum Chordata; class Mammalia; order Primates; family Cercopithecidae; genus Macaca; species Macaca fascicularis. The sequence continues at coordinate 58,623,763 of NC_088394.1, forward strand.
CTAAACTTTCTGACTTTGCAAAGTATGAATTAAAATAAGTACTTCATTGAGTAGCTTAGGACCTTGTACATAAAAGGTATCACAAAAAGGCTTATTGTAAAAGAAATATTATGCTTGGGAGTACAAAGGAGCAGCATATTAATCCTTATAACAATTTCTCATTTCTTGTGAACAAGAACTGAAATTAAGAGGATATATCTAGCCTAATTCTGTCTGGACGTGATGGGTCACAGCTGTAATCCCAGCACTTTGGGAGGCCGAGGTGTGAAGACTGCTTGAGAATCAGGAATTCAAGACCAGACTGGACATCATAGTAAGACCCAATCTCTGCAATTTTTTTTTTTTTTTAATTAGCCAGGAGTAATTACACAAGCTTGTAGTCCCAGCTACTCAGGAGGCAGAGGTGGGAGGATCACTTGAGCCCAGGGTTCAAGGATGCAATAAATTAACCACTGTACTCCAGCCTGGGCAACAGAGCAAGACTCTGTCTCAAAATAAAACAACAAAACACACACAAAAAAGAGACGTATCTAACCTAATTTTAACAGTTTTTTTTTTCCAAAAGCTTTGCAAAAATAACTTAATATTATTTCTAGACTGGCTAATGGTACCAGGGAGAAATCAATGAAGGCCACTGTGTGGCTAAATTTTCAAAAGGGTTTGCTTTGTTTACACCATGAGAGTCTGAACTAGCCCCTTACATGACAAGGGGTTCCTTCTTTTTAAGGGAAGTCATAGAATAGCCCAGAGAGGATAAAATTGTAGCAGATTTTGCATCATTTTTATCTGAGAACACTGACACTATTCAACTGATAAGTTGGCGATATCATCTAATTGAACTTTGAATTATTTTTTGAGGGGGAAGGTAAAGAAGGATGTAGGGTATATAGCTTATTGTTAGTATTTCCATGAACAAACTGTTATTATTATTTTTAGCAACAGAATGCTTTTTATGGGAAATCTTACATAGGAACCTAATTTATATAACAGAAAATGGAAACTTCCAATAAGTGACATAATAGCCTCTCTCTTTTAGCCTCCTTTGAGTCCTCCCATCCACCTCCTCTTGAATCCCACACATAGAGGACATCTGAAGCTCATTCTCCAATGTGTAAGCTCATTCTCCAATGTATAAGGTATTATAGAACACAATTTGGAAACTTTCAGTGTGTGGGGAGAAGTATGGATTTTAGAGACATTCAGATTCTAATCTTGCCGTAATCACAAATAAATCGTGTTTACTTTACATGAGTTATTTTTTCTCTATGCTCAGAATATGAACAGTGAGGGAAATTTTATGAAATTGTTGTAACTAAATAATAATAATAATGAAAGTCAACCTGTATTGTGTGCTTTCTATATTAAGTGCTATTTTATGTATATTCCATGTATCGTTTACTTTAATTCTCAAAAAAATTCTATGAGGTGGATACTTTATTTAATCTCTTGCTTCTTTTCTATCTGCTTTACCAAGTTTTTCTGTTCTTGCCATTCTTTGAGGAATAGCGTACAGCTAGTGTTTGGTAGAGTCAGAATTGAAACTAAAGCAGTTGAAGTCATCTCCAGATTTCTCACTATACAATCCGTTAGTCTCTACCCCTATACAAAGCTCAGCATCTGAGACATTCTCAGCAAGTAAAAATTCTCTATCAGTTTTATGCCAAATTAAAACATGGCAGATAGTGATAATTGTTATATTATTGTTATTATTGACATAACACCAAAAAGATGCATAATTGGCCAGGCGCAGTAGCTCGTGCCTGTAACCACAGCACTTTGGGAAGCTGAGGTGGGCAGATCACAAGGTCAAGAGTTCGAGACCATCCTGGCCAACATGGTGAAATCCTGTCTCTACTAAAAATACAAAAATTAGCTGGGCATGGTGGTGCATGCAAGTAGTCCCAGCTACTTGGGAGACTGAGGCAGAAGATGCGTTTGAACTGGGGACCCCGAGGTTGCAGTGAGCAGAGATCATGTCATTGCACTCTAGCCTGGCAACAGAGAGAGACGCTATCTCAAAAAACAAAAACAAAACAAAAAACAAACAACAACAAAAAAAGACACATAAATAACCTCATTTAATGTCATATTTCCTAAACAAAAGACCTCTGAATATTGATAAAATTATCTCTGATGTTGAAATTGTGGTAACTACACTGAAGTTCTACATTTTACTCAGTTTTGTGAATTTCTCTATCTAGAAAAGAATCAACGCTTTTTAGAGAGACAAAGTCCACAAACAGGCAATCCACAGTGATACTATGTTGTAAAACTCAGTAATTGTCAGTCTTCAGTGTATTTAACCTGTGTATAATCTCTGATTAGTCAACTATTAATTTCTGTCCTTTGTATACTGCATGCTTCTTATTTTTTTCTTATATCCTTACTTTTTCCATCTCTGGCTGTTTCAAGATCATCTTCTCACATTCTTTAAACATTAGCCTTTCACAGAGTTTGTGTGGTCTCTCCTCTCCATCCCACTCTCTAAAACTCCTACTCACACTGGTGTCATCAAATAGAATCTATATGTCTGCTGATGACTGCAGCCCAGATCTCCCCTCTGAGATCTAAATTCATCGAGACAGAATTGACTAGTTCTGTCTTCAACCTGGCGCTTTGTACACATTATGCAATGTTCACGGAGGCCAAGCTAAACATGTCACCAAGCTCAGTGTGTGGGGCTGAAGATATTTAAAGAAAATTTATTGATTTATTGGAAGACTGCGTATAGTGAGGCACCTCTAGTTTGGATTAAACTGGAAACTCTTTCTTCATGCTTCTTTTTCCCTCTTTTCCTCTCCTCTTCCCTCTCTTCCTCTGCCCTCCCCTCCTCCTCTCTTCTCCTTTCTTCTTTCTTTTTCATTTTTTCTTTTCTAACTCCAACGACTTCGCTTGATATTCAGTTTCTTAAATTAATTCAAACAAGCCAGAAATTAGTGCTCTGTAGAACACTCGTGATTTCTCTATGTCTAATTGTCTAATTCTTCTTCTTCCTTTTGAGGATAGGGTAGGCAGCCACTCCTAAACCACTTTTTCAGGCCGAGAAATCCAACACAGTCACAAATCCCCATCCTCTTTGCTGACTTATCAGGGTTCACCCGATGCCCCTCCTAAACCTCACCCCAAACTTTTAGGCAGCCTAATTTGTCTTTTTAGAAGGACTACTAAATTTTTGTCTTTTTAGAAAGGACTACTTCCAATTAAAATTCAGGCTGAGTTACAAGAAAGCTTTTTTTTCCCCCCTATTTTGAGTACTTGGGCATTTGAAGACAATCTTCAAAGTTATCTAGTTTTACGTCCCTTCACAGACAAAATCTGTTTTGACCTCTTTTTCCCTCTAGAGTAAGGGATCTTCAAGTCCCATTTCCCCACCCCACCCCCACCTACCCCTAAACCCATTCATTTTATTGCTATGACTTCAAACTGAGATCAGAACTGGATGCAATGTTTGTTTTCCTTTTTATAACCCAATGGAAGCATTCAACATAAAAACATTTTAAAAGAGCACATCACAAACTTTGCCCTAAGTTGTTCCTGGGGAGATAGATTTCACCTGATAGCCCAGGCACATCCCTATACTTAGGAGCTTGTATCATTCATTGCTGTCATCAAAAAGACTGCTTCCTTTAAATTTGCCAAATGACAGGCTTACAGGGCAATGCTTCAAAGCAGCTCATCTCTGCCACTGATATTACGGATGAGAGTAAATGGCAAAGATAGGTACAGTTATACAAGACAAGCTTACAAATCTGTCACAAAAGCTTTGGGGGTAAATTGGGGATGAAGGAGGCCCATGTGCATGAGAGTCTCAAATGCCCAGAAAACCAGCCCATAATCACCATTATGGGAAACGTACAAATTACCAACCATGATTTGAATTGTGTTAATTGCAGGTGTATTTCCTGCAAAAGACATAATCTTTAATTGTATTCAAATGGCTACTTAATAATGCCAGATGGCTTTCTGATTATTTTTTTAGCCCTCTGTCCACACTTACGCCTTTGAAAAGACATAACCAGATAAAACTACAATGTGCTTCTTTCCATGAATTTGTTCAGTGATTTTGGTATTAGAGTTACCACTTAATGTTACACAGTTAATGAAAAAGTTAAGCCCTGGCTGCAATGCCACATTTTCCTTTGTTCCTAATGAATACTGACATTTGTGCTCAATTAACAATGACACATATAATCATATGAACCTTCGCTCTGATTCCAATCCAGTATGACTGGACCATAAGGAGACCTCCCTGTGTGATCAGATCAAAGCCCCTATGCAGTGCGTCTTTTCAGAGCAGGGCAGAGAGAAATTAATCACACCTATCTAATTTTAAGTAACGTAGTCAAAGAACCATTGGGAAAAAGTCGCGGCAGGGGTAACAGAAAGTCAGCCTCTAAGCAGGTTCATATCACTAAAGGGACAATATGTCACGCCTTACAATATCTGTTTGTAGTTTTCTGCTTTATAATTTTTCTCATGGATATTTAAAATTAAATGAACTCTTTTCTGTTTTAATAACAGATATAAAAAGGACTCTTTGGTCATGATGCATAGCACATTAACTACAATTATGTCAATATATCTTTCTTTGTCTCTTAATGAAGTTTTTTTTTTTTTTTTTTTTTTTTTTTTTTTGCTAGCCTCCTTCGGAGAGCTCTTTGGGAGCAACTTTAGCTAATAATTAATAATGGGAGGATTCTCCTGAGGAAATCATTTGGAATCATTATGCTCGTCTAATAAATCATCATTTCAGAATTCTAATCAGCAAAATTTGTATTCCAAATGTTAGGTAATTACAGTGGTCCATGCATCTGGATTGATTAATATGTAAATGTAACTATTTCTACCTTCAAAAGTCAATATAAAGCAATGTGTATACATTCATGTAGAACAGGATTCACAGGATTGGAAACTTTGGGGGAGAGCCAGATATAGAGATAATAAAATAATATCTTTCAGCCTCTGCATAAATTGGTAATCACCTGCCTTTGTTTCTTAAATTTCATTGCACTTGATTCATTGGTCTCTGCCATAGCTGCTTCAAGCAATAAGGTTCTTTCAACAATGTCACACAACTTCCACGCAAATCATACCAGTGTTTATCTGCATGAAGCATGGTAGAGCACAATGCTATAGTCATCTAAGGAGCTGTCACCGGGGTAAAAATGTTTAGTAAAGGGAACTCTAGCAATCCTTAGAGAAAGTCAGAAGCAGAACAAACAGAACACAGATCACAGAATGATGACCAGCTGCAAAGAACCCAGAGATTTAATAAATGGTGTAACAAAGTCAAGGACAGGATAAATGAAAGGGGCAAGTCAACTCAGTCGAGATCTGATTTTAGACTCTTTGCTCTCTTATTTTAGTTAAGAAACCATATCTTTTCCAGTCTGTTATTCTTTGTGGATTCCTATGGAATGCAAATTGCAAACTTCAAAACTTCATTTCCAAACATCATTTTGTGGAATTTTCGAAGCAGATTATTTTATAGCTCTTCTGGGGATGAGTAAGGTAAGCAAATACAGTAGTTGTCAAATCTAATTGCATGTTGAAAACACTGAGTTTATTGTGATTATTCGTTTTTTTGTTTTAATCAATGTTCAAGCTCCACCCACAGAGGCTTTGATTTAATTAGTGGATGAAGCACTAGTATCTGTGTTTCAAAAGCTCCACAGCTAATGCTACTTTGCAGCCAGGTAGTGAACCAATAAGCCAAAGGCCCAGTTCCTTCTGTTTCCCAGACATGCTCAAAGGAGTCGGACCAAGGCTAGGCCAAAAGGTCACACATTCTCCACCTCTGAAACAAGGTCCAATACTAAAATGACCATCCATCTATTCATGTATTTATTTGGCAAATATTAATTGAATACACACTATGTGCCACAAACTGTTCAAGGCACCTCACATACAGCAGTGAATAAATTAGACAACGCCCCTATCTCCAGAGAGCTTGCCATCTGGTGGGAAAGACATAAAGTAAACTAGTCAACAAACAAAGGAATCAATCAGCCAAATGACCTTCAGAAAATAGAAAGTGCTAAGAACAGAATACCACCGGGTGATGAACTGAAAGCATGTCCAAGATGTGAGGCTGCTTCAGTGCAGACAGCCAGGACGGCATCTTCATAAAAGTGACATTTGAATTGCAGCTTAAATGATGAGCAGACACCTATCACACCGGGGTCTGAGAGAAATCTTCCAGACCAGAAGCAAGTGCCCTGGGATAAGATCTGGCTTAGCACATTAGAGAGACAGTTTCCAAGATCAGTGAGGCTTCCGTGGCAAAGGGAGACATGGTGGCAGTGAGACCGAGAAAAAGCCAGAGGTCCCATCTGGCAAAGCCTTTTTAGATAAGAGTTTGAATTTGAATTGTGTTCTGATTTGTAATGGGTAATGAACTGGGGTTGATGAACTGGAGGAGGTCACCGGAACAACTTTAAATACAGGTAGGAGAAAGAGATCATAAAGGTTGGATTCACTTGTTTCTGTTAGTAATAACAAAGAAAGGGATAATTATAACCTTCAGAGTTTAAATCAGAGCTTCAGATTTTTTTTCCAGCATAATCAGAAAGTCACTTTTTTTCTATCCTGTCTGTTCCCTCTAATGATTTACTGATAAACAAGAACACATGAGGGAACATGAAAACTTGGATCCAAGAAATCGGTTTCATCCTCTGAGTCTTTACTCATTACTACTTTTGAAAAAGAAAGAAAAGGACTACCTGCCTGTTATATTTTCTTTCCTTATTTTAAGAGGATTAAAATGAGATCTCTTTATATTCCTAGAAGTAGTCATAAGATGACTAGGAAGTTATGTTATGAGTCTATTTCATACTGACAGTCCAGAGAGGTCAGTTTTTCTATGTCCACCGCACAGAAGCTTTGGCAGCTACTGCTAAGAATGGTTGCAGTATTGGAGCCCAGAAGCCAGATATTTTTAAAATTCTAAAATCAAAGCTATTAGCTAATATATCACACTTTCACCTGCAAATTCCTCCATACTATCTGATGACATAAAAGTGCCTTCAGGAGAGAGTAGACAGACCAGTCCACCTTACAGACTTCCACTTCCCTCCTTTCCCATGACCACAAGAATCATCAGAGTCAAAGAATCACAGAGCAATTTGTAATCTGTCTAAAAGGGATAGTAAAGCTTACCATCTTCCATGCTGAAAGCAAGGAAACTGAGTTGTATAGCTGCTGTTTCAAGGCGAGCATGTCTATGCAAACCTACTCCCAAAGTTTGAGGAAGCTGAGAGGCTAAAGAAGGAGACTGAGAAATCCAGTATTTTATAGAAAAAAAACATTTAATAGGGATTTTTGACGAGAAGCTACATTTGTGTCTCAGGCAGCGATGAGACAAGATGGTGGACCCCTGCACCATTTAACCCCGTGATCCAGGGCTTTTTTATACTACAGGGGGAATGTGGTTAAGAAGGGATGTGTAGGATCACAGAAGTACGACAACATCAAGGTTGTTTGACCTAAGGGCAGGATTTATGGTAAATACCTGCGGTTACAGAAGGAACAATAGATAAACTGGAAATTTTAGAGACCTTTCTGTAACTGGGGCTAATCAGAACCAACATGGTGGATTAGCATCCAAGATGGGGTTGCTTTGGCCTCCATACTTGCTGAAGGCAGAATCGAATCTAGACAACAGGTCTCCTCAGTCTTAATCTAGAGCTCTTTTCAACATGCTGGGCTGCCCTTGGCTCTTCTGAAAATGATATGTGCTTCAACTATGACTTACCACAAGCCAAAGATTGTTAGAGCCATGATAGAGACCTTGAAATCTGTTTCCCAATGCCAGTTTACAATTATTGTCACCCATAGGTCCACATATGTTCAGCAAAATGGGAATCTTCATGATCTGCATGATACAAGACTCTGGAGTGTTCCAGCACTCTAGAGTATTCCTTTTTTTTTTTTTTTTTTTCTTTTTTTTTTTTTGAGACCAAGTTTCACTCTTGTTGCCCAAGCTGGAGTGCAATGGCACGATCTCGGCTCACTGCAACCTCCGCCTCCCGAGTTCAAGCGATTCTCCTGCCTCAGCCCCCCAAGTACCTGGGATTATAGGCGCCCCCCACCAGGCCTGGCTAAATTTTTTTTATATTTAGTAGATATAGGGTTTCACCATGTTGACCAGGCTGGTCTTGAACTTCTGACCTCAGGTGATCCACCCGCTGTGGCTTCCCAAAGTGCTGGGATTACAGGCGTGAGCCACCGAGCCCAACCTAGAGTATCCTATTTTTAATCATTAAAGAGTTGGGCGGGACTGTGATATCTAGTATTCCTTCAATCCACAATATCTATACCAGTTTTTTCAGAGCCATGCCTTCTTCATGCTATTATCCTCACCTGGAATGTCCTTGTCATTTCTCTTTGAGAGAGGACGACCAAGCAAGAATGTTGCTCAGGCCTCTGTCATCACTTAATGTCACGTTTTGCATGGTCTTTGACAAAACCAACTAGTAATTGCCATAACCTGGTCCCCCCTTTTTCTGCCTGCATCAAATACTGTCATTCATGTATTTATCAAATCATTTGTTCAAAGCCTTTTATATATCAAGTACAAGGTTATAAATGTAGGACACTAACAGTCATTAAGACATAATTCCTGACATCAAGAAGACACAATCCATTGGAAAGGTTAATAGATTAACAGAAAATTACAGAGAACATGATATATTCTCTGGAAACCTCTGACGACATGTTTGCACTTAGTTGAAGTCTATAAATATTTAAATCTATATATCATGTCAGAAGCAATTTATATCGAATTTCTTTTCTGGGTTCAGATAATATCCCTTAGTGTGACATTACTTTGTATATCATTTGTTTTCATAAATTATCAAATAAATATTTGATATTTTTGCCTTATGTAAGTACTATTAGTTAACGTCATAGATTTATACCCTTGTTTCACAAATGAAGTCTTTGAGGAGAGATATTGTGTCCTATGTGTGTGTGCATATCCTTCAAGAACAACTTCCAAAGTAAATATTATTTTAAGTGCTCAAATTGTATGTTTTTGTCTAAAAGTGCACCACATAAGCTACACATAAAATTGCATCTTTAACAAACTTTAAGAAAATTTTCAATAATGATCTGAACCACCGATAGCTCACAAATTTGATTTCTATCTTGGAGTAACTTCAATCTGGCTGTATTAATACCTAGAGTTTTATTTTCTCTCTTTAAAAATACCTAGAGTGTATACACATATTGTATACACATGTGTATACAATATGTGAAAAATCCATTAGTTAAACTGCATTATCTTAGGATTCCATCTCCATTATATCTCATCACTAGTATTGCTTCAGATGTAATCTCCAACCCCCTGCCAAAAGTGCCAATCACAATATGCCAAGCAAACTATCTGAATATAGGATGAGCAATAATTTAGTTGGAAAATGTTTTCATAAAAAAAAAGTTGTAAAAGGAAAAAAACATAAAGTATTTATTTTTGCCTGTTCTACAAATCTTAAAAACACTTGACCTCTAATCTTCTTCCTGCCATGGAAAGCTTTCCGTTTTTGTTTTATTTACCTTACTTATATGCTATGTGTGTTTGCAGTAATTGTTCACATAGGTCTTCCCAGGTAACGCTCCATATTTGCTTTAGTAACAACCTATGTTCAAGGCCCATTGGTTCAGAGTATATTTTTCCTCCCTTGTTCCATGATTCATTTTAGGATGTATCAGGAAGCAAAGTGATTCATTGAGAATTCAAACTTCCATAGTCTAGAGTGCCCCTAGCCCTATATCAATTCGTCAAGAGAGTGACTTGTAGTGATTTCATTCAGTGATGCTAATATGGAGGAAATGCGAGATAAGGTTATTGCAAAAGAAATACAACATACAGCTACTCTGTGCCCAAGACGTTCTCAAGCTCACAAACTGAAAACATCCCTTTTTAACCAAAGCCTTGATTGATTATGTCTCCTACTGGATTAATGTAGTATTTTTTAGCCTTCTTTGCGCCATTCACAATATTGCTGACTCAGTGACTCCTTATGGATTATATTTTCACACACACATTCCTTTCAACCTTGCCTGTGTTCTCAATTGTCATTATATAAATGTCAGATCAACATGAGCTCACTCAACAATGCAAACTGGAGTGGGGATGAGTCGAAAACTACAACTCTTCATTTATCTGCTGGTGACTACCTATAAGAGTATCCTCAGGATAAGAGCAATTTTTTTAACCATATTCTCCAAGGTCCTTCAGGATACAAACCCTGCTTACTTACCCCGTTCCCTTTCTGGCCACAAGCAAAATAATGCTTTCTTACATTGCGCCCTCTACACACATTAAATAGCTTGCTGTACAGGAAGAACTGTGCTTCTGCGTTATTCTCATGACCTTTCTTTGTTCTCATGTTGATTAATCCCTTCTGTTCCATTAGATATCAGATTCTATATTGCCTCCACCAAAGAAGTCCCTGTCACCCCTCTAGGTGTGAGGTGCCCCTCCTCGAGTGCCCAGAGCTTTGATCACTTAATCTATTGCAGTCTTTGTCAACTAAGTCTAATTTTCTTTCTTCCTCATTGGACTATGGGCGTCTTGGGATAAGAAGTACATTTTATTCATCTTCATATTTCCAGTGTTCATTTCTACTGACCAATTTTATATACTGAAGGAGCAAACAAATTCAAAATCAAGATCAACAGTTTTCCCAAAGAGTTGTAGATGCAGGAAAATTCATTAGTTACTACTAAGAAACACTTCCAAGGTTTTACTCAGAATCTGCTTAGTACTACTTCAGGAATAGCTACAAAGGATTCCTTGATTTCTGATAAGAACGACATCGGAAAAAGAGGAAAAGATTCCCCTAAGAAGAACCACTGGGCTCAGAAGAATTAAAGGTGGCTGACCAGATGAAGCTGAAATGTGCCTCTTCCATGGAGGGGAAACAAAACATCAAGTAAACTGTCATACTTCAAACAGATGTTTTGAGAGAAAACACTGAAATTTAATAGAGAGAGATGATAGCAGACACCATGGTTGAAGAGGGAAGTGGGGCTGCCTGCTTGAGGTTACCAAGCATCAGGAACAATCACTGGACCTGAACCAGACCCAAGGAAGGGATGAGTGATGGAACTGTGGGGCAACAATTTTCTATCATGGACTTACGAGATCCTAGCGACAGGACTTCCTACAACCCCTGCAGACCTTTAGAATGCAGAGGGTAGCTGCCTGGAGACCATGCAAAAGCATTCGTTGAACCCACGTGGAACCCAAAAGGCTTCAGTGTGCTGGTCAGCTGCAGCAAAACATGTCTGGGTACCCACTACTAAGGCTCTGCATCTTTCCCTAAGCAGCTGCAACTCCTGCTGTCTGCCTGGCTGGGAGAGAGTGGGGCCTGGGCATGCTCATGTCTCCAAGACAGTCACCACTGCCATTGCTGTAGGATGGAGGCGCATTTGAACCCCCTGCTCCTATGCCTGCTGATCTCTCCCAAGACTGCCTGTCTGTCTGTTCCCACAGGAAGAGCGCCCACAGGATAGCCTCCATCACCCTGCCAGAGTAGTTTGTTGGTGGCGGAAGAGAAATTCAACTTGCAGTGGAAACCAGTGCCTGACCCCAAGAAGCCAGAGGAAAAAATCCACCAGCCTGGTCCCAGTTCCCCGGGAATTAAGCACACTGACCAGTGGTATAAAGATGAGATCTGTGGTCTGATCTCAAGTGGGAGATAAACCTCTACTGTCAGAACACAGGGAAGAGTGTGACAGGAATTCCCCTGGTGTCCTGGAAGCTCGGTGCCCCTCCCTTTGCAAAAGCAGGAAGGGTGTGGCCTGATAGACACAGTTTCTGTGGCAGGGAGTCTCAGGGTCCAGAATGCCTGGAATGGCTTGGCAATCTGGGGCATGGGTAGATTGGCACTAGAATAACTTGTAGGGCCTGTTTCTAGGGCTTGACACTAGGGGGAGACCCACAAGGTCAGGGGTGTGGAAGCTAGGTGGGACCCACAGCTGACTGCTTGGCTGAAAACCCTGGGCTGCTTCTCTTCCCCGAAGCTGGCTCTGTGGCACAAGAGAGGTGTCTCCACCCAGTCCCAGGATGGTCCCAGTAACCTGGGTGTTGCCAGGACCCCCCACAGAGTCAGCGCTTGCACCTGCCTCAGGGAGCCTGGTTGCCCAATGCAGCCCTGCCCAGCATTGCCCCTCTAGTTGCTTGAAGAGCACAAGATGGGAACCCTGAAAGCCTCAAACCCTGCTCATCACAAAAGACACCTTGGCACTTCCCCTGATCAATAAAGACAAAGTAAAATTCCACTGCCATCACCACAATTGCTTCTGTCACCTACTAGCTGGAAGGCCAAAATACATGGCCCATCACAACTTCTGCTAACATCAATGTACAGCACTCAGTTGACTCTTACCCACACGCACCACCTACTGGCATGTAGTTTGAATTGCACAACCCAGTATAATTCCTGCTAACAGAAGTGCACAGTGCTGGGAAATGAGATAAGCCTCCCAAGACCTCCACTCCCCATCTGTATAGGAGATGGTGAACCTGACCACACACACAGCAACCTACAAACAACTAGCATTTGAGAAAGCCACTATACTAATGCTGTCTATAACCAAGGAATAAATATAGAGCCTTGGACTCCTAAAAGCACATAGAAGCAAAGACAAAGGACCCTACACAACATATACAACAGTTACACATTCAAGGGGGGAGGCCAAAAAAAAATACCACCCAAACGAAAGTAAATTTTTTTTTTTGAGATGAATTCTCGCTCTGTAGCCCAGGCTGGAGTGCAGTGGTGCGATCTCAGCTCGCTGCAAGCTCTGCCTCCCAGGTTCACGCCATTCTCCTGCCTCAGCCTCCCAAGCAGCTGGGACTACAGTCACCTGCCACCAAGCTTGGCTAATTTTGTGTATTTTTAGTAGAAGCGGGGTTTCACCATGTTAGCCAGGATGATCTCGATCTCCTGACCTCATGATCCACCTGCCTCAGCCTCCCAAAGTGCTGGGATTACAGGCGTGAGCCCTAAAGTAAATTTTAAAATAAGAAGTGACAGTTTCTACAGATGGAAAGGAACCAGCACAAGAACTTCAGCACCATGAAGAAACAGAAAGTTATAACACCCGCAAAGGACCACACTAGCTCTCTAGCAATGGATCCTAACCAAAGTGAAAACTTTGAAAAGACAGATAAAGAATTAAAGATATACAGTGTAAGGGGCTCAATGAGATCCAAGAGAAAGTTAAAAGCCAACATAGAAACCAGAAAAAAAAATCAGGAGATGAAAGATGAGATAGATATATTTAAAAACAACAACAACAACAAAACTACTGGAAATAAAAAATTTACTAAATGAATTTAAAAACACAGTTGAAAGCTCTATCAATAAATTAGACCAAGCAGAAGAAAGAATTTCAGAGCTTAAAGACCAGTCTTTTGAATTAACCTAGTCAGAAAAAAATCAAATGAAATATAATTAAAAAATGGACAAAGTCTCTGAGAAATATGAGATGATGTAAAATGACTAAATCTATAATTTATAGACATTCTTGAGGAAGAAGAAGAAGTAAGAGGCTCAGAAAACATATTTCAGGGAATAATTTAGGGAAATACACTCAATTTTGCTAGTCATAAACATCTAGATACTAGAAATGCAGATAATACCTAGAAGATACTATACAAAATGAACATCACCAAGGCATTCATCAGACTGTTCAAGGCCAATGTGAAAGAATAAATCTTCAAGGCAGCCAGAGAGCATCAAATAATCTATAAAGTAAGTACCATTAGACTCATAGCAGAATTGTCAGTAGAACCCTTGAAAGTCAGAAGAAATTGATGGCCTATTTTTAGTCTCATTAAAGAAAAAAATTGCTGGGAGCAGTGGTGACCCTGTAATCACAGCATTTTGGGAGACTTAGCTGGGCAGATTACTTGAGCCCAGGAGTTCAAGACAAGGCTGGAAAACATGGCAAAACCTGCTTCTACAAAAAATACAAAAATTAGTCAGGTGTGATGGTGTGCAACTATAGTCCCAGTTAATCGGGAGACTGAGGTGGAAGGATTGCTTGAGCCCAAGAGGCCAAGGCTTCAGTTCATGCCACTGCACGGTAGCCAGGTTGACAAAGCAAGACTCTGAGAAGGAAGGAAGGAAGAAAAGAAGGAAGGAAGGAAGGAGAAGAAAGAAAGAGAAAGAAAGAAAAAGAAAGAGAGAAAGAGAAAGAAAAGAAAAAGGAAGAAAGGAAGGAATGAAGGAAGGAAGAAAGAAAGAAGAAAGAAAGAAAGATGCCAGTGAATACTTTTATATTTTGTCAAACTAAGCTTTGAAATAATGTATTTCCCAAGCAAGAAAGCACTAAGAGAATCTGTCACCACTAGAGTGGTAATAAACAATATGCTCAAAGGAGTTCTAAAGCCTCTAATCCCAGCATTTTGGCAGGCCAAGACAGGTGGATGACTTGAGCCCAGGGGTTTGAGACCAACCTGGCCAACACGGTGAAACTCTGTCTCTTGCAAAACTACAAAAATTAGCCAGGTATGGTGGCACATGCCTGTATTCCCAGCTACTTGGGAGGCTGAGGCATGATAATCACTTGAACCCAGAAGGTGGAGGTTGCAGTGATCTCCACATCACCACACTCTACCCTGGACAACAGAGCAAGACTCTGTTTCAAACAAACAAACAGCAAAAAGGATTTCTAAACATTAAAACAAAAAGCACATGTGAGTAGAAAACCCACAGATCCTATAAAGTAATTACACAACTAAGACTCCAAGACAATTAGCTAACAAAACTATGACAGAAACAAGACACTACATATCAATATTAACCTTGAATGTAAAAGGTCTACTTCTTCCACTTAAAAGATACAGACAAACAAATTGAATTAAAAAACAAGATCCAACCATCTGCTGACTACACAAGACCAACCCAATGGATAAACACATATACAGACTCAAAGTAAAGGGCTGGAATAAGATATATTAAACAAATGGTAAACAAAAGTGAGCAGGAGTAGCCATTCTTATGTCATAAAATAGACTTGAAACCAACAGCAGTAAGAAAAGGCAAGGAAGGGCCTTATATAATGATAAAGAGTTCAGTATAACAAGAAGGTTTAACTATCCTAAATACTTCTTAATCCAATACCAGAGGACCCAGATTCATTAAACAAATACTACTAGACATAAAAAAATATTGATAGCAATAGAATAATAGTGGGGAACACTAACACCCTAGGGGCAACGCCAGACAAGTAATAAATGCAAAAAGTCAACAAAGAAACTCTGGACTTGAACTGGACATTTAACGAAATGGACCTAATAGACATAGAATATTCCACCTAAAAATGGCAGAACATTGAAATGAAACATTCTCAAAAATTGACCATATGCTTGTCCACAAAGCAGGTCTCAATTAATTAAAAAAAATTGAAAACATATCAAGTACCTTCTCAGACCACAGTGGAATAAAATGAGAAATCCATACCAAGAGGAGAGTTCCTAAAACTACCCAAGTACATGGAAACTAAACAATTTGCTCCTGAATGACTTTTGGAGAAACAACAAAGTTAAGGCAGAAATCAAAAAGTTTTTTGAAACAAATGAAAATAGAGACACAGCCTATTAAACCTCTGGGATACAGCCAAAGCAGTGTTAAGAGGAAAGTTTATACTGTTAAATGCCTACATCAAGAAGATGGAAAACTCTCCAATTAATAACCAAACACCACACCTCAAGGAACTAGAAAAGCAAATACAAACCAAACCTGAAGCTACCTGAAGAAAAAGAGTAATAAAGATAAAGGCAGAACAGAATGAGATTGGTACCAAAAAAAAAAAAAAAAAAAAAATACAAAGAGTCAAGGAAACAAAAAGGCAGCTCTTTGAATGCATAAACAAAATTAATAGACTGCTAGCGAGTTTAACCAAGAAAAAAAGGAGAAGATTCAAATAAGCACAATTGAAAAGGATAAAGGTGACATAATAACTAATACCACAGAAATACAAATGATTATCAGAAATTACTATGACTATCTCTATGCAAACAAACTAGAATGCCTAGAGAAAATGAATAAATTCCTGAAAATGTATACACTGCAAAGACTGAACCAGAAATAAAAAGAAATCCTGAGCAAACCAATAATAAGTAATTAAATTGAATAGTAATAAAAATATTTTAACAGAAAAAGCCCAGGACCAGATGGATTCACAGCTGAATTTTACCAGATATACTAAAAAGAGCTCGTATCAATCTTACTAAAAGTGTAAAAAAAATTGAGGAGGAGGGATTCCTCACTCATTCTACAAAACCAGTATCTCCATATTACCAAAATCAGGCAAGGATACACACACCAAAGAAAACTATGGGTCGACATTGCTGAGGCATATATAGGCAAAATTTCTCAACAAAATACTAGCAAATTGAATCCAACAGCATTTCGAAGATACTTCATTATGATCAAATGGGTTTTATTCCAGAGCCAAAAAGACCTTACAACATTCACAAATCAATAAATGTGATTCACCAAATAAACAGATTAAAAACAAAAACCATATGATTATCTCAATAGATGCAGAAAAAAAGTTTTATAAAACCCAGCATCCCTTCATGACAAAACCCTCAACAAACTTGGCATTGGTGGAACATAGCTCAAAATAATAAGAAGCATATATGACAAACCCACAGCCAACATCATACTGAATGGGAAAAAGTTGAAAGCATTCCTCCTAAAACCTGAATAAGGCAAGTATGTCTACTCTCACAAGTCCTATTCAACATATTACTGGAAGTCCTAGCCAGTGCAATCAGGCAAGAGAAAGAAATAAAAGGCATCAAAATTGGGAAAGATGAAGTCAAATGAACACTTTTCACTGATGACATGATCTTATTCCTAGAAAACCTGAAAGACTCTTAGACTTGGTAAACAACTTCAATAAGGAGTCAGGATACAAAATCAACATACAAAAATCAGTAGCATTTCTGTACACCAATAACATTCAAACTGAGAACAAAATCAAGAACTCAATCCCATTTACAATAGCAACAACAACAAAAATTACCTAAGAGTACATTTAACCAAGGAGGAGAAAGATCTCCATAAGGACTATGAAACACTGAAGAAAGAAATCATAGATAACACAAACAAACAGAAAAAAGTCTGATGTTCATGGTTTGGAAAGATAATTATGGTTAAAAATGATCGTACTGACTAAAGCAATCTACAGATTTAATGCAACTCCTATAAAAGTAACTAAGTCATTCTTCACAAAATTAGTAGAAAAATCTTCAAGTTCATATGGAACCAAATAAAAGCCCAAATAATCAAAGATATCCTAAGCAAAAAGAACAAATCCAGAAGCATCACATTACTTGATTTCAAATTATAATAGAAGGCTGTACTAATCAAAACACCATAGTACTGGTACAAAATAAACACATAGATCAATGAAACATAACAGAGAACCCAGAAATAAAGCCACATGCTTACAACCCACTGATCTTTCACAAAGTAGACAAAAATAAACAATGGGCGAAGAGACACACTATTCAATAACTGTTGCTGGGAATGTTGGCTAGCCAATAACAGAAGAATGAAAGTGGACCACTATATCTGACCATATGCAAAAATTAAAATGAATTAAAGACCTACATGTAAAACCTAAAACTATAAAAGTCTGAGGAATAAAACTAGGAAAATCTCTTCTAGACATTGGTCTAGACAAATAATTTATTACAAAGATCCCAAAAGCAGATGCAACAAAACCAAATACAGACTTAATTAAACTTAAAAGATTCTGCACAGAAAAAATGAACAGAATAAACTACAGCATGGGAAAAAATATTTGCAAATTATGCCCCTGACAATAAAATAATACCCAGAACCACAATGAACTCAAACAACTCTGCAAGTAAAAAACAAACAATCCCATTAAATGTGGGCCCAGGACATGAATAGACATTTATCCAAAAAAGACATATACACTGGCAGTAAGGACATAAAAAAAAGTGCTCAACATCATTAGTCATCATAGAAATGGAAATTAAAACCACACTGAGATATCATCTCACACCAGTCAGAATGGCTACTATTAAAAAGTCACAATACTACAGATGTTGACATGCATATGGAGAAAAGGGAACATTTACATGCTGTTGGTGGGAATGTAAATTAGTACAACCACCAAGGAAAACAGTATGGAGGTTTACTAAAAATAGAAGTAACATTCAACACAGCAATCCCACTACTGGGCATCTACCAAAAGGAAAATAAATCATTATATCAAAAAGACACCTGCAATCATATGCTTATTACAGCAGTATTCACAATAGAAATGTCACAAAATCAAACTAAGTGTCTAACAGTGGTTAACTGGATAGAGAAAATATGGTATATATATACCATGGAATACTATGTAGCCATTGAAAAGAATAAAATCATGTTTTACAGCAACATGGATGGACCCGGAGGCCATTATCCTAGGTAAACTAAATCTAAAACAGAAAATCAAATACCATACATTCTCCCTTATAAGTGGGAGGTAAACATTGGGTACACATAGACATAAAGATGTAGATAGTATACATGGGAGACTCTAAAAGAGTGGAGGGTGAGAGGTGGGTGAGTGTTAAGAAATTACCGGTTTGAGGCTGGGTGCGGTGTCTCACGCCTGTAATTCCAGCACTTTAGGAGGCCAAGGCGGGCAGATCACGAGGTCAGGAGATCAAGACCATCCTGGCTAACATGGTGAAACCCCGTCTCTACTAAAAAATACAAAAAAATAGCTGGGCATGGTGGCGGGTGCCTGTAGTTCCAGCTACTTGGGAGGCTGAGGCAGGAGAATGACATGAACCTGGGAGGCGGAGCTTGCAGTGAGCCAAGATCGTGCCACTGCACTCCAGCCTGGGTGACAGAGCGAGACTCCATCTCAAAAAAAAAAAGAAAAAGAAAAGAAATAACTGAGTACAGTGTTCACTGTTTTGTTGATGAGTATGCTAGAAGTCCAAACCTCACCATTATTACAAAGCATTCCTGAAACAAAAGAAACACTGAGGTCAAGAGCAAGACAAGACATCAGGCAATCCAGACATAAAAAAATGAGACAGAAGAAAACCAATCCATAATAAATAATGGACGAGCTCAAAACAAAATCACAGGAAAAAACAAAGATATAGATACAGTACGTATTATATGGAGTTAACTGCTGTAGGTGAAAACCAGCCATCATGATTCTGTAGATCCTCAGAACACAAACTTACTGCAGAAAAAATGAAGTAATTAATTTATCATAATTACAACTTAAGTATAAACAAAATACCTTTATTAATAATATTTATTTTTCATCAATAACAGCAATATTCCTGGCAAATACGCCTTCTGCTCTATATATATCTAAGAGGAAATTGAGAAAAAGTGTTTGCTCAAGGCCACCCAACTAAGCAAGTAGAAGCTGGAACTTAGACCCAGTTTTCTGTTTCAAAATCTGTATTCTTTCCTCTGCTCTTGTGAAATATAAGAATTAATGAAGTACTGATTCAAATTTTAGGTACTTTTTTTTTTACCAAAAATTGCAAAATATATTATTTTAATGCTAATGAACAAATTAAGAACTATATAGAAAAACACTGTCACCCTTAAATGCAGCCAGTTCATTAGTTTGCAATTTCTTATAAAAGATATCCCAAGACAGTCAGATTCTGCATTTAATATTGACCTCAACTGACACTTCCTGTTTAACTTTGTTAAAAATATCTACTTAGGATGCCAAAGGTTGCTGGACTTTGATTCATTCCTATTTAGTCTCTTCCCTCAACCAAAGGAGGTCTGAGTTGCCGCTTTCTTTTAATGTGATTGCGTTCTGAAAATGTTGGGGCAGTGCAAGACATAGAATATTAGCTTGGTGAATATGCCAATTCTCATGATAAAATCAGGAAGAAATTCTAGAACATTCCCCAAAGGGGGATGGGAAGAGCCCTGTTCCAGGAATATGAATAATAACATTTAGAGAAAGCATCTAATTAGCCACACTTGTGTGGGCAGCTGTCTGTTTTAGATCATAGCCATGAATCAATAGGAAACTGCTCAGGATAAATATCTTGAAAGTAAATTGCAATGTTTCATGTAGTATAATTTAGAACCTCAGATATAATTTTCATTAAAATGTCACAAAAGGGATAAGGAAGAAATGAAACAAAACAATATTTCTAACCATTTCAACTTCATTTGGCATCGTCTTCTGAACCTTGCACATTTTATTTCTTTTTCTTATTAAGTGACTTTTCAAGTGGTCCTGCTGTGAGCCAGTAGAATTACTAAGGGGTTTCTGATTTCATAGCTATTTTTTTTATTACATTTGGAAGCTGATCTTAAGTAGAGCTAAAACTCCAGGGCCACTATTATAGAGCAGTAAAGACTGACATCTAAATTATGATCTAAAGAAAGTACCAGGCCACAGCTTTCATTGAGTGTAGAAAGAGTAAAAAGTGAATTTGTCTCTTATAATGTTGGCTATTTGACATCTTTGGGAAATTTTCAAGTATACTAAATTCCAACTCTCAGCAATGAAATTGTAATAGATGTTTGGTTTACATCTATTACTCTTAGGTAATTCCCAGGCTCAGTTTCTTAAATCTAGCATTAAATGGCTCTCTCTTGTCTTGGGGAAAATATGCCTGTGTATGATTTAAGAGCCTAAAGTAGATAATATAGGGATTAGTAAACATCAATGGTAAGACATAATACACAAACATAATTAGTTACAAAAAGAAAAAAAAAAAAAGAAGGCATCCGGCATTTCTTGATTCAATCTCAAATTTCAGCCCCAGAAGCAGGAACTTTATGTTTTGCTCAAATATTAGTAAAATAGTATGAGTTAAATGTTCTATTTACCATTCTCCATGTGAGTGAAACCCAGAGCAGTTGAGTAAGCATGCCTAAGGTTACTAAGGTTAGGATAGGTTAGGGTAGGAAGACCCAATCTCTGTGCCTGGAATGAGTTTTTGTTCTCACCATCTCTCCTTATAGGTTTCTTTTGGTGTGTATTTGTCCTTCAAAATGAAATTTAAATAGTATATTGGAGAATAGTTATCCCTAACCATCATCATTCAACATGATATAGACGTCCAACTTCTGTGTTTCCACAACACCACATGTTTATTTTAGTACCTATGAAACAGGGTAAGTTTGTGATTTCTCAATGTGACCGACTCCCAATCCCATTGATGGCAGAAATTATGCCATATAGGATCTCATGAACCAAGCATCTATCTTAATAACTAACATGTACAATCAGTTAAGAAATATTTGTTGCATAAGGTAGCACAATTAGAAATCAGTCTGTGTAACTCCTAAAGCCATGCATTTTATGAGGACAAGGCCAAAATGATATTACAGAGCAATTACTCCAAAACCCAAGTGATAAATTGATGATGAGTTGCAGCATCACATAGAGGATTTTTTTTTTGGCGAGGGTTAGAAGTTCTATGTAGTTGACTATGTCCCCAAACAGCTTTTTATTATAAGGAAATACAGATGTTCAATCAAAAGACAAGACAGGAAAGAACTCTTTCTAAAAACCTAAGATAGTACACCAGTTTCATTGATCATGGCAGGGAGGAAAAGAAAAATAAGAGGAGAGACTGACTCTCAGCTGACTGAAACTGGGCTGAGAAAGTGAAAAAGCAAGAAAACAAACACATTCTGTGTCATGGCTTAAATCTGGTCTTTGGGCTTGCACCTCCAACTTGACTTTTAGTTTTTGAAGACATGTAGAGTGATGAATGTTGTCTTAAATCCACATATATCTAAATTGATTCAAAATCCATAATATAAAGATTGTAGGACCAGGATTATTTTCTGGTTATTTCCATATAGAACATCAGGTCTTAATCTGCTAGCATGATCACCAGCACTGTTTATAAGGGGAAAATTGATTTGCAGCATTCCAAGAACAGATGCTCAACATCAAGGTATGAACACAAATGCAATTAGGAGGAACCCATATTTTGTATGAATTAGGTCAAGAATAAGACTGTATGTGCTGCCTTGAGCTTGTTCTGATTAGGTGCTGAAGATGGGCACCCGAGAAGGCTGGAATGAGAGTAGATTGATTTACACATGTCATAGGAACACCTACCAAAGATTCGAATTCATGGCTGCTGATTCCAAGCCAGAAGTTCCTCCACATTGCCATGCTAAATGGTTTCTTGAAGTAATGATATTACATTGTATTCCTTTTATGTGTGTATACATTTGGAGAATACAGCGGGGGTGCAGGGAGTAGATATGGATTCCCCAGGCTATTCATTGTACTATGAAAATAATATTAACATTATCTAAGTTGTATGGAAACTCACCAGGCCAGAGATACCATACACTATGTGCTTTATCTCAGTATTCTTCAGACAGATTTGTGAACATGACTATTATTATCTCCATTTTACAAGGACTACTATATCCAAGGTAGATTTAAGTAGATTTTCCAACTTGACAGGACTAACCTGGAACAAAGTCAGAACTGAGGCCAGGCACAGTGGCTCACACCTGTAATCCCAGCACTTTGGGAGGCCGAGGCAGGTGCATCACCTGAGGTCAGGAGTTCAAGACCAGCCTGGCCAACATGACGAAACCCTGTCTCTACTAAAAAAATACAAAAAACTTAGCTGGGCATGGTGGCAGGTGCCTGTAATCCCAGCTACTCAGGAGACCGAGGCAGGGAGAATTGCTTGAACCCAGGAGGTGGAGGTTGCAGTGAGCTGAGATTGCACCACTACACTCCAGCCTGGGCAACAGAGTGAGACTCCATCTCAAAAATAAATAAATAAATAAGCAGAGTCAGAACTGATAACCTGGCCGCTACTTTCAAAGCCAAAGTTTATAATACCAGCTCGGTTGTAGTACCTCATGGCTTCCTTTTACCTGCCGCTTTCAACATGACTATCTTATGAAATACAGAATTCTGTGGGATACGGCATTGTGTTGACTGATGTGTCATATGACCAGAAGCATCATTACAGCCTGAAAATATAGAATTGTGGCATAAGTTGTATTGTTCCATATAGTGGTAGTCATGATTGTGATATTGTTAGGTTTCAATTAGTCAGCTTAGATGGTCTAATGTCTTCAAGGCTGGTTCTATTCTGGTAAAAATGGGAAAAAGAGCTATGAGTTTCTATATGTTGTAATTGACAAATTAGGGTTGGAGAAATAATTTTCACTCTTCTCCAACTCAGGTGTCATAGAACACATGCATACACACACACACACACACACACACTTACATACATACAAACACCTACGGCTTACTCTTCATGATCAGGGTCACTTTTTGCTGTGTATTTTGTGAAGTCCTATTGTTAGCCAATGATAATATTATCCAGGTATTTTTGCTTGATATTATATGTGGAGGCAGACAACTGAAATTGTGCCCATTAAGGAGGTTTCACTTACATAATGGTAGGTAGTTTCTGGCAATGCTAATTTATTGCTAATTTTAGAGTTATCTTTTATTTTTGCTAGCTATCACAGTAGCCTAGTGTAACCATTTGTCTTTGCCTAGAATATTCCAGGATTTTTTTGTCCCTGCATACTAATTAATATTCATCAATACAAAAATGTTTCATTCTCAAGTCCTGATTTTGTCATCCTAAATTCTAAGTTCACAGTACTCTGATTATTATTAAAATTAACCACACAATATTGACCTTCATTAGAGTTGAGACACAAAGAAGTGAGAGTGATTTCAGAGACAAGTTAATGTATTATTTTCTAAATATTTCCCTGGTTTGTGAAAGACAGATTAATATCCTTGAAGTCGTCCATGAGTTTTCTTTCTTCATAATTAGCCGAGTTCTTAGTATCTTTCTATGCTTTTATTATCTCAATTGTAAAATATATCCTTAGACATTATCATTCTAATGTGTAATAGAGATTATAGCTCCATCTTCTAAACCTGTCATTTGACAATGTGACTAGTTATGCATCCA
Organism: Macaca fascicularis; assembly: GCF_037993035.2. NCBI lineage: Eukaryota > Metazoa > Chordata > Mammalia > Primates > Cercopithecidae > Macaca > Macaca fascicularis. Next base: position 58,647,737 of record NC_088394.1, read on the forward strand.
GAAATATTTAGAATATGAAATTAAACAAAAGCATGCAGATATCAAATGACTACATGTAAAAATCTATTTGGTACTTTGTTTGCAAGTAAAATAATTCTAAATATGCATAGCACACTCTGCATCCAATTAAGAAAAAGAAATGTAATTGGTAGAATCTTATTTTCTATAAATAGGTATTCACTTAGATTTTTATCCTCTGAGAGTCTACAATTATGATTAGTTTATATATATGTCACAGTTCATAAACTATGCCCTTTAATTAAACATATTAGAACTTTAACAAAGCAGGGTTCAAAAATAAAATGGATTCAGTTTTGTAGTCTGCTTTTTACATTTTTTATTTGCTTAACTCTTTCTCTTAACACATGTAAATCCAAACATACACAGGTACCTTTTTGGGTCAGCATGAAACTTCCATTTTAACTAAGAGTTAATCTATTTGTGTTGATTAAAATGTCCCTTTATTCTTGAAACCCCTGCAAAATGAATTGAAAGCATAAATGTGGAAATGGGTTAAAAACTCTAAAATCTCTGGTACAATCTATTGGTTACAGGGTTTATTATTTTATAATGAAAAGACACTAATAGGTCAAACATTATTTCATTCTCACTCTATTTTCTCTTTTTTTTTGTAATGGTAAATACAGTGTTGTTATCTTTGGACAGGATGACAGCTTCAGGCAAGAGACACAACCCCAGAGACTAGTACTTTAATTTAAAAAGCCAAGAGGAAAATATACAGGAGAAAATCAGGCAAGGCAAGTCTGGAGACGAAAGCTGCATTTCACAATCAAAAGTTGGACAAGGAAACCCTGCTAAATCTCATGCAGACTCCATAGTTTATTCTTATAATAGCAAAAACAGAGGAAATAGAAACAAATGGCAGATGCCTCTTTAGAGAGGTGTTGAGGGAAAACATTCATCCTAGGATGATACACAGGATATTACTTTCTAGAACAGATACATAAGGGAGAGGCATAGGGTGATCTGACACAGTGTTTTCTCTTTATTTAAGGGAAGGTGCATTTACAAAGGAGAGACAATAGCATGTCTTTCATTTCTCTGTTAATAAGCAAGCATTTCTAAGGTTCTACTAAATAGTAAATGCAGGAGGAAGAGAGAGAGAGAGAGAGAAAGTACTAAAAGTCACGTTCTAGTCTAAAACTGAACATTTATTCCAGTTAGGAGAACAGATAATTTGGAGACCAACAAATTACTCAAGTGCATGAGATTAATGCAGACCATGAATTCTCAAAAGCGCATATATGATCATAATTGTATTCCTGTTATTTCAGTGCCAAGAAGAAGCTTAACAGTAGTCACATATATTTATTGAATTAAATAATTGAAATATATGAGAAAGAAAAACTTGGAGTGCTCTGGGAGTATTTAAGATGATCAAAGTAACATCTTTCAAAGGTGGTGACTGTTAGCTTAGTCTTGAAATGGTACACATTAAGTAGGTGTAAAAGGAAGGGTGATCCTGTTTCAGGAGAAACAAAGCAACGTATATAGTTACATGAAATTCGTTTTATGTCTGGGCGTGCATGGAACACAAAGGAAAATAACAAATGATGATGATAAGGAGGAGGACGATGGTGGTGTTACCACTGATGGTGATGTTGCCAGCAAAATTCTCAACATATAAAATTCCTGTTGCTTTCAGTGACTGTGTTAAACTGTCTGCAAAGTTTCTTGCTATTCATTCATCTTCATAAAAATCCAATAAAGTAAATGCAATTCTATGGACAAATTGTCAGTGTTTTTAAAAGCCTGGGGGAGAATCTCAGTAAACTTACATGGGTTAAATAAAATAGCATCTTTCATATTTTAGAAAAGAAATGTTATCAACTTAGTATGAAAACCCTGGTTAGCTATCTCATAGTAATTAAATGTTCTGAATGATATATGTACATGCTTTTAAAAAATGACTAAAGAATAATAGACATTGATTTAAAATGCAGTTCATTTGCTAGACAAAGATAAAACATGGGTTAATAAAAAAGATCTTTAGTAATTTGAATGTTCCAAACAAAAAAAAAGATAAATGTCCAAGGTGATAGATAGGTTAATTACCCTAATTTGATCATTACATATTGGAATCATGTATCTAAATATCACACAGTACCCCATAAATATGTACAATTGTGTCTAATAAATATAATAGAAATGTGTCTAATAAATATAATAATTTAAAAAATCTTTAGAGGTGAAACATTTGCAGAAAATACATACATTATATGCATAACCTTGTATTTTACTCCAAAGCCTAAGTCACTTTAAGTGACTTTTTAAAAGGCCTCATAGAGAACATGATACTACACTCTAAGTTTGCTCACTAGCATCCGGGTCTTCTATCCTATAAATTGTACCAACAGCATATATAGTCATTTTATCCTCCAAGTCCCTAAATCAATTGCTTAGGTGTAGGTCATTGTTTATGAGCTAGTCAGAGAAGTCAATTAACTTTTAGTTAATATCTGAAACAAGGAGGCCTTCTCCATTTATGTTATCTTTTGCTACAAATCAGCAAAGTACTAGAGCTCTCCTGACAAGTATTCAATATCTTTACTTTGAAATCCAGCTCCCCCATCTCCTCTCTTGCATTGTATTGATTCTTCCTTACTGCAGCCTAGTTCTGACCACATGGAAGATCCACCCTGAAACTCTGCTACATTTGACTCCTTGCTTCTCAGGAATGCGATACTAACTTCTGCGACTTGCATTTTATTTTAATTCATAATATTTCCTTTTGGGAGCAGTTTACAGAAAAAAGGAGATAGTACAGAGAGTTCTCATATACTCTTTCTTATAGTACTTTCCCCATTACTAACATATTTCAGTAATGTGGTACTTTTATTAAAATTGTACAATATCGATACATTAATATCAACTGAAGTTCATTGTTTACAGCAGTTTGTTTTTAGTGTTGTACATTCTATAAATTTTGACAAATGAATAATTACAGGTATCCACCATTACAGCATCATATAGAATAGTTAGAATAGTTTCATCATTCTCCTAAAAATGCCCTGTGCTTCATCTATTCTTCTTTCACTTCCTTCCACCAAACCCCTGATGACCATTGATAGTTTTACTGTCTCCATAGTTTTCAAAATTTTATTTAAGTTGAAATCATATATTGTATAACATTTTAGACTGTTTTTCTTTAACTGAACAATATGCATTTAATGATCCTCCATGCTTTATCATGGCTTGATGGGTCATTTCTTTTCATTGCTGAAATATATTCCATTGTGTAAATGTACCATAGTTTGTTTATCCATTCATCTACTGGATTACATCTTGGTTATTTCCAGCTTCTGGCTTTTATAAATAAAACAAGTAGAAATACTTGTGTGATCATAGGTTTTCAAGCTATTGGCTTGTGTCCATGAGACACATGAGAAGCACAACCACTGTAACTTATGGTAAGACTGTGATTATCTTTGTAAGGAACTTCCAAACTTCCCTCTGAAGTGGCTGTAACATTTTGTATTCTCACTAGCAAAGAATGAGCATGCAGGAGCCGAAGGAAAACTTACCGTTTACCTTACGAAGGTTTACTGAAAATCAATGGACAAAAGGCAGATTAATAGGAAATAAGACATTAATATTTGTTAATGTGCATGAGGGGAAAATCACAGAGTGAGTACTATACCGTGTAATAGGATACAGATATTTATATACCCTTCTTAAGGAAAAGAGATATGGGAGTGTGGACGATTTCAGCAGGTAATAAATAATTTTTAGGGGAATTCAATGGGCTTGAAGAATACATAATGACTTCAGAAAAAGTCTTTTGGGCCCAAGCAGAAAACGGTTTGTGACAAGACTGTCCAAATATGTTGACATACTTCAGTTTTTCTTCCTGCAGTATGAGTTCAGTTAATGAAAACTTGGGGAAGGAACCAGAGGTCATTGTTTTTCACTTTGGCAGATCTGGACTTTAGGCAAATGTCTCAGTCCATTTCGGTTACTATAAAGAAATACCTGAGGCTGGATAATTTATAAAGAAAAGAGGTTTATTTTGCTCACAGTTCAGCCAGATGTACAAGAAGCATGACACCAGCATCAGCTTTGGCGAGGGCCTCAGGCTGCTTCCACTGATGGAGGAAGGTAAAGGGGAGCTGGCATGTGCAGAGATTACATTTTCAGAGAGGAAGCAAGATAGGGGAGATGCCAGGATTTTTGTGTGTGTGTCAACTATTTTTTTTTTTAGACTTTTATTTTAGGTTCAAGGGGTACATGCACAGGTTTGTTATGTGGGTACATTACGTGTCACCAGGATCTGGTGTGAATGATCCCATCACCCAGGTAGTGAGCATCATACCTGAGAGTTAATTTTCAACCGATTGCCACTCTTCCACCTTCCCCCCTAGTAATCCCTGATGTCTATTGTTCTTGTCCTTGTGTCCATATGTCACTCAATGTTTAGCTCCCACTTATAAGTGAGAACATATGACACTTAGTTTTCTGTTCCAGGCTGTTGGCAAGGCTGGCCTTGAACTCTTGACTTCAGGTGATCCACCCACCTTGGCCTCACAAAGTGCTGGGATTACAGGCGTGAGCCACAGTGCCTGGACTTATAATTTCTTTTTAGTTGTTGTTATTTTTGTCTGGATTTATTATCAGAGGCACAGCTTCATAAAATAATTTTGATATCATTCTCTTCTATTATTTGGAAGATACTATGTAGAATTGTAAATTTTTCTGTAATGTGTGTTAGGGCTCTCCATTAAAGCCATCTCAGTTTGAAGATTTTTATTCTGAGAGATTTTCATTTTAAATTTAATTTCCCTAATAGTTTTAGGACCATTCGAATTATCTATTTTGTATTGGGTAAGTTATGGTAGTTTTTGTTTTTAGAAATTGGTCCAATTCATCCAAGTTATTAAATTTATGTGTGTAGAGTTCTGAGTATTCCTTATTATTCTTTTGTGGTCTGCAAAATCATACATGATAGCTCTTGTTATTCCATATATTGGCAACTTATATCTTCTCTCTCTTTTTAATTAGACTTGGAGATTTGTCAGTTTTGTTATTTTTTAAAATTTTTAAAAATTCATTAATTGTTAAAATGTTTTTCTGCTTTCAATATCATTAATTTGATATATTATTTTTATTTTTTTCTCCTGCTTTCTTTTGGGTTTATTTGCTCATTTTTTAATTGAGTTGAAAAGTGTGAGCTAGATTATAAAAATTGAGACTTTTCCTCTATTTTAAGGATTGAATTTAGGGCTCTATATTTCCCTCTTAGCAGTACTTAAACTGTGTCTCACACATTTTATTATGTTTTATTTTCATATTCACTCATTCCAATGTATTTTTAAATTATATAAGATTTTCTCTTTACCTAAAAATTATTTTAAAAATTTTTATGCCATTTCCAAGTGTTTTGATATGTTTCTGTCATCATTATATTATTAATGTTTAGTTTGATTCCATTGTGATCAGAGAACATATGCTGTATCATTTTAATTACTTTAAATTTGTCATGATTTGTTTTATGGTCCATAATATGTTTGACCTTAACATATGTTCTCTGGGAATTTGAGAAGAATGTGTATTCTGTGGTTGAGTGGAGTGTTATGTAAGTGTTCATTAGATTCCATTGGTTGATGATGTTGAGTTTTTATACAACTTTTTATACAAGCCAGCGTAGGCTCAGAGAGACCTTCTTTATATCTTCTACTTTTTTGCTCAGACTTTCTATTTTTTTATTTGTTTAATTCTCATTTCCTCTATTTGAATTCTTCATTACTGTCCATTGGGGATACAAGCCCTAACTCTCTACTTGGCCATCTGTGACACCACCTACTGGGTGGGTGGGACAACTTTATTAGATCCTGAAGAAAATGAAAGTCTTGGCTTTCCACTGGATATTTATTTGTTTATTTGTAATGAGTGAAGATAAGGGATGCAAAATTTTCTTTGTTCTTTGGCTGGAATAGAGTAATTATCTTCTTAATGCTTATTTTATTCCCAGCATCTTCTCCTGATACTGTTTTTCCTTTGGACAGAGAACCAGGTTTTGTGGAGGGCTTTTTTCCCATATCCGCCTGTTGGCATTTTGATTACTGGCCTCTTCAGCTCCAAATCTTGGATACATGTAGCAAATTAAAATCCATTGAATTCATCATTATGTCATTATGTGCCTCCTACAGTTGCTAGCTGGACTGGCTTTTTGGTCTCCACCTTTTAGAGTATTATTATATTTGTTCCATATATAATGTTCAGAATTGTTAGTTGCACTCAGTAGGAAAAATAGAAAAATGTATGTCTACCCCATATTCCAGGAAGTTTAACTCCTCTATCTATTCTATTTCTTTCATATAAAAAATTCCAACTTCAACAGCCATAAATTTTGACTTAGTAATATTTTGCCAGATGCACTTAATATCTTTGACCTCAACAATGCACCTAATTAGGTTCTTGGATTGAATATAAAGACATCATCTGCAGCACTTCGGGAGACCAAGGTGGGTGGATCACGAGGTCAGGAGATTGAGACGATCCTGGCTAACACTGTAAAACTCTATCTTTACTAAAAAAATACAAAAATTAGCCAGGTGTGGTGGTGGGCACCTGTGCTCCCAGCTACAGGAAGGCTGAGGCAGGAGAATGGCATGAACCCAGGAGGCAGAGCTTTCAGTGAGCCGAGATTGCGCCAACTGCACTCCAGCCTGGGCGACAGAGCTAGACTCTGTCTCAAAGCCTGGGCAACAGAGCTAGACTCTGTCTCCAAAAAAAAAAAAAAAAAAAAAAAAAATCTGAATTAATAGTAAGTCACCATCTCCACTGGGATAATAGTTAACTGTTTTCTCCTATAATCCTCTGCAATTGGATGAGGATAGGCTTTTGAGAAATCATATCACAAATCTGTTTCTCAATTTGGATATTGAAAATAGAAGGCTGTAGATATAGAAAGACACTGTTTATCTCAAGACCAGCATAACTAATATAATGGTAAAGATATGACTCATTAACAAATCTCACAAGTGATTTACTGGATGAGGCTGTGTATTAGTCCGTTGTCATGCTGCTGATAAAAACATGTGTAAGACTGAGCAATTTACAAAAGAAAGAGGCTTATTGGACTTCCAGTTCCATGTGGCTGGGAAGGCTTCACAATCATGGCGGAAGGTGAAAGGCATGTCTCACATGGCGGCAGACTAGAGAAGAGAGCTTGTACAGAGAAACTTCCCAGTTTGAAACCATCAGATCTTGTGAGACTTATTCACTGCCACGAAAACAGCACAGGAAATACATGCCCCATGATTCAGTTATCTTCCACTGGGTCCCTTCCACAACATGTGGGAATTATGGGAGCTATAAGATGAGATTTGGGTGGGTACACAGAGCCAAACCATATCAGGCTCATATCCAGTCAACCCTGTGATCTCTTCTACTTATCACCCCTCATTCCCTCCTCTTCAAGCACACACATGTTCACACCCACAGAACACCAGAATAAGAAGAATTCTAGATTCAAGTAGAATAAAATTAGTTATAATAAGCATAATTGAGGAAATAAAGTTCAAAGATGGGTGATGACCTTCACAAAGATCCATGCCTATTTTGTTTGAATTGAAGGATTTATTGAGAGATGGGAAATAGCAACTGTTGGTAATAATGACGACAAGTTTAAATTTTGTGACATTAGGTTGTAAACTATCATTTTCTCCACACATGTACACATACACAAATAATTTGTTGACAAAGAAACATCTAGGTTTGATCTGGTATAAAACCTTTCATTCAGACTGTTTTTACAAGGTGAAATAAGCCATAGATACTTATCAATCTGTTAAAATATCTGAGTCACTTATTTTTCATAAAATAACTATGGCAGAAATAATTTGTTAAATTTTATGGACTTTGATCGCTTTCTCTGCATATCTTTTTGATCATTCTTCTGTAAGCTAAAATTACAGGATCAAGAGGCCCATTATAGCAAGTGATCCTTTTAAAAAGTTGTCATTGGGTGGTCCATTCTTTTATTTTTAGTCGCATCCAGAGACCACTTCATATGTTTTAAACTTTCTTCCATTCCACACTTTACTTTTCATATTATCAGATATAATTTAATAGCAGATCCCAAGTACTTAATTCCACCATTGAACACTAATATTTTCTGAATGACGGATGTGCAACACATAATCCTGGTTTCTGTGAGGAAGAATTTAAAATCCATCATTTTCTAATGTCTCTAGGTTGACAGACGGTCTGTAACAGAAAATCGCAAAAAGAAGTGTCAGCTTTCACACTGAACTCAATAGGCAGCCCTGCTGGCAATGGAGGTTAAGTGTCTCTACAGTATCACTTACAGACTTTTTGTTTTGTTCAAGACAAATTTACCACACAATAGATAGCTGAAGAAATAGCAAATCCATAAAGATTTGAAGGTTTAAGAAATGATAGTTGTGAACAGAGACAAAAAAGAAAACTGATGTTTTCTGAGCACTAACTATGAGCCTGTCTTCACCTATTCAAGTTGCTGTAAGAAAATACCACAAAGTAGGTGGGTGATGAACATTTATTTACTATGGTTCTGGAGGCTGGGCAGTCCAGGATCGAGATTCTGACAGATTCTGTGCCTAGTGAGAGCCCGCTTTTCCTAGAGGGCACTGTTTCACTGTGTCCTCACACAGCAGAAGGGGCAAAGGAGCTCTAGGGCTTCTTATAAGGGCACATGGTAGAATTAAGTACATGAGATTTACTATTAAATTATATCTGATAATATGACAAAGTGGGAAATGAAAGAAAGTTTAAAACATGTGAAGTGGTTTTCTGGATGCAACTAAAAATACGGGAGTGAATCTTCCAATGACAACTTTTTAAAACTATCACTTGGCATAATGGACCTATATCTGTCATGTAAATTTTAGCTAACAGAAGAATGACCCAAAAGATATACAGAGAAGGCCATTGAAGTCCATAAATTTTAACAAATTATTTCTGCAGTAGTTATTTTATGAATACTTATAAGTCCCATTCACGAGGGCTCTATCCTCATGATCTAATCACCCCAAAGTCCCCACTTCCTAATATCATCACATTAGGGGTTCATATTTGAACATATGAATTGTAGGAGGGACAAAGACATTCAGATCATGGCAGCCTAGCAGGTACACTGACACTTCATGGAACCCGTTCTCTTTTTTTATCCTTCGGAACAGACTTGGAAGGTAGTCTCTTTATCCCTTCTCACAGATAATATACATACTTTAGTTACATATACTTCTTTAATCCCCACATAGTACTTCTTTATAACAAGTGAAACAACACAAAGTTGTGTTAAGAAAAGTTAATCATGCTTTTAAGAGCTCCTGCTTCACAGGCATATTTGGGAATTACTAGCACGAACGCAATTCTGGAAAAGTCAAAGAATAAATGTAGAGTGCTTATGCTGGGGGACTCTGCTTCGAGCAGAGAGAACCAGATCTGGTTCTTAAATAGTACCTAAGATTGTAACAGGAAGAAGGAGAGGAAGAAGTTGAAACTGGATAAAACCTCGTTAGTAGAAACCTGGAGAGAATAATGATTGAGCAATATCAACAGGGACTAACATTTGTTGGGCACTTAACCATGTTTGTCTCCCTTAATCCTCACAAGTTAAAAAAAAAAAAAAAAAAAGGAAGGAATGATTTTCCACACTTTATAAATGAAATGGAGGTATTTGACAAGGTTGTACGGCAACTAAATGGCAGGTCTAGAACTTTGACACAGCACTGGGGAGTCTTGTCACAAGTGCTTGGCCTTAACTGAGAATTTGCTAAGGTGATTATAAAAATCTTAGTGGGTGGCACTAGAAACCAGCATCAAATTCTATTTTTGACTTTTTTTTTTTTTTTGGAGATGGAGTCACACTCTTTCACCCAGTGGTGTGATCCCGGCTCACTGAAACCTCTGCCTCCTGGGTTCAAGCAATTCTCCTGCCTCAACCTCCCGAGTAGCTGGGACTACAGGTGCATGCTGCCATGCCCAGCTAATTTTTTGTATTTTAGTGGAGATGGAGTTTCACCATGTTGCCCAGGTTGGTCTCGAACTCCTGAGCTCAGGCAGTCAACCTGTCTGGGCTTCCCAAAGTGTTAGGATTACAGGCGTGATTGACTCCATTTTAAGAAGATTAGATGCCATTTTTCCAGGGAGTGAGTTTTTTTAATGATGTTTGAAAAATAAATGAGACAGTCAAAAATAAATCCGGTAACCATATAAAGCCTGCATTTTAGTAGTATTAGTAGCTAGTTCCTGAACACAATAAATTATGAGTTTATCAAAGTAATTCAGATGATAAGGAATAAATCTGCCCTAAAGTGTGATTAGTAGTCAAAGAAAAGGAAAAATAGCCATGTGGAATGCTTTTCAAGTAGATGGATAGAATGCAGTCATCAAATTGACAGCAAAACTCTGTTTCACCTTTCATGTTCTAAAAATTTTTTCTAATGAATTAACAAATTAAATTAGAACATTAATACTTCAGAAGTGGGAGAAGATCTGGCTAAGCTTTTAGCCTCACAAATCTGATTGATTTATTTACATAAATATAGTTTGGAAATATTCGATAATTATTTCAAATTATGTGAAAGGAATGTAATGTTAACATGATGAAATGCTTCATAAAACCCAAGAAATCTCTGATATTTTATTAAACACAATACACTACCATTCCAAATAAATATATAGTAGTTATTAGGGTTAGTAATAAAATCTGATTATTTTTATAATATATGTTGAGTTCTGCAATATCGATTTTGTCTTATTTGTGTTAGGCTATTGAAGCTATACATTACTTACACTGGTTACTGTTTAAATTGGCATATTTATGCCCTTTCTTGTAGTTATGTAATTGGCTTTATTTTTATTATACCATATTCTTGTTGTGAATTTTTTTTTTTTTTTTTTTGCTGTTGGCTTTATTTTATCATATATTATCCACCAAGGGGCCTTAAATTAGTTCCTTCAGCCTAGAGGGAAAGGGAAACAGACATTGGCAAAAGCTAAAAATATACATTCCTTTTGTTTTCCATGTACTTCCTTGTATATTTCTGCATTAGATCTGAGTGCCTACTTTGTGCATTTGAAACAGGGGCACACTCAGACCGAAGTAAGCCTTTCAAAATCAATATTGTGAGAAGAGCTGCTAAAATTTGACCAGTAACAGGAATCTTGAAGTCATCAGTTTTTCAGAAGACTGAGGTGGGGCAGTAAATCCAGGGTAGATGTATGAAGTAATGAAAGAAAATTTAACGGCACTCACACATTGCTGTGAGAACTATTAAGATCCCCCTTTCTCTCTCTTCTACACCTCAAGTACATTATCATGCACTCCAAGCTACCAAATATTCCAGTGTAGTTCTAAAATGAGCTTATAAATCCCCCCACAGAATTGATGGCTGTTGTCAGTCACACTTTGCTAAATAGGTAAATATCTCTGTCTTCTTGTGGTATTTGGGTCCTGTTGATCTTTAATATCCCTGGCTTTGTTCTTGTCTTTTGTTAGATTGTGTGTGGGCATGCGTGTGAATTATTATTATTATTATTGGTGGAAATGTCATAGTCTTCTCATTATTTATTCCTTAAATTCATTTAAAAATATTTTAACAATAAATTTACCAAAAATACTTTGAGTGTCCTCAGTACTCCCCAAATCCAGGGACTTCCTCTTTTATGGCATGCCAAAAATGATCCCTGTCCACATAATAGACTCAGAAAATCCTAAGTGTCTCAAAAGTTCATACTTTTGATTTGTGATCTGGATTATTTTCATCTTTCTCTTTGGCCTGAACAGAAGGATGACACATGAAGGTTGGATCCATTAGGCACTCATCTGGGTAAGGGTAAAGTGATGAGGGAGGTTGGGTAGGTGCCAACTTCAGAATTAACAGCAGACAATAGTATCATACTAGAATGTTCTAAGAATAGACTTGGCAGTTATATGCCAGGAACCAGTACTTGATGAACTTTGTAACATGTCACATTTTAGATTTTATAATGAATTTTCCCAAGTGTGTTTTTGTCATTCTTGGTTTTCCCATTATAACAAAGAAGGGGGAGAATAGCAGGAAAGTAACACACAGGTTTTCCTTTGGGACCAGCAAGAAAGAGGCGACTGGCAAAACTAAGTTCAGTGCACAGCCACTTGGGGCCAGAATGAGATACAGAAAATCTACAATGATGATAGGTGACATAACCATGCTCAGAAAACTGCTGAGAAGAAGATTCTGGGTCAGAAGGAATAAAAGAAGAACAAAGACTGCTGGGCTGAACCACAAAAGCTGAAGTGAAATTCCCTCACCCTGGCATGTGATTCCATTCCTGTTGCTCCAACATTAATTTCCTTGTTTAATGTGATGGAAAAGCGAGGTCTGCATTTATATATAAAATTTGCTCAGAGTTAAAATGTCCAAAATTTAGAGGTTTGCAGAACAACAACAACAGTTCTGGAAGCTTGAAGTCTGAAATCAAGGTATCAGAAGGGCTGTGTACCCTTTGAAGCCACAGACAGGAAACCTTCCTTGCCTCTCCCAGTTTCTGGTAGCTACAAGCATTGCAGGTTATTCCTTGGTTTGTAGATGTTTTGTTGCAATCTCTGCCTCCACTAACATATGGTGTTCTTCCTGTGTCTTCACCTCTGTGTCTCTTTGTCTTTACATGGCCATTTTACAAAGGCACCAGTCATCCTAGACCAATACGACCTGATCTTAACTAAGTACAACTGCAGTGACCCTATTTCATTCCGAGTCACATTCTCAGCTACTGGGGATTAGGTCTTCCACACATCTTTTTTTTTTTTTTTTGCAGGGGCATAATTCAATGCATAATATGATTCCTCTCCTTGCTCCTTCAGGACTGTAAGTGTTAACAGCCATCTCCTGTTGCTTGCACATGTGTGCTTGATCATTCTGTTGGTTTCCAGTACCTCTGCCTATGTTTTTACATATACTTTCTTCATTCAGCTCTCTTGGTTGTTTCTCTTGATCATGCCTCCTGTTTCCTGCCAGGACCCTTACCATGGTAAATTGCTTCCGCTATCTTCCCAAAATTCCATGTAGTGTATATGAAGTTTGCCCAGTTAAGATGTCCAAACTTTACAGGTTTGGGGTAAAAAGGTTAAAAAAAAAAAAAAAAAAAGTATGGATAAGGAGCTAGTCCAAAGTTTTGAAGTGGCAGTATCATTAATATGAAAAGACAGAGCTCTTTGATTTCACCTTTGGAAGTAAAGAGGCACATTGCAGTCATCAGATAAGCTGGTGACGTCATCAAAGCTAGTTGTAGCAAAATATTATTTTTACTGATGAACCTAGTCTATTCTTTAGACATCAACTGTAATGGAAACTGACAGGAACTAGGAGAAAGGGTAAAGTCAAAATTTCAAAGCCATTTGTGAATTATAAATAAAGTATAACACTATATATTGAATTGTCACTCCAAATCCCTTGCTCAATGATAAAGAGATCTCTACCTGCTTTAAAGTTTAATACTGTATGACCATCATTCACCAAGAGTCAGGTTAAGAAGCTTTAGAAAATGATTGCTCGAATGGATGTGCTAACATACATCCATGTTTGCACCCTTTCCTGAGCGCTTTTCACATAATTTTGTTTCTCTTATCTTCACCTTATAAAAGGACCAGTTTAAAGATTTCAGAAATGAATTGTCGAGTATCACTTTTAAGAGATGAAAATTATCCATTTGGGATGTGTATCTCTGTTATGAGCAACACAATTTAGAATTGTGATTTTAGCTACCCTCAAAGTGTGTGTACATGTATGCATATGTACATGCACATATGTGTATGTTTATGTGTGAATTTTGCTACAGATTTATCACTAGTCCTTCATGTAGAAATCTTCTGGTCTGAGCGAAAAAATACCAAAGTCTGTGTGAGAGTAACCTTGAGAATTTGCACTATACTTTCCTTATGCAGAGACCAAATTAGTTCATTATTTCTGCTTAAGGGTCCACAAATTTTCATTTTACTTTAATGCATTTCTTAGAATAAATAATGTGAATGTATTCTGACTGAAGTAATTTCTATCAAAAATATCAGAATAACAATGTTAGCAAATGAAATAGTCAGTTTATTCATAGAATTTTAAGTCACTTATTTGCCTGTCTTTTCATCAGTCTGCACCCATAAAAATGAATACTCTGTAATTTCAGTGTCCATTGTGGTCTTTTAAGCACAAGAAACTCTTGTGCTAAATATGATCAAAAGAGAAGATCACTGGAGCTTAAAGAGACCTGGGTTCTAGTCCTAGTTTTGCCTCAAATTAAATAATTCTAGGCCATGAGAGAAACTGCTTTTTCTGTGAGAGTGTCATGTATTTTTCTCATCTGTACAATATAAACATTTTTCTGAGTAATCTCTTGCTTCTTGTCCAGTTCTGTCAATACATGATTCTATGAAATACAGAACTAATAGGAAAAATCTACTATGTCAATGCCATGGATACTTATTTATATATTCATCTCTTGAAACCTGGATTAAAAATGACAAAGACATTTTCCATTAACCTCCTAGAGTGATTATGTAAGTGGCCAACACAAATAAAATTCTAGTTCATGTTGTTAGTCTTAATGGCTTCTGTAATTTCCGAGTCTCTAACTTGTTTTAAATTATTTTAAAAGTAAATATAATGGACATCTAATATTGGAGGCATCTGAGAAACTTTTAGGTAGATGACTTCTAAAATGACTCCCCATTACCCCCACCTTCTGGTATTCATGTTCCTATACAATCCCTTCTCTTTGCCTGTAGACACAATCTACTGACTTGTTTCTGTTGAACAGAATATGGCAAAAGTGATAAGATGTCACTTCCAAGATTAAGTCATAAAAGAAAGTGACTTCCATCTTGGCTTCTGTGTTAGTCTGTTTTCACACTGCTGATAAAGGCATACCCAAGACTGGGTAATTTGTAAAGAAAAAGAGGTTCAATGGACTTACAGTTCCACATGGCTAGGGAGGCCTCACAATCATGGCAGATGGTGAAAGGCACATCTTACATGGTGGCAGCTGATAGAGAATGAGAGCCAAGCACAAAAGGGCAAACCCCTTATAAAACCATCAGATCTCATGAGACTTATTCACTACCATGAGAACAGTATAGGGAAAACTGTCCCTATGATTCAATTATTGCCCACCAGGTCCCTGCCACAACAAGTGGGAATTATGGGAGCTATTCAAGATGAGATTTGGGTGGAGACCCAGCCAAACCATACCACCTCCCTTGCTCTGCCTTGCTGACCCTTCTCATTTGCTTGCTCTGATGAAGTATGCTGCCATGTCATGAGCTGCCCTATGGAGAGGCCCATGTAACAAGAAACTTTAGATAACATTTGGCCAATGGCCAGAAAAGAGACAAAGCCTTCAGGTTAATGGCCCATGAGGAAATGAGCACTTCCAACAATCATATGAATGGTCATGGAAGTTGGTTCTTCAGTTAAGCTTTGTGATAACTGCAGCCCCAGTCAACACCTTCATTACAACCTGAGAGGACCCCAAAACAACAAGTCCAGTTATGCCCCTCTAGAATTACTGAACTACAGACACAAGAAAATTAATATTGTTGTTTCAAGACACATCTTGGGATAATTTGTTACATGGCAATAGATAAATAATAGACTTTCCCTTTAGCATGAAGAGTGACTATCAACATAGGAGTGGGGCTAAAAGTCTACTTTTAGGGGTCGCAGAGAAGCAGTAAAGTGAACATAAGTAATAATTGCAAGAGAGAAAGGTGAGCTCCTCTTCTCCTGGGGAGCTTGGATTCATAGACTTTGATTCATAATAAGAAATCAGAAGTCTTGGAATTAGGAAAAGTGAAAACATTTTACATAGGTCCCTCTCTCTTTCTCAAAAGTCATCTTGCTTCACATAGACACTGTGTATTCTGTACCCACTTATGCATTACGTTCTAGCCACGTTTGTCTTCTTCCACTTCCTCAAACAGATCATGTCCTTCCTTACACCAGGGTCAACATCCTTGATGCTGTCACTACCTGGAAAGTTCCTTCCACTTTACTTCATAATGCTGGCTTTTTTTCTTCTTCTAATTTTTCTGATTAAGTATCACCTTCTATAAGCACTTTTCAAAGTAATTCTCTTTCTTTTTTTTCACCATCCAACTTGTCTTATTTCCTGTTTAGATTTATTACAACTTACAATTATAAGTTATTTATCTGCAAGTTTTTCCAGCTACTAGAATTTAAACTCTATTTATATTCTGGGAATGTACAGGCCAACTGTACAGATACATGTATAGACTAGCTGACCTGCAGAAACTTGAGGGAGACTAGCAAAGAAAAGATGTCCCTAAGGTACTTCAACTAAATCTCCAAGATGCATAGAAAGTAAATACTTAGCACCATGTCCCCTGAAGGTGTAAGTAGGACTGTTACACGGCAATACCTGACTGATATAATAGCAAAGACGTATTTCAAGAAGGAATCATACTATGTTTATAATGCAATGCAAAATCATCATATTAGATGGTAAGCAGTCAGTTTCTGGCTCCATAAAATCATACTGTGACATCAGAATTCTACTATTTGGTATTTTATAATCTTGAAAGAGACTAAAGACAAACTTTCTAAGACCTATATTTTTAAAAGTACCTGCATTTGAACACCAATTAGAAACAAATGATCTTATTCATCTAATTTCTTAAATAATCTGAGGTAGCAGGGAATGGTAAAGTCATCATGGTTAACATAAAAAGAAATTTAAAAATTAAAATGATAATGTGGGAAGGCACTGATTTTTGGACTTTAGGACTTCTTCATTTATAAGTAGTTTTGCTTTATTAATTTGTATGTTTGCCATTTTTTTAATTATATGTTTGTGGTAGCTTCCAAGTCATGAGAAAGTGAAGTAGAAACATATGTGCTAGTGTTTTCTGATTTGACATATTTGACATCAAACAGCACAGATCAGCTCAAATGATTTATGTATTTGTGTTTATATTTATCCTTATTATTGGGTTGTAAATTCCTTCAGGGCAAGGACTATGTCCCTTTTATTTGAGTATTTCCCAAAGAATGGGACTTGGGGAAATACTAATATTTCCCAAAGAATTGGGACTATTTTTAAGGTCCCCCTCACAGTTGAGAGCTTTCCTTCTGTCACTCAATAAAATTGTTCTCTGCCTTACTCACTCTCTGGTGTCCATTCCTCTTGGTCGTAGGACAAGAACCCAGAACTTACTGAGCTGTGGAGAGCAGGTGTGGAGAGGGCTGTCACACGCTCCTGTTCACTGAGCTGTGGGCAGCAGGTGTGGAAGGAGCTGTCACACACTTCTGTTCACCAAGTTGTGGGCAGCAGGTGTGGAGAGAGCTGTCACACGCTCCTGTTCACTGAGCTGTGGGCAGCGAGTTCAAAGAGATCTGTAACATGGCCCCATTCACCTCACTGCAGGCACAAAGAAGTGAAGCCATTGGGCGCCATTCCCTCCTGGGCTGGTTTGCCAAACTACAAAGCCAAAACATTCTGGAGTGCTCAGACCTTGAGACTCCCTGTGCGAGACTGTAACACCCATTGGAACTCCACAGTTGCTGGCATCTCCAGGTTTTCAGGCACCACTGCATTCACCATGTCTAGACTCCGGCACCCAACGCAGAAACAACTTGTGGCATGGTTGGTCCAGTCACAGACTAAGTGCAGAGTCCTGGTTAGGTATGGGATCTGGGCCAGGGTGCAAGCCAAGCGCAGCCTGCTGGACTGAGTGGGTGGAGTGAGCCTGGCAGGCCTGAGCAAGGTCCCAGGCAGAGGTCATGGTGGCGTTAGAGATTTCCAGCTAGTGAAGCGGCACTGAAGGAATCCTGTAGCAATTAGCCTTCTCCAGGATC
The DNA here is from genome assembly GCF_037993035.2 of Macaca fascicularis. NCBI lineage: Eukaryota > Metazoa > Chordata > Mammalia > Primates > Cercopithecidae > Macaca > Macaca fascicularis. The sequence goes on from NC_088394.1 coordinate 58,665,592, forward strand.
ATTGGAAAGGTAAGAGCAGACCTCTTTCACTTTCATTTTAGAGGCTTCTTGTCCTCAGATTTTTTTTTCTGAAAACAGATGAGACACCAGACCTCTGTCAGCCAGTTAAGAGCGAATAGTGCAGCTACCAGTTCTACAAGACTCAGAGGACAGGCTTGCCAGAGACGACTTTGTCAATCCCCCATCACCCTCAGGTGTTGGAAATGTTGGCTTTGTTCCAATCTGGTTACCATTCACGGAGGTCTAGCCATCACATGGGATTAGAATGAAGTTCTGGGGCAATTGAGGGTATCTGGCTAAGGTTGCACTTTGGCGTTACCCAAAGACCCCAGGACTGACTCCAGTCCCTGACAGTCCATTACGGTGTCAGCACTAGAACCTCCAGTCTTTCTTTTTACCTTTTCTTTCTTTCTTTTGCAGTTGTCGTGGCTCCTATTTCTTCTTTATATATATACAATGCTAAAGGTGTTGTTGCAAACCAGAGATAATATAACTGGGTAGAATGAGCACTTGGCTCAGTCATCAGGAATATAATTTAGAACAATGCGGTTTCTGTCTATTCTTAGAAGCAAGGAGGATGTAATGATTGAGAGTATTTTTCCCCTGTTGAAGAAACCCATTAGCATAGGGCAAAAGGCTACTTTCCCCAGGCACCTTCCCCTCCTCTGCATTTAAGTTGTTTTTTCCCATGATGTCAGAAGTCAACATAATCCTGTGAATACAGAGAACATTTCTATGTAAGGGATTAATTTTTTTTCCTCTTGGGAGGCACCTTATTAGGCCAGGTCCTTCTGTAATTCCCTTTCTTTCCCTTGTTTGAGGAGGATCTGGTTCCACAGCTTCACTTCAGTATTACTCTAGTGTATCTTCCACACATTGGTTTGGAATCCTAAAAAAAGACTAGATCTGAGGGAACCAAAGGCAATTGACAGTGGAAGGCTAGGGCATAGTGCAAGTGAGCATGAGTAACCTTGCCAACTAGGCCTTCTTGCTTCACGGGTGGAGGATTCGCTTACAATAAGGCATAGATGAGGCCTAGGGAACCCAAAGGTTACTGACAGTGAAAGGTTAGGGCACAGCATAGGTAAATACAATTATCCCTACCAATTTGGCTTGCCTACTTCATGGGTAGAGGTTGCACTAGCATCTATGAGTTGTGCCTATAGTAGGCACCAGGACTTGGGAAAGGAAAAGAGGGAAGAAAAAAAGGAATACATTTTTTTTCTCTCCCTCACCTACCCTGGGTTTTTGCTGGAAGAGAAAACAGAACTAAAAGATGCACTTTCTCCTCTTTTTCAGATAGGTAACAAACCACCATCAGTCTGCACTCCTCTTGAGTGCATCCTGAATCACTGTGACTCCTTTGACCCTCAGACTCTGGAAAAAAAAAAAAAGCCTTATATTCCTTTGCACAAGGACTTGGTCAGGTTATAGTCTGCAAAGGACAATCCCAATGAAACAGGGAAGGAGCCCTGCTCTTCCTGATATACCCCATTTTCCCTATCCAAGTTTTCTCTCAAGCTTGGCCCATCCTAAATATCCTCATCTTAGGCGGTTCCCAGCCTAGCTCCTGCCCCTACAAGAGATGCCTTGTGACCCCATTAAGGTCCAGGTCCCCTTTTCTGTACAGGACTTAAGGGAAATTAAGGGAGATCTTGGCAAGTTTTCATATAACCCTGACAGGTATATAGAGGCTTTCCAGAATTTAACCCAAGTATTTGAACTCTCCTAGAAGAACGTTATTTTACTTTTGAATCAAACCCTGGCTACTGCTGAGAAGTAGGCAGCCCTGTAAGTGATGCAGAAGTTTGGGAATTGAGTTTTGTATCTCGTAGTGGCAAGGAAGCAGATGAGCCTTATCCAATTGGAAGAACAGAAGTGCCATTGAAGGACCCTAAATGGGACCCCAATGAGGAAATGGGAGAATGGAAGAAGAAACACTTTCAGGTGTGCATATTGGAGGGCCTACGAATGTCTAGAACTAAGACTCTCAGTTACTCCAAACTATCCTTGATAGACCAGGGATCACATGAGAATTCCACTGCCTTCCTGGGAAGGCTAAGAGAGGTATTGTTGAAGCACATCTCTATCTCCTGATTTGGTCGAGAGAGAACTTGTCCTAAAGGATAAGTTTATTACTCAGGCAGTCCCTGATATCAGGAGGAAGCTGCAGAAACAGACCATGGGAGCAGATAGTACTTTAGAGAATCTCCGGAAAGCGGCCACCTTGATCTTTTACAATACAGATTGGAAGGAAGTCCAAGAGAGAGAGGGGACACAAGAAAAAAGCAGAGGCTCTAATCGTTGCCTTACAGGCTCACAATCCGCAGAATCCCTGAGATGCACCTGTTAATTGCTATGAGGCAAACCAGGGAACTTTATGAAGGACTTCCAGCATGAGGAAGCCACCGTGACCCTGTACATTCTGCAGTGGGAACCACCGTAAGGTGGACTGTTCCTGGAGACACAGGTCACTGGATCCAGAGCCAGTCTCCCAATTGGTCCAGAAGGACTAGTGGGTCCTGGAGCCTCTGTTCCCAGCTCTGATGGTTCGGACCACCATTACCATCCAGGAGCTCCAGGCGATTCTGGATGTTGAAGGAAAGAAGGTGGACCTCCTCCTGGATACCAGAGCAGTCATTTACTCTCAAATCCAGGCCTCCCTTCATCCCTTAGCATGACAATAGGGATTTATCAGGAAAGCCTTTAACCCAATATTTTTCCCAGCCCCTTAGTTGTAGTTGGGGAGACTCTTGCTTGCCCACGTCTTTTTAATCATGTCTGAAAGCCCACCTCCTCTGATGGGCAGAGATATCTTAGCTCACATGGGAATCACCATCCTTATAGCTCCAGGACAGACTCTTTGTCTCCTCCTGATGGAAACCGATATTAATCTGGAAGTTTGGAAAACTCTAGGGAAAAGTGGTCAAGCCACAACCGCCACACACATCTAGATCCACTTTAAGGATCCTATGTCATTCCCTAACCAGAAACAATATCTCTTAAAACCAGAAGATAGGAAGGAGCTAGAAGCCATCATTGATAACTTGAGGATGCCGGGCCTCCTCAAACCCTGCAACAGCCCTTTTAATACCCCAATATTAGGGTTACAAAAATCCAGTGGAGAATGGGACTTGTCCAGGACCTCCACCTCATTAATGAGGCTGTGGTTCCAATCTATCTGATGGTTCCCAATCTCTATACCCTGCTAACTCAAATACCTGAGGGAACTAAATGGTTAGTAGTGCTGGACCTAAAGGATTCCTTTTTCTACATACCCCTACACCCCAGCTTCCAATATTTGTTTGTATTTGAGGATCTCCCCAAAAAGACCACCAAGCTAGCCCGGAGGGTGTTACCTCAGGGATTCCAAGACAGCCCCCACCTGTTTGGGCAGGCATTGTCAAAAGATACCTCTGAGTTTCTTTATCCTCAGGTTAAAGTTTTAAAATATGTAGATGGCATTCTACTTTGTGCCCCAACTGAGGAATCTCTCAGGAAGGGAGTAAGGCTTTCTTAATTTCCTGGCTACCAGAAGATATAAAGTCTAGAAATCCAAGGCTCAGTTCTGTCAGACTTCAGTGAATTACTTAGGTCTAATCTTGTCAGAGGGTACCAGGGCACTAGGTGAAGAAAGGATTAAACCCGTCCTCACCTTTTTTCCTTCCCCAAATCCCTCAAATAGCCGAAGGGATTCTTGGGCATTACAGGATTCTGCAAATTATGAATACCTGGATATGGATGGACAGCTCATCCCGTATATCACCTAATAAAGGAAACTCAGGCAGCTAAGAGTTACTCCTTAATTTGGCAACCAGAGGCTAAAAGGGCCTTTGACCAATTGAAACAAGCCTTGCTTGAGGCACCAGCCCTTAGTCTTCCTATATGGAAGATATTCAGTCTTTATGTATCACAACAAAAGGGAATGGCCCTGGGAGCTCTGATCCAGGCCCAAGTTTCAGCCCATCAGCCCATAGGCTACCTAAGCAAGGAGCTTGATTTGGTAGCTAAAGAATGGCCGGCCTGCCTCTGGGCAATTTCAGCAGTAGCCTTGATGGTATCCGAGGCTACTAATTTAACAATGAGAATAACTTAACCATTTATACCTCACATAATGTGACAGGACTGCTGCCTTCTAAAGGGAGTCTCTGGCTAACAGACAACTGCCTCCTGAAATATCCAGCTTTGCTACTGGAGGGACCTGCAGTCCAGTTAAGAACCTGTCCCTCCCTAAACCCAGCCACTTTCCTCCTAGAGGAAGCTGGGGAGTTTGAACACAATTGCAAACAGATAGTACTGTAAACTTGAGGTCAAAGAGGACTTCAAACCCCACCTTAGAGAACCCAGACTGGACTCTCTCTATGCACAGAAGTTCTTTTGTAGAACAAGGGATCCATAAAGCAGCATATGGAGTAGTCACCCTGAATGACACTGTTGACAGTATGCCTCTCTCCTTGGGCACAAGTGCTCAACTAGCTGAGTGAATTGCCTCACAAGGGCACTTTAATTAAGCAAAGGGAAAGCAGTTAACATTTATACTGATTCTAAGTACACTTTCTAGTTCTCCATACCCATGCCACTATTTGGAAAGAGAGAGACTTTCTTACAGCTAACAGGTCTCCCATTAAAGAACATCAGAAAGTTAACAGGCTTTTATCCTCAGTTTTCCTTCCATGGGAAGTGACAATAATACATTATAAAAGGGAAATAAGTTGGTGGATCAAGCAGCTAAATCAGCAGAGAGAAGGCACCAGCTTTCTGATCCACTTGAGGCCCCTCTAACTTGGGAGGGCTCCGTAGGAGAAATAAAACCTCAATATTCTCCTGCAGAAATAGAATTGGCCACCTCTTGGGGATACACCTTTCAGCCCTCAGGATGGCTGCAATCAGAGGATGGCAAACTTCATCTCCCAGCTTCCAGCCAATGGAAAGTTCTTAAAATCCTTCACCAAGACTTCCACCTAGGGAAGGATACAATTTATCAATTGGCCATATTCTCAGGTAAAAATCTGCTAAAATCTCCAAAAATGGTCAAACAGGTCATTAACGTTTGTGAGACTTCCCTTAAAAATAATCCCCTCAATTGATGGCTTCTCCCCTACAAAACCCAAAGAATGGGAGGCTACTCAGGGGGAGAACGGCAGATGGATTTTACCCATATGTCAGATAAGGGGCATCCAGTACCTCCTGGTATGGGTAAATACCTTCATTAACTGGGTAGAAGCATTTCCATCTCAAACAGAGAAAGCCTCTAAGGTGATAAAAGTACTAATTAATAAGTTGGACTCCTTAAATACCTCCAGAGTGATAATGGCCCCTCATTTAAGATGACTGTCACCCAGGGGTCTCAAAGGCACTCACAATGCCATCTTCATTGTGCTTGGAGACGACAATCCTCAGGAAAGGTAGAGAAGATAAATGGTATTACCAAAAGCCACCTCAGAAAACTCTCTCAAGATATTAGCCAAGGGTGGTGGATGTGGCTGTAATCCCAGCTACTCGGGAGGCTGAAATAGGAGAATCACTTGAACTAGGGAGGCAGAGGTTGCAGTGAGCCAAGATCACACCACTGGATTACATCTCCCCTGGATACTCTTTTTCCCGAGGCCTACTATGTGTTAAAAACATCCCTTAGAAGCTGCGTTTAAGTACCTTCAAAATGATGTATGGACAGCTTTTTCTCATCAATTATTTATTGCTAGACCAAGGAACATCTGATTTGATTAAGCATATAACTTTCTGGCTCATTTCCAACAGGAACTGAAACAACTGTCAGAGTCCAAGCCCCATGAGCTAGGGCCACCTCTATTCAAGCTAGAGGACTTAGTACTGGTAAAGGCACATCCTTCCCTTTCTCCCTCTCTAGGCCTGAATTGGGAGGGACCTTACACTGTACTTCTTTCTTTTCTTTTCTTTTCTTTTTTTTTTTGAGACGGAGTCTCGCTCTGTCCCCCAAGCTGGAGTGCAGTGGCGCGATCTGGGCTCACTGCAAGCTCCGCCTCCTGGGTTCACGCCATTCTCCTGCCCCAGCCTCCCGAGTAGCTGGGACTACAGGTGCCCGCCACCGCGCCCGGCTAATTTTTTGTGTTTTTAGTAGAGACGGAGTTTCACCGTGGTTTCGATCTCCTGGCCTTGTGATCCGCCCGCCTTGGCCTCCCAAACTGCTGGGATTACAGGCGTGAGCCACCACGCCCGGCCCACTGTACTTCTTTCTACTCTGTCAGCAGTAAAGATCACTGAAATAGATTATTGGATTCATTATATTCTAATAAAGGCCTGGGAAACGGATAGAATCACCAGTGTTGACCCAGAAGAGCACCCGAAGCACCAGTGTGAAGAAATCGGAGACCTCAAGCTAAAAATCACAAAAGATAAGTGTCAATAATTAACCTTCCATGGATATCTTCTTTATAGTCTTGCCTATGCTTGCTGTTCTCGTCTTTGTTCTGTTCCTCACTATAGGCATCTTTGCCAAGAACTCCTTAATCCTGAACACCCATGGAATTATCTACTCCCCTGAACAGCTATCTCTCTTCTAAAATTTAACTGCCCTCCCCCATACAAGATCTAATTTCTGGCCGGGTGCAGTGGCTCATGCCTGTAATCCCAGCACTTTGGGAGGCCAAGGCGGGCGGATCATGAGGTCAGGAGATCGAGACCATCCTGGCTAACATGGTGAAACCCCATCTCTACTAAAATACAAAAAATTAGCTGGGCATGGTGGCAGGTGCCTGTCATCCCAGCTACTCTGGAGGCTGAGGCAGGAGAATGGCATGAACTCAGGAGGCAGAGCTTGCAGTGAGCCAAGATTGCGCCACTGCACTCCAACCTGGGCAACAGTGCAAGACTCCATCTCAAAAAAAAAAAAAAAAATTAGTTTATTTCACAAGGGTGAAACAGCTCTGGTCACAACATTGTTTTCAAAATTATTAGTCTATTTTACTTCTTATTTCTGTTATCTTTGGCACTAGATTGTTTCCTTTAGCTCCTTTTTGTATAATACCCTATATTTGGTCCGTGCATACTTAACCACATTGTAAAATTTGCTTATTCTTCCCTAGAGACCATCAAACTCCAACTGATCATGCAAATAGGGCCTTGGATAATGGCTCCCTTTTACCAGGGACCCTTAGATAGGCCTCTTAGAGAGACCTGACCCCCGTTTTCCCAAAACAATGCCCCCTGTCAGCATAAAGCAGTTAGAGCAGTCACTATCCCTATCCTAAAGGCAGCCCGATGTACCTCTTCAGAGGAGAGATTGATAGCAACAGAAGACAAACAAATTCCTAGGCAGACAGGGATGGGTCCCCAGTGAAACTTAACCTTCAAGCCAAAGACAGGTTAAAACCTAAAAACTGAGCTGCCAGATCTGGATAGAGCCCACGACCAGAGTGAGAATGTCTTTCCCCATCTTACCCTCTCTCTCTCTATTGGTTCCTTCTGGATGATGCCTTTTAACCAGTAGAATGGTGCTTTTTCCAAAGCCCACCCATGGACCAATTAGCATGCACTCCTCCATTCTGAGCCCATAAAAACCCTGGACTCAGCCTCACAGACGGCTACCCACTTTCAGCCCCCCTCTCGCAGCTGAGAGCCTTCCTTCTGTTACTCAATAAAATTATTCTCTGCATTACTGAAGAAGAGGAAAAAGAAGAAGGAGAAGGAGAAGGAGAGGAGGAGAAGAAGGAGAGGAGGAGGAGGAGGAGGAGGAAGGAGACTTAACCCATAAGCAGGGCACAATAACTATTTGGCAAACTGTCTTAGTCTGTTTTCTGTTGCTTATAACAGAATACCTGGAACTGGATAATTAATTTAAAAGGGAGGTTATTCCTTACAATTATGGAGGCTGAGAAGTCCCAAGTCAAGGGGCTGCATCTTGTGAGAGCCTTCTTGCTGTTGGGGACTCTCTAAAGAGTCCTGAGGCAGTGCAGGATATCACATGGTGAGGGGGTTGAGCATAGTAAGTGCCCAGGTTTCTTTTTCTTTTCTTATCAAGCCACCTGTCCCTCCCACACCTATGACAACCCATTAACACATTAATTTGTGAATGAATTAATTCATTCATGAGGACTCTGACCCAATCAGCTCTTGAAGGTTCTACTTCTCAATACTGACACACATTGGAGATTAAACTTCAATGTGAGTTTTGGAGGGGAAAAATATTCAGACTGTAACACAAACTAAGGTAAATTAGATGAAAGATATATTGAAACAAACAGCTGTATTTAGAAGTGCATAAAATCACGATTTAATAGAATATGGTTTAGATACAACAAGAACCTCTATATTAAAAATGTGGTCATTTTTAAGTCTCCTGAAATAACAGAATAAAAAGTATTTCACTATCTGAGAACAACAATTTGTTGATGAAAAGTTAATTGAAAACCTATTTTATACTAAATTGCATATCGATATTTTACCAAAGGGAAAGGTATCAAATTATCACAATTTTAAGATTAAGGAATTTACAAAAAAAATAATAGCAAGCAAGCAAGCATGGAGAAATTATTTCACTTACCTCTACCATAGTATCTCAATGAAAGTATCTGGGGCATTCTAATATACTGTGACCATCAGATGAGTTTGAATTTTATCTTACTTTTCTCCTTAGCTCTAAAGCTCACTCTAATGCCAGGCACATTTTCAGGAGATTACTCAAGATTTGGTAGATGGATAGATGCATTGATGAATGAATCAACTAATACTCTTTGGAAGTGGTAAAAGTGAGACTATGTTTAATTTTTATAATATATATCACATGAAAAAGATGGTGAAAAAATGTATTAGAGAAACTGGTAGCTTCCCTAAGACAAAGAACCAAAAAATCTTCCACAGTCTTGCAAATGTATTTCTCACTGCACTCATTGTTCTCTATTTTTAAATTCCTATTTATTTTGTCAGTAGATGCTTCTTTCTATTTACTTATCTTCATATATCTCAACAATAAATCTACATTGTGTCAACAATGAGAAAAGCACGATGCTAAGCATTGAGGATACAAGGAGACTACAACAGCCATAGTAAGTGTCCAGTGGATGTTACAGACAAGTAACTCCACCTGAAACAGAAAAATACAGAGTGCTGCAACATTTCTGCAAGTTTTCAGAGGATGTATCTTTAAAATTGAGTTATTTTTAAGGTGGGGCCTTTGGGAGGTGATTAGGTCATGAGGGCAAAACTGAACAACCTAATCCATCTTCAACTGCATGGGGAGATATCTGGATGAAGGTAACCTAGCCTGAGATGTGGAACCTGTTTGCTAATTGTGCTGGGATTCCATCCTGTATCTCTTCCCCATAAGATGGCAGTGTCTCAGCCAGGTACATCAAACTGGAGTGACTTTGTTATTTTAGATGAGCTACAAGACTTAAATGTTGGATTATTCAGAGTTAGTATGGGTTTCTACCACAACTGAAATATTGTAACCTTTTAAAATCAGTGGTTCTGTCCATTAGAGTCTGTAAGAATTACTTGCACTGGGCCAGGTGTGGTGGCTCACACCTGTAATCCCAGCACGTTGGGGGGCCAAAGTGGGTGGATCATGAGGTTAGGAGTTTGAGACCAGCCTGACCAACATGGTGAAACCCTGTCTCTACTAAAAATACAAAAATTAGCTGGGCATGGTGGCACACACCTGTAATCCCAGCTACTCAGGAGGCTGAGGCAGGAGAATTGCTTGAATTACTTGAACTGTTTGTTCAAAATGAAAATTCCTGGGTTTCTGATTCAATATTTCTATTAAGAATGATTCTAACACAAATAGTTTATGGGCTTACATTGAAAAACATGGATTTTATTATATATTTAAAAACTAAATCTTAATAAGACATACATAGCTCTTCACAGTATTACCTCAATTTGTCTTTTTAGCATTGTTACCCACAAAGTGCTTCTACAAATCAAGACATTTGTAACAAAACTTTCTCAAATTACATGATTTTTCTTGTCTCAAGACTCTACTGAGTTGCTGAAACTAGTCAACTTAGGATTTCAAATCAGCTTACTAATATCATAACTTGATACTTTTCTAGTTGATTTGATTAGCACCAATCTCTGAAAGAAAACAAAAGGGTACTCAGTATTAATAAATGCCAATTATCTGCCAGATTCATTTTTTTGCATTTGCATACATGCCTACTCATTAAATTGTTATAACACTAAAAATATTATTTTTCTCATTATACAAATGAAAAACTTGATGTTTAATAGGTAAGGAAGTTTCTCATGGTTAAACAATTAGTAAAGGTAGAATTAGTAATATAACCCAGGTCAGTTGCATTTCAAAGTCCATTTTCATTCCATTAAGCCAGATTGCTTTGGTTATTTTTATAGCCAAACAAATACTCAGAAATAATTTTAAATTAGTTTGAGACTGATCTTAAAGCTTGCATACACTCACTATTGCCAAAGCATTTCCATCTTTATGTAAAAAAGATGTAATAATGCATATAAATGATCTTGCACTCAATAAGAGCTAGTTCCTCTCCCACTTTTCCTCTAGCATCTGTGATATAGTTGATGATGGATGTTTGGAAGGTCGGATGACAGATGGGGCTACATGTCTAATTTCAAATAAGAAATTTAAAATTAGAGATTAAACTCAAGTATCTCAAGAGGAGAGACTGGAAATCTCGGAGTCTGGGTGATGCTCTGATTCTCATCAAGATTTAATTTGTATGAGAAAATCCTTCTATTTTAATTAGCACCTCTTTGGGATAGAAATACCAGTACACCATTCATTCATCTAAATGAAGAGTGGAAGATGCTTTCCATGATAATAATGAGACGATTTCTTGGCCATCAATGTGGCCTCCAAGAGCCATCTGTTCCCAGAGTCAGTGAGCAGTAAGGATTTATGAACGGCTTCCAACAAACTCTGTGTGTGTGGCAGGAAAGGGCAAATCCAGCTGCTGTTTATTTTCACCAAACATCTTGATATGTTCTTCAAACATTGCAAATTTGATGAAGCCCAAATACAGTTTGTCAAACACTTTTCTTTTCTAATTGGGAAAATGATTTGAATGTTAAGAGAAATTGCAAAATATGATTCTGATTCATTCATATTTGCATCAAGTCACCAATGTTGTAGAGCTCATCAATGCTCCACATCCCCAGGGTCTGCCAAAACAAACAAGAACAGGCACAAACTCTCACACACTGACACAAATCCACAGACACATCTTTTCTTCTAATCTGTTGAAAATTAAACAGGGGTTTGAACTTTTCGGCTATTGTGGATAGAGCTGATATGAACATTTCTGTCTAGATCTTTATGTGGACATATGCTTTCATTTTTCTTGAGACTACCTCAATGTAAGAGGATTCAAAGATGAAAACCCAGGTTACTCAAAGTTCAGTTAAATATTTGCCAATTTAGCGAGTGTCTAGGCCTCATCAAGGGACTTAAAATACCTTGGAGAATGGTTCCCTTGCCTATGACTTTGAGTTAGTCATCCATGAACCTCGGTCTTAGGGCTCATTTGGCTTTTTCTAAAGTAACAGATACTACAGAAGGAAGAAGCACTGTGAGGGTGAACAACACAAACACAGTCCCTGGGAAATTAAATTAAAAATTAAGCAGCCGGGCATGGTGGCTCACGCCTGTAATCCCAGCACTTTGAGAGGCCGAGGCGGGCAGATCACGAGGTCAGGAGATTGAGACCATCCTGGCTAACACGGTGAAAACCCCTCTCTATTAAAAATACAAAAAATTAGCCGGACGTGGTGGTGGGCGCCTGTAGTCCCAGCTACTTGGGAGACTGAGGCAGGAAAATGGCGTGAACCTGGGAGGCGGAGCTTGCAGTGAACCAAGATCGCGCCACTACACTCCAGCCTGGGCGACAGAGCGAGACTCCGTCTCAAAAAAAAATAAAATAAAATAAAAAAATAAAAAAATGGAAAAATAAAAAATAAGCAAAATATGTATGTTTATCTGTGTGTGTGTGTGTGTGTGTATCTAACTTCAAAATGTGATAAATGCACTGAGGGGTTTATACAGAATTCTATAATTCTACTTTTGTGTGAGTAACCAGGAAAGAAGTCTCTGAAGTGGGAAAAATTAATCTGAAGTTTGAAAAATAAGAAAGAGCCAGCAATGTGAAAAGTAGCTGTATAAGCATCAAAAAGAACATAGCATATATGAAAGTCCTGCTCTCAGGACTTAGAGGTTGGAGTACAGTAAATAAAGGGGAAAATGGATGAGATGAGGCTGAGTCAGGGCAAGGTTTCTTTCTTTCATTTTCTATCTTTAAAATATAAATAAATAAATAAATAAATAAATAAATAAATAAATATATATATATATATATATATATATATATATATATATATATATATATGGCTGGGTGCTGTGGCTCTGGCCTCAGGCTGAGATGGGTGGATTGCTTGAGCCCAGGAGTTTGAGACCAGCCTGGGCAAGATGGTGAAACATTGTCTCCACTAAATATACTAAAATTAGCCAGGGTTAGTGGTGTACACCTGTAGTCCCAGCTACTTGGGAGGCTGAGTTGAGAGGATCACCTGAGCCCAGGAGGTTGAGGCCACAGTAAGCCCTGATTATACCACTTCACTCCAGTCTGGGAAAAAGAGCCAGACTTTGTCTAAAAAATAATAAAAGATAAATGCAAATAAATACACATATTGAGCAATAATTTATATATAGTAAAAAATACAAAGATCTCAAGCATGCAGTTAAGTTTTGACAAATGTATATACCCATATAAACAAACCTCAAATTAGGATTAAAGGTATAGAACATTTCTGTAATTCCAGAACATTCCATCACATTCAATTCTTATCAATTAACAAATACTTTGCTACTACTAGTTGCATCAAGGGGCAACCACTCTTCTGGTTTCTACAGACATAAATTAGCATAGATTAATTTTTTCCTTTTTAAATACACAGAAATCAAATAATATGTATACCTTTGTGTTTGGTTTCTTACTATTAAAGTGATGTTTCTGGGATTCATTTATATATTGTATTTATTTTTATTGATGAATAGTATCTCATTAAATAAAAATACAATTTTTTCTACCAACTTATTAAAGAGAATTTGGACTATTTCTAGTTTTGATTGAGGCTGCTGCTCCTGACAAAATTGTCAACATTTGGCATTTTTTGCCTTTCCATGTTTTTCATCTATCTTGACTTTTTAGATATTCCAATTCTCACGAAATGTGTTTGTTTTTATTCACTGTTTTTAATGTTTGCTCTAGGGATTACAAAATGCACCCTTCAGCTATCACAGTAAAATGTGAGTTATAATATACTATTTCAAGTCCTAAGTAAGAAACTTAAGTCAGAATTCATCTATTTACCTTCTCCCATTCTTTATGCTGTCATTGCTCACATATATATGTATACATGTAATAGCTATATGTAGAAAATATGTATGTATTTTCTCTAATACAAATTAAATTTCAAAATACATTACATTTATTTTTAGATTGAACAATTGTATTTAAAACAAAATAAGAAAAGAAAAAAGAAATAATCTTCTGTATTAAAGTACATTTAAAAATGTCCAGCATTCCTTTCTACAGAAATTGAGCTTCTATGTGGTATAAATCCCAAGTATAAAACACTTGTAGCATTTCTTGTTGTAGAGATCTATGAATGGCTTATCCATTTCTGGAATGTATTTCATTAAGAGTTATTTGAGACTGCTCTTCTTAGATACTTTTGTAGAACAGGTATGGCTTTTAGTTTAGGGTGTTTTTTTTTTTTTTTTTTTTTTTTTTTCCCTTGATGAGATCAAGGCAATGACAGTCTTTTGTAATTTTCCACAAAGTAACTGAAAGGTGAAGTTTTTCCAAAGGGTAAGATTTTTAAGATCTTGTATATACTTAAGTGAACTATGCCATTGGCTATAGTGCAGAAAAGAAAAAATTATCATATAAATAAGTTTTCCAAGTAAATTAAAAAAAATTTTATAAATAGGATAGAAAAAAGGGATGAATTAAAAAAATAAAGGAGAGGATAGTAATACATAGCCTGAAGGGTTCTATGAGACATGAGAATGAGTGTGGTGTGTTGCACATGAAGGGCATCTTTTTGATGTGAGTTAAATATGAATTGGCCTTTAATATTTGATGATGGAGAAGACTCTGCTTATGAAGCTCAATTATGTTAAAAATTAGCTATTATCAAATAACTAAAAGACACATGCAATTAAACTTTTAGGTCAGTGGGATGAGAAAATGTGTCTAGTTTATTAATCGATTTTAACTGGGGTAATTGTATGCTTATCTATATCCAAAAGGGGTTGGGATTTGGAGAGATGGCTTTATGAGCTATTTTAGGAAATGGGGCTAGGTTTGTTTAAAACATTAGAAGCCAGTGCTCAGTTCTAAACTATGTATAGCAACAGATACATAGAAAAGTAGGCATACCACTTGAAATATGTTTGACGCAGAGTAATTGCCCAGCAGATGTTAGATTATTTCATTTCTCTTAACCATTCCTATTCTGCACATGTATGTGAGTGCATGTGGGTGTGCATTAATTCATACATGTACCTACATATACACTCCTCTTTTGACATTTCCCCCAAGTGTTTGCACAAATATGGTGATAAATGCCAGTATGATAATCATGGATTCAAAAGGGAAGAATCTTCTTCCTTTAGAAAAATATAAACTAGGGAAATTTCCACAGGGTATTAAAGGAATGATGAGGCCACAAAAAAGGAGTACTCATACCATGTACCCATACACATGCAAAGTCCTGTTATCTGGGAGTATTAGGAATGTTTAGAGTTTGATGCATTTATAGAATTCACAGTGTGTTTTTTGTTTTTTTTATTTTGTTTTGTTTTGTTTCTCTCGAGACAGAGTCTTGCTCTGTTGCCCAGCTGGAGTGCAATGGTGCAATCTCGGCTCACTGCAACCTCTGCCTCCGGGGTTCAAGCGATTCTCCTGCCTCAGTCTCCCTATTAGCCGGGATTATGGGTGTGCACCATCACGCCCGGCTAATTTTTTGTATTTTTTTTTAGTAGAGACGGGGGGGGGAGGGTTTCACCATGTTGACCAGGCTGGTCTCGAACTCCTGATCTCATGATCTGCCCACGTTGACCACCCAAAGTACTGTGATTCCAGGCATGAGCTACCGCACCCAGCCCACTGTGTGTTTTTATCCCAAGAATCCTTTCTATTGGAGAACTACTACAACCACATTTCATGATGTGTGAGGAACTGTCAGTTATCCCATTAAGCTGTTGTGCATATGACTAATATAAGGTTAAAATTTTCTCATTTCCTGATATGTGACATAAATACATGGAATTAAGTGTTCCTAATCCTCTATTATTGCTGGATCATCATTTCTAAAATGTAGTCTTAACACCATAGGAAGCTGTTCTTCCTAACAGTTGGAACACATACAGCCAAAAAATAAGGCCAATACTGAAAAGAAAGTAAAGCCATTAGATAGAGGTAAAGCCCTGGTTACATTGTTTAAGATCCTGGATGCAGCCATTCCTGGAACTAGACACTCCTCTATTTCCCAGCTACCTGAACCAATATATTCCCTTCTAGCAAAGTATGTTCATAATGAGTTTCTGTCACTTGTAATTACAGATTCTGGCTTATACACTCCCCACCCACTTCTTTCTTCATTTTACTGAGTGTGTATAGGTAATGCTATTCACCTTTCTTTCCACTCTGTTTCCACCTTTGTTTCCACTTCTCTTAAAAGCTGAGAAGCCCCTGTAAACACTTGAAAGAAGATCAGGAATTATACCAGGTGGCTTAGTCTAATAGTCCAGTACTACTTTACCATGGTTGCACCTAATTTGAGAAATTTATGGGCCTTGATCTCAAAGACTATTTTGGCTTTTTATTTTTGCTTTGTTTTATCTTTCTCACTTAATGTGTGAGGTTCTTGATTTGTTTGACTGAATTGTATCCTCTAGAATTGTTTCAATAAAAAAATCCAGAGATCTTTTTTGAGTATTGGAAACATTCTAAAATTGCTTTAGCATAATGGTTGTACAACTCTCTAAATATTTTTTAAAATAATTGTGTATGTAAGTGTTATAGTGTGTAAATTATACGTCAATTGTTCTGCTTTTTGAAAAGATAAGTGAGAGGAGGCAAAAGGAATACATTTACATGAGGGATGTTTTGGAGGAGGAGGGAGTTGCTACACAGGGATTCAGTAGCCAAGGGAAAAACTCAGGGCAGATGAAATCAAATTCACATTATTTTTAGGAGAATGAAGCATTATTCCCATAAATATGTTGGAATATAATAGAAGCATTTCGTCACAGAATTTTCTGATATTTTTCTTTCTTCTATACACTCAGCAAATGACATCAATTTTGGCCACACAAAATGAAATGATATATAAATCTCTTTTCTAATTTACAAAAGTCTACCCAATGATTCTGCATTACTTTTAAGTTCTATCTCGTATTGAAATCATTTAATTTGCATATTTAATGAAGTTGCTATAATAATAATATGAATAATTAAATCTAAATATTTCCTCTTGTTAATCATTCAATTATTCAGTTTTAAAATTTTAACATTTATTTTAGACTCAGGAGGTAGATGTACAGTTTGTTACATGGATTTATTATGTAACACTGAGGTTTGGGATATGAATGATCCCATCACCCACGTAATTACTGTAGTACTCAATAGGTAGTTTTCCAGCTCCCTTGGCCTCTCCATCTATCCGCCCTCTAGTAGTCCCCAATATCTATCATTCCTATCTTTATGTCCTTGCGTACCTAATATTTAGCTCCCACTTATAAGAGAAAACATGTAGTATTTGATTTTCTGTTCCTGCATTAATTTGCTTAGGATAATGGCCTCCATCTGATCTGCATTCATGTTGCTGCAGAGGACATGATTTTATTAATTTTCATGGCTGTGTAGTATTTCATGGTATATATAAACCACATTTTCTTTATCCAAACCACTGTTGATAGGCACCTAGATTGACTCCATGTCTTTGCTCTTGAAAATAGTGCTGCCTTACTCATTCTTTTATTTTACTTTTTGTTTATCTCAGACTTCTGCTTCTGGGAAAATGGGATAAATATCCTTATTCTGTGTCATTATATCTTAATTTAGGTCCTCATCACACACATCTGTGTGAAGAGACCACCAAACAGGCTTTGTGTGAGCAATAAAGCTTTTTAATCACCTGGGTGCAGGTAGGCTGAGTCCGCAAAAGGAGTCAGCAAAGGGAGTTAGGGGTGGGGCAGTTTTACAGGATTTGGGTGGGTAGTGGAAAATTACAGTCAAAGGGGGTTGTTCTCTTGTGGGCAGGGGTGGGGGTCACAAGGTGCTCAGTGGAGGAGCTTCTGAGCCAAGAGAAGGAATTTCACAAGGTAATGTCATCGGTTAAGGCAGGAACTGACCATTTTCACTTCTTTTGTGATTCTTCAGTTGCTTCAGGCAATTTGGATGTATACGTGCAGGCTCGGGCTCGGAGGCCTGACAGTCCTCATAGATAACCTTTCTTCTAATAAGTATACGATTTAGAAGCTGACAGTTTTATATATCTCTTGTTCTAATGTTTTATAGATATTTTTCTGAAAACTTGAACTATTTTATGTTTCTATTATAATTTAATGAAGAGAGTAATCTAGTTCTTTGCTATTTAAAGTGTGGTTTGTGGATTAGCACTATCAACCTCGCTTAGGCACTTGATGGAACAGCAGAAACTTGGGTTCTTCTGACCCCAGACCTAATGACTCAGAATCTATTTTAACAAGATTCCTATGTCATCTTATGCACACCAAAATTTGAGAAACACTTTTCTTATTGATTAAAGTAGAATGACAATTGAGTTCATTCAACTCAGGGTTTTTGCTACTTTATCTTCAATAGAATGTATTTGTCTCTTTTCACCGGAAAATAGTAGTTCAAAAATTAATGCCTAAACATTTATATGTAAATGAAAATTTACTCTAAGTGCTTATATCAGTTGGAATTAAATTTCATTTTTATTTATTACCTGGCATTTAAATTCAGGTTTTCAGATGTCAAGGATCCATCAGTTTCTCATTTAATAAAAATAAAAACTCGTTATATATTTCTGAATTTGTATCTTGGCATATACTTTCTCGATTATTTACTTTTCTTTTTCCTATGTGACTAAATTTATTCCTGTTTTGTGCCTGTGTTGAGTCTGGCTTCTTCTATCTCAAAAACATCAGTACATATATACCACATGAAATTAAACCCACTGAAGAGCTACCATTTTATCAAAATAAATGAACCCACTGGTTTTGTATGTAAATGCAAAAAGTTGTAAACCAATGTAAAAGTCTTAAACCCTGCAACTGACTGAGTGGAACCCCTCATGGCCAGGGGGACCCTCAAAATCCTTAAAAACTGAATTCCTGGCCCCTAGCCATGATAAGAAAGGCAGTCAGACACAGTTCCTTACACCCCCACCCTTTTGGAGTTTAGGCACAACTGCCCAGCATTTTGGTTAAAATAGAGATAATAAAACTGACCAAACAAACTCCTTGTGTCAATAAAATACAAAATTATAAATATAAATAATTACCAAGACCTAAAACCGTGCAAGGCAAGAGTTTAGTCATACCCTACAAACCATAGAATATTGTTAAATGGACCTTTTAAATTAACCCAGGAAAACATGACTTACTTTTTAACCTGACTTGGTAAAATATCATAGGAAAGATAGCAGATCATGAAAGAAATCAAAATACTCTACCCCAGTTTGAAATGGCCCTGCAAAGCCATCTTTTGTGGGGGAAATTTATGTCTATAGAGAATCACCATTAATGCAGTCAGGCATTCCCTTTTTAGGCCTTTCTGGGATCAAGAATAGATTAACTGAGAGTCTTGACACCTTTAGCTCTGAAAGGAGACACTTACCATCTCTTTTCTCTGAGGACTGAGACCTTTGAGGCTTTATCCACATAACAAGAGCCTTGGTCCTCCCAACCCTCTTGTTTTTATTTTTATTTTATTTTTTTACTTTTAAAATGTTTTTTCTGAGCAAGATCTTGCTCTGTTGGCCAGTCTGGAGTTCAGTGACATGATGATGGCTTACTGCAGCCTCAACCTCTTAGGCTCAAGATATACTTCCTTGTCAGCCTCCTGAGTAGCTGAGACTACAAGCACATGTCACTATGCCCAGCTAACTTTTTTTTTTTTGTAGAAATGGGGGTCTCATGTTGCCCAGGCTGACCTCTAATTCCTGGGCTCAAGCGATCTGCCCACTTTGGCCTCTGAAAGTGCTGGGATTATAGAAGCGAACCATTGCACCTGACCAATCTAATTTTGTTTATTCAAGCATTCCTTTCTACTGACTTCAGGTCTTTAGGCAATAACTAAACTCTCTTAGTCAACTGTTGACTAAGAAATCCCTAAAACCCACCTATGACTTGTAAGTCCCCACTGAAATGTCCTGCCTTTTCAGACCCAACAAATATATACCTTACATGTATTGGTTTATGTCTTTGACAGGAACTCCTATCTCCCTTAAATGTATGAAACCAAACTGTAACTCAACTGCCTCAGGACTGCTTACTCAAGACTTCTCGGTTTTGTATTTTTCTCTGGGCCACAGTCACTCATATTGGCTTAGAGTAAACCTTTTAAAAATATTTTATGGAGTTTGGTTTTCCATTAACAAAATTATGAAAACCGAAGGCCTTTGTTGTTTCATAACAGAAATGACTGCTGCAAATTGCCAACAGTCATTTCTGTTATTTCCTTGGGTTTCCTCTATAATTTACGTGCAAATGAGCTATCCCTCAATGCATGTTGACCTCAGTATCTTTTAGTAGATTCTTGCCCATTGTGTCGGGCCTTTGACAAAATGAAGGATGTATTTTTGGTCCAGTAGGACATCTTCCTTCTGGCCTTTCTTTTTCCAGGAAGACTCCATTCTCCTGAGAGGACCCCAGCTGTAGCCTTGATTGAGGCATTCATTCTACAGCTGGGGTAAGCTTTCTCTGAAACGCAGCTGGAATAGGCATTTCAAAGGCCCACATTGTTATGCAAATGCTTCTATTCTCCATGCAGGCGGCAGAAACCCAGCCAAGTGCCCAGACACACAGGCTGTCAGAATGGAAGAGGAAATGCATTGCTCAAGACTATCATCATTTTTCTGTTCATCTTTTATCTGGGGGAAAAAAAAATGAGTAAAAGTACATAGAACAACCTAATCATTGGATGTTATGGCTAAATTGTCTACTTGAAGGGATTATTCATGTTTCTTTGACTCAAACCATGATTACGTTGAAAGATACACAAGGAATTGCCTAGGGAAGATGGCGATAGAACAAGATAGAAGGAACTCAGTGGCTGGTTTGCCCAGTGAAGCTGTAACTGTTTTGAAGAATGGAAACTTCGGTTATCATGACCTGTTCTCATCAAATGTCACAATTATGTAATTGCTTTTCACATACACATTTAATAAAGATCAAACAATGTTAATAATTTTCCTTCTCATATATTTTTCCTGTGGAGAAAGATTAGATGACTGTCAGATATACCACATAATAAGAGAGTATCTTGTGCTTTATTATACGGTATAAGTGTGGTGCGCAACACATATTACTTGAACAAACACTGAATATATACTTTTGCATTTCAGTTCAAGCAGGTTAGTCTCTGGTGACATTTGTTGGGGTGAAATGACCTCCCCAGATCCCCTCAACTGTAGCTATGAGATTGAAGGCCATTCCTTTGATCTCCAAAGTCAGCCTGTCTATCGTGGACTCTTGGAAGCTTGTCTTCCATGGTGATATACTGGCCTTTACCTCATCTTTCATCTTTTGGAATTAGGCTCAGTAGATGAAAGAAAGAAGTGTAAGTCCATTTAAAAATATTGTAAAACAATCTACAAAAGTCCGATTTCACGCTAAGTCTAGTATATCATAAACCTTATCTTTCTTATCCAAGAGGATTTGAATAAATTGAGCACACATGAATTATGTTTCACTATTAGGGAAACAAAGTTATTATCAATTGTTATCCTCAAATGCCACTGACCAGTATATTTGTTACTTCTATATGCAAGATGTATGTCTCTTGTCTTATCTGTCATAATTTGAGTTAGTTTAGAAGAATTTCTGTCTTATCTCCCTTATCAGCATAGCAATGGCAGGACTTTATTGCTTCTCAAATCACAGTTCTAAACTTCTGATAGCATTTTATTTTGCTTATTGATTGTTCCCATGGTGACTTTCTGGATAAAAGAATAATGTCCTTGATCAGAGAAACCTGGTTTTCATTTTAGGAGGTTAGGTTTAATGGTGTTGTATGCTACCTTTGAAGTCATTTCACTTCATAGACACAGCTTGACTTTCAGCCACAAGATTTGACAATGAAAAGAGGTTTTTGGTTATATTTGATTATTTCTACCTGGATACTCTGCCTGTTTTGTTCCTATTTGGGGAGTCTGACATCACACTTTTGGATAGCTGCACAGTTTTCTGTTGTCTACTCCCACTTGTTTTAATGATAGACCCAAATAAGGCCAGAATATCTTTTAACTTGTCTATATCATTTAAATAAGCAGAAAAATACGGAGGATAATGTCAGGACTGGAAGTCAGAAGGTCTTTAAAACCCTGGGATTGGCAGGGTCATTGATGGCATCTCCTCCAACAGCTCATTGTGTGGGGTATGTCTTCAGCATCATTTCCATCAATAAGTCATCTACATCTTTGATTTTTTAAAGTCACGTTGAGAAATTTTTAAATAATATGCAAAAAGTCAAAACAAAAAATAAAAGGAAAAACAGAAAGGAGGGAGGGAAGAAATGAGGAAAGGACGGAAGAAAACAATGAAAGAAAGAAATTGCCTGCTCTTATTTTTCATCACCTTGAAGTAGTCGTATTAGCTTTAACCCTTCCTGAAGCCTTGTAGCAATAGGAAACTCGATTTCTAAACAGCTTGCTTTATATTTTGGGTTTTGATTATTTCTTGTAAGGCCTACTTTGGCATTTTGTAGCTTTCATCATTTCAGCATGTCTAATTTTGAGCTCTTCTGATATTTAAAGAAGACATTATACTTCTTCTGAGTATTTTTTTTTTTTATCCCAAAAGAACTATGGCATCTTTTCTAAAAACTTTCTAGGGTATTCAAGTTTGGATATTTGTTGTCATTCCAAAGCCTGGAATTATTTGCTTCTAACCAAAAGATAATTAAGAAAGCAAGAAAAAGGGATGAGACATGCTGCTTGTATCTTAAGAAATAAAGACAGTGACAGCAACAGAGAATTTAGCTTTACCAAGGGTTCAAAATGGTGACTTGGGGCTAACTCATAATAATATAAAGCTGCCAGCATAACATAAAGACCTTGGGTTCCAATAAAAACAATAATAAAACATTACATTATTTTATTACACTTTTCCTTTTACAAAGGAAAGGTTTGTGTAAACCCTTTTTAAAGCAGGTATATCAGTGCCAGTTTTCCAAAAGCATGTCCTCACTTCATTTCTCTGTATCACATTTTGGCAATTATTGCAATACTTCAATTTTTCACTATTTTGGGGTACCACAAACCACACCCATATAAGATGGTGAACTTAATTGATGGACATCATGTGTGTTCTGACTGCTCCACTGACCTGCCTTTTCCCCAAGTCTCTTTCTCTTCTCAGACCTCCCTGTTTCCTGAGACATGACTGTATTGGAATTCTGCCAGCTAAGAACCCTACAATGGCCTCTAAGAGTTCAAGTGAAAGCAAGAGTTGCATGTTTGTCACTTTAAATTAAAAGCTAGAGATGATTAAGCTTAGTGAGGAAGTCATGCCAACAGCCCAGATAGACCAAAGGCAAGTCCTCTTGTACCAAACAGCCAAGTTGTGAGTAGAACAGCAGTTCTTAAAGGAAACTAAAAGTGCAACTCTGTGAACACACAAATTATAAGAAAACAAAACAGCCTTACTGCTGATTTTGAGGAAGCTTTAGTAGTCTGGATAGAGGATTATACCAGCCACACCATTTCCTTAAGCCAAAGCCTAATTCAAGAGCAAGCTCACATCTTCTTCAATACTATGAAGGCCAAGAGAGGTGAGGAAGCTGCAGAAGAAAAGTTTGGAGCCATCAGAGGTTGGTTGATGAGGTTTAAGGAAAGAGGTTGTCTTCGTAACATAAAAGTGCAATGTGAAGCAGCAAGGGTTGATACAGAAGCTGCAGCAAGTTATCCAGGAGCTCTAGCTAAGATCCTTGATGAAAGTGGCTACACCAGGCCGGGTGCGGTGGCTCAAGCCTGTAATCCCTGCACTTTGGGAGGCCGAGACGGGTGGATCACGAGGTCAGGAGATCGAGACCATCCTGGCTAACCCGGTGAAACCCCGTCTCTACTAAAAAATACAAAAAATTAGCCAGGCGTGGTGGCAGCGCCTGTAGTCCCAGCTACTCGGGAGGCTGAGGCAGGAGAATGGCGTGAACCTAGGAGGTGGAGCTTGCAGTGAGCTGAGATTCGGCCACTGCACTCCAGCCTGGGCGACAGAGCGAGATTCCGTCTCAAAAAAAGAAAAAGAAAGTGGCTACACCAAACAACAGTTTTTCAATGGAGATAAACAAAGTTCTATCAGAAGATGATGCCATCTATTACTTCATAGCTAGAGAGCACAGGTTCATGTCTGTTGTGGGAAGTCAGGGACCCCGAGGCAGAGGAACATAAATTGTGAAGATTTCATGGACATTTACCAGTTCCCAAATAATACTTTCATAATTTCTTATGCCTGTCTTACTTTAATCTCTTAATCCTGTTATCTTCTAAACTGAGGATATACATCACCTCAGGGCCACTATGATAATTGTGTTAACTGTACAAATTGATTGTAAAACATGTGTGTTTGAACAATATGAAATCAGTACACCTTGAAAAAGAACAGAATAGCAGCAATTTTTAGGAAACAAGGGAAGACACCCATAAGGTCTGACTGCCTGTGGGGTCAGGCAAAATAGAGCCATATTTTTCTTCTTGCAGAGAGCCTATAAATGGACATGCAAGTAGGGAAGATGTCACTAAATTCTTTTCCTAGCAAGGAATATTAATAATTAATACATTGGGGAAGGAATTGCATTCCTGTGGGGAGGTCTGTAAATGGCTGCTCTGGGAATGTCTGTCTTATGCAGTTGAGATAAGGACTGAAATACACCCTGGTCTCCCGCAGTACCCTCAGGCTTACTAGGGTGGGGAAAAAAAACCCGCCCTAGTAAATTTGAGGTCAGACCAGTTCTCTGCTCTCAAACCCTGTTTTCTGTTGTTTAAGATGTTTATCAAGACAATACGTGCACAGCTGAACATAGACCCTTATCAGTAGTTCTGTTTTGCCTTTTATCCTGTTTCCTCAGAAGCATGTGATCTTTGTTCTCCTTTTTGCGCTTTGAAGCATGTGATCTTTGTGACCTACTCCCTGTTCTTGCATGCCCTCCCCTTTTGAAATCCTTAATAAAACTTGCTGGCTTTAAGGCTCAGGTGGGCATCATGGTCCTACCAATATGTGATGTCACTGCCGGTGGCCCAGCTGTAAAATTCCTCTCTTTGTGCTCTTTCTCTTTATTTCTCAGACCAGCCAACACTTACGGAAAATAGAAAGAACCTACATTGAAATATTGGGGGCGGGTTCCCCTGATAAATGTCTGGCTTCAAAGCTTCAAACAACAGGCTGACAATTGTGTTAGGGGCCATTGAAGCTGATGACTGTAAGTTGAAGCCAAAGCTCATTTAACATGTCAAAAACCCTAGGGTCCTTGAGAACCATGCTCAGTCTACTCTGCTTGTGCTCTGTAATGAAAAAAACAAAGCCCGAATGACAGCTCATCTGTTTACACATAGTTTACTGAATACTTTAGGTCCACTGTTGAGCCCTATTGCTTAGAAGAAACTTTTCAAAATATTACTATTCATTAACAATGTACCTAGTCACACAAGATCTCTGATGGAGATATACAAAAATATTTATCTTGCTTTTATGCTTGATCACATAGCATCCATTCTGCAGGTTAGGGAGTAGTTTCAACTTTCACATGTTATTTAAGACACATTGTTAAAGCCATAGCTGTCACAGATTCTTCTGAGGCATCTGGGGAAAGTACATTGGCAATTTTTCATAAAGAATTCACCATTCCAGATGCCAGTAAGAACATTTGTGATTCATGGGAGGAGGTAAAAATACTAAAATTTATAGGAGTTAAATCATAGATGACTTGTAGGGGTTCGAGATTTCAGTGGAGGAAGTAACTGCAGATGTGGTGAAAATAGCAAGAGAAGTGGAGCCCAAAGATGTGACTGGCTTGCTGCAATCTTATGATCACATTTTCATGGATGAGGATTATTTCTTATGGATGAACAATTAAACTTGTTTCTTGAGGTTGAATCTACTCCTAGTGAAGATGCTGTGAACACTGGTGAGATGCCAACAGAGGAACAATACAGAGAATATTACACTGACTTACTTAATAAAGTAGTGGCAGAGTTTGAGAGTATTGTCTCCAATTTTGAAAGAATTTCTATTGTAGTTTGTAAAATGCTATCAAACGGCATCACATGCTACAGAGAAATCTTTTGTGAAAGGAAGGATCGGTTGATGTGGCATACTTCACTATTGTCTTTGCTACAGCCACCCCAACCCTCCACAATCATTATTCTGATCAGTCAACAGTCATCAACATTGAGGCAAGAACCTCAATAGACTATAGTATGGTATAGACATAACTTTTATATGTGCTGAGAAACAACAACAACAAAAAAGTGTGAATTGCTTTATTGTAATACTCACTTTATTGCATTGGCCTGAAACCGAACCTACAAAATCTCTGGGTACGCTGGTATATACATATATACATATAGACATAGGACTCTATTGTAGAGCATCGAGAAGGATTTTCCACCAAACAGACTCTTATCTGTATATTTTCAAACTAAGAATTTGTAATGACATTAAAAATTAAATGGTGAGAAGAGAAGGAGAAGCTGGGCACAGTGGTTCATGCCTATAATCCCAGCACTTTGAGAGACCGAAGTGGCGGGATGGCATGAGTCTAGGAGTTTGATACCAGCCCGGGCAATGCAGTGAAACTCTGTCTCTACAAAAAATAAAAATCATTAGCCTGCCATGATGGTGTGTACCTGTAGTCTTAGGTATTGGGGAGGCTGAGGTAGGAGAATCACCTGAGCCTGGGAGGTGGAGGTTTCAGTGAGCTGAGATCATGCCACTGCATTCCAGCCTGGGAAGACCATATCTCAAAAAAATGAAAAACAAAATGAATAGGAAGGAGAGTTTGCCAGGTTTATATACCGACCATTTAAAGACCAGAAGCTCAAGTTTCTCCAACTAAGCATATTGCATCTGTCAAGTCAATTCAACCCACACTAATAATAATCCCAATAACAATGACATTAGTAAACATTCACCAGGTGGTCAATGCCAATGTAAAGCATTTTGCATATACTCCCTCATTTCAACTTCAACTTCATAAAACCAATATGAAGTTGTACATAACATAAACATAGAGTTACAGGTGTTCAGTACACTTCTTGTAGCCATTGAGCTAGTAAATGGGAATCTAAGATTATAAATGCAAAGAATGTCTGCACTGTAAATATTATATCTAAAAATCCCTCTGGGACTGCTATGCCTGTTCAACTCTATTGGGCATCTCTTTCAAGGTTTTGTCCTGATTCAAAGAATAAATACACTAGAGGAATCAACAGTCATCAATGCCCTTGTTGGTATCTGCTTCTTGCTAAAATGCGCTCTAAACATGCCAATGAAAGTTTTATATAAACTCCCCATTCTTCTGCTTGAATCCACATATGACTTCATAATACTTTCATAATGACCCACGTGTTCAATGGGACTTTTATGTTCATTTTAATATTGTGTGAGCCATAAGAGTACCACATAGTAATTCATCTTTTATTAACAGCATCAACTCAAGGAAAAATTACATTGTCACGGTTCATACTACTAAGAACCATTTATATTCATTCCATCTCCCTGATTTCCTCTAAATCCTATTTCTACACAATCCTCTGATCTTTTCTTGTTTGAAATATGTTATTCCAGACAAAGCATGCATATCTTTAAAATTATAATTTTGTGATTATATAGAAATTTAAATACCACAATTTGTTGGAAACCAGAGTTTGAAAAGAAGACAAGGAATCCAGGGTCCTTGAAACTTAACCATGCCATCAAAAGTGAAAGAAGGCTGGCATAATTATATAGATTTATATTGCATCATATAAATATTACTATAGTAATATGCAGAAGGCAGGTTCTACTGACAACTGGGTGTTCTCTTCTGTGATTCACTCATCTGTAAAACTAGTAACTTTAATTAAATTGAAGTATTTATTAAAACTCTCAGGTCATTAGAACCAGGGAGGTTTGTTAAAAATTGTCTCCTGATAAAACTTTTCAGAATAACTGAGATAATGATGTATCTTAGGTATGTATGCATGCATGAAAAAATCTACATATAAGTTAAATAATGCAGTATTCTTTTTTCAGTATTTGGCTTATTCCATTTAGCGTAATGTCTTATTATGTACGTAGGTTTGGAGGTAGGTAAGTATTCATTTATTTTACAGTCTCTCCAGGAGATTCTGATAGGGCTGGTCTTTCAGACTAAATTATATGAGATTGCTCCCAGATTCAGGATTCTTTACCTATCAAAATGATTGCCTTTTTATGAATCCTAATGTCTTTTATAGTGGTTATAAGATCATTCCAGGGCCCAATTATGTGTATGGCAGCAATAACCTGATAGTCAACTAAACAGAACCGTAAGGATTATCTGACAGTAAGGAAGAAGTTGTGGATCTCCTGGCGATGTATACTACACAATACTCAGCATTCTTTTTTTTTTTTTCCAGGTATGTTTCTTGTTCTACACCAGAAATTTAATGTTCCAATCTCTCAAATTCAAGTTTCTTTCCATGGTGCTTTACCAAGAAGTGCATTTTGAGTACAAGAAAATTATATTGTTACAGAATTTGGCAGGGAGAGTTCCTAGGCAGTGGACTGATAGCCCAGCTGGCAGGGAATGGCACTAGCCCTATTGGGCCTGACATTGACCATGGGCACCCTGTTAGGGCTCTATTTGGTTAACCGCCTAGGGCAATCTGTTGATTCTGCTCTTGTTACTGGCAGAAGGTGAAGTTTCAATATTTAATAGTATTAATTGTTGGCTTCATTGGCTTTCTCATTTTTGCATATTGTATCAGAAAGTTACTACAGGGGGAATATGCACCAGAGAGAAAAAGATATCTGTTATTTAACAAATATTTATTTATTGCCTGTTACATCCCACTATACTAGACACTGGATATAATGTAGTGAATAGGAAAGTAGGTTTTCTCTCCCCATGAATTGTATACTTAAATCAGAAATAATCATGGCAATAATAATAATTATAATAAATGTAAACACTATTGGGTGCATGTGCTAAATTTTTTGACTCACTGTAGACTCATAACATCCTGAAGGGAGATATTCTTCTTTTTCAAAATTTTATTCTACATATATAAATCATACATTATATTTTGATATACATATACCTAGTTAAATGGTTACTACTGTCAGGCAAATTAACCTATCCATCACCTCACATAGTTACCTTTGTGTGTGTATATGTGCATGTATGGTAGGCTGGGTGACAGAGGTAAGAACATCTAAACTCGACTCTATTAGCAAATTTCCAGTATACAATACAAGATTATTAACTATAGTCCTCATGCCATACATTAGATCCCTAAACTTATTGCTCCTATGCAACTGCAACTTTGCATCTGTTGGCCTGTATTTCCCTATTTTCATCTCTCTCTGAACTCCTGGTAATCTCTCTTCTACTGATTGTTCCCATGTATTTGACTTTTTCTAAAAAAACCCTACAAATTATAAGTAAAATAATGCAGTATTCTTTCAGTATTTGGCTTATTCCATTTAGCATAATATCCTTAGGAACAATATATTTCATAATTTATTTATCCACTTATTTGTCAACAAACACTTAGATTGTTTTTATACATCAACTATTGTGAATACTACTACAATGAACATGTGAGTGCATATATCTCTATATGGGGCTGATTTCATTTCATTTGGATATATACCCAGAAGAGAGAGAGATGGGTCATATGGCAGTTCTAATTTTAGTTTTTTGAGCAACCTTCCCATTGTGTTCCAAAATGGTTGTACCAGCTTACATTCTTACCAACACTGTACAAGCATTCTCTCTTCTATACACCCTTACCAATAGTTACCATCTCTTATTTTTTTGATAATAGTCATACTAACAGATGTGAAGCGATATCTTATTGGAGTTTTGATTTGTATTTTCCTGATGATTAGTGATGTTGAACACCTTTTAATATGTCTATTGGTCATTTTTATGGTTTTATTTTTTGGAAAAAATGTCTTTTCAGGTTCTTCAATATTTGAATTGGGTTACTTGATTGTTTTTAATTATTTAGTTGTATGAGTTTCTTAAATATTTTAGATACCAACTCCTTATCAAAGATACAGTTGGCAAGTATTTTCTCCCTAATCTGTAGACTGCCCTTTCATTTTGCTATGATTTCCTTTGCTGTGCAGAAACTTCTTAGTTTCATGTGGTCTCTCTTGTTTATTTTTGCTCTTGTTGCCTGAGCTTTTTTGCATGATATACAAAAAAAATAGCCAAGGTCAATGTCAAGGAGATTTTTTCCTGTGTTCTCTTCTAGGAGTTTTATGATTTCAGTTTTTATGTTTACATATTTAATCCCTTTTGAGTTAATTTTTGTGTATGTTGTAAGATAAGGGTACAATTTCATTATTTTGCCTTTGGATAGTCACTTTTCCAACACCATTGATTGAAGTGACTCTCTTTCCCCCGTCGAGAGTCTTCTTGGTGTCCTTGGGGAAAATTAACTGACCATATATGCTTGGGCTATTTTTATGGGCTGTCTATTCTTTTCCATTCTTTTATGTCTTTGTTTTTATGCCAGATTGGTATTATTTTTATCTTGATTTTACAGTGTGAATCTTGAGACAAGGAGTCACTTAACCAAGGATAAAACTAGGTGGTATACTCAGGTCTGTGTTTCTAATCAGGTTATTATTTATTTATTTTTATTTTTTAGAGACAGGATCTCACTCTGTCACCTAGGCTGGAATGTGGAGTGTGAACTCCTGGGCTCCAGCAATCCTTCTACCTCAGCATCCCAAGTAGCTAGAATTACAGATGTGTGCAACTACACCTGGCTAATTTAAAAACAATTTATTTTTAGATGTGAGGTCTCGCTATATTGCCCAGGCTGGTCTTGAACTTCTGTCCTCAAACAATACTCAAGGGATACTTTTGCTTTAGCCTCCTAAGTTGTTGAGATTATAGGTGAGAGTCAACATAGCAGGCTGTAATCAGGTTCCAATCTATTTTGAATTATAATCTGGATTTCAAAGACTTCGTCACTCCCCAGCCGCATGACCTCAGACAAGTTGCTTAAGTTGTCCAAATAAATTCTTCATTCGCAAAATAGGATTAAAACATCTAACTTGCAGTATTGCAGTAAAGTCATAAGAATTAAATTGAATTAAAAAAAATGTTCCTAGCTCAAAATCTGGCTAGCAATTCACAAATGCCTGTTCTTTTTCTGAATCTCACCCACAGCCTACTTTTTTTGGCTTGCTCTGTAAGACCGGCAAATGGTAAATTAGTGAAGCACACACTTATCAGATCTGAAATAGGAAAATCTTGGGACTTACACATGATTGAGCCACTGATAGCTTTCTGTCACGTAGATTTCATTCAGTAAGGAAGCTGACCACAGACAGAGAGTAGAAGCCACAGCATATCAAGAGTTTAGATGAGAGCTGTCCCAAATCAGTGTCCCTTTAGAAGCAAAGCTTATTGAACACTAAATATTCCATTGAATCTAAATATACCAACAATAGGAAACAAGGAACTTCTTTCAACCACATAAATTCTGATTTTCAGCATTGTTTCTGATATAGGAGTCAAGAAGAAATCACTTAGGTAGTTAGTAAGAGTATGGGAGTAAGGCTGTTCTTTTTAATGAAAAGCAGCCCTAAATCATTTTCCAACAAAGAGCAGACTGTAAAGTCGAGCTGCAGACATAGACAAGTAGGCTGGGAACTTGCATAGGTGAATACCAGCAGGAACTAGGGACTAGACATGTTCAAGATGGCGGCTCCATCTTCCATTCTCTGTCAGCCAAGTGTACCATAAGGAAGAGATAAGATGGAGCAGATCAACTGGAAAGACCATTTGCATAATAAGATTAGAGTGAGGTGACCACCCTTCCCTGCACGCTATGTAAATGCCATACAATCTGTGAGCCCTATGTAAATCAGACACGGCCTCCTCATACTGGACTATAAAATCTGGCGCCTTTGCTGCCAGTCATCCCTTTCAGCTTGGAGAGCCCTCTCTCTATAAAGCGGGCTGTTTCTCTTTCTCTTCTCTTCTGTCTATTAAACCCCCACTCCTAAACTCCTCATGTGTGTGTCTGTGTCCTAAATTTTCCTGGTTTGCGACAATGAACCACAGGGTCTATACCCCAGACAACATCGCCACTTCATTTCCACAGGAAAATAAGATGAATTCTCTCTTGACAGGTTGGGAATTCCTTTTAATTTGGCAGTATTGAGATCCTTAGTAGTGATATCTAGACATAGACAAATTTGTATGAACAAATCTCTGTTCTTTAAGCCTAGTTTGATTCAGTAGTTCTCAGGTATTAAAACCACCTTTGCAAAAATTATAACAGTGAGAAAATTATGCCAGTGAAAGAGATCTTATCTAACCAACCCCCATCTTGCATTTAACCTCCAAAGTGCCCTTAGTCATTCCTAGGCTTGAAACTGCCTTTGCAAAATTATAACTAAGGACATTATGACATTGAAAGATATCAGACTTAACCAAATCCATCTTGCTTCTAACCTCCAAACTGTCCTTGTCCATTCCTGGGCATAGGCTGAACCAGCCTTTGGGAAGGCATTTAGTTTATAGTTTAAATAACAGTCCTTCTCAAAGCTAAACTGTTCTTGTACAATGAATGAAAGGCCACCAGCCACCAAGTTAGGAAGAAAGGGGCTAGAATTCTAAATATTACCAGCCATGACTCCAGATATAATATTTGCAACTTCCCCAAATACTTTTGAGGATAGCATCAAGCGTAACTATTGAGAACCTAACATTGAGCTGTCTTTCCAGGTTTTGCATGTCTGACAATTGTATGGCCTCACGTGGACCTGCCAACCAGTTCTGTGGCCCCACACCCAAGAACTGACTCAGCATAAGAGGATAGCTTCCACTCCCTATGATTTCATCCCTGAGCCAACCAATTAGCACTCCCGACTAACTGGCCCCCTACCCACCAAATTATCCTTAAAAGTTCTGATACCTGAGTTTTTGGGGAGACAGATTTGAGTAATAATAAAACTTCAGTCTCCTGCATAGCTGGCTCTTCATGAGTTATGCTTTCTCTACACAATTCCCTGTCTTGATAAATAGGCTCTGTCTAGGCAGTGGGCAAGGTGAACCCATTGGGTGGTTACAGGCTTAGGCCAAACTAACTTTGGGTGACATTTAGTTTATAGTTTAAATGATAATAGCCCTTCCCCCAAAACTAAGCTGCCTTTGTATATCTAATGAAAGACCACCAGGTTAGGAGGATAAGGAGCCTGGATTCTGCTAAGGTGTAGACATGAATTGTTATTACCCTTTATTCTGGAGTTCACAAAATTTGCAAATCCCTAATTACTCCTGCAGATATCATCACTACTGTAGAACCTAAAATTGGTCTTTTGAGATGTCTTTTCAGGTTTTTGAATTTCTGATGACAAACGGCTCCACCAAGACCAACTTGTTCTATGGCCTAAGGCAGAAGTGGACTCTGTGGCTCACCAAACTATCCCTAAACAACTCTAGCCTCCAAAGTTTTGGGGGGATTGATTTGAGTAATAACTTCACCATCTTCCACGTGACATGGCTGGTCTCATGTCAATTAAACCATTTCTTTATTGCAATGTCATGGTCTTAGTAAATTTGTTTTGTCTGTGCAGTGGGATGGAATAACCCATCAGGTGGCTACAGTATTGTTTGCTTCTTTTCTTTCTTTTTACTTCCTTTTTTTTTTTCGGAGACAGAGTCTTGCTCTGTCACCCAGCCGGAGTGCCATGGCGCTATCTCGGCTCACTGCAACCTCCGCCTCCTGGATTCAAGCAATTCTTCTGCCTCAGCCTCCTGAGTAGCTGAGATTACAGGCACGTGCCACCATGCCTAGCTAATTTTTGTATTTTTAGTAAAGACGGGGTTTCACCATGTGAGTCAGGCTGGTCTCAAACTCCTGACCTCATGATTCACCTGCCTCAGCCTCCCAAAGTGCTGGGATTAGAGTCATGAGCCACTTTTCTTTCTTTTTTTTAAGTGTAGGGCCAGAAAGATGTGATACTTTTCCTCATTTCAGAAGCATCATGGCTGATACTCTATAACAAAAGACAGGTTACCAAGAGATGAGCATATCAAATCTATTTAATCAAAGTTTTACAGCAGGGCATGGTGGTTTGTGTGTGTAATCTCAACACTTTGGGAAGCTGAGATGGGAGGTTGACTTGAGCTCAGGAGTTCTGCATCAGGCTGGGCAAGAAAGTGAGACCCTGTCTCTATATAAATAAATAAATAAATAAATAAATAAATAAATAAATAACCAACAAAAAACCATAGAGTTTTCAATGACTCAGGAGCCTTCTGAAATGAAAACTCAAAGGCCCAGGGAAACTATCCATGTTTATGCTTAGATTCAATGAATGGTGGACACCCACGAAGAAATATGATTGGGCCAATAGGGTATGATATAATGGTAATAGGCTGAGGGGGAAATCCAACAAGGCCTGTCTGTTCAGATTCTTCTTGGCTTCTCTGTGTAACCTGCCCTCCTCTAATGTATGGGGCAGGACACCTCTAGAATGAAGGTGTTAGAAACAAATGCTTGGTGTTGCAAGGAAAACAAGCACTTAAACAAAGGATTTCTCGGCAAGGCAAATTTACTTCTGCAGAAGGGTGCCTCTCACAGGTCTGGTCACCATGAGAGCACACTGAACAAAGGAGGAAAGGGGTTTTTAATCCCTAACGCAACTTGTCCCTGTTACTGTGTCCTGCCTTGACTGGCTGGAGTTGGACCGTACAATCTAAGCTGAACCCGACTGGCTAACTTGAATGGTGCAGGAATGTGGTTACACTGACAGGAAGGGCAGTTTTGGGGGGAAGAGCCATTGTGATGAGAGTGGTAATTTACAGAATGGGTAGCAGATGTGGACTCTATAGATAAGGACTGGCAGGAAAGTTGTTTACTGAAACTAAAACAGGGAGGCACAAAGAATAAGGAAGTTAGTCTGGCCTTGGAAGTAGGGAACAAAGAACAAGGACACTGAACAAGCTAAACCTTTGAAGAGGAACTTCTTTTGTACCTGACAAAGGTCTTCAAGGGAGAAGGGAGAGAGTGACCTTTCTAGGTTTTATGGTTGATGCTGGGGAACAGGAGTTCTAATTTCTAAGATTTACCTTGAGAAAGAAGAATTCTAGTTTCTATGGCTTGCAGACAAGGCAGGTCAGAGAATTTCTTTATTACTAGTAACTGTGACCCACTTCAGGGGAGAAAGAGTGGATGAAGACTGAAGTAGGAGAAGGTCAAAGTAGCTTTGCCTCTGAAGCTACTTCTGAGGCCTTTTAATCTCCTTTAATTCCAGGTACTCTGCACAGCAAAATGCCAAGCTTTGGGGTATCAGTTTCTGAGCCCCAAAAGAAGCAAGTTCCCACATAATACTCTTATGGTTTGTTTGGAGACATTTTTTGAGAAATATAGCAATAAACATTTAGGAGAAAATACACTATTATTTATTCATAAATAAGATTAAGAGTGTTTGAAATGTAAAAAGTCCTCCTTACTCACCTATAGAGTATAGGGATGAATCTGATAGTGAGTTTAGAAAAAGTGAGAAAAAGTTTAAATTTAAGACTCAGGAAAGAAATCCAAGAAAGAAAAGGCTGAGGGTGGATGGTTAGCAAGAGTTAGAAAATTAACACTTATTTAGCGCTAAGCCCTTTTTTTTCTCATTTAATTTTCACAGCAAAGCAAAGCTGATAAGCATCATTAGCATCCATTTTAAATTTAAGCAAACTGAACTCCAAGAGGTTAAGAAACTTGCTCCAAGTGACACAGCTGGTGAGCATGTAGAAAGTTAAGATTTGACTGCATCTTGGTAAATGTATAATTTTCCATTGGGACTGGTACTGTTTACATATTCTCTAGCCTTGGCTTACTACATTGTATCTCAAACTCTTTAAATATTAATTCACCTAGAAAACCAAACATAATGTCTTTTACTCAGTAGGCAATCAATAACCATGAGTTATAGTAATGTTTCTGAATGTGGTTGAATAGAATCCTACTTCGTCATTCATCTTGAACCTTAGAAAGATTCAGTACTTCCGTTTTTAACAATTTATATACTTGAGCACAAAAGACTGTGTGTGGAGCAGGAAGAGGGAGGTAAGTTGGAAAGATGGGAGGGAAAGAAAGAGGGAAAAAAGAAAGGTTGAAAATCAGAAAAGTTTAGCCTAATGTTTCCTAGGCCTAGGCAGATAATTATAGAATTTAAAATCAAATTCAAAATTATTCTACTATTTTGCTGAAATGATCAAATAGAATTTGAGCAGGGTTTGTGATGATGCAGTGATGTTTGTATTTATTTGAATACTTGCACTGTGACAATAGCAGGCCAAAAAAAAAAAAAAAAAAAAAAAAAGAGAGAGAGAGAGACAAATGAGTAACATACTGAGTTGTTACAAAACAAAATGTATTTGTAAATTATATTTTTACAAATAATGTACTTTCTACAGTTTGACACTAGTTTGTTATCATGGGTTACATAGTGGCATTTATAATGCTATTTATTCTTATCTTTTTTTTTCCTTCCCTCCTGCCTTTCAGTCTTCCTTTCTTTTATTTCTTTATCTTCCTTTTTTAAAGTTGTTTTTTCTTTCTTTCTGAAAAACGCCAACCATGTAAGTTTCTCTTTTACCTATTTATGTTTCAAATTTGTATTTGACCAAAAAATGCAAAAATTATTGGCACCAGTGCCAGACCAACTGATTTATTTGAATAACCTGTCCAGTGACCTACTGATTGCGTGACTTTATGTATGTCAATTAACTACTTGAAATTAAATTAAAGAAATCTGTAAACAGTGAGTAGAGACTGTACTCTCATGAGAGACTGGAGATTCAAATACAGAATTATTTTTAAAGATATCCTATCAAGGATATTTAAGTGTAAAAGCTTTTCACTTCAAGATTTGAAAAGGTTAAAATTGAACCAAGAGTTGTTGTGAAATAGCTATTACTTTTAATCATAAATCTTACTAGGTCTTTTATAAACACTATTACTTATTGAATATTTAGTGCTGGGCATGTACTAAGATATTAAAGAGTTATGACATTTAATTCTCACAAAAATATAAAGTATAAATAATACTATATCAAGTTTTACTAAGTGGCAGATCTGGGATTTGTAGCAAAATGTGACTAATGTCAAGATCAATGATTTTTACTATAATGTTAAAACGAAATCATCACAAAAGGTGACTACTAAATAGCTAGGATCTCTCTCAGGACCTTGGAAGGGCTCATGCTAAGGAAGAATTCTAAGGCATAATTTCGTGGTTAACCTCATTTTGTTGCTAAAATGGTAAATAGAGTGATGCATTGTGAACTAAATCTAACTCTTGATTGGGATTAAATTCCAAGCTCTAACGTAAGATAAACATTTAGTCCTGCAGGGGAGGTTTGGAGACATGCTGCTATTGACTTTTATGGTGCCAATGGCTGCGATAGAGTTGGGGTCGTCAGGATTGAGTAGAATATAATTTATAATGCAAAACACAGCAAAAACAATCAGAAGCAGACCAGCTCTCACCAGCCTGCTCTGTGTGACATGAGAACATGTGGAGGAATGAAGTGTTCGTAATTATGAATAGCGGCTATATTACCATAACTACATTATTCATGGCTTCAAAGGAAAAGGCTGTCTTGAAATTTCATGCCACTGAATTTTTTATTTTTAACAATAATAATTTCTTTCACTCATTGTTTAACAGCTCAACAAAGCTTCAGAATATCAGAGGGGGTCGAGTTCCTCATGTTTGATTTCTAAATGTGACTCATGGATTTGGCCATAAACAACAGTATAATGAAAAGAGCCTTTGGAGAGGGAATCCAGGCAGAGTGGGAGGGACTATCAGGCAATTAGTATCTCCAGTCCACTGAAGAGTGAGGAAATGGGGCACTGATTGCTGTTCTCAAGTGCTTTCTCACCCTTGGGTGTCAGGGCAACAACAGGTCAGCAGAAATTCTGTCAACAAGATTTTACCTCATTGTCTAGACGGTAGTTTCAACTTCTTGCCTTTAGAAGAACATAGGAAAAGCAGTCCCAGAAAGGCCTTGATATTTCAACAAGAACAAAAAGAAACACATACACACATGCACACACCTCAAGTAAAAAGAAAAAAAAAAAACAGGAAAGCAATATCCCCACCCTTTCTGGAGTTTAATATGTAGAAAACAATTTACATGCACTACTTCATTTTATTTTAAACATTGTCATGGAGCATATGAGGCAGGCAGTTTTGTGCCCATGATAAATGAAGCAGTCACAGAGTTTGCAGAGTTGCCCAAGGCCAATAATATAAGTGACAGAGCTAATATTCAGTCTCAAGCAAAAAGGCAGGAGCTCTTTACTTAGGCTTTATAAGACCTTCTGAAAAGTCAAGATTATTACTAATAAATTATCTGGTGGAGGTGAGTCTTTCTTATACTAGCTGTGCAACTGGAAGTTACTTTATCTGTGTAAATCTTATCTACCAAATAGATATAAGCTAACATTAACCTTGTAGGAGTGTTGGTTAGATTAAATAAAATAATCATAGTAAAACCCTTCCTTTAGGATGCAGCACAGAGAAAACGCTCAATAAGTCATTGTTTATGACGCCAAAAGTGATGAAAGATGATATAGATAGGTAGATGTATATGCAGATATAGATATACACACAGACACAGGTGTATACATGTTTACACACATATATATGTGTGTGTGTATTAATTTACATATGTTTTATTTTGAAGAATCTCAACCACATTCAAGAATGAAAAGAATGGTATACTGAACTCCCATTCACTACTATCCAACTTCAAGAGCTTCTCAACTCTATGTCAATGATGTTTATTTACACTACCAACTCCTCTCACCACCGAATTATTATTTTTTTTATTATGCTTTAAATTCTAGGGTACATGCGCACAATGTGCAGGTTTGTTACATATGTATATATGTGCCATGTTGGTGTGCTGCCCCCATTAACTCGTCATTTACATTAGGTATATCTCCTAATGCTATCTTTGAAGTCAATTCCAGATATCATACACTTTCCATCTTAAGTATTTTAGTATTTCTGAAAATCGAGTCTTTTTTTGTCTTCTTTTTTTTTTCTGTTTTTGAGATGGAGTCTCCCTCTGTAGCCCAGGTTGGGGTAGAGTGGCACAATCACAGCTCTCTGCAGCCTTGGCCTTCTGAGCTGAGGTGATTCTCCCATCTCAATCTCCCGAGTAGCTGGGACTACAGGCGCGCACCACCACGCCAGGCTAATTTTTGTATTTTTTGTAGAGATGTGGTCTCACCATGTGGCCCAGGCTGGTCTCAAACTCCTGACCTCAAGTGATCTACTTGCCTTCGCCTCCCAAAGTGCTGGGATCATAGGTATCAGCCACCGTACCTGGCCAACAATGATGATGGTGGCGATGCCAGTCTTGAGCAGCTGTTGCAAAGATGCCAGCTGAAGTAGGGGAGGTGAGGCCAGGGCTGAGTGCTCTGTGGAGTCAGCAGGGTCTGGGAATAGGCAGGAGTCCCACCCCCTACCAAGTAGGTGGGCAGGAGCCCCATGCTCCCAGGCGCAGCTGCAGTCACCCAGCCACAGCTCCAGGCCTGGGTATCCCTGCACTTTCAGAGGCCCGGGAAACCCTTCCACCCCTGTAAGTTCTGAAGTGCCTGCTCCCGTTCTCTGGCTTCTCTCTGCTCCCAGCACCTGCTCTGGTTGAGCAGAGTTGTAGTGAGCCTGGGTGCTGTTGCAACCTGGCCGGGTGTGTGTGTGCTCTGGATAGCACTGACATGCCAGCACCCTGCTGCCTCTGCCCCTCTGGATGTTGGGTGCCAACAAGCACTGGAGGGAGACCAAGGAGGGTCTGAGGGTGGCTCAGCACAGGCCTGCAGACACCCCTCCTCATGAACAGGCTGGGAACATGTCCATGCTGTCCAACAGCCATGGACAGCATGTTGATGGCAGCAAGAGGCAGACAGGCTCCTGGGTGGAAAGGGGTGGGTCTCACAGGTGAAGCCCTATCTTCAAGCCAAAGAGGGCATGAAGCCTGGGGACTGGACTGTCAGTTCCTGATGGAATCCACCACCCTGAGTGAGAACTTATGGTGCTTTTTCCAGGCCCACCCATGGCTGCCCATGGACCAATCAGCATGCACTTTCCCCATTCTGAGCCCATAAAAACCCTGGATGAAGTCAGACAAACACAGATGTCAGGACTACCGGCCTGCAGAAGGGAGCTATCCACTGTGAGTCTCTTCTCTGCTGAGAGCTGGACACTCATTAGGACGACCTGCCTGTGGAAAGAGCTCCCCACTTTAGGTCTCCTGAGAACTGTTCTGTCACTCAATAAAGCTCTCCAGCTTGTTCATCCTTCAGTGGTTCATATGCCTCATTCTTCCTCGACGTGGGACAAGAACAAGAACTTGGGACACACCGAATGGCAGGACTGAAAGAGCAGCAACACACAGGCTGAATTGCTGTTGTCTTTCCCCGCTGCCCACACCGCTTACCATATTGTGAGAGATGAGAAGGAGAGAAAAGTGGCAGCCTTTTGGGAAGCACAGTCCTAGGGGCTCCCCGAGACAGGGCCGTGACACCTTCTTTGGGTCTCTGCACTTCTGGGCTTCTCCCAGCTTCCAGGTGCCATGCGTTCCCCTCGTCCAGACGTGGGTGCCTGCAGCAGAAGCTGCTTGTGGTACATCTGATCCAGCCACAGACTTTCATGGAGCCGGCACCTGTGCTGGCTCCTGAAGCTGTCTGCCCTGTGACAGCAGCTGGCATACCTGGCTATGTGCAGTGACTGGACCCCGTGCTCACTGTGTTCCACCCCTGGCTTGCCCTTGGCAGGCGTGGGATGTAGGCCAGTAGTGCGAGCCAAGTGCAGTCTGCTAGGCTGAGTGGATGGAACAAGCTGAGTGGGCAGAATGAGCCAAGCAGGACAGAGGAAAAACTTGGGCAAAAACACCACTGGCCACATAGGTTTCTAACTGAAAAAGGGACAGCCAAAGGACCCCACCACAATGAGTCCTTTTAAAAGCATAACTGTAGTACCATTATCATACGTAAAGCAAAAAGTGTTTTCTTAATGTCATCAAACAACTAGTCAGCGTCAAATGTTTTTCTGCTTATCTTGCAAAGAGGTATGTGTATGTTTTCTCTTTCTCTATTGTTTGAATTAAGGACCAAATAAAGGGCATGATTTACTTTTTTAACCTGTGGTTTCTTAAGTCTGTTAAGTATCATTTTATATAAGCTCCCCCAACCCCCACCACCGCACAAGCAAACTTGGTTTTAGCTTTGAAATTTTTGCCAAGTTTCTTTCTGTGTTGTTAACAAACGTGGGAATTAAAGTCAGAAGAATGATGACGGATATAGATAGGTAGGTAGGTAGGTAAACAGACAAAACTACATTATAAATATAATACTGCTGTGTACTTCCATTAGAAGGAACAAAATGTTTGCTTGTTTCCATTTTTTGTGATACTGACAACCATTAATCATTTATTTTTATTTTTTGAGAGAGGTTCTCACTCTGTTGCCCAAGCTGGAATGCAGTGGTGCAATCATAGCTCACCACAGCCTAGAACTCCTGAGCTCAAGCCATCCTCCTGCCTCAGCCTCTTGAGTAGTTAGGACTATAGGCGTGAGCCACCCTGCCTGACGAATTTTCTTTACTTTTTGTAAAGGCAAGGTCTCACTATGTTGATGTGTCTGCTTATCATCTTTTTCTAGGTTTGTTATTATATAACTTTTGACCAACAGTAATGGTTAGCCTAGAGAAGTCTTGGAAAGATACAGTTTTGGAAAGACAACTTGATATAACTTTGGGGTGATGAAAAACAGAAGTTAGACCACCCATAAACCACAAAATAGGCCGGGCGCGGTGGCTCAAGCCTGTAATCCCAGCACTTTGGGAGGCCGAGGCGGGTGGATCACGAGGTCAGGAGATCGAGACTATCCTGGCTAACACGGTGAAACCCCGTCTCTACTAAAAATACAAAAAACTAGCCGGGCGTGGTGGCAGGCACCTGTAGTCTCAGCTACTCGGGAGGCTGAGGCGGGAGAATGGCATGAACCCGGGAGGCGGAGCTTGCAGTGAGCCGAGATCACGCCACTGCACTCCAGCCTGGGAGACACAGCGAGACTCCGTCTCAAAAAAAAAAAAAAAAAAAAAAACCCCACAAAATAACAGTCCCCATTGCTTGAGAAACCTAGAACAATTTCCACCCAGCTAATAACTACTGTTTCACATGTATTAAGTCACATGGGCAGTTATAAACCAAGAAACCATATTTTTTACAACTGAATAGTTTCCATTTCAATTTTGAGCAAAATTGTCATCATTATAAAATTAGGTCTTTAACATATTCTAAGATTACATAGAAATTTCTTATGTTCATTCCTAAAATTTCTTTTTGAAGTTATAACATTTATCTTTCTTATTTATAATGTTAGAAGTTAGTTTTTCTATTTACCTATGAGAAGCAAGAGTACTTTAGAAAAATTAAAATGATGATAAACTAATGATAGTAATAATAATAATAATAATAGTTCCCAAGTCTCACCCACCAAGAAATAGTTGTAGTTATTTCGTTTCCTTTCAGACATTTCCCATGCAAATAAATACATATAGAGATAAAACTTAATCTAAATGATAGCAGGTTCTTCTATAAGAGTTAAAAAGATAGATTTATAGACACTATTTCTTTGACCTTCTAACAAAAAAGATCCCCAGTCCTACCCTGAAGAGTTAGGCTTAAAAATTCATCCTGGAGCAAGTCTTGAGGGTTCCACTTACTCATGCTGATTTATGCCAGGCAGATGCCCCCTTAGAGAAAATATATAAAGAAAATCTTCATTTGGCTTATTAAAGTCCAGCACTCCTCCTTTGTTGAAATCTGAGAAGAGAGAACAATTTGCGTAAGAAGTGTAGGTTTTTGTTTTCTGATTTTTTTTTTTCTTTACTTTTTTGGAGTGGGAGCTGAGAGGGATTGTACATAGCAAACTTTTATCCCTCTCCCAAGTAAGAACATAGGTCAAGGAAGACCAGTACAGTCTCAAACAAGATAGCAGGTAAAGGCCAAAGGCTCCTGAAATGGTCACTATAAGTGCAGAGAACAGGTATGACTTTGTGGGCATGTGACTTGTGCAGTCACCCAGGGTTCTGGTCTCGTACTTGCTTTCATGTGCTCCTCTTGAAATTCTTTTTTTTGTTTGTTTG
The DNA here is from genome assembly GCF_037993035.2 of Macaca fascicularis. NCBI lineage: Eukaryota > Metazoa > Chordata > Mammalia > Primates > Cercopithecidae > Macaca > Macaca fascicularis. The sequence continues at coordinate 58,708,211 of NC_088394.1, forward strand.
TTTTTTTTTTGAGACGAAGTCTTGCTCTGTCACCCAGGCTGGAGTGCAGTGGCCGGATCTCAGCTCACTGCAAGCTCCACCTCCCAGGTTCACGCCATTCTCCTGCCTCAGCCTCCCGAGTAGCTGGGACTACAGGCGCCTGCCACCTCGCCCGGCTAGTTTTTTGTATTTTTTAGTAGAGGCGGGTTTTCACCGTGTTAGCCAGGATGGTCTCGATCTCCTGACCTTGTGATCCACCCGTCTCGGCCTCCCAAAGTGCTGGGATTACAGGCTTGAGCCACCGCGCCCGGCCGAAATTCTTAATTTCTAAACAAGAGGTTCTGCCATCTTGTTTTGCACTGGGTCTTGCAAGTTATGTAACTGGTTCTGGGAGATAAAGATGAGATTAGTGAGCTGGTGTTAGCAACGTAAAAGAGAGCCATGAAGGGGCTGTGTTAGTCTGAGTGCAGAAGTAGGAGACAGGGAAAGCATGCTTTCTGCTGAAAACGTATCCCCTTAGTGGTGGTTGTGTGAGTCTATATGCTCCTGTGTTTTTGTTTTTGTTTTTTTTGGTAGAGGGGGTGGTGGGAAGTCATGGTGGTATGTGCGTTCATGATGAAAAGATTGGTCTCTGATAAAAGGCATACTTATATATAAAAGGAGCACCTGCCAAAACATGGGACTACTTTGACGGAGAGTAACATACTGAGTTACTCTCTTTTCCTGAATAACTATAAATTGATGGAAGAGGCTCTGTCTTTGTTTTGGGACCTGGGATGCCTGGGCCAGTCATTCTACTCCACACTAGTGGTAGACGGTTTCTGCTTCTTTCCAGGTTTTTCTCTGCTTTTTTCTGTGATTTCAACCCATAAATGCTGCTCCTAAGTGTAGGGCCTATCTCTCCTTTCCTGGTTGTTCATAAGGTTTCAAAGTTTAAAGCCTATTGTGATCATAACAGTGGCCTTGAGTCCCATGGAAATGGAAAGTAAAAAAGACAAACACTCTTTGACTCATAAGAACACATGCTAGCATTCAGGATGCTTGTATCATTGCCTGCACATGGAGATAAATGTTGACAACAATGGGTTGTTTTCCACTGCACAGACAAGAGCGCAAGAATTTCACAGGTATTCTTAGAAATCACAAGAGTCATTTGGAGACAGGCTGAGTGCAGTGGCTCATGCCTGTAATCCCAAAACTTTGGGAGGCCGAGGTAGGTAGATCATCTGAGGTCAGTAGTTTGAGACCAGCCTGGCCAACATGGTGAAACCCTATCTCTACTAAAAATACAAAAGTTAGCCAGGCATGGTGGTGTACACCTGTAGTTTGAGATAACTAGGGAGGCTGAGGCAGGAGAATCACTTGAACCCAGGAGGCAGATGTTGCAGTGAGCTGAGATCATGCCACTGCACTCCAGCCTGGGCAACAGAGCAAGACTCCATCTCAAACAAACAAACAAACAAAAAAAATGGAAAAAAGGAATACTTCGGAGACTTGGCTAGGGCTCTATTAGATTTTTATCACAATAGGAAAGTTGATGCTGCCATCTATATTCTAGGTTAGCTAAGAAATATAATTAATATCCCACATTTTCCAAATACTAATGAAGTGGTCAAAGAAAAAATTATTCCTGAAGAATGAAAGTCCTTTTAATTATCAGGCATAGAGAGACATTAAAATGAGACTGCAATCACACCCTACTGCCCACTTGGAGCTATGTATTCATCTCTTGAAACTACTTGCTATTGCCACAAGTAGCTATAAATTAACATGATAATGCCACACTGGACACTATACACCACGCCCAATAGCTTAACAATGTATGGCCAATTGCTAACCAGAGTTATTTCTGTAAAGCAGTGAGATTTCCTGGCAAGAAATTTTGTATCAGCACACTCTCTTTCCCACGCCCCCCTTTTTTTTCCTTTAAAAATCCACTTGTAACTGCTGCTAATCTGAGTGTACATTCAGAACAACTTGAATCTATGATCTCAGGTTGCAGTACTCAAACTTTACTCAAATAAACTCTCTGCTTATATTAATTTGGCCTCAGCTTCTTCCTTTTAGATAGACAGAAGGAATCCGTATTACATAATCTATGTGAATAACAATGATAACATTGCAATATGCACACTGTTCTGTATCTTGCTTAAAAAACAGTTTAAGAATATATTGTGAATTACTTTAAAAGCCACTGAAGGGCTAAATCATATATTTCTTTTATGGCTACATAGTTTCTTATGGTATGGTGCCATCATTGCAATAATTGTTCTCGTTTCTGCCATGTACACTGTGTCTGCTTTTCTCATTCAGTCAATAAGTATTTATTGAGTCCATGACCTTGGTGGTGAGAATAGAGATTGAATAAATGAAACACTTTTTCTGACTATAGAGTTTAGATTCTCTTAGGCAGAAAATAGAGAGCTACACCACCATAAAATACCTGCATGTGGATATTGTTTTTGAAGCATTTGAAATAACAGTAAAAACACATTCTGAATGGGTTTAAACTGCTTAAGGTTATACTGACAACATATTTTAAGGGAAACAAACTTTCCATACATAAATATGTTGTTAGCAACTAGACTTTATTTACTTATGTATATATTAATATATTTTTAAGTTTTATTGTAATGATACATAATTGTGCATATTTATGGGGGTGCAATGTGATGTTTTGATACATGTGTACACTATATAATGATCAAATAAGGATAAGTAGCAAATTCATCAACTCAAATATATATCATTTATTTGTGATGAGAACATTCAAAATCCTTTCTTCTAGGTATTTTGAGGTATACATGTTTACTGTTTGTTGCAGGAAGTCAGGGACCCCAAACAGAGGAACCGGCTGAAGCCATGGCAGAAGAACATAAATTGTGAAGATTTCATGGACATTTATTAGTTCCCCAAATTAATACTTTTATAACTTCTTACACCTGTCTTTACTGCAATCTCTGAACATAAATTGTGAAGATTTCATGGACATTTATCACTTCCCCAACAATACTCTTATAATTTCCTATACCTGTTTTTACTTTAATCTCTTAATCCCATCATCTTTGTAAGCTGAGGATTATGTCACCTCAGCACCCTGTGATGATTGTGTTATCTGCACAATTTTTTTGTAAAGCATGTGTGTTTGAACAATATGAAATCTGGGCACCTTGAAAAAGAACAGAATAACAGTGATTTTCAAGGAACAAGGGAGATAGCCATAAGGTCTGACTGCCTGAGGGACTGGGCAGAACAGAGTCATATTTCTCTTCTTGTAGAAAGCAAATAGGAGAAATATAGCTGAATTCTTTTCTCAGTAAGGAATAGCCCTGGGAAAGGAATGCATTCCCACGGGGAGGTCTCTAAAATGGCTGCTCTTGGAGTGTCTGTCTTATGTGATTGAAGATAAAGAATGAAATAGGCCCTGGTCTCCTGCAGTGCTCTCAGGCTTCTAGGATTAGGAAATTCCAGCCTGGCAAATTCTAGTCAGACCGGTTGTCTGCTCTCAAACCTAGTTTTCTGTTAAGATGTTTATCAATGACAATGCATGCCCAGCAGGACATGGAACCTCATCAGTAATTCTAATTTTGCCCTGGCCTTGAGATCTTGTTCTACCATTTGCCTTGTGATCTTTTATTGCCCTAGGAAGCATCTGATCTCTGGGACCCACTCTCTATTCATACCTCCCTCCCCTTTTAAAATCCCTAATAAAAACTTGCTGATTTTGCGACTCAGGTGGGCATCATGGAACCTACCAATAGGTGATGTCACCCCTGAAGGCCCAGCTGTAAAAGTTTTCTCTTTTGTACTCTTTCTCTTTATTTCTCAGACTGGCTGACACTTAGGGAAAATAGAAAAGAACCTACGTTGAAATATTGGGGGCTGGTTCCCCAGATAATTGTTAATTATAGTTACTCAGTTATGCAACAGAATAACGATAAATTTATGTCTGTTGACCAACCTTTTTCCATCATTCCTACCTTCTACCTTTCCCAACCTCTGGTAATTACCATTCAACTCTCTACTTCTATGAAGTCTACTATTTTAGATTCCACATATGAGTGAGGTCATATAGTATTTGTCTTTTTGTGTCTGACTTATTTTACATAACATAATGTTCTCCAGAATCATCCACATTGTTCTGACAAGATTTCATCTTTTTTAATGACTGAATAGTATTGATTGTGAATATATGCCACATTTTTTGAGTCACCTATTGGGTGATGGAGACTTCTGTTGATTCCATATCTTGACTATGATAAATAGAGCTGAAATAAACATGGGAGTGAAGATATCTCCTTGACAAATTGATTTTATTTTCTTTAAATATATACCATTAATAAGGTTTTGACATTAGACATTTACATTACTTCTTTTTTTTTGTCATTGTAAATAACTCTGACTAACTAAAGAGCAAAGGTTAGAGCTCACTTTATTATCATCTTCCTGGAAATCAGTGAAAGGAGAGAAACTGTATTATTTTAGTCTTGTTTGTTAAGGAAAAATAATAAGTAAAAGTGACAAATTCATTAAGAAGAAAATAATTTCCCCAGACTTGAATATTGAAAGAAACTCATGGGACGAATCTGCATAGAAAAGAAAAGTACCACATACTAGTGATGTCTTCGGAAGAAGGTTCATTAATTTTACTGAAAAGGTCAAGAAAATTTAAGTGCTTAACTTTTTTTCCTCTTGCCGAGATCATAGTGCTGTAAGAACTATAAAAAATTGACCAATAATTATTTCTAAAAGCAAGTCATCAAAAATCTTAGAGTATTTGAATGTAGTCTGTTATTCTGTACCACACAACTCTGTACAGGTAAGCTTAAAGCTTTTAAAAGGAGGATGATAACAAATGAGTGATTATGGCCTTGGAATAAGCCTCGGCTAGAAATTGGATTTTGTATCTTCTGCCAACAGCCTCATAAACATCGAATATGTGTATCATATTCCTTATGTATTTTCATAGTACCAACAGCGGGGAAAACAGCCCAAAGAAATGGAATGAACCAGCAGAGAACAAACAAAACAATAAGACTTTTTTTCACCTTTGCTATAATAACAACCTTTGTTATAATTTTGAAGACACCATGCAGTCGGTATTTGTTGCAAGCACAAGTTTCTTGAACAGTATTTTCACCACAGAAGACAAATGAGCTGTTTATGAAGTAGAAAAATTAGGGAGACAGTTTTGTATTGTAAAAATTTACTTTTCTTGTCAGGGTTTTTATTGGAAATAGTTGACTCTGATTAATTCAAGAGTAAGGAAAGTGTATTAGGCAGATACGGGATAGATCACACAATCTAGATGGCCAGAGAGTCAGGCTTGGGAAGTGGATAAAAGTCAGAGAAGGCTTGATGATCAGATAACAGCCAAGGCCATACTCTGGGAAAGGACTAGTTGCCACCCGCTCTAGTGCCACATGGTAGCACAGACCCTGCTGCCCTAGACAGTGAGGTTGCTTCTGTCCTTTCCAGAATGATTCATGAACAGTTCCCTGCCCTTTTGGGTCACCTCTTTCAGATTCAAAGTCTTGGGCAGCAATGCTTAATCTCTTACATGTAGGTTTCATGCTTATGTTCTGGCTACCAAGAATCACAGTAAAAAGTGAATGTTTGGACATTTTTGGCTTCTATACTAGAAGTTAGTTGTGTTTGCCAGGAAGGAAGGAAGGAAAGAAGGGAGGGAGGGAGGGAAAACAAATAAAGAAAATAAATTTAAGAAATGTTTAAATACCACGTACCAAAAGATGAGTTGGCAAGGATAAATGCCCACTGTAGTGAAGAGACTGAATTTCCAAGAAGCTTCCCTAGTTGGCCCAGTTTCCTGCTCTAAGCTACCTCCCTACCCTGCACTCTCTCCAATAGGATCACATGGTCCCTAGAGTGACACTTCATGGGTCTGTTTCTTGGGCCAAGACAGCAAACTTCAAAGGTGGGGAGGACTTCATTTGTAGGCAATATAATATAGGGTAAAGAACATGCACATTGATTAAGACAGCACAGAAATTTGAGGAAGTCTCTCCATCTCACTGAATCACAGTTGGCTCATCATCGGTTTCAGTGGTGACACTAACACTTACTTTACTGTTTTAAACTATTCACTGTGTGAAGAGGAACAGTACAATACCTGAAGCTTTTTAATTGAATAAGCCAGGCATTATTGTGGCTCTCAAGTTTTATTGTCAGTTTTGTGGTTTATGTAATATCTTTATACCTTTTTTTCCCACTTAAATAAAACTGGTTTTTCTGTCATTTCTAATGTCACTGTTTTTGTTGTTTTTCATTGCAATCAAGCTACTCAGGGCAGATGTGTCCCCTCCCTTTCATTTATTGTTGAAAATTAAATCATCTTTGAAGATGACTTCATCATATCTTTTCCATGAAACTCCTTCTCTTTCAGATATAGTTACTGAGATCTTACATTTGTTAGCTTTATATCTTATTCAAACCTCTGTCACAATAACTTTAACACTTCTTTGCATTCTATTTATTTTCATGTCTGAATTCCTTAAGGGCAAAACTCTGACCCATTTTTATATCTTCAACAGCTAGCTTAGGCTCTGGCAAACAGGCTGTGCATAAATGCTTACTGAACCAATGGGAAGTTATGAATTTATATGTCACCCGTTCCTAGCATAGTGCTTGGCACTTAGGTGGTGTCAAGGACTGTTCCCTGAATTAAAGGGAGAAAGCTCTGCTTAGTTGAGCTAACAGTCATCCTCGCCTTTCTGTGAAACATGCATAGATGTTTGCAATCCATTCCTTTAACTAGTTGACTGAAATGACTGTTTGTTTATCCTTTGTGTCTTTAAGTAATCATACATTTATTGGATATAGTGAATACATTTTAAGTCCTGGGTCCACCCTGAAAAGCATAATACACCCTGTGGGGTTGCTATACATAGTAATTGAATCTAATTTAATAAGTGTCAGAATTCAAACATCATGTATTTTCTATCCTAGAGAATTAAACATATACCACAGAAGAAACAAAAATCTCTCCTTGCAAGCCCATAATTCCTGCTTTATGCTATAAATGTAAGATCTGCCAATTACAAAGCATCATATTGCAGCAGCATTGTCTTTTTTTTCCAAATGAATACAAACGTTGTTATCATTATTGAAATGCTGAAAAGTACTTTTAAAATGAATATTTGTAAGAAAACACCAAACTTTGAGATAAAAATGAGGAATGGAAATCTATAGCATTTCACGAATATACTCAACATAATTTTAACCACAGACTAAATAATTGAGTTAGGAAGTTTTGCTATTTTTCTTATCAAGTCCATATTCTAGAAAACAAAGTTATTAAATATAAAAATCATTTTTCAATAATATAGAGAAACTATAACTTATGTTTTTCTATATCCTAAGAAAACTTTAACAATAAAAAGCTGAAAAGAAATTATTATTTTCACAAGAATGATTTTCAAAGATTACTTTCGTTTCACACTGTTAGACATATACAGAGAAGAATGAAGGCATCTAATACATTCAGACCTCAAAGGTGGATACTTGTGTTTCATAAATAAGCAGTTCATTTAGAATTGATCCAAAACCATCGAATATATGTCATATTTGATGTTTCAATTGCTCACTTAAAATACACATTGGAAAATATAATAATTCTTTGACTTTAGTTCACACCTACCATTATTGGGTGACATTTTAAATTGTATATTTGTCATTCTTTTCCTTGCCTTTCATTGCATAAATAGATTAAGCTACGTAAAGAGAATACATTTTAAATCTTAGGTATTTTCTTTGAGGAGATTTCCATATTTGTCATTTCATTTTAATTTTTAGTAATAGCAGTTATGAATAAAACATTTAAAAATACATAGGACATACAATTTCAATTCTGTCTCAATCTCTCGCTCTTCCTCCTCCCTGCCTCATCCCAATACCGTCATTTCCCAGGTTGTCAAAAGATGGCTGGTTTCCAGGGTTAGTTTGTCATAAAAGGTAAGATCAAACCAATAGAAAAAAATACAATAAGCTTGTGCACCGAGCCAGGTGATGTAAAAGTCAGTGGCAGTTTCTCCAATGTAATCTGACAGACCTCATTTATCTCCTTGTTGAGCTGGCCATGCTATCACAAGGCATGACTTCCCACCATGTTCCTACTTCTGGCCCAGGCCCCACCTGCTGAGGGAGCCAAGGAGGCTAGATAACATCCAGATGTATTCCAAAATGAACTTGACTTTTAAGAAAATGTGGCACATATACACCATGGAATACTATGCAGCCATCAAAAAGGATGAGTTTGTGTCCTTTGTAGGGACATGGATGCAGCTGGAAACCATCATTCTTAGCAAACTATCGCAAGAACAGAAAACCAAACACCGCATGTTCTCACTCATAGGTGGGAACTGAACAATGAGATCACTTGGACTCAGGAAGGGGAACATCACACACAGGGGCCTGTCATGGGGAGGGGGGAGAGGGGAGGGATTGCATTGGGAGTTATACCTGATATAAATGACGAGTTGATGGGTGCAGCACACCAACATGGCACAAGTATACATATGTAACAAACCTGCACGTTATGCACATGTACCCTACAACTTAAAGTATAATAATAATAAATAAATTAAAAAAAAAAAAAAAAAAAAAAGAAGGCTTCTTTGCTCCCAGCTCTGCCAAACAGCTGTCACTTTATTGGAAAGTTAAATTTGTCACAAGGAAAGAAAATTTCACCATAGCCCGTTTAAATAAGTTAGGGAGTAGAATCTTCTCCCCAATGCTTTTTCCACAGCAAGCAAATGTATCAATCATTTATTCTCTGAAATAACAATTTATTATCCATGTAGGAGGCCTTAGATTCAATCTGCACAGTGTTCTGAGTGTCGCATCAGATACGAAGATCTGTCATCAGTCTTTATCGGGGCAATCACTCTGCACTTGTCATCAGTTTTTAATAATAAAACTATTTATTACCTCAATAATTATTTATGACAAGAAGTCTGCCATTGGCATTATGAATAAATATTGATAAATTGCTTGGTTAATAAACTAGTACTTTTTAAGTGGCTTGGAGAGTATGAAAATGAGAGTGGTATTATTACAAAGAATTATTACAAGAAATTGTGAAATGTTTATCTTTTATTGAAAAGATTATATTTGCCCAACAGGAATTCCAGGAAAAGAACGTGGGAAATCTAATTTGTAAAAGAACAAAGATTCAGTATGAAAGATTGAAGAGCCAATATGTGTGAGAGTGTGTGTGTGTGTGTGTGTGTGTGTGTGTGTGTGTGTGTGTGTATAATAAATTTGGAAACTATATCAAAAACTTTGTTTTTTTTTGAGACAGAGTCTCACTCTGCTGCCCAGGCTGGAGCGCAATGGCAGGATCTCGGCTCACTGCAACCTCCGCCTCCTGGGTTCAAGCAATTCTCCTTCCTCAGCCTCCCGAGTAGCTGGGATTACAGTGCCTGCCACGTCACCTGGCTAATTTTTGTATTTTTAGTTACAGACAGAGTTTCGCCATGTTGGCCAGGCTGGTTCTGAACTCCTGACCTCAGGTGATCAGCCTGCCTCGGCCTCCCAAAGTGCTGGGATTACAAGCATGAGCCACTGCGCCCAGCCAAAACTTTTTTTTTTAGTTGAGATCAGCTCCTAAGAGCCACATTTTTTAAAGTGCCTTTTATGACAGGCTAGACACATGAATTTGAAATGGGAGTCTGAAATAGCATTAAATCTCATCCTCTGATGAGCTGCTGGGAAAACATGGATATAATCTTTACTTACAGAGATTATATCCCTTGGGCCAATTTTCTGGAAATCACAAAGGACTCAAAGCATGACTAACAGTTACCTGGTCACTGATGCTGGATAATAGGATATTTAACTTAAAAGTCAGAGTAGCAACAAAGCCACTTCTATGGGAGGGAGCTGGTACAGGCCTCCTGGCCATTTTGATGGCATGGCGTACTGGGTGCAAATGAAAAATAGAATCTAGAGGAGAAGAAATTATGCAAGGTTATGCAAGGTTAGAAATACTGTGTTAGAAAAGTACAGGTAAAGCTAGGACCCTCTATGGGAACTTAACTGAACAGAAATCATAAATTCCATCCAGGCTGTGTTCAAGTTAGGCTCCTGAAGCTGGAGGAAAACAGAAGAATGAAGCTCTAGGCATGCAAGCAGACCTTAGGGAGGGCTGCTCAAAAAGCACTCAGAAACAAGGATTTAAATGCAAATAGATGATTTGAAAGGTGATCTCAGTAAGGGGATAGGAAAGTGAGACAGGGAGAGAAAGAAGGTCAATAGAGGGTATGGATCAGTTAGTGAAGGGGAGAATTGAGATACACTCTTAATGGAGAACTCTAGGGGACAGTCTAGACAGAAAATGCCTCGAAGTTGATCCAACTGAGAGATAAGGAAGTTTAACTGTTTGTCCTCAAAATCCCAGCCATTGGTTGGGCCGTTGTGAAGGAATACACTGCTGGCCTGTTATAAGAAGAAACCCAGTGGTGTAGAATTACAGAGGCTTACAGTTGGATACTGCAGACATGTACCGAAATGGTGAGTGATGGGAAATGTGGAGCGAACCAACAGCTTCTTTTACAATGGAGCAATTGAAAATAGCAAAACGTGCATTTTTCCCAAAAGGTAGATGGGATCAAGAAATAACCCTATGTACATAAGAGGCATGAAGGAAACAATGAAGAGGCATAGTCATATGTAGCTTAAAGATGGAGATAGATTCTAAGAAACATATCCTTAGGTGATTTTGTCATTGTGTGCACAGCATAGAGTGTACTTAGAGAAACCTAGTGACATAGCCTACTACACATGTAGGCTATGTAGTATAGCCTGTTGTTCCTGAAGTGCATTTTACCGTACTGAACACTGTAGGCAATTGTAATACAGTGGTATTTGTATATCTAAACATATCTAAACATAGAAGGGTACAGTAAAAATATGGTATTATAATCTTATGGGCCCATCATTACATACGTGGTCTGTCATTGACTGAAACATTGTTATTCTGCAAATGATTCTATCATGAATGGGGCTTTCTCTTCAATGTTTTGGAAGGTGATGGTGTAATTCAAGTAATTCAATTAAAGGTATGTACAAAGAATGGTTGTAGAAGAGCAGCAACTGGAAACTTGATGATGGGCAGAGAATTTAGAAAATGGTTAGACACTCAGGCTAAGGCATTGACCTGCCTGGGTTGAATCCCAGCTTTAAAAGTTATTTTCTGTAACATTGGGCCAATTCTCACTTCCCAGATAGATTATACAGAGAATTAAATAAAATATGTAATAGAAAGTAAGTAGTTCAGTACCTGATCCTTCATTGATACTCAGTAATGTTAGCTATTATTAGAATTATTATAATTAAATATGTCCTGGCAGATCCATGGTGAATTATGAACACTGAGCTCTGGGGTTGTCTGGATAGCCACCCTCACACTAGATCATTTGGAGGAATATTTTGCAGGAAAGAACTCATGTAGTCTGCAGACCTCCACTGATATTTGGGACAATTAGTGGGAGGGTTGGGTGGGGAAATTCTTTAAAAGTCCAGGATGGGTGAGTTAATAACTGGAGAAAGTAAATGGATTGTCTAAAGCTGTATTAACTCAATTATTTACATAATGATATTTATATTAATAATAACTTTATATCTAGTTTTTGAAACTCATTTAATTTTTTAATTATATCTCATGTACTAGGCATTATACAGGGCACTGGGAATAGAGCAGGCAAGTCCTCTGCCCTCAGATAAAGCTACAGTCTAGTGGTTCAAGACAGACAATGAGCCAGTGATTAAAAGAATGAAAGTGGAAGGAATAGTAGTGTGCTCTTGTACTCCCAGGTATTTGGGAAGCTGAGGCAGGAGGATCACCTAAGCTCAGGAGTTTGAGACTAACCTGGGCAACATAGCAAGACTGCCTATCTAAAAACAAAATGAAGAAAAGAAGAATGGCAGCACAAAGTGTTGAGAAGCATAGAATAAAGACATTCAGTCAAACCTAGAATAGACTACCATCCTCGTAAATTTTCCCTAAGTTCAGAACCTAATATGTACCAGACACTGAGCTCAACAATGGAATATATTGGTGAGAAAATGAAATAATTAAATTTCAGCCATGATAAATGACACTATGAGAAGGCTAGTCTAGAAAAAGAAGCATCACTACAGAAATCACAATGGAGCTGAGAGCCAAAGGGGAAGAGAACTTCAGCAGGTAACGTCAGGGAGAAGAGTGGTTCAGGCAGCGGGAAGACTGTGCACAATCATCACGTGGGAGGAAGAAGTAGGGCTGGTTGGAAATGCCGAATGAAATCTTATGTCACAGTAACATGAAAAGTCACGAGTATGACCTGAAGAAGACTGGCAGAAGGCAGACCACAGGGACTGTGACTAGCAAGCTCAGCTTGTAGTTTTATTCTGAGACTAACAGGAGATTGCTGGAAGTTTTGAGACCCCAGGTACATAATAGCATCTGCTTCTGGCTATCATCAAGAGTCCACATCATCAGGAGAACACCTATCGTTAAGCTCTGGCAATTGTCCATATGGAGGTTGATGAAAGTAACATTTGCATAGAGGCTTGAAAGAAGAATGAGGAAGTTGGTAGAAGAGCAGTGGATGCCATCGTAACAGAGGTACTCAGCCTAGACAGGAGAGTGTGATCATTTTGAGAAACGCGAATATAATCCATTATTGCTGGAGAATTGAGTGCAGAGAGTGTTGTGGAAGATGATGTCTCAGCCAGACTTTGGAGGGTCTAATGAAAATACGTGAAAGATTCAGACCTTTATTCTAAGCAGTATTACAAGAAGTTTTCAAGAATGATTGTTAAAAGATCACTGGGAGAAGGGATAAAGATTAAAAGCCAAAATTAATTCCATGCGTAGATGAGGAAAATCAATTCCATTCCATTCCGTGAAAAACCGTCTTAGTCATTTTCATATGTCAAAAGTCCTTTTGGAAAATGTTGTCAGCCAAGCAGTTAGGACAAAAGCCAATCTGATATTATGGTGCCTGCCTCAGAGGGAGTTCTGATGAAAAAAATATTTGTTTGGTTAACATTGACTGATGCAGATCTTATGATGCACAAACTGACCCTGTCAACTCCTATGGTTCCAAGAACTTACCCCTCTTGAGATACATGCCATGACTATGTGATTCATTAAAGAGCTCATCAAGTGAAAGAACAAGGCTGGAGCTTTGTTCTATCACAGCTGGAGCTGCCATTTTGAGTAAGGAATTCCAGTTACACAGATAGAATGTACTCACATATGCAACTTGGAAAATTCACAGAATTATCCAGTTGTATAGAAATTATACATCGCATGTTGTGTCTTGAACTTTTCTCATGGTTTACCTTTGTGTGTGTGTGTGTTTGTGTGTGTGTTCAGTTAGTTAGTTGTTTCTTTTTAGTGAGGATTTCCTGTTTTTTGTCCCAATTGTCATCCAGATTCTGATTTCTGAGGTGTAGGAATGGCTTAGGTATCTGCATTCAAATAAAACTCTGCAGATAACTGTCAGATATATAGCATTGTTAACCTCATCCACTTGAAACAACTTGGGACAGGGTATCTTAGCAGTGTGTTTACTCAACCAGCATCTATTAAGCATCTTGCTATCTGTAGCCATGGTAGTGGGTGAGATGAACCAGAAAGAATTTGTAAATACATTAAAAAGGAGAAAGCTGAGTAGAGAACCCAGAGGATTATATGCCTTTTGAGAGTGAACAAGGGAGAGAGATGGAGGAAGAAAATTTTGAAAGATGGGAGGAAAACCAGGCAAGAGTGAATCTGTCAAATACTTCATAATAATTACAGTGTTTTAATATTTCTTCATTTTTGCTTTTATCACTCTTCAGGCAAAATGTTCATAAACATTGTGAGATGGGACCTAATTTACATATTCTGCCAATTATCTGTATTTATGTATAACCGCTCAGAGGTTTTCCCCCATTACCCCGAATAATTGAGAATTGGCTATAGAAGCAGTTTTCCTTCCCCGCTGAATAAATGTGCTGTATTTATATTATCCATTACCAGGTGGCAGACGTAATGTTCAGTGATGTGTGTTACTTATCTGAAACTTGAAGCTTCTTTCAAGGTTCAAGCTCACCAGTTAATAGAAGATAATCTGTATGGAGCATAAATTTCAAGGAGATGTCTACAATAAATCTTTTGTGAGCCTTCCATTTGCCAAGATAGCTCTTGCTGGAGTTGACTTTATTAGTAGTAACCATTGCACTAAGATGCCTGTGACAATGATAAAGCTTTTACATTATATGAATTATATTGGGCATACTCTATTTTTTCACTTTCATTTGTTTACTAACAGACCTTAAGATAGAAAGCTTTCAAATCATTTGGCAAAATATAATTAAGAATCACTCAGACATGTAATTTAATCAGGAGAATAGGAAATACATAAAGGTTATAAATGACTTCACAAATGACTTTAGAAGTCGTATTCATACTAATTCTTTTATGATGCAGATTAGGGCATTGAGTTAGATAGATTTAAAATGTTTGGTTTTCATAGTATTTTAATTAATTAAAATAAAATCCATGTGGTTAACCTAAGTATACAAAGAGAACAATTATACTTTCATCTCTTTAATGTCCAGGCTTCTAAATCATGCCTTAGTATTTTGAACGTGAGGGGGTTTCACACAGAGATGCTAATAACATTAGTAAATATGGAATGCCACTTGTGGGAGTGTGTTTTAATGTTGCCTTTGCTCCCTCAAACTTCATTTTGAATGATTCTTCTATTATGTAGATTTTTAGATTCTGGACACTCTTAGTTATTTCTTTGTCTTTTTTTAGGCATATAAAACCATGGAATATTTTATTTTAATTCTAATTATACTTTTTCAGAGAAAGGCAAACTATGTCCCTGTTTCATCTTCCTATGATAGAAAATTGCTTTTGGGATCCAATTCTTCTTTGCTAAATCAATCAAATTTGATCTTTGAAGCAGAAAAAGAAAACAGACATATAGTTCAAATTTGTATTGGAAACATTATCTCTTCTAATTTTAAATATGTAATCAGAAGAGGAACAATATCTTTAGAAACTAAACCTCAAGAGATGGGCTGTGACTCTAGCTGTGATGGTGAAACATTCAACAAACATTTCAGAATCCATCAGCTCAGGCTCAGTCGAACATACCCACACCATCTGTCTAAACGGTTTGTGGATGCAATCCAATATGACACAGGGAATCGTGTACACACCCTGATGCTCAATATGACCCACGTGATTGGTTGAAGACATTTTGTAATGATTCTATTATAATTTACTGTGGTTTAGAGATTTGAACCTCTTTCATGACTTGTATACTCCTCTTTCCTTGCTTTATTGTTACTAAAGTATTCACCTATTTCTTTTTTCTTTTCTTTCCTTTCTTTATTTTTTTTTTTTTGAGAAGGAGTCTTGCTGTGTTGCCCAGGCTGGAGTGCAATGGTGCGATCTTGGCTCACTGCAACCTCTGCCTCTCGGGTTCAAGCAATTCTCCTGCCTCAGCCTCCCAAGTACCTGAGATTACAGGCACCTCCCACCACGCCCGGCTGATTTTTGTATTTTAGTAGAGACAGGATTTCGCCATGTTGGTCAGGCTGGTCTTGAACTCCTGACCTCAGGTGATCCACCCACCTCGGCCTCCCAAAGTGCTGGGATTACAGGTGTGAGCCACCGCACCCAGCTGTATTCACCTATTTCTACTAACAGGATTTATGATGACTTAATGAAAAGAACATGTTCATTGAAGACAAAGCACCAAAGAAAGAGAGTTTTATTTCAAGCTCTGACATCTACCACTCATGAAATCTTTATCAACTTTTTCTTACCATCACTGGGCCATTATTTCATCACTTGTAAAATCTAGAAAACAATTGAAACCTAGAGGTTAAAATATAAAAGAACTTGGTGCATAAGGGTTAAGAGAATGCTGGATTTATACTGTATTGCTGAAATCTTCAGCCTGCCATTTAAAGGTGGTGTGACTTGATGAGTTTCTGAAACCAACGTTGGTTTATTTCCTATATGGAAATTGAAGTTATAATAGAATCCATTTCATCGAGTTGTTGTGAGCATTCAGTAATTAAAAAATATAGGATGCTTAAAAATATGTTTGGAACATAAGAGTTCAGTAAAAACTAATTTAAAAATGTCAAGATTTTAGTGAAATATAAATGTCTGGTGAATAGAAGTTTATTCACTCTTCTCCCTTGACAATACCAACCGTGTCTTTCTCAACTTTGTGGCCACAGAAATTAGAAAAGCGTTTTGCAATAAGATTTGCATAATAAATACAGAAATGAATGAAGACAAATTATTCTGAAAACATTTTAAAATCATATCTTCACATTAGGATATCATCTAACCTAAAAGCTTACCAAGAAACTACCTAATTTAAGACTATACATTGAGTTGAGGTATTTGTTTACATAATTTCTATGTTTCTTTACTGAAGCTTCCTTTGACTAAATTGATTAGTTTATGACTACTCTAAAAATCTATATTATCTCTAGATTTATTTCACTTTGTTTATAGGATCTTCAGGTAACTACAGTAAATGATGAATACAAGTGAAACAGAAAACTCAATAATGTAGTTAATAACATAGAATTCAAGTAAATACTCAAGACATTTAACCTTCAAGCTAATTAGTTGATACAAAGCTCATGTATATTATTTTACAGCAAAAATTAGAATCAGTTTCAAGACCACAGTTAAAGCTTATTAATAACAGTAACTGAAAATAAATGTGAATTTTGCAATGATTATCTGTTTTTTAAAAGGAAAACTGAGGAGTGTTAGAAGAAATAGTTAACATATGATTTTCCATTATGATACTTGGTTGTTTAGGAAATTATAATAATTACAAATGCATTCAATTTCAGGAGATAACGAAGTTATGCAATAATATTTTATTTTAGTAAATAGTATGATTGATACATAAGTGACAAACTCTAGAGATTTATAAAGTTGTATCACTCTGAAAGTTGTGAAAATAAGGTAAGACAGCCTTTTTTTTAAAAAAATAGAAGGGAGAATAATAATGTTCCAAAGAGTTTCATGTCCTATTTCCTAGAACCTGTGAATATATTATTTTATGGGGCAAAGGGAATTCAGGTTGCAATTGGAATTAAGGTTGCCAATAAGCTCACTTTAAGAGAGGGAGATTACTCTGGAATATCTGAATGGACCCAATTTAATCACATAAACTCTTAAAAGAGGAAGAAAGAGGTAGAAGATTGGATCAGAAAGATGCAACTTGAGAAGGCCTTGACCTACCAGGACTACCATTGCTGGCTTTGAGAGTAAAGGTGAAGGACCACTAGCTATAAAAATGTGGCCGCCTCTAGCAGTTGGGAGCAGCCCTGAAGTCACACCCAGTAAGAAAGTGGAGACCTCAGCTCTGCAACCAGAAGAAACTGAGTTCTGCCAATGACATGAATAAATAGAAAAATGTATTCTTCCTTGGAGCTTCCAGAAAAGAATGCAGGCTTGCTGATACCCTGATGTTAGTCCAGAGAGATTCATGCTAGACATACCAGATTCTACACAATATTAAGATACTATATTGATGTTATTTAAGGCACTAAATTTGTGGTAATTTGTTAAAGCAACAATAGAAAATAGATACAGTACTTAAAAACTCTAAGAATTTATGAGATTGTATTATTCCTTGAAGAAAAATGTTTTGAAATTTCTAAAAATGAGTCAAAATAAGAATCTTACTCCATTTTAAGTGTTGTTTTATATAGGTGAAAAGAATGCCTTTTGGTTTGTAGAGTTAATTTATTTGTTGATTTAGTAAATGTTTGCTGAGCATCTGTTAGGTTTAAAGACCTCACAGGTGTAAAAACAATACTGGCAATCAGAATATAGAGTTTCATAGCAGATCTGTGATCAAACAACACCTCTAATGCAAGGTAGGTATAAGAATTCCTCCCAGAGAAGCAGAAGTACTGAAATAAAAAAGTCATTTCTGTTTTGGATTATCAGGAAGTTCTTTATTAAATAATTAAGTGGCTTTTAGATAGATTTTGATATACCAGGGTTTCACCAGATGAAGTTAGATGGGAAGGATGTTTTAAGGGGTAAGAATCAAATGAACATCCGTTGGGAATATTTGGACATATTTCAATTTGATTTCTCTGCATTTTTTATTCTATGTTTAAATTACACCTGTAACATCAATGAGGAATGTCTGTTTAAACATTTTTAGTGAAAGGACACTCAATACCTCAGAAAAGCAGCTGATAATATTGTGTATCAGCTCATATAACTATTACCTTCTTCGTTAGTTTGAACTAAAATATGTCCTCTCTAATATCCAGCCCCTGGTTTTTCTCTAACTAATTAGAACATCTGAATATACATATTATCCAACTTTAAAAAAATTGTCATTTGAATCCTTCAAAATATCTTTCAGGCTTTTTTGTGTCTTCCTCTCAAATTCAATGCCTCCGTTCTATCCATCAATACTTAATTAACATAACATTTTTGTGGACATTCCACCATCTTTTTTTTCAGAGAAAGAGTCTTGCTGTGTCACCCAGGTTGAAGTGCCCTGGTGGGATGACAGCTTACTGCAGCCTTGAACTCTTGAACTGAAGCAATCCTCCTACCTTAGCCTCTCTAGTGGCTGGGATACTACAGGAGCATGCCACCACACTTGGCTAATTAATTTTTTTTTTTTTAGAGATGGGGTCTCACTATGTTGCCCAGGCTAGTCTTGAAATCCTGGGCTCAAGCAATCCTCCCGCATCAGCCTCTCAAAGTGTTGAGATTATAAGTGTAAGCCAGTGCGCCTGGTCATCCCACTATCTTGTCATTCTTACCTGGATATTCTCTAATTTAAAATATTCCCTGTTATTACTGTAGAATCAAGTTATGTTGGAAAATATTAAGAAAGAAAATTAGTTTCTTTAGGCTAACTATAGGCATTTCCAGGTAACTAAAATGTAGAGCCATTGATAGCTTGACAGAACAATATGGAATCTAAACATCTCAACTTTTATCTTTCTTTAATAGTCTGGTTCTTTGGAGGGTTTAGAGATACAATAAAACTTTTACCCCAATAATTGAGATTGATTTCCTCTAAATACAGTAATGTTATTTTAACCGTGACACACTGAAGTATGTCTAGAATAAATTAGAGATGTTTATGTCTTCTTAAGCAACAGCCAAGTCAGTAAGAAAGACATGGGTATAACATTGCCTCCCCTAATGCTGGCTAACCATGTAGCCTTGATAAAAAAATTCAAACTATTCTGAGCCTAAGATCTATCATCCATACATAATACCCTATTTAAAGTATGTAGCAAGAGGGTTTGCCGCATAATAGACTCTCAATGTAGGTTAATTTTTTGGTTCTTAAACAGAGCACATTACAGATCATTTTCTTTTATTTGACTAAACAAGCCATTTGAGATATATCTCACATATATCACATCACATACATATATCACATATATATGTGTTTTTTTCTTTTTATTTTACATAGTCAATACAACACAGCATCTCCTGTCATCAAAATGTGTGTGTGTTGGTGGGGGCGGAAGGTGAGGTGTTCTCTCTACCAGCAGCCAGTCAATTCTCTGAGAGATTCTCCAGCAGACAGACTGGCTGTGTGACTTCTAATTCAATCCAATTTTCACATTACCTAACTGAGGATAATGCCAGATCTCAAAAGTTGAGGACCTCAGCCTCACAAGGCTGCTCCCCACTTGAGATATGAGTTATCAGATATATCGAATACGGCCTGTGCTTCTGACTGATCAGCTATATGCTGGGGTCTCCACAATCCCCTCCTCAGATTCTATCAGTTTTCTAGGGCATCTCAAAGAGTTCAGGACAACACTTTACTCACGTTCTTTGGCTAACATATTTTAAGGATAATACAGAGGATACAGATGAGCAGCTAGAAGAAGTAATAAACAGGATGAGGTATGGGGAAAGTGGGATGGAGTTCCCGTGCCCACTCCAAGTATGCCATCTTCCAGGAACCTCATATGTTCAACTACCTGGAAGCATATTTGAACTCCATGCTTGGGGTTTTATGGAGGCTTCATTATGTAGGCATGACTGATTGCATCATTGGACATTGGTGATCAATTCAACCTTCAGGCCATTTTCCTTCCCTGGAGGTTGGGGAATGGGACTGAAACTACAAATCTGTAATCATGCCTTGATCTTTCTGGTGACCAGCCCCTATCCTGTTGCTATCTGAGACCCCCAGCCACCAGTCATCTTTTTCATAAACAGAAGACATGTATCACTCCTATCACTCTGGAGATTCCAAAGATTTTAGGAGTCGTATGCTAAGAAATGGAAATAAAAAATCAAATATATATTCCATAATATCAGCATAGATTATAATATAATCGTGACCATATATTAAAGGCAAGTGAAGACTGTAGCTATTTATTTATTAGCAAACAGAATTTTATTCTCAACAGAGGTACCCATAAAATACTATCAGAAAATGATTCAACTCAAAATTCTCTCTCACTTCTCAGTTGTTTATGCAAGGAAATGATTCTTCTATGGCACTCTGGTAACCTTGCACGTATCCACAAGGGCCATACACAGAAAAGTTTCAGCCACAACTAATGGAAGTCTTGGTAGAAAGCTTTGTGATTCTCTGGAAACACTGGAGGCTGGGAAACCGTGAGAAGCTGTTCTGAGGCCCTCATTTATTCCCCATCCCACATTCCCTGCTTTCCTCTGGATGGCTGTCACAGGCAATTTTCCACTGCAACTTGGACTCGGATGAGCTATGGGGCTTTCTGTCTTGTTCCCCTCACAACAGAGCTGCCAAATATAAAACTGCTTAGATGCAGAGTAGAAACAGCTTCTCAACAGCTGGGTGTCTTTCCAATCCTGTTGCAGTCACCTAGCCATTTCTGATTCAATGCTTTTTTTGGGTATATGGAACATGGACCACAGGGATCTGCCACTTCCGCCTCTACTTTCTTCTACTGTTTATGCAAAAAATACTGAATTTGAAGTGACTCATCACTTCACTGGTTAAGTTAGTTAAGCCTTGGTCTTACCTTGTCTTATGTGTGCTTGACACTTCTCAGATAGAAAGATCAAAATTTGAAAATGTAAAAAAATTACCTCTCTGCCAAAAATATCTTCAGAGACATTACTGTCTAGATGAACTACAGGGATGTTTTTTGTTTCTGAGACAAGGTCTCACTCTGTCACCTGGCCTGAGTGCAGTGGTGCGATCACGGCTCTCTGCAGCCTCGACCTCCCAGGCTCAAGGAATCCCCTCACCTCAGCCTCCTGAGAAGCTGGGACTACAGGCACACGCCACCACACCTGGTTAACTTTTTATTTTTTGGTAAAGATGAAGTCTCGCTATATTGCCCAGGCTGGTCTGGAACTCCTGGACACAAGTGACCATCCTGCCTTGGCCTCCCAAAGTGCTGGGATTATAGGCATGAATCACCCTGCCTGGCAGCTAACCGGATTGAATAGTATCATGTAAAATTTCACTTAAGAAGACTGTAATCTTGAGAATAGCACAACCATTGCTAGAACATAAGCATCATTTTTATTTTGTTTTAATATAAACAGAAAGTTATTTATTAGTTTTTACTACATTTGCTTTTCTTTTTTACTGTTAACTGACACTTCTCACTTCTGTAAGTCCCTTCATCTTTCCTCCAATTTGTTGAAATTCGATGATCAAATACGAAAGCTTGATAAGATTTATAGGTCAGATAATGTCAAAACCAGAATATTAGTGACCAAAAAGGAAGCATATGTATTCTTTCTCTGTTGTCAGAGGCAGGATCAAGATAAAAGGACTAGTGTTCTTTCCACTAGTGTAGGCCCTGGGCTAGAAATGTAATGTGGGAACACTACATTTTTATTTACTTTTGACATTTGAATTGTTCCCTCAAAAATATTTTAGAAACTCCTCTCTCTTTCCCCACCTTCTCAGACGTTTTGTTTAAGCAAATATTTTGCAGGGAGAAACAAAACCCTAAGTAGAAGCAATTTAGGCAGTACAAAAGCACTGACTTTGGGTTCAGACTAATTTGAGTTCAAATTGTATCTCTGCCCACAGCCAGGCTATAACCTTACCGAAGCTATTTATCCTGTCTGAGCCCCAGTTCTCCTATTAAGGGAGAATAAGTAATACCTAATTCAGGAAGTTTTTATAAGCATTAAATGAAATTTTTAAAAAGTGATTTACAGAATAATAGGTATTACAAAGTTAATAAATAAAAGTAATTATTAAAATATTCCTTTATTCAAAAAGTATTATTTATGCCTATATTAGGTAATACATTGTTTAAGATATATGAAGTTTAAGTATGTATTTTTTGTAGAGGTCAGAAATGTGAATATTTGAAACTTGGAGTTTCTAGAGAGGACTGGTATACAGGCAAAGTCGAAATTTCTTCTTCGCATCTGTCTCTTTCTCCAAGCAATTTGGACGTAGTTTTCTCTGCTTCACTAAGCTACTATTCTCCCATCTGATTTCCATTTTCCCAAACAATGTCATCTTTTGTCTCTCATGTTTTCTTCTCCCATTCCTTGTCTTTGTGGGTTCACATCGGTTTGGGGGATGAGGATGTCAGTATAGATGTGGTATTCAATCAATCATGCCTAAGTGCAAGACTAATAAGTACTTTTTAAGAAAACTCAAAAGTGCCAGTGGAAAACAGAACAGGAGTAACAATCTCTACTTGGCTGAGTCTGGAAACAGTTTAGTCAGTCAGCAACATTTGCAAGGGCAGGATGGTTTGGGGCTAGAGAGACTGAAAATAGGGTAAGACGTTGATGAATTGCCTGTTTACGGAATGAGGCTTTGGCAAAACAAGTACTATAAGGCATGGAGTATTCAAGAGCATTTCTGGAGGATTGGAAGAGTTCAGACTTTATGGCCATGGAAACCAGAAAACCTGAGGTGATATAGTCAGATTTCCATTTTATAATAACAGTTCTTAAAACATCTTGAAGGAGAAATCAATGAGAGAGAAAGTTGCAGGTGCAAAGAATAGGTAAGAGGCTGTTGAAAGAGACCAGACCAGGAATGGAGAGGACTTGAGTACATAGTCTATCTGATGAGCATCGCAAAGTTGATTTTTTGGTGAACTCATTCGGTAATCTTAGGAGATGCTCACAGCAATGTGTTTCTCTGTCAGACTCAACTCGTTTCTCTTGGTTTTTCATCCCTCCTCCTTCTACCACTCCCATTCTTAAACCATCTCCTCTTTAAGTGCTTGCTGGGGACACTGATGCTAATTTATCTCCACCTTGGGCTCACCCATGTTATGCCATAGTGTTAAACAAATTTTCAGCTCTTACTACCATGAGCATGAGGTGGTATGCATAAATCTTACAGATTTGCTTTTCTTCTTTTCCCCCGCAAAACACTTATCTCCGAAACTGTCACTGCATTGCTGATGCAATCACTAAAATGCTGTCCCTGTCCAGAATTCCAGATGGTATAAACAGCTTTTTATCTCCTATTGGAAAATGGCATATTCAGGGCAAGTTTACACCTACATAAAATTTCATTGGCAAATTATTTGACACTCAGATAACTGATTAAATTAATTGAGCTTTTAATCTACATTGTTTTATGCAAAACAGTCTGTTTAATCCATTTCCAAATCTGGATATCTAAAAGTAAAGTATTTTTGCTTTTCCTCATAAAAACCATTAATTTCTCAAATGTAACTAATTAGCCAACAAGGTATCATAAGAAATGAATGCCAGTTTTATGAAAGTTTACACTCTTGTATGTTGAAATCACTTTTGACATTTATTATTCCCAATAAGTTACACATTTTGAATCTTAGGACAAACTGTAATGTTTATGCTGTATATACTTTTAAGATTTCATGAAATAATATGGAGCTTACTCAGGGTAATTATTTATAAATCAAAATTCAATCATATTTGAGCTCATATACATTCAAAGAGTAGAGATTAGATTAGTTTCTGAGGCTCTTGAGGTAAATCTACATTCCCAGAACAATTTTAAAAATTGCTAATAATTCACAATGGGTGATTTAGACATCTGGTAAACCTCAGCCCAGGTTTAAAAAAAATTATCCTCAGCATCTGTGATACTTTGCTCTAATTATGTCAAAGCAATACAGAAATCGATGAAAATGAAAGCCTCCCAGGATTTAAGGTCATAAGGGAAAACATTTTGAGGTATTGGGGATTTTTTTTTTAATTAAAAGTACTTGATTGCTTTACAACAGTTACTCTCCTGGCAG
Organism: Macaca fascicularis; assembly: GCF_037993035.2. NCBI lineage: Eukaryota > Metazoa > Chordata > Mammalia > Primates > Cercopithecidae > Macaca > Macaca fascicularis. Next base: position 58,732,442 of record NC_088394.1, read on the forward strand.
GCAGTCCTTCCTAAGAAGATATCTTATCAGAAAGATGGTTTTGTGAAATGATGCTCTAAGGAACATTGACAGCTGTGTATGAACCTGAGATTTCCCTTATCCATCAAATATTATTTTTTAATTCTGTTCTTGATTGAAGAGGGTCAAAAGTAGGGTTTATAAATAAAAGGTTGACATGGTCAGATCTCCCATTTCACAGAGGAAGTGTTTAAAAATAATATGACTTTTATAAATTAAAAGATGTAAATGCACTATAAACCTAGGAGTCTGGTATTCTCCATTGATCATTACCAGACATTTGACTAGTGGCAATCTGAATTACAAACCAATGGGTTAAATGAGAGAGCCTAAATTAAACAGATTTAGGGCAAGTATGATTGCTACAGTGTTTTAAGTAACGGATTAAATATAAGGTTGGTTAAGAAGAGCTTACATATTAGAGATTGTCCAGTTGATAAGGGAGCGGGGCAGGGAAGTGCTAGGTAGAGAAGGGCAGGGTCCCTGGTGACGGTCCATCCCTTGGTCTTGTGCCCACGGACCTAAGTGAGGACAGGCACTCTTGTTTTTGCACCCAAAATATTGCAGTTTCCAGACCACTCTGGCCGGCCACACCCCCCATCCTGTGCCTATAAAACCTCGAGAGCCTAGTGGGCACACACACAAGCAGCTGGACGCCGAGAGGAACACATTAACAGAAGAACACACCGAGAGACTCTAGCAGGCCACTGTCGACACAACAACACGGATTTGGCCAGGGGCAGATGGAGAAGAGTCTGGCAGCCCGACTCCAGGGGAAGACCACCTTCCCACTCTATCCGCCTTCTGGCTCCCCATCCATTTGCTGAGAGCTACTTCCACCACTCAATACAACCTGGCACTTACTCTCCAAGCCCACCTGTGATCCGATTTTACCGGTGTACTAGGGCGAGAACCTCGGGATACAGAAAGCCCTCTGTCCTTGCAGTAAGGCGCAGGGTCTAATTGAGCTGATTAACCCAAGCCGCATGAGGACAGCTAAACTGAAAGAGCCCACTGCAACACAAGTCCACTGGGGCTTCAGGAGCTGTAAACACTCAACCCTAGACGCTGCCATGGGGTTGGAGCCTATGTTCCCCATGACCTGCTCCTCTGCATGCTCCCCCTAGGGATCTGAGCTGTAGGACACTGAAGAATCGAGCCACATCCCCATTGCACGCCGTGAGATGGGGATAAGGGAACTTTTCCCCGATTCACAGTCAAGTAAGTTTTAGGGCTGGTAGTCAGTTTTAAAATAGCTGATATAATCAAATCATAAGGTACTAGTCACTTTGGTTTGGTATAAATCTTTTACAATTATATTACTGAATTAGATGTTTCTGCATGTATGTTTCTTTTTCGTATGGAATACCAGTTTCAGGCATGTTTATGGTCCTCAGCATGTGGGAACCATTGTATTTTTAAATGGTCATTTAAAATAATATTTACTATGTGGAAAATATTTATTTTATTTATAAAGTATCTTTTTATGTATCTAAATAATTGAATGTTTTTGTTCAACATCTTCAACTAGATTTATAGCTCCGATAATGTACTGCTTGCAAAATTATGACGTTTTTTTCTTAAAATATAAATAATGTTTTCTTTTAAAAACATTATTAATATAGAAATGAAATGAGTGTCTAAAAAGTATACACTTCACACTAGACCTCATTAAGAACTCAACATTTTTAATAGTAACAATGAAATCTACTAGCCACTAAGAATATTTCAATAATCAGATTATGAGTTCACATAATGCCTGTTTTGGGTATCTGCTTCTTGAAATGAAAGGAAATTAAATGACTATGCTTCTTAGTTAATTTTCTGATAAAAGTCACTCTCATATGGCAATAGTTTTCTCAGAGTTTGTCATAGTTGTGGAATCATGAGTCAAAAATGTAATACCACAAGTCCTTAGCCACAAAATCCAAAACAGCTAATGAAGAATCCAGTACATTTCCTTAGAAAATTAAAACCCTGAAGTAAAATTTCCAATAGTTTTCTGTAGGAGCCACTGCTAACTATTTGTGCAAAATAGATGTATCCTATTCCATGAAACAGGGATGAAATTCTAGTATAATCATTAAGGTAACAAGACCCTGTCATGTGGCTACTTTCTTTCCCAAATCCAACCCCTACATGCACAGTAGTTGTTCAGTATTTGTGTTTTATTTAAAATTTATACTAGTGCTGCTTGAGAATATTGAAGTGGTTTAAACTAAAACACAGCAATGGTATAACATTGGTATAGTCTAAGTAAAAAATCACATAAAAAGAGAAATAAAACAATGAAACAGATCAGTCATTCTAATACAGTTATTATGCTTGAACATTACGGTCAATCTCAGAAATTCCTAGAAGCTAAGACAAACTAAATTCAATGGGTATAAATAAGGAACAAGATTGAAATTAAAAAAAAAAAAAGTAAACCAAATGTGCACCAACATATCCATTAAGAGAAACACCTCACTCCCCTTTCTGTGGTTTGTCTTCATGGGGTTTGTGACATAGGTTGCCCAACTAACATGTGGCAGTTTTTAAATCATAAATTGAGGATAAGAATAATATCAATCATGATGGGTTGTTGTGGGGATTGAATTATTAACACATACATAATTTTGAGTTTTTCTTAGCACATAGCAAGATCTCAATAAGTACTGCCTGTTAATATTAATCACCACCTGCCTATCATCACCAAATCTATCACCTGACTTATTTCCAGCTGGGGAAAAAGTAACCAAGACTGCATAAGTAACATATTCAAAATATATCTCATTCATTGGTAGGGCATAGAAGCCAGGTCCGTTTCAAAGCCAATGCACAATCTAAGGTCCCAACAGGAACTAGCTAACATGTAATTCTCAATTGCATGCATTTCCTTTACTCTGTGTTCTTCGATGCAGCCAGGCCCATATATTTTTCACATTTCCTGTCCAGCTTGCCCTACACTTTCCTCTCTAAGAAATCAACAGTATGTTTCTGTCTAGGCTTTAGAAAATCTCTTTTCTAATAAATCTGTCCAGGCTTGCTCGGCATTAGCTATAGCATGATATTCATGCTGCTTCTCTCGTTCTGGGACTTTTCCTATTTGCCAAATCTTTAGGGAAGAAGACTTTGCTAGAAAAAACAAAATTGCTAAAAATAAAATTCTACTGTTTGTGATAACATGGATGAACCTGGAATAGATTATGGTTAGTGAAATAAACCAGTCCTAGAAAGATACTAGTTTGCACTTTAAATTAGGTACCGGGAAGAGTCAAAAATCATAGAAGTGGAGAATAAAATGACTGTTGCCAGGGGATGGGGCAAGAAAGGAGAGGAAGTTTGTTGCTTAATGGGAGTAGAGTTTTGATTATGCATGGTGAATACATTCTAGAGACTTGCTGTGCAACACAGTGTCTACAGTTAACAATGCGGCATTGTACACTTAAACGTTTGTTAAGAGGGTGAGCCTCATGTCTGTTCTTACCATACACAAGCACACAGATCAAAAAACACACACACAGAGGGACACAAGGAAACTTTTGGAAGTGATAAATATGTGTATTACCTTGACTATGGTTGTGATATTAAATATGCATATGGATGTATGCATGTTTCCAAACTCATAAAATTGTATATATTATACATGGGCAGGTTTTTTTTTTTTCTTTTAGTATATCAACTGTACTTCAATAAAGCTGGAAAAAAAGGCAAAATGTGATGAGACACACCGAGAGCCTGGACACATGGCTTGGATACTTCCACCAAAAAATCATCTATTCCTTCAACAAGCATTAATCAAACAACTTCTTCCCTTCCTCCTCCTCCTCCTCCTCTTCTTTTCTTTTTATTTTCTTCTTCCTCTTCTTCTCCTTCGTCTGCTTTCCCTTCCCCTTCTCCTTCCTCCTATTGCTCCTCTTCCTCCTGCTTCTCCTTCTCCTCCTACTTCTCCTCCTCCCTCCCCCCACATCCTCCTCCCCCTTCTCCTCCTCCTCCTCCCCCTTCTTTTTCTCCTTCTTCTCCTTCCTTCTTTTTTGAGACAGGGCACTGCTCTGTTGCCTAGCCTGGACTGGAATGCAGTGGTCCAATCTCAGCTCACTGAAACCTCTGCCTCCTGAGCTCAAGCTATCCTCCCCCCTCAGCCTCCTGAGTAGCTGGGACTACAGGCGTGCACCACAACCTTGGGCTAATTATTTGTATTTTTTCTCTTTGTAGAGATAGGTTTTCACCATTTTCTCTAGGCTGGTCTCCAACTCTTGGGCTCAAGTCATCCTCCTACCTGGGCTTCCCAAAGTGCCTGGATTACAGTCATGTGCCACTACACTCAATCAATCAAACTTCTAATATCTAGCAAATACTGTGCTAGCAATTGTCACTTTTAGACATGGTACTTAGAGTTTACTATTGAAAGGAACTGCTTAGGCTTCAACTTTATTAATTCAATTCTATGTCATGCAACATGTTCAAATATAATTTATGGCTTTAGTCTCAACTAGGTTATTTTAATGTCAATCCTCTGAAAAAATGGGTAGCAAAATTGATGCTCTGTAAATACAAACTTAAGTCAGTACTCTTTGCTGCCAAATTAATGCAACCTAATTGAAATAAAATGAAAAATTGCATGGTTTATATTATAAAGATTAATGTCAGTGATGACAATCTATTAATGTGATATGTAAGATGTTAATTTAAAAACTAAGTAATTCTTTGGTTTGTTTGTTAAGTGAATGCCGCCTTTTGTGACCTGGAGACCTTTAATTTTTCCTGGTGATTGGAGATGCTGTCATCTGTAACCCTTTGAGTAGCAGAATCTTTATTGGTATGTGGGCCTTATTGGAATGCCATTGGTAGATGCTAAATTACACAGGTGAAATTGTAAACAGAACTCAACTGATTGAAATGCCCTAACTCTGGAATATTGTCAGGATTGGAACAGAGCATTAAACATACCCAGGCAGGATTATTCCTAAGTGTCGGTCATGAATGTTATTTTCTTTGGCTTTTAATGGGTGTTACCATACATGAACAAAGGAAGAGTATGTGGCCAAATAAATTTGCGATAGCTAGTAAGGTTAAATTTGTTTCTTTGCTGTAGAATTTCTCAGTTCTTACACAATGGTTAAGGGCTTTGTGAAGATTTGAGTGAATACATGGTCTTCAGTGACATGTAAATTCATCTCCACTCTCTGTTTCTCCGTTTTTATATGCATATTTACTTTCATGAAATATTTCACGGGACCTGTGTTTTCTGCAATATATCTAGATAAAGCCTGATTATATCCAAACCACTTTTACAGATAATAAAACTGAGCCCCGTAGCTGTTAAAGGATTAATTTGTGGGAAAATGAAAAGAACTAAGTGGCATGGAAAGAATTTGAAGCAAAGGGCTTGTGTTTCTCATATAAAGAATATGAAACCTTGGACACAAATGTTACATTGCAACGAATCAATCAGTTGAAGACTTTAATAGTTGTGGTGAGGAGCAAAGAGAAAACTGTCATATTGGGACATGATATGAATGCCAAATTCAGGAGACTAAGAAAATAAATACAATTAATATGGAAGAGGAAAGGTTTGAAGTTAGAGTGAGACACAGAATGGGGACAGAACATAGAACATCATCAAAGGTGAAACAGAGGGCAAAATATGATCTTCAACTCTGCTGGTTCAGCAATAACACAACAATTAAATAATTGTTATAGAAATTGTCTTTTCATATTCCATTTACTGTAAAAAATAGCTTTCTTTACTTCACTGTAAATAAATATAGATAAATTGTTTCATTATAGATTCATTCATAATAGATAAAATGTTCTTGAGTTGGAGGGAAGGGCACTAAAGATTTTGGAGGGATACATGTTAGAGAAAAAAGGAACCTCATATCCCTCAAAGAGAAGAAGACTTCAATTTTAGACTTGTGTCTCTTTCTAAGGACCCTTGGAAACAGAACAGGGATTGTCCATACTCTGAGAGGAAGTTGCTTCTCTGTCTGGTTTCTACCACTTATAATTATGTTGGTCTTTTTAAAATTTTCTTTTTCTTTTTCTTACTTTCTCCTTTCACCATTTTCTTCTTTTTCCTTCCATCTTTTCTTTTGCTTTCTTCCTTTCTTCCATTCTTTCTTCCTCCTTTCCTTCCTTAATTCAATCCTACTTGCCTGCATGCCTTTCTTTCTCATTGACATATATCGAAAATGCTGCCCTGTTCTCTCACATATGCATGCATTTTTGCCTATTTGTTTTATATTCGTTTGTCCTACTGCTTGTTTGTATAGAAACAAATTATTCAGGAGTAATTTTTAAATTTTCATTGAAATAGTTTTAAATGCATACAGCAAATGAGAAAGTCCACATGATGGCAAATTTGGAAAGCTTCCTGAATTTTGCTTAGGAAACTTTGGAAGTCAGATAGACTTTCCAGATGTAAGTGAATTTATCACATTCTTACAGCCAAGAGCACTTGCGATGTGTGTTGTTATCTATTTTGTTTTTAGCACTCTGGGCAAATACAACAGTAAAGCAATACAAGTCAAATAAATAACATTAAAAGACCTTCCAGGGCCTTTGTTTTATCAACTGAGGAAGTTGGAAATAATATTATATCTTCCTTCTCCTTCTTAACCTTTTTACAAAATCTCATTCTTTTCATCACAGATATTGTTTTTACTATCACTAGGCATGTGTATGACAGGTAGCACAGTCTGGAGATACAACACTACTTAAGTCATCATTCTAAAGGACACAATTGTTTTCCATTTTTCCCATTCTGGGCATCCACTTCTGTGGTCGGCAAGTCATTGCCTCATATTAAAAACACAAAAAGTGAATTAATTCATTTAGCCAACACTAGTTTATGAAGCAAATTTATGTGGTAGGCATATGTGTGACTCCTAGTCTAATGAATATTGTTTTTAAGAGTTGGGGAGACAATAATTGAATGGAGAAATGAAGAAAATAATTTTGTGTTGTGAGGGTAATAATGATAGGGGGAATTGGTCCACAGAGAATGATCAGGATGGGGTGAGGATGGCAGGAGCTTAATATGAGTGGCTAAGGAATGTCTTAGTAAGAAGGTATTTGTTGTGCCATCGTGCGGTGGCTCACGCCTATAATCCCAGCACTTTGGAAGGCTGAGGCAGGCGAATTGCCTGAGCTCAGGAGTTCAAGACCAACCTGGGCAACACGGTGAAACCCTGTCTCTACTAAAATACAAAAAAAAAAAAAAGAAAAAAGAAAAAAAGAAAAAAATAGCCAGGCATGGTGGTGTGCGCCTGTAGTCCCAGCTACTCAGGAGGCTGAGGCAGGAGAATTGTTTCAACCCAGGAGGCAGAGGTTTCAGTGAGCCGAGATCGTGCCACTGCACTCCAGCCTGGGGAACAGATGAGACTCCATCTCAGAAAAAAAAAAAAAATAATAATAATAATAAGGTACTTGTCACTTGAAAGACAGGAAGAAACTAGCCATAAGTGTCTCAGAGAGAACACAAGTGCAAAAGCCCTGAGAAAGAAAGGATGTCTATGCTAGAGAGAAAAAGAAGATAGAGAAGTCTTATGCTACAGAGAAAAAGGAGATAGAGCAGAAGGCAGAAGCTTGGCCCACGCAGGGGTAGTTTTACTAGCATCTGTGTGGGCCAAACCATGCAGGGGTTAGTAAGCTGTTTTGGGGAGTAGATACAATTCTGTATGCAGTAGAAATCTCTGGGAGAACTTTAACAAGCTGAGAAACATGATATCATTTGTGCTTTTAAAAGACTGTATCTTTGTTTGGTAGAACGATTTATTTTCCTTTGGGTATATATCCAGTAACGGGATTGCTGGATCTAATGGTAGCTCTGTTTTAAGTTCTTTGAGAAATCTCTGACTGCTTTCTGCAGTGGCTGGACTAATTTACATTTCCACCAACAGTGTACAAGTGTTCCCTTTTCTCAGCAGCTCACACGCATCTGCTGTTTGTTAACTTTTTAGTAATAGCCATTATTAAATCGTTGTACCAAAAAGACACATGGAATCCTATGTTCATTGCTGTGCTATTCACAATAGCAAAGACATGGAATCAACCCAGGTGTCAATCAGTGATAGAATGGATAAAGAAAATGTGGTACATATACACCATGGAATACTACACAGTCATAAAAAAGAATGAAATCATGTCCTTTGCAGCAATATGGATGCAGTTGAAGACCATAATCCTAAGCAAATTAGCACAGGAATAGAAAACCAAATAATGCATCTTCTCACAAGTGGGAACTAAAGATTAAGTACAATGGACATAAACATGAGAACAATAGACACTGTGGACCGCTGGAGGGGGTAGGAAGAGAGGAGGATGTGTCTAATAGAATGATAGTGGCCAGATGATATTATTTGTGTTTTTGGATGAAGGCAAGTGTGCAATTTTTATGCTTGGTTTATTAGACAATAATTATTTTTCTTTATTTATACTGTTTGAGCTGAGTTTCTATTTTTCCTGACAATAATTGTGCACACGTATATACCATTTTGCCCAATAACTTTATTTTATCTCTCTATTTCATGCAAATTAACATAGGAAAACTTAAGTGGGAAGACAGATTGTCAAGAGAAAAATAAATATAGAGAGATATTGATATGATGTGTAGGAAGAAAGGATATGTGTAGAAATTTAGACATATTTAAAAAGTGGGTCTGTTTTAACTATTGCAAAGCTGACAATGTTTTAAGTATAGCATTTTAAGGTTGTTTTTTCTTCACTTCAGTATAATGAAATAACTAAGCTAAGGGCCTTATCTTTGAGGAAGATAGCTTTTAGAAACAGCTCTGGGGGATGAGTACAAGTTGGTGCCTTGAACATTGCTGTCTGCTTTATCAGTTCTCAAGATGAATGTAAAGGAAGTAGCAAATGGGATACACTAGTATTTTCATCTGTGTCCTTAATTAAAAATGTAGTGAAACTGGCTGGGTGTGGCGGTTCACGCCTGTAATCCTAGCACTTTGGGAGGCTGAGGCAGGCGGATTGCCTGAGCTCAGGAGTTCAAGGCCAGCTTGGGCAGCACGGTGAAACCCTGTCTCTACTAATATACAAAAGAAATCAGCTGGGCGTGGCGGTGTGCCCCTGTAATCCCAGTTACTTGGGAGGCTGAGGCAAGAGAATTCCTTGAACCTGGGAGGCGGAGGTTGCAGTAAACCGAGACTGCCTCACTGCACTCCGGCCTGGGTGATAGAGAGAGATACTTTGTCTCTACAAAAAAAACAACAACAACAAAAAAAGGCGAAACTTCAATAATTTTGTATGGTAGAATAAGTCTCATAAGAGTAAAGAACGTGTCTTTTTTTTGTTTTGTTTTTGACGGAGTCACCCAGGCTGGAGTGCAGTGGCGTGATCTCGGCTCACTGCAAGCTCCGCCTTCCGGGTTCATGTTATTCTCCTGCCTCAGCCTCCCAAGTAAGTGGGACTACAGGCGCACACAAAGTAGTAGCTGGGACTACAGGTGCCCGTCACCACGCCCGGCTAATTTTTTGTATTTGGAGTAGAGACGGGATTTCATCGTGTTAGCCAGGATGGTCTCGATCTCCTGACCTCGTGATCCACCCGCCTCGGCCTCCCAAAGTGCTGGGATTACAGGTGTGAGACACCACGCCCAGTCGAGAACATGTCAGATTTAGAAGAACAGTGGGTAGGCTGAGCCCAGAATGCGTGAAAGAGATGTCAGGAAAGAGGAGCACTGGGTCCACAGTCAAATATCAGACCCACTGTGGAAGGCAAAGTGTGATCAATGGCCAGAGACCTAGAGTCAAAGAGGAGAACTGCAGGAGACTCACAGATGGATATGAGCCCACTTCAAGAACGTAGAGAACCAGTGGATTACTTCAAAATGAAAATGGAACCATGAGTCGGGAGAAGACAGGGGCATGAAATACAATTTTTAAGCTGTTTATGAACTTCCTTTTAAAAAATCTTTAAAATTTAAGAACAGTCTGAGATTTATAGAATGTTGTGAAGATATCACAAAGATCTCACATACCCTTGCACCAGTTTCTCTATTATTGATATTAGGTTGGTGCAAAAGTAATTTCTTTGGCCATTACTTTCAATGCCAATTACTTTCGCAGGAACCTAAGACTACATATTAGTATCTATATTTGTTACAAATAATGAACCAATATTGATACCTTATTATTAATTAAATTTTCTACTTGATTCAGATTTCTCTAGTCTTTGCCTAATGTCCCTTTTCTGTTCTTGAATTTTCTCTAAGCATTGTATCTCTTTAGGCTCCTCTTGGCTTTGGAGAGTTCCTTAGGTTTTCTTGTTATTGATGATCTTAAAAGTGTTAAGAAGTACCGTAGACATTTTGGAGAATGCCCTTCTATTGATATTTGTCTGATCTTTGTTTCAGAATCAGACTGGGAGGCCTGTGTTTTGGAGGCAAAGTGTCCACTTTCATCAGATCACATCAAGGGTATATACCATCAACATGACTTGCCACTGTTAATGTGAATCTTTATCATTTGATTGAAGTAACATTTGCCATGTTTCTCCAGTGCAAAGTCACACACTCACTCTCTTTCTGTACTGTAGTTTGCCACGGGAAGTCACTATGCATGGTCCATGCTTAAAAATTGAGGGGTTAAGTTTCACTTCATTTGAGAGTGGAGTATCTGTGTAAATTATTTTAATTTTTCTGCATGGGGCAGTTGCCTATCTTTACTTTATTATTTATTTATTTAATTATTTATGTACATCAGTATAGATTCCTAAATTTATTTTATTGCTCAAATTCTTCCAGCTTTGACCACTGGGAGCTCTTTCAGTTGTTTAGTGTGTCCTTTTGACATATCTTTAATTGTGTGTGTGTGTGTGTGTGTGTGTGTGTGTGTGTGTGTTTAGCATTTCCTTATTTCTGGTCCCATAAGATGTTCCTGGCTCATCTTGTCTATTTCCTGCCCTAGTCATAGATTCAGCTTTTTCTCCAAAGAGCTATGGGCCTATTTTTAAAAGGTCTTTCCATTTTCATGTATTTTTGCAGCAATGCTCTGAACCTTGAGATACAGATCAATCTATGAGACTATTGGATTGAACAAAATAATTCAGAGATAAAACGGAAAAGATGCACTCTCATGAGAGTTTTCTAGTTTGCATCAATTCATATTATAAAGTAATTTGAGCCTTAGAATAAACCCTGGTGCTGCACAGGAGTCAGTCTAGTAAATCATGTAACCCTGAAGGAATCCCAATATGACTGATACAAATATGCAGAACCTAAATTGTAGTTTTTTTCTCCTCCTAAATTTTGTTAAACACCTGTGTATATGAGCATGGTAAATCCTCACTCACTACTAAACCTTCCCTTAACCAGATCAATACAATAATAAACAGCCATATTAGTTAATCAAGATTAATTTTTTATCTGTTTGACATATACCCAGAACCGAGCTCCACTGAAGTACTGGATGTAGCACTTCATAATTATTTTTTGTATAATTCATGAAGTCAAATAATCAGTTAGAAACTGGATGTCCAACAGTGACAGATAAGTAAGCCGACTATCTCTCTCTCCCTCTGTTTTTACAAGGACATAATTTAAGTCTTTTGGGAATGTATATACAAAATGTCTAACTCATTCTAGGGAGGTGGACTTCTGTTTTTCTAACCTGGAAAAATATGTATTCTAAGCAGCACAGCTTTATAACTTTGAGGGTGGTACCCAGCTTTCAAGCTTCTCATTCAAATGCTAGCTCATTAATCAATCACTCTTGTCTTGATCCCCAAAGTCAAAGTAGCTTCATCTTCTTGATTCCACCTTGCTGTGCCTATACGTATCTTCTAGCAATGAAAGTATTTTTTCCACCGTAAATTCTGAGTAATATTTTCTTTCCTGAGCAGTAACCAAGGATTTGTGCTTTGGATTTATTGAACTCCACCTTAAAAAGTGCATTATGAATTACAAATAGCAGGTTTTCAACAAACATTTGTTAAATGTGTGGATAAACAGTATCAAGTATTGCTATGGTATCAGTTTTGGATGATATGTTTTAAGTTATAAGGATCACAGAATCAGTTCCAGTTGAGGCTACAAATGGTTTTTACTAAAATTTAATTAAATCATTTTCAGTTGATAACCAAGTCCTAAAAAGGATACATGACTGGACTAAGGTCAAACAGCTAATATATTTGTTGTGCAAGGACCTAAATGTATCTCTTGCCTTTCAGTGTTTGGATATCTCATTGTACCTTATAATTATACACTGCAGTATAGCAACTGTCTTAGTCCATTTTATACTGCCACAACACAGTACCACAGGCTGTGTAATTTATGCTGAGCAGTAATTTATTTGCTTGCAGTTCTGGTGGCTGGGAAGTCCAAGACTGAGGCACCTGTATCTGGCAAGAGCCTTCTTGCTGCATCATCTCATAGTGGAAGATGGAAGGGCCAGAAAGAGAAGGTAAAAGGGAGTTTGACTCACCCTTTTAGGACAGCACCAATCCCACCCATGAGGGTGAAGCCCTCATGGCCTAGTTGCCTTTTAAGGTTCCTACCTCTTAATATTATTGCAATGGGAAGTAAATTTCAACTTGAGTGTTAGAAGGGATGAACATTCAAACCATAGCAGCTACCTCCTCATTTTCCGATCCAATACATACTATGCCTTCAGCGTAATAAAGATAATTCTCCAAATAATTTTCCAGGAGTTTGTGACAACCATCAGTGCAAGAAACAGACTTTCAGATTAACATTTCTGAAAGAAATTTCACTTTTTCTGGTGGTGGTGGAGGGGGGACTCCATATGCTATTCTGTTGACTGTGCATGATTTCACCCATTTTAGGAGGCTGCTCACAGCGTTAAGTAGCAGATATGTGGGAGGCTAGAAACATTGCTACAATTATAATGTTTACAGCAGCCCTCTGCTGACTACATAAACATGGGCTGCCCATGAGTCCAGCAAAAGTTTCAACATTAAACATGCAAAGACTGCAGGAAGCCCTCAATCATAGTTGGAAAGATCATTTATCACTCAATTGTAATAGCTTTTAGTTCTTAGTATTGTAGGCAGGACAATGAATTGGCTGTAGAATCAAAAAGAACTAAGTTTGAAACTCTCCTCTGTAGTAGCTCACTAACTAGCAAAGTAAACTTGAAAAAGTTACTTCTTAAGTCTTTGTTACTTTATAGGTAACCCTTATTTTCACTGGGTTCCTGCAAATGTATTGCTGTATTTTATTTTTCTACCATTCTTATACCATCTATGAACCTCTGTGAACTTCTTTGATGTTTATTATCCACATGGGTTTTCCATTATGTACAATCTTGTTTTCCTTTTACTGGATTATAGATTTTTTTTACATAAGCACACACACTTATGCAACCACCTTCATCTGTTATCTGGTAAAGGCATCAAATATAAACAAAGCCAGACACTAAAGGACAGATTTTAATCAGTAATACACTACTGCAATAGGGATGAGTCCAGTGTGAACTGAACTCAGCTTCAAATTGTACAGAGGTGACTGTGTTTTAAAGAGAGAATGGGCCAGGCATGATTGCTCATGCTGTAATCCCAGCACTTTGAGAGCCCAGGACAGGTGGATTGCTTGAGCCCAGGAGTTCACGACCAGTTTGGGCAACATGGTGAGGCCTAGTTTCTACAGAAACAAAAATAAAAAATGGGCCAGGTGTGGTGGCTCGTGCCTATAGTCCTGGCTACTCAGGAGGCTGAGGTAGGAGGGTGCTTGAGTCCAGGAGATAGAGGCTGCAGTCAGCTGTGATTGCACCACTGCAGTTCAGCCTGGGTAACAGAGTGAGACCATGTCTTAAAAATAAAAATAAAAATAAAGAAACAATGAGGAAATAGGGAGGAATTGAGCAGGGGCTCAGTAGAATCAGGGAAGTGAAAAACTACAAAAAGCAGGAAGGGGAGGTAGTCTACGCGAAATTCATCTGGGTTTACTAATTGGCTCTTACTGATGGTAGGCCCTCCCCCCTGCCTACAGAGACCGGGAATCAGAGACTCCATTGTCAGGTGCCGGGTTGTGCAAACAGTAAATTATTTTGGCAGACTTGAGTTTTCCCAGGCAGGCACTTTGAAAGAAATTAAGGTCATCTTAAGGAGGTGGCCTCATTGAGCTGTTAGGAACTGTATTAGTGTGTTTTTCAAGTCTTTATAGGTCAAAGTTGAAGCTTAGTTGAGAAAAGGCTCAGAGAAATCTGGTTAGAGTTTAGTCCACAAGAGGGTTTTTATCGCATGGTTTTTCAACCTCAACACTTTTGATATTTTGGGCTGGATAGTTCTTTGTTGTGGAATGGTACTCTGTCCTGTACACTGCAGAATGCTTAGTAGTATCCCAGACTCTATCTAAATGCTAGTAGCAGCCCCTTTTACTTCCCCAGTTTAACAACCAAAAATGTCTCCAGACTTTGTAGAATGTCCCCTGGGGTCAAAATTGCTTCCAGGTGAAAAGCAGGGATCTAGTATACTGCTGCTCGTAGTGCAAAACACACCAGCTCCGAGTTGGGGAAGGCCCTCTTGGATGCTCTGTAAGAACTCCAAACTTTGTGCCGCTCCAATTGGCTTCATCCTCTTCTTTACTCCCTAAAAATGCTCTTATCCTTTCATTTCTGATTCCTACTAGTAGTAGGACAATTATCTATCTATCAATCTAGGCAGAAACTTCAGATACATCCATGACTAAATTTTTACTACTTTCTTATTGTTTATGCTAAAGACAACAAGAACTCCCAAATCAGTCTCCTACTTCCTACCTATCCCGTTCCTTCTTTTTTCAACAAATATTTAGAGAAGGAAGGTTATATTTAATGTATATTTACTTGGTCTTATGCATAACTACCCATTAAATAAAGAGAATTGTGTCTTAAGACAACACTTAAAATGAAGAACTAAGAATAAAATTTAGATATTTAAAATGTGTAATTAAGTTAATAAGATTAAACCAAACAAAGATTCCTTCTCCTTGTCTCAGCTGCAATCTCTCTATCGCTAGAATTCAATACCATACCTCATCATACTGAGTCATTGCACTAGTATCGCTTGAAGACATCCAAAAGTAGTGTCATTGATACAAACACCTGGGTCAGCTGCATTAACTTGATGACATACAGATTTGGGTACTTTGGTGATTTGACAAAGATGGTGACAGTGGCTCGGAATGACATCTATATATATATAGCACCTTTGTGATTGAGATAGATTGGTCAATCTGCTTAAATTTGATCTAATTAAAATTCATGAATCAGCATAGGTGATTTCTGTGAGTAAGTATGAAAGGTTCTGTGTGTATGAGAGAGACAGAGTTCATTATTTAAACAATATTTTCACATTTTCATGTTATTTTTCCTGAATGAAAGGCCTCCATTTCTTTTGAACTCAACCATTTTACTTTCTCTGTATCAAAATAAAAGTAAAATAACTGCCCTTCAGAAAAGAAATTAAAGCTCATCACAGATGGTGGCTGTCTCGTGTTATCCAGTCATCTTGTTCATTTCAAGTAAATCCCTATTTAATTCCTTTCTTCTGGAAAATTTCTAATCAAACCTTGGAAAATCAACTCTATCAAACATTCCTTCCCCCTCCCATGCCAGAGGTATTGAAAGAGAAAAGTAGAAGAATTCATGACCTTGAAATATGAGCAAAACAGTATCCAATCACCACTGTAGGGTACAGAACTTTCACTTCCATAGAACAGGTGGTAAAACAATTACAGATGTGCAGCTGTTTTGTGCCATCAAATTCTCCCTGGAAAAGCCGGAGGTGATTGTTATGTAAAAAATGTGTTTTATCTCCACAGAATATATTTAATAAAACTGTGAGGTATGTAAATTTGCCAGCCAGAGTTAGAGACATTTTAAAATTTGACTATAGTTTTGTTTATATTAAGAAATTATACTTATTAGCGTAAATCATCTAAATCATAAATTAGCATAATAGAAACATCTCTATAATAAAAAGCTGCCATTCTATTACCACATAGCTTTATATCTACTAGACTTTATTAGCAATGAATATCAAGCAGGCCAGGAGATGTAATATATTGCTTAATGTGGTATTGTGGAATGGAAAACATAAGCCATGAATATGCAAACTCTATTTCCATACATAAAAATAGTTCTATAAATATATGTCCAATAACACAAACATGGTGGCTGTCATATTATTTTCTTGGCATACCTCATACTGCATATACCTGTAATTATAATGCATTCAAAATATATCTTTGCTATTTAGGACATGAAATGATAAATAAAGAAATGTATGCAGGGACCTACCACAGACATAGCAATATAAAAGATGTCATGGAAAAGGGTTGTGTGAAGAATGGGAGAAAAGAAAACAGAGAGTCTGGGAAAGGGAAAGCAAGAAACAAAAGAAGAAAGTAAAACGTTACTGGTTGGTTACTTCTTCGAAGCCTAAATATCACTCCTGAGATTGGTGTATGATGGTCGTTGCAAAAATAAAAACAGAGACCTCAATAAATGGAAACTTTCCCGATGTCAGTCAGTAAGCTTGAGTTTGAATTCAGTCCCTCTGATTATGATCCCCTTGTCCATTTCTTATTTTACAGTTTCTTGAAGAAGAAATGGGAAACACACTTGGTGGCCAGTACTCTCACTTCCACGAGAGCCTCCCACTGGCATCTATTTTATGCATGAGAATTCTGCATACTTTTATATTTGTAGAGGAATTTGGAAACAATTGCACTAATTTGTCCAAACAGCCTGTTTTCTATGAGTTTGTAGTCTCATCAGTATGGCAAAACCCACTATTCAAAAACACTAAAAAATGGCAATAAATATTTCAGTATGAGTGAAATAAGAATCTCGTGTAGCTGGAAGATGTTGGTGAGGGTGCTTGATAAAGAAAGATGGAAGGAAGTGAGACTTGACTCAGGTCCTGAAACATGGGCAATGGTTGGTGATAGGAGGGGAGAGAGAAGGGATTACAGATGATGAAGGAGAGTCTCTCTTGTTCCAGGAACTCAGAATTTATCACTCAATAGCACTTACTGTAAGTTTTACTGGGAAAGGTTCATCTCTTGAACAGAGAGAACAGAGACAGGAATTAGCAGTGTTTGTTTATGTAGCAATTGAGAGAAAAGCTTGATTAAGGAGCGAATGTTAAGGAACAGTGAACAACCAAATTGCCTCTGTATAAAACGATATTTGGAGCAGACCATCCAGGGTCATCCACTATTGAGAACACATATGGGGGAAGAAAAAAAAAAAGGTCCAGTGCTTTACAAGAAAACCATTTTGAATTGTTAAAATAAGTATATGAATACAATTTTATTTAATGAGCGCTTTGTGTTATGAAAGGCTTCCTTATATGTAGCCAAACTCTGTTGAGGGCCCCTCATCTCCACAGAGGTTTTGGATGACACTCTCTAAGTCCAACCCCAGTTTCCAAAGTTTTCACCATACCAATGCCGTCCTTCTCTGATTTCACCCTCATTTGGGTCACACTTTTCTGTTGGTGTAATGTAGGGTTAAACAGCACAGACACTGGAGTTAAACTTTCTGGGTAGACTTTTCAGCTTGGACACTAACAGTGTGACTTTGGGCGCTTATATTAAATCATGTGTGTCTCCCTTCCCTCATATGGATGTAAAGATAATCACAGGTCAACAGACGGTGTTGAGGACTAAGTGAGACAGCACAGGTTAAGTGTTGACCCCAGGCCATCCACGGCACAAATACTTGTTGAATATGAGTTGTTTCTTTTAAAACTAGCATAAGCATTTTTACATTATATAGTATTTAAACTCAGTTTTTGTTTCCTCTTATGTCATAAACTTCTTACAGAGATTATCGACACAGTGTTTTGCTTTCCCTTCAATTTTCCAAAGACTAAAAGGGAGGAAGAAGAGCTAATTTCTCTGGAAATGAAATCAAGCAGCTTTCCTTGTGTTGAAAGGTAAATTGCCTTTTCAGCCTCATTTTATGCTGCTCAACGTAGGAAATGAGAGAGTTAATGAGATGCCACAAGCTTCCATATTCTCTCCCACTGCACAGAAAGCTGTGTCTTCACTGCACTTTAAGGTAATCTTAATTTATTGGCATTTGGGGTTCAGCAAGATACAAAAAGTAACTCTATGCATGCCAACTCTACCAAAATTATTTCTAAAAGAAGTTAGTAGGAGTACTCATATATACGGCTTTCTTTTTTTTTTTTTTTGCCCAGGGCCATGTGTGACTGCTAGTTTTATTAGGACTTTCTGGAACTTCGATCGTCGAAGATTAGTTACACCCACCCAGTTTAAAAGGCAGGGTCGTGATGTGATTAAGAGATGGGTGCTGGAATTGTACTTTAAAGGCCCATATTTTGGTGAGTACCCTCACTAATGTGCGGCATGAACATTATGAGCCCACAATTTTCTCATCTGGGAATTTTAAAAGTATCTAAACTTTGAGGGCTGACAAAAGATTAACACACTACAAAAATGGGTCTGTTCTGATGTCTGGCACATATACACACACATTCATACATATACATAAGTCATTCAGTAGATGTAATTGTTACTGCTAAAGTCATATTCTAGGCACTGTGAGCTAGGCAGAGAACTTGGGTTCCAAGAAGACAAAAGATCTATAAAAAGTCACAATGAGATGGGTGAGAGGCAGGTTATATACACTTTGCTGAGTGTAGAGAGAAGAACAGGCAAAGAACATCTATTTACAGAAGCCCTCGCATGTGCTAGGCACTGCACAACCCCTTATAACGTTGGTATTGCTATTCTTTTTGTGCAGGTGAGCAAACTGAAGCTCTAAGAGATAAAAGTAACTTTTCTGAAGTCCACAGCTCAAAAGTAAGCCAAAATTCATTTAGCCACAGAATCCATGCTTTTCGTATTTCACCATACTTTCTTTCTTTATTCTTGGTAGAGGGGTTAGTCAAAGCTTCACAGACCTACAGAAAGTATCTTTTGAATGTGGCTTGAGGGGGCATTAAATTGCCAAAAGAGAGGAAACCGGGCTGAATTTCCAAATTGTATATTTGTACGTTAATGTACAGTACTTTAAAAGGAAATCCATTTGTCTTTCAAGAGATACTTAGATTGCTTCCATATCTTGACCTCCTCTTCTTTTTTTTTCTCATGATGTTATAAGTTATTGTTTGGAATCTCAAATTCTCTCTCTCCTTGTAAGACTTATAAATTGTTTATTGAGAGAATGCATGAGAGGAGGTCATGGCTCCTGTAGAAAGACAGAAATCATGGTGAAATTAGTTTTGAGAGTGAGCTTTCAAAGCAATGGCGATGTTTAGAATGTTGAAGAGACAATGAATGCAGAGAACAAGAAAATAAACCGGTGACATGTATTCCTTTATGTTTGATTCAGCAAGTATGTCTGAAATATCTGCTCTGAATCAAGCACTCCTTTAAAATTTTAAGTTGTATAAACTAATGATCAATGGAGGAAATGTAATGAAACAACATAAAGAAAAGATTGGATCAGAGATAAGGAGACGGGAAGACAGAGGGAGAAGAATGCATCTACAGGAAAAACACAAAGATGGGCGAATGTTGAGAATGTCGAATGTTGCAAGAAAGTAGAGTGTTAAATATTGGATGTATCATAATATGAAGACTCAAAAGGCCAGAATTCCAGCATTAATTTTGCAAGAGCTAGCTCTGTGATTTTAAAGTGGTACAGAGAGTGTCAATCAATTTGTGTTTTGTTCATTGTCACCTCCAAACAGATATATTTTATCTAGAATAGAAGTATAGCCCAATGGGTTAAGGGATTTGGGTTTTATTTTCTTAAGCTTTTACTCTTACTTGTATAGGTGAAATTTGCAAACTTGTTCACTTTAATCACAGATAATGCAAGTAGAAATGTGCCTGCATTTTAAAGGCTGAACAGCTGGAACATTTGGACTTTTCATACCAAGGGTGACATTCCTCGTTTCTCAGAGTGTGTGATGCTGTCCCCAATCTCACGGGAAAGTGACATTCCTAAGTGTGCCCAGAAACATGAAAAATACACCTTCCTAAGGGACAAAATGCTTCTAGTACTGTCGCTCTGAGGAGGCGGCTTCCCTCTCACTGAGTGAGTGAACATGGTATGCTGCCTGATTCACTTATGACAAAAACAGCCATTTAATTCATATTCAGTTAACTATTAGCTTCAATAATAGTAACGGCACTGATTCTGCAGCATGACTAGCACTGACAATACCTAAAATGGAGCACTGTAAATATCACTGCTGGGAGATTCCTCCAACATCTGTTGGGTCCTACTGGAGATGTCTGTTTTCTCAGGGGAGAGCTTCCTGTCTGACAGTTGTACAATGCTTCTATGTTTGGCAAACAGAGACTGGATTTCCTTAGGAAATTGCAGCAGAAATCATTGTAGTTCTCTGGCAGTGGTATAAAATGTATAGACACTTATAATTTCACATTCAAATTTGAAAGTGAAAGGCACTCTCTCTCTCTGTCTCTCTCTTTGAAATCCATTATTTCAGTGGAAGCTTTCCCGAGGAAATAACAAATGTTATTTTTCTATAAATAGATAGCATGCAAACACCTGGCTCCACATTCAAACACCACAAGGTTCTGTACTCTATCCTTTGGGACAACCAAAGTCAGGTTATGTATCTTCCATCTTTATGGA
The DNA here is from genome assembly GCF_037993035.2 of Macaca fascicularis. NCBI lineage: Eukaryota > Metazoa > Chordata > Mammalia > Primates > Cercopithecidae > Macaca > Macaca fascicularis. Next base: position 58,753,045 of record NC_088394.1, read on the forward strand.
GCATCTTCTCTGAATTGTACTTTATTAATTTCTACAGACTTGTGGTTACATTAGTAAACTGTGTAATCATCTCTCCTTGATATGATTGAATAAAAAGCACTATTGTGTTTATGGAAACAAACTCATTTATTTTCCAGTGATCTCAATACTGAGATCTACTAAAGTGACCTCAGTGTGGCCATTCAAAATAGGAAGATATATCTGTAAGATTGTTAATGTTATTTTTATTTTAGATGGAACACTGCCTGATAAGGCAAGCCATTACATGCATGTTACATACATACTTATTACATACATGTTAAGCAGAGCTGTTTTGGTAGAGATTCTGAGTGACAATCAGAAGTAGGATTATACACTACAAAATACAGAAAACCTTTTTTTCCTTAATGGCACAAGCAGAATTTGGTGCAAAATGCATCATTTTCTCAGTTGTCCTTGTGTATTTCTGGATGGCTTTGTGAGCATACTTTTAGTAGGGTCTGACCAATCCAAAATCTAGGGCTATTTTTTTTTTTCTCTAGGATCTGCTCACTTTAACTTGTTTGGTTGAGTAGTGTCCTGACATGGAAGATTTGTATTGGGTCTGTGCCTGACCTCTGACCACAACACCCTGGATTGTACTGGACACTGACCCATCATGTTTTGGACTTTGGAATTAAGACATGGAGAGAGTTGAACTAGTCTTTGGGGTGTGTAGATTGTCATGACCTTAAAATATCAAAATCCCTCCTTCTTTAATAAAATGGATCTTTCAGGTATGCCTTGAGACTTTTATACACAGTTGGTCTTTCTGAAAAGTTGTATGAGACATTGCCTTAGAACTTTCTAACGTCTTAACAATTCTAGGTATATTTTCATACTGAAATTGATCGTGGTCCAGAGTATGTTTCTTATTTTGAGACTCCATTACAGTTTGAAAAGACCATTCTAGGAACTTCAAATATCCTTCAAAATATACTTGAACATTAGATAGTTTATTCTTTAGTCCATCTCTGCCTTGGCTTATTTTGTTACAGACGAAGGCAGATGGCACGTGCTATGTTCCATCTGGAGCTATTCTTCACTAACTCCTCAAGTTCATTACGTACATTTTATACTTCCCATTTCATTCGAGGTAACAATTTCCTGAATTTTCTGTAACTTTACAAATTCTCTTTTTTCTAAATCTTTTTATAGTACTTTCTTCTCAGTCTTGTAAGCCTTGACCTATCAATGCTCTTCTGGCTTTTATCAAAGATCTCTTCAAGGCTTTGCATGCATCTGCTTGATACCAAAGCCACTGCCACATGTCCTAAGTTTTGATTATATACAGCATGGTATAGCATACTATAATGTAGTACTCCAGATACATGCAATACACTACAGTATAGCACTGTATTTATGAGTTCTAAATTTCCATTTGCTTGTTATTACTGGTGAACAAACTATCCCAGTAGTGAGTGGCATGAAGGAACCACTTTACTATGCTCATGGATTCTGTGAATCTGAAAAATCGACTAGGTCATGATGTCAGGGGCCCTACCTGGTAAGACCTAATGGTTGAGGGCTAGAAATGTTCAAGGCATCTTGATTCACATGTTTGGATATTGACTAGGATCTCAGCTGAGTTTTTAATAAGACAATGTACAAACGGTCTCTCCATGTAGCATGGAGACCTCAGGAAAGTTGGACTCCTCAGTTGGTTTTAAAAGCAAGGTATTTTTTTTGTTTTAGAATTCCATTGACTTGTATAACATAGTCATTGAAGTTACATAATGTCATTTCTATTGTACTCTGTTGGCCACAGCTGTTACAAACCCAACCAGATCTAAGAAAAAGTGATATATTCCCAATCATTCAATTGGAAGAGTATAAAGGCAGCATGGTAAGACAAGTGAGATGGGAAATGTTGTTTCATCTGTCTTTGGAAAATAAAACATTAACTAATGCAACAGCACATTGTATGGTAGCATTCTAATATAAAAAGGCAGGTAATACATTAGAAAGTAATATACATTTTTTCATACTACCCTACATAAATCAATTTTAATGTTATATGAAAAAATAACATTACCTCTATACATGACGTTTTTCATTAATTACTACCCATTTTTCTACCACTGTTCTAGATCAACTCACTCATTTTTCATAAGAGTAAGGTGAGTTGCAGAGAAGCAAAAAGACTGGATCCTGGTTACATAGTACATATTATATAGCACGAAGATTAAAATCCACATTTTAATTAGCACCAGCACTCCTTCTATTAAGGTAAGTCGCTTCTTATCTGATCTACTTATTAGAATGCTTGCATGATACAAAGTATTTTTCAACCACTTTGTAAATAAAGATTCCAAAATAATTTAGTATTAGTAAGCATAAAGAACTATAACAACTAAAAAGTGAAGAGCAACTTCATTTGAATGAACAATTTAAGTTAATCTTTTCAAAGAAAATCATGACTGACTAGTTTTTCAGATACATGTTGATTTATTCTAAGGGCAGTAAAGAATTAGAACTCTCCATTTTAGAAGATGGATTGAATTTAAAAAAATAAATTGCCATGAAATATTCAGATGTCAAGAAAAACTTGAACTAATAATAA